>NC_136472.1:1719956-2319956 GCF_902686455.1 Sciurus vulgaris | reverse complement strand
GTGGGCATGGTGCCTGTGGGTAGTTGTGAGAGCTCTGAATGAGCTTCCTGGAGAGGGGGACCAGCTCCTGTGGAGGGCTTGGTGTTCTGCCCAGCAGCCCCAATGCAGTTCAGGTGGTCACAAGGGTGTTGTACTTAAGCCTGGGTCAGGGAAGCACATGAATATTCCTTTCCCTGCTCACTCTGCATTCAATAGAGTGCAAACGGTAGCATGCATGGCTCTGGACAGCAAAGTCCCCTGGCCTTGTTGGGTAGTCTGATAGCCCCATGAGAAAAGTTTTGGAGTGTGATTGCCTTGTGACACCATGGATGGCTAGTGAACCATCCTCCCCCAGGTGTGTGTGACATGGCTAGGCCCTACAGATGGGACATGGGGTTTAAAGCAACATATATTTTCTCCCTGTCCATTTATGTGTCCCCTGGCATTGGTGTACATAAAGCTAGCTGAGATTTAGGACCTAGCCGTGGTGTGGTATCACCACCCTGGTAAGCTGCCACAGGCTGCCAATGTCCCTTCCTGGAACTCAGAGCTGCCATTCATCCTCCTACATGACTTCCTGTGCTTGTTCCTTTAAGTTCTGTGTCCCTTCATCCATGGTGGCCATCACCCACATCCTTGTGAAGAGGCATATGTGTATGCTAGTATAGCCAAACTTCTGCAGCTGAGTGTGCACTGAAGTAACCTAAGCTTCTCTGGGAGAACCTGGTGAATCCAGAATATGATTATGGATGACTGGACTTGCAGGGAAAGCCTTGAGCTGCCACCTCAGTGTGGGTGAGGCTGGCAATGGGTTTAGTCCTAGGTGATGGGGACTGCTTTATGACAGTGTGTTATTGCGGCTTGTATTGGTGATGTGGGCTGTGATTCAGAGCTCTGCCCTCCTCGCTGAAGGATGATTACAGAAGCCTTCAGAGGTTCAGATGCATAAAATGTAAGGCATGTAATACTGAAGATGTGGTTAGTAGTATAGGCTTAAAATGTCCACATTTAGGTTCCTCACAGGGGCTTCCAGTGGGCTAGGTTTTCCCTGTGTGGTCAATGTCATCAACTCTAATTCAGTGCATGTGCTCAGGCCATAAACATGTTTGTGAGCTGAACCCACAATGCAACCTGATGGCAGTGTGCCTTTTTGTCTGGTCTACATGTAAAAAAGTCATATGGAAAAGGGGGCTAAATGGAACTGGCTGGGGGTGAAGCTAGAGATGGGTTCTGGAGAGAGGCTACTGTGATGTCACGGTAAAGAATGTAACTCTCCCAACTGTCTTCTATTTTCTTCCACCTGCTCGGATCCCACATCTGTTTCCCAGGATCAGGGACTCCACAGTGGAATCCATGAAACCTACTAATTCCCCTGACTTCCACTGAATCACTGGAAAAGGCAATTAGCCTCACTGATCAGCTAAAATCCCTGAAGTCAATGATACACTGCAAAAATATCCAAAAATATACTTAGAGTGTATTGAACACCCTGTGTCAGGGTCTTAAGCCCCCTTGCTCTTCTCGAACAGTGACAAGGGAAGGGAACACTCCCCAACAAGTTCACACCAGGATAGGTAGGGCCGACTGACTGCCCGCTCCCAGCCTTCTGGGCGGAGGACAATCAGACGCATCAGGGAGATCAGTCACAGCAGAAACTCATTTATTGAGGAAATCACACAGCTTTTATGTAGGGTGGGGGCTAGGCAGGAACTAATCAGCCTAAAGGTCAGCAAGGCATGGGAGGTTCACGCAGGTGAGAGTCCCATAGGAGTATACAGCAAGCATGAGCTGATCATGTTTGTGGAACTGTTGTTAACCAATCCCTGATGGTGGTCTGATTTATTGTTATTAACTATTGAAACTGCCTTTGAGGTCTTTATCTTTCTCACTCGCCAGGAAGTAAGGAGTCAGCCTGAGTTAGCTAACATATCATTAGTCCCAACAACCCTGAACACCACTAAAACGTTTTTGAAATCCTTTATATCACATGCACACTGGGAAAGGATCTGAGGTCCAATAAAATACTATGAACAGCTCTGAACACCACTGGAATTGTGGGAAATGTCCTGAGGCCAGCTGATAACTGATGGAAAGCACTGAGACAAACAATGCCTTTGAAGAGCCATGAGCCCCTCTGATGAGCGTGAGAAGTCCTGAGACACACCAGACACTGCAAAAGGCCCTCAACAGAATGTAGAGTCCAGTGGAGCCCCGAACCCCAATGAGAGTGTAGTGAAGGCATTTAGCCTCAAAAGAGCACCAGGGAAGAAGAATCTCATTCTCACTAAGATCCTGTTTAAAACCCCAGTGCCACTGAAATTTGAGAGAAGACCCCGTGATCCAATGATGTTCCAAAGAAGGTTAGCATAAGATCAGATGTTGGCCACAAAGAGATCAGACCACAGGCATGTCAGCAAAGCTTTACAGGGATCAGTTCTCAGGCAAGATTCAGTTGTCCACCAAGGTAAATGGTGGGGGAAGTCTCGCTAGGTCTCCGATGGTGTGGCATTTTTGCACACTGGGGTAGGTGAGTGTAGGCTCAGGGGTGGATGTGTCTTCCCTGGGGTATCTGGAGACCCTGCTCTGACCCATGTCCTTCTGGAATTGGATGGCCATGCCGATGAGTGATGGGTGGGTGCGAGATGCCATTAGGGTTTATGTGTCAGCATCTGGTTGCTCTTTGGCATGCATGGGCTGCCAGATGCCCTGCCCCCATTCAGTCACTTCTGTCTTCCCCAAGATTTCAGTCTCTTTGGTGATACAGGGTACTGGAGTCCATCTGGTTACTTCTTACTTAATATGGGGCATCATGGGGAGAAAGCTCAGATGTGGGTTCCCTAAGGAGGTGGTTGTAAGGGTGCAACAACATTTGGTTGTATGTTACTCTGGCGACCTCACTCTTGCAACTCCAGGCAGACCTGAAAAGACAGAAATCAATTATTAGTAGGAGTCTTATCACTATAATGGGGGTAAGGACAGTGGTCAGCCAGGGGACAACAGTGAAATCTAGCCATCCTGGCCAGGAGACATGTGACTGTTGTTGCTTCAGCCTTTCATTCAGACATCTGGAGCCTGGACATTTCTCTCGACCAGCCCAGTTTCCTTGATGTACTAAAAAGTTTCTTTAGGAAAAGGCATGTTCTTCCTTTGACTGCAGTCAGGATGTCTAGCGCCTGACGGTTCTGTGAGGAAACATGGGCATTAGGAGTTATTTGTCTTTGTAATGATGCCAGGAAGGCAGCAGAGACCTCTCCTGCCCTTGGAGTTGCTGTTCTAGCTTCTGGGTGACAGTGACTGCATAACCAAGTCCTCCTGCCCCCAACCCAGAGGCTGCGAGTGAGAAGGCTCGGGAGAGCTGGACCTCCACTGGTAAGAATAAGGCCCGTCCCAACCTAGGGATGGGATTCTGAGCAAGCAGGTGGATTCAGCTTCACTCTATAGTGTCAGCTGAGGAACTAAAGTGGAGGTCACAGAGAAAGTGGAGGGTATATTGTAATCTAATTTGTTTGTTACAGTGCCATTGCACCAGAAAAAGAATCCTGGAGGAACAACCAACAAGGAAAAGACCTGAACAGTAGGGTTGCAAGGTACTGAGGTAGAGGAGGTTTAGCAGCAGGTAAAGTTTGTTGAGGAATTGTGAAAAAGGGGATCCTCCTTCAAAGGTGGAGAGGCATTCTTGTGAGGTGCTGAGGAAGAGTTAAGAGGGAAATTGATAGGGACGGCTGTTTGGCGGATCCGATCCAAACCTGGGTAGAGGAAGCAGACCATGCTCTTGTTTACCCTGAACAAATTGACAAGCTGAAGGCCTTGATATATCAGGGGAAACCATGAGAAGGGGTCAACAATGGGATAAGTCACCTCATTGAGTTGGGATTGAACTTCTTCCTGCTCTTGGATGGTTATGTGAACCTTTGAAGCCACCTGACTAGAGGCCCTCTAAATTGTAAGTGGAGCTGTGGGAAGTTTGTCTCCATACACATGTAGAGGTTTCCATCAAAACTGAGGATCATATGGGGGCCCAGGGGTCTCAGATATTAATGATAATGAGATTCCATTCACCATTTGGCCCAATCAATCAGTTGTTCTCTGGGTTCTTCACAAGGTCAATGCGGTGCCTCACACTGGTGGTAAGGGTACCCCTCAGGTGGTGGGCCACTTTTTGAAGTATGTTTTGGTCTTGTCAATCAGAAAGCGAGCCATAACAGTGGGGCTCTTTGGGGAGATATGTATGCAGTTAAAATCTACAAGATGGAAGGTCAGCCTCCAGTCACATTCTGTGAGAGAACAGTCCTTCTTCATTCTGATCTGAGAGTGGGAGTTCTCATCCTACTGGCACAACTCCTGGACATAGAAACACCACCTGTAGGCTGGGCCAGAGGCCTGAGAAAGACTCAGGAGTAGGAGGAGTCTTAGAGGATTGGTGAGAGATTTTGAGTTTGCTGAGTCCCAGGATAGTGGAGGCCCAGGACTGGGTATCTGGGATGGATGCTTTTTTAAGGTGGGAGACATGGTACCAGGAGAAGAGGCCTAGAAGTTTGGCTGCAGTTGGGGTGGTAAGTATAACCACATGAGGTGCAGTGTAACTTCACTAGTTGCAGTGACTGAGGATGTAATTTCCAAAGCAACATCATGTCACCCATTTGCAGTGGAAGTATGGTTGATTCAGGTGGTGGTTCATCTGGAAATAAGGCTGTGAATTGTCCAGGGCTGCAGAAGTGTGTGTGCTCCTTCAACAGTTTGTGGAAGAGTGTGAGATAGGGTAAGTAAGATGCCAAAGGGGAAGAGGTGCCTGGGACGTTTTGGTTGATTAGGAAAGGGTGCCCATAGAGCAGATCAAAAGGGCTAAGGCCTGTGGGGACTCTGGGTGCTGCCTGAATGCAGGTAAGGACCAATGGAAGGAGATTGGGCTGGGAGAGTTTGACATCAATGGTAAGTTTAGTCAAATGATCCTTGAGGGTGCTGTTAGTCCTTTAAACCTCACCTGAGGACTGGGGTCAGTAGGGGATGTGGAGCTTCCAGGTGACATTCAGGCTTTGGACACTAGTTAAACAAACTGAGAGGTGAAGGCAGGACAGTTGTCTGACTGGATGGATGCAGGAAGTTCAAATCTCTGGTGATATGATGAGGATGGACACAATGGATCCTGCAGGTTTCCTGGAGGTGAAAGAGGCTTCTATCAGCCTGAAAAAGTATCTCCCAAAGTAAGTAAGTACAGGAGCTTTTTGTGTTTAGGCATGTGGGTGAAGTCAACCTGCCAGTCTTCACCTGGCTGTTTGCCTCTATCTGGTGTGTTGGGAATTTGGGTTTGATGCCTCCTTGTGATGATAGTGTGGAGAAGCTGGAGCATGTGAAGTGAAACTGCTACAGAACAGATCTCATTCTGGGTGATAAAAGAGTGAAAAGAGGGGTTGGCAAAAGTTCAAAAGAGTCCTGGGTTCAATATGAAGAGAGTTATGACGTCCATCAGCAAGTTGATAGCTTGCTGCTTAGGAAGGGCAATCTGGTTCCCCAGAATGATCCAGCTGTCATTCTGAAGATGGCTGCCCTGGATTATTAGGTCTTCCTGGTCCTGTGGAGAATATTCAGGTTTGATTATAGTGGATATAAAAAGAATGGGGGCTGTTGAGGACTTTGTTTCCAAATCCCCCCCCACAATAGGGAGTCTGCCTTCTTGTTACTCATATAGGTCTGAGGAATTTTGATGTCCTTAGTAGTGTATGATGGCAAGTTGGGATAGCAGCTGAAGTGCCTCCAAATGTTTGGAAATCAGGGACTCATGGACCCCTGGTGACCCCTTTGTGGTTAGAAACCCACTCTCCTTCCAAATGGCCAAATATGAGTGAGCAATCAAGAAGGCATCTTTGGGCAATCCAAGATGGTGGACTAGAGGGTGACTGCATCTCCAGTCGCCCCAGAACCCAGGATTCAAGAAGGGGAGGCATTGAGAGGCTCGGACTAAAATAGAACCATGGGGTGAGTCTCCCCCACCCAGCGAAGCTCAGCTGGGTGGCAGGCTCGGATTCGAGTGGCTTATTAGAGTGGGACAGGGCAGATAGCGTCTCCCCCAGGCAGCTCTGTGCAGTCTGGCAGTGGGCTCCTCCCACAGGGACAGATCCTCCAGCCTCACGGAACAGGCCCCCCAGGGAGAGGCCTTCTGCACAGAAGCAGCACGGCCAGCTCTGGCCTGCCCCGGCCAGCTCCAGCTCGCCCCGCTCCCAGCTCCGGCCCCCCCGCAGTTTGCTTCAGTGACCAGCACAGGGCGCCAGGGACTCCCCCAAGCAGCCCAGCCATCTCCAGAGGGAAGCGCCTCTCTAGGTTAGCTTTCCGGGGCAGACCGCCCAGTGACAGCCTCCTGACCCAGAGCCAGCCACAAGTCCCCAAGCCAGCGGAGACATCCAACACACAAGCAGCTTCTGGGACCAGGGCTGAGCAGCCAGAGACCACTCCAGGCAGCCTTGTCCCCCTCCAGCTGCAGGCTTTTTCCACAAGGCGATCGAAGATGGCGGACTAGAGGGTGACTGCATCTCCAGTCACCCCAGAACCCAGGATTCAAGAAGGGGAGGCATTAAGAGACTTAGACTAAAATAGAACCACGGGGTGAGTCTCCCCCACCCAGTGAAGCTCAGCTGGGTGGCAGGCCCGAATTCGAGTGGCTTATTAGAGTGGGACAGGGCAGACAGCATCTCCCTCAGGCAGCTCTGTGCAGTCTGGAAGTGGGCTCCTCCCACAGGGTCAGATCCTCCAGCCTCTCGGAACAGGCCCCCCAGTGAGAGCCCTTTTGCACAGAAGCAGCGCGGCCAGCTCCGGCCCGCCCGCAGGTTGCTTCAGTGACCAGCACAGGGCGCCAGGGACTTCCCCAAGCAGTCCAGCCCCCTCCGGTGGGAGATGCCTCTCTAGGCTAGCATCTCGGGGAAAACCGCCCAGTGAGAGCCTGTCTACACAGAGCCAGCCACAAGTCCCCAAGCCAGTGGAGACCTCCAACGTACAACCAGCCTCTGGGACCAGGACTGGGCAGCAAGAGACCTCTCCAGGTCTCTCTCCCTGGAACCAGTAGCGGGCTAGGGGCAGCGTTCTTCGGAAGCACTGCATTATCAAATTAATCCAAGACTTCTGGCTACTGAAGGCTGGTAGGTGATACACAAAATCTACAAGGTCACTATAAGTCAATAGAAGAAATCTACAATATCGCAGAGTCCCACTAATATCTGACCAATATGAGAAAACAAGGGAAGAAAATGTCCAAAACAAACCTAGATACTATATCAATAAAACCCAATGACAGCACAGCAGAAGAAATGTCAGAAAGGGAGTTCAGAATGTACATGATTAAAACAATCAGGGAAGCAAACGAGGAGATGAAAGAACAAATGCAGGCATTAAATGAACACACAAATCAACAGTTAAAAGAGCAAATAAGGGAAGCAAAAGAGCATTTCAATAAAGAGTTAGAGATACTGAAAAAAAAAAAAAAACCAAACAGAAATCCTTGAAATGAAGGAAACAATAAACCAAGTTAAAAATGCCATAGAAAGCATAAACAATAGGATAGATCACCTGGAAGACAGAACCTCAGATATTGAAGACAAAATATTTAATCTTGAAAACAAGGTTGACCAAACAGAGAAGATGGTAAGAAATCATGAACAGAATCTACAAAAATTATGGGATATCATGAAGAGGCCAAATTTAAGAATTATTGGGATTGAGGAAGGCTTAGAGAAACAAACCAAAGGAATGAACAATCTATTCAATGAAATAATATCAGAAAATTTTCCAAATCTGAAGAATGAAATGGAAAACCAAGTACAAGAAGCTTATAGGACTCCAAATATGCAAAATTACAACAGACCTACACCAAGGCATATTATTATGAAAATACCTAACATTCAAAATAAAGACAGAATTTTAAAGGCCACGAGAGAAAAGAATCGGATTACATTCAGGGGAAAACCAATAAGAATATCAGTAGATTTTTCAATCCAGACCCTAAAAGCTAGAAAGGCCTGGAACAACATTTACCAAGCCTTGAAAGAAAATGGATGCCAACCAAGAATTTTATACCCAGCAAAACTTACTTTCAGATTTGACGATGAGATAAGATCCTTTCATGATAAACAAAAGCTAAAGGAATTTACAAAAAGAAAGCCGGCATTACAGAACATTTTCAGCAAAATATTCCATGAGGAAGAGATGAAAAACAATGATGTAACTCAGCAACAGGAGGAACTAGCCTAAAGGAACAGCCAAATAAAGGAGAAACCAAATCATGTCAAAAAACAAAAATGAGTCCAATGACTAGGAATACAAATCATATCACAATAATAACTGTGAAAGTTAATGGCCTGAACCCATCAATCAAAAGACATAGACTGGCAGATTGGATTAAAAAGAAAAATCCAACAATATGCTGCCTGCAAGAGACCCAACTCATAGAAAGAGATACCCATAGACTAAAGGTGAAAGGATGGAAAAAAACATACCATGCACACGGACACAGCAAAAAAGCTGGAGTATCCATCCTCATTTCAGATAATGTGGACTTCAAGCCAAAACTAGTCAGAAGGGATAAAGAAGGACATTACATACTGCTTAAGGGAAGCATAAATCAGCAAGACATAATCATAAATATCTATGCCCCGAACATTGGCTCATCAATGTACATCAAACAAATCCTTCTCAATTCCAGAAATCAAATAGACCACAACACAAAAATACTAGGTGATTTTAACACGCCTCTCTCACCGCTGGATAGAACGTCCAAACAAAAATTGAACAAAGAAACCATAGATCTCAATAACACAATCAACAATTTAGACTTAACCAACGTGTATAGAATATACCATCCAACAAAGAACGAATACACTTTCTTCTCAGCAGCACATGGATCCTTCTCTAAAATAGACCATGATTTATGCCACAAAGCTATTGTTAGCAAATACAAGAAGATAGAGATACTACCTTATACTCTATCAGATCATAATGGACTGAAATTAGAAATAAATGACAGAATAAAAAACAGAAACTTCTCCAATACTTGGAGATTAAATAATATACTATTATACAATGAATGGATAACAGAAGACATCAGGAGGGAAATTAAAAAATTCTTAGAAGTAAATGAGAACAAAGACAAATCATATCAAAATCTCTGGAACACTATGAAAGCAGCACAGAGAGGAAGATTTATTTCATGGGGCACATTCAACAAAAGAAGTAGAAATCAACAAATAAATGATTTAACATTACAGCTCAAAGCCCTAGAAAAACAAGAGCAGACCAACACCAAAAGTAATAGAAGACAGGAAATAGTTAAAATCAGAGCCGAAATCAACGAAATTGAAACAACAGAAACAATCGGAAAAATTAACAAAATAAATAGTTGATTCTTTGAAAAAATAAACAAAATTGATAATCCCTTAGCCACTCTAACAAAGAGAAAGAGGGAGAAAAATCAAATTACTAAAATTCGGAATGAACAAGGAAATATCACAACAGACACGAGTGAAATACAAAACATAATTAGAAGTTATTTTGAAAATCTATACTCCAACAAAACAGAAAACCTCGAAGACATCAACAAGTTTCTAGAGACATATGAATTACCTAAACTGAATGAGAAAGACATACACAACTTAAATAAATCAATTTCAAGCAATGAAATACAAGGGGTCATCAAAAGCCTACCAACAAAGAAAAGTCCGGGACCAGATGGGTTCTCAGCCGAGTTCTACAAAACCTTTAAAGAAGAGCTCATTCCAATACTTCTCAAAGTATTCCATAAAATGGAAGGGGAGGGAACCCTCCCAAACTCATTCTATGAAGCCAATATCACCCTGATACCTAAACCAGACAGAGGTACATCGAGGAAAGAAAATTTCAGACCAATATCATTAATGAACATCGACGCAAAAATTCTCAACAAAATTTTAGCAAATCACATACAAAAATATATTAAAAAGATAGTGCACCACGATCAAGTGGGTTTTATCCCAGGGATGCAAGGTTGGTTCAACATCCGGAAATCGATAAATGTCATTCACCATATCAACAGACTAAAAGTTAAGAATCACATGATTATTTCCATAGATGCAGAAAAAGCATTCGATAATATACAGCATCCCTTCGTGCTCAAAACACTAGAAAAAATTGGGGTAGTGGGATCATTCCTTAACATTGTGAAGACCATCTATGCTAAGCCCATGGCCAATATAATTCTAAATGGTGAAAAACTGAAAGCATTCCCCCTAAAAACTGGAACAAGGCAGGGATGCCCTCTTTCGCCACTTCTAGTCAACGTTGTTCTTGAGACTCTAGCCAGAGCAATTAGACAAACCAAAGAAATTAAAGGGTACAAATTGGAAAAGAGGAACTCAAACTACCCCTTTTCGCTGAGGACATGATTATATATTTAGAGGAACCTGGAAATTCCACCAGAAAACTCTTAGCACTCATAAGTGACTTCAGTAAAGTAGCAGGTTACAAGATCATTGCTCATAAATCCAATGCATTTCTATACGTAAGTGATGAATCTTCAGAAAGAGAAATTAGGAAAACTACCCCATTCACAGCAGCATCAAAAAAAAAAATACTTGGGGATCAATCTCACAAAAGAGGTGAAAGACCTCTACAATGAGAACTACAGAACACTAAAAAAAGAAATTAAAGAAAACCTTAGAAGATGGAAAGATCTCCCATGTTCATGGATAGGAAGAATTAATATTGTCAAAATGGCCATACTACCAAAAGTGCTATATAAATTCAATGCAATTCCAATTAAAATCCCAATGATGTACCTTACAGAAATAGAGCAAGCAATTATAAAATTCATCTGGAAGAATAAGAAACCCAGAATAGCTAAAGCAATCCTCAGTAGAAAGAGCGAAGCAGGGGGTATCACAATACCAGATCTTCAACTCTATTACAAAGCAATAGTAACAAAAACAGCATGGTATTGGTACCAAAATAGACAGGTAGATCAATGTTACAGAATAGAGGACACGGACACAAACCCAAATAAATACAATTTTCTCATACTAGACAAAGGTGCCAAAAATATGCAATGGAGAAAAGATAGCCTCTTCAATAAATGGTGCTGGGAAAACTGGAAATCCATATGCAACAGAATGAAATTAAACCCCTATCTCTCACCCTGCACAAAACTCAACTCACAATAGATCAAGGACCTCAGAATCAGACCAGAGACCCTGCATCTTATAGAAGAAAAAGTAGGTCCAAACCTTCAACTTGTTGGCTTAGGAGCAGACTTCCTTAACAGGACTCCCATAGCACAAGAAATAAAAGCAAGAATCAACAACTGGGATAGATTCAAACTAAAAAGCTTTCTCTCAGCAAAGGAAACTATCAGTAATGTGAAGAGAGAGCCTACAGAGTGGGAGAATATCATTGCCACTCATACTTCCGATAGAGCGCTAATATTCCGAATCTATAAAGAACTCAAAAAACTCTACACCAAGAATACAAATAATCCAATCAACAAATGGGCTAAGGAAATGAACAGACACTTCACAGAAGAAGATCTACAAGCAATCAACAAACATATGGAAAAATGTTCAACATCTCTAGTAATAAGAGAAATGCAAATCAAAACTACCCTAAGATTTCATCTCACCCCAATTAGAATGGCGATTATCAAGAACATAAGCAATGATAGGTGTTGGTGAGGATGTGGGGAAAAAGGTACACTCATACATTGCTGGTGGGGTTGCAAACTATTCCAGCCACTCTGGAATGCAGTATGGAGATTCCTCAGAAAGCTTGGAATGGAACCACCATTTGACCCAGCTATCCCACTCCTTGGCCTATACCCAAAGGACTTAAAATCAGCATACTACAGAGATGCAGCCAAATCAATGTTCATAGCTGCTCAATTCACTATAGCCAGATTGTGGAACCAACCCAGATGCCCTTCAGTTGATGAATGGATAAAGAAACTGTGGCATATATATACAATGGAATATTACTCCGCCATAAGGAATGACAAAATTATGGCATTCGCAGGCAAATGGATGAAATTGGAGGATATCATGCTAAGTGAGATAAGCCAATCTCAAAAAACTAAAGGACAAATGATCTCACTGATAAGCGGATGAGGCATATGTTAGGGTTAGGGTTAGGTTTAGGGTTAGGGATAAGGAGGGTGGTAAGAATGGAGGAAGAAAGGAATGTATAGAGGGAAAAGAGGGGTGGGAGGGGAGGGGGGCAGGGAAAAAGTAACAGAATGACTCAAACAACATTGCCCTATGTAAATTTATAATTTTTAATTAAAAAAAATGAGTAAGCACAGTAAAAAAAAAAAAAAAAGTAGGCATCTTTGGAGTCTGTGTAAATGTTAACCTTTTTGCCTTTGGGTAGAATGAGAGCCCTAGGAAGGGTAAAGAGTTTGGCTTTCTGGGAGGTTGTCCTGTCAGGAAGGCAGTTGGTTTTGCAAGAAGGCTGTGGCAACACTCTCTAATTCATTGTTAAGAGTTGGCAAGAACGGTTAGGGTTAGGGAGAGAGAGAGTAGAGGAGGATGTAAGAGCATCCTTGAGCTTGTAAATGGACTTAGCTATCATATTGGGGGAGGCAAGGGGCCCAGGAAGCATCTCCTTTGCTGCCTGGTACAGGGGTTTGGTGAGGAGTGCAATGGTAGTTACCCATGCCTGAAGAAGCCAGGAAGACCCAGGAGGGAGAGAATGTAATCTGCCATTTTAGGTGACTGGAGGTCACTGAGGGCCTGGATTCTGTGTGTTGTGAGGCTCTTAGAGGTAGGAGTAAGGAGTATGCCTGAATTTGTGACTGAATTGGTGGTGAGCTAGGCCTTGAAGGGAGACACTCAATAGCCTTGAGACACCAGGAACATAAGGAGCTGAGCAGTGTGTGTTTGAGAGTTTTGAGGGATGGGAGAAGTTCATCCACATACTGTAGGAGTGTAGTATCTCCTACATTGCCAGAAGCCAAGTCCTGATCTAGGGCTTACCCAAAGAGGTTGGGGCTATCCTGAATCCTTGGGTAAACCTGTCCATGTTGTCTGTTAAGACCTAAGAGATGTAGGATCCTCCCTTGTGAAGGTAGAGGTAGGAGGAGTCAGGGTGAAGGGGATCTGTGAAGAATGCATCTTTAAGATCCAGGAATGTGAAATGAGTGGTAAATGGAGGAATGTGGGAAAGAAAAGGGTAGGGGTAAGGAACCCCTGGGTGAATGGGAACAAGTGCCTCTTGATCAGGTGGAGGTCCTGGATTAAGCGGTATGTGCCTGAGTTTTTGCGGACTGGCAATATGGTTGTTTGACAGGGAGAATCTGTAGGAATGAGGAGTCCCTGAGTAAGCAATTTCTGTATGATGGGATTAAGTCCTTCTCTTTGGGTGGGATAAATAGGAAATTGAGGATGTGAAGGAAATTTAGTTTGAAGTTTCAGTTGGATAAGGACTGGCTTGTGGTGGGAGGCTGTGACTGTCTTGGAGGTGTCACCAGATTTGGGGATCGACCACTTCTGGAGGCAGTGGTAGGGTAGGTGGTGTAAAGGTGTTACAAAGTGTAAGAACTAGAGGTAGAAGATGAGTAATAATAGTGTCCCTGGGGAGAGGTTGTGGGGTGGCTCCCAGGAGTTGAAGAACATCTCTACATAGGAGGGGAACTGGACAGAAGGGATTGACCAGGAGTGTGGAAAAGGATGTCCCTGTAGGGCACAGGATAGGTTAGTTGTTCTGTTTGGGAAGCAGGGTTTCCCATCAATTCCCATAACCAATATCTGGAAAGGAAACAAATACCCAGAGTGGGCAGGCAAGACAGTGTAGGTAGCCCCAGGGACACAAGGAATGTAATGAACTTACCCGCCACCTGGAGAGTGACCCTGGACTCAGTGAGGGTGATGGGATCCTAGAGTCCAGGCTCCTTTAGTTTTCTGCAAATCCCAACAGATTGAGAAAAAGGACTGCTTGACCACTCACACCTCCATGTGGAAGCGCTGGGGAGCGATATACTATAGGGCAGTTGCTCTTCCAGTGTCCTGCTTGTTTTCAGGAGGGACACAGCTTGGAATGTGGCTGTAGGTTCGGACATTGATGCATTGATGAGCCCTGTGATCTCCACGTCCACTTCTGAAGCAAGCCCCGGGTGGAAAGGGTTGCTTGTCCCAATTTGAACCTTTCTCTGGAGCTGTAGGCCACAGGGCAGCTACCACATATTGGGATTGGAGCATTACCTTTCTCTGTAAACTAGCCTGCCTGGCCAGTTCAGCTGCTTCCTCTTGGGCATTATATACTTTGAAGGTTATTGTTACCAGTTCTCAGAGAGGGGTCTGAGGGCCCTCCTCAGCTTTTTGAGCAGTTTTCTAATATCAGGGGTCGACTGAGAAATGAAGTGTGTTGCTAGCACTGTAGCCCCAGAGGGGATAAAGGGCCCAGTTTAGTGTATTTGGAAAGGGCCTATGCAAGACAGTTAAGGAAAAGGCTGGATTCTCGTCTAGATCCTGGGTAATTTCCCTCAGTTTATGAAAGTTTTCCACCTTATTGGAGACTGCCTGCATGCCTGCTCTGAGATATTGGACCATGCAAGCACAATGGTGGCGATCCTGCTGGCCTTCCTGGTAGTTCCAATTTGGTTCGGTTGTTGGGACTGCTGCTGCACCTGTGAGTAGCGTTATGTCTGTTAGGTAGACTTGGTCATAATCTTGTGCTGCCTGCTGGATGAGGGCCCCATTCATCTGGGGTGAGGGTGGAAGGAAGAATGACATAAACATCATGCCAGGTGAGATCATAAGCCTAAGAAAGATCTCTATATTTTTTAATGTAAGTATAAGAGTCAGAGTAGAAAGATCTTAAGTGCTTTTTGATCCGGGAAAGATCCTGGAGTGAGATTGGGTCATGGATTCCCACAATGCCCTCTGCACCAGCCAATTCCCAGAGAGTTCAAAGGAGGGCTTAGTTGGCTGGTTGAAGGACTTGCTGAGATGGGGTGTGAGTGCTAACAGGAGAGGAAAGAGATGGGGAAGAGGTGGAAGAACTTGCAGAGAAGTGGGTGGAGCTGTGGCTGTATGAAGGGAAGACAGATAAGGGGAGGAGGGACCTGTAAGAGGAGAAGAGGGAAAAGAGGAGGAGGGACTTTCCAGTAGAGAAGAAGCAGGCATGTAAGCAGGTGGGCCTGAGAGTGGCATGGTTGGTGGAAGAGGAGTTCGGAGAGAAGAAGAGGAGGAAGTATGGCCTGTGTAAGGAGGGGGAGGGTGGACACATGGGGGGCTGATAGCAGTTCCAGTGGATCTGAAAAGAAGGAAGAAGATGTAGGAGAAATGGGGGAGAGGCTTGGGACCATCTATGTCGAGGAAAACTTAGGCAGTGGAGCAGGTAGAACAAAGGGAGAAGGGAGCATGTAAGTCCCCGAAAGCTTGAATGTAAGGCAATTCTGACCACTTCTCTGTCTTGCAACAGTAATTGTCCAAATCAGTGAAGATTTGAAAGTCAAAATTCCCTCTGGTGGCCATTTTGGGACATTGTCCATGACAAACTAAGGCCAAGCCTCAGTTGAGTAAAAGACCAGCTGCTTATGGTGTAAGTCTTGGGTGAGTCCTAATTTGGCAAAATTAAAATATAGACAGCCCAAAGGAGTTTTTGGGTCTAAGGAAGACTTGAAGTTTCCCATGACCTTTCAGTATTACCTAGAGGGCGAATAGGAACAGAAGGAGTTGTCCCAAATTCTGATTGTGCTCACCTGTGAAATGGAGGCAGGCGGGCCAGAGGCTAGGATGTCTCCTTAGCTCTAAATGGATGGTTGTGGGGGGCTACAAGAGATTGGAACATCTCCACAATCTACTGGGAACCAAATGGAATGGGTGGGGGTCTGGTGTGAGGGCATGACTTATGGGCAGATCCCCTATTTGGAATGTGCAACGAAAAGGCAGAGGGAAATGAAGGAACTTACCCCACTTCTGTCAACCCAGGTGAAGAGAAAGGAAGTAGTGTAGGAATTTCCTGGCTCATTTGAAGGAAATTGGACCCGAGGACCCTCTCCCAAATGTCAAATGGGATTCTGGACAAAAAGGGATCAGACCACAAGCATCTCAATAAAGCTTTTATGGGATCAGCTCTCAGGTGAGATTCACTGGTTCACCAAGGTAAAGGTCAGGGAAGTTGCACTGGGGCTCTAACAAAGCAGAGTTTTTGTACCCTGGGTAGGCAGGGGGTAGGCTCAGGTAGGTGGGGGGTGGATATTTTTCCTGTGGTTGGCCAGAGATCCTGCTGGAATCCATGTCCTGTGACTGGCTGAGGATCCCTGGTAGTGACAGGCAGTTGCAAGATGTCATTAGGGATTATCTGTCGTCATCTAATTGGTTGCTTTTTGGCACAAAGGGGCTGCATGATGCCATGCCCCCATTCAGTCACTTCTGATCACCCCAACAGTTAGGATTCAAAAAGAGCCCCTCTGTAGGGAATGCTCTAAGGCTCTGTAACCTTGGGAATGGTACGGAGGCAGACTGAGATCCAAAGGTCCACTAAGAAGTTTGAGAAGACCTGAGCACCATTAACACACTGGGAAAGGCCCTGAGCAGCACTCTAATCTGAAAAAGGAAGGCCTGGAGTTCAATATGAGTGTGGGTAAGACATTGAATAGCACTCTATGCCTGGGAATGGCACTGAGCCCCACTGAGACTCTGGGAATAGCACTGAACAAACCTGAGACACTGCAAAAGGTGCTGAGAAAAATGGCCACTGAGTCCCACTGAGATCCTGGGTAAGGTCATTGCCACATTGAGAACGTCATGAATATCCTGAACCACACTGAGAATGTCCAAGAGCCCCACTGACTGCCTGGGGAAGAAAAGGAGACCAGTAAGACTCTGGGGAAGGCCATGAGCACCACTGGGACACTGAAGAAGGACAGACTCCATTTGAATGCTAAGGAAGGCCCTCAGCCACACTGAAACACTTGGAAGGGCATGAGGCCCACTTAAGACCATGAAAATCCTGAGAACACAGACACTGGAAAAGGCCTGAGAGCCAGCCAGAGCACAATAAAGGTCCAGAAACCCACTAAGACACTAGAGAAGGCCTCCCAGAAAACTGGCAAAGCATCTAAATCCAACTAATGCCTTGTGGAGTACTCTGAGGTCATGCAAATCCTGGAGTAGACCTGAGCTCCAGTAAGACTCTTGGGAAGACCCTGGACACCAATGTGACACTGGGGAAGTCCCTGAGCCTCAATAAGACTCTGAAGAAGAACCTGAGTACCACTGTGATCCTGGGAAAGCAATGACCTCCACTTAGAACCTGGGCAAGGCACTGGGATCCACTGAGACCCTAGCAATGTCTGAAATCAGTGAGTCTTAGGAAACATTCTTAGCCTCATTTCAACAATGGGAATATTACTGAGTCCCACTGAGAATTGAGAAAGTCCAGAAAACCAATGAAGATCCTGGGAAAAATCAGGGGAAATACCTTATCCCACTGAATCCCAGGAAAACCATGTTTCTGGGGGAGACAATGAGAACACAAGATTCTGAGGAAGGGCCTACACAGAACTGTGACCCTGAGGAAAACCTTAGCTCTATGATAACATTGAGAAGGACCTGAGTGCCACATAAAAACTTGGAAAAGTTTTAAACAATGTCATGACCTGCAAGAGCCTTGAAACCCAAAGACACTGAGAAGGACTATGAACCTCATTAAGACCACACTGAATGGGCTGAACCACACTGAGACTCTAGTTAAGGTCTAGTTTCTCAGAAACAGTTCAGAAAGATCTGATGCCCACAAAAATTATATGGACTGCTCCAAACATCACTGAAATTCTGGGAATGACAATGTGTACTACTGAGTCCTGGGCAAGGCAATGAGCCCCAATGAGGCCCCAGGAAGATCCTGTGTACAACTGTGACATTGGGAATGATTTTCAGAATGGCAATGACAATAATAATACTCTTGGAAAGACTCTGCGCATCACGGTGACCCTGGGGAAGACCCTGAGCTTCATTAAGACTCTGCACAAGGCCCTGAACACCACGTGGACTCTATTGGAAGCCATCAACACCACTTAGATTCTCCTGAAGGCCTTAAGTGTAACAGAAACACTGAGGGTGTCTGAGCCCCAATAAAATTGTGTGGACAATTCCAAATGACTGAAATTCTAGGAATGGTCATGAGGTCACAGAGGGTTTGAGAAAGGCATTCAGCCCTATTGAAATCCTGGTGTAGGACTGAATGCACTAAGAATCTGGGGAAGAGCAAGAGCACCACTGTGATTCTGGGATTGGAGCTGAGCTCCACTGAGAACCTGTGTAAGGACCTATGATTCACTGAGACCCTCATGAAGGCCCTGACTTCAGTGGGCTGTGTGGGGGGACATTAAGAGCCTCACTGAGAGTCTGAGAACAGCACTGAGCCTCACTCAGGCATTGGGAATGGCACTGAGCCCCACTGAGACTTTGTAAGAGGCCCAGATACACAGTGAGATGCTGAGGATGGCCCAAGTTCCTCTGAAGGGATGGGGAAGGAAATGAACCTCAGTGAGACCCCAGGGAATATCCTGAGCCCCACTGTGACCCTGGGATTTGCTGTTAGTGTTACTAGTTACCTGGAAAAGGTCCTCAAATTTACTGGAACCCTGGTGATGTCCCGGAACCCAGTGTGTCCTTGGGAAGTTTCTGAGTCACATGGAAGCTCTGTGAATACAGTTAGCACCACTGAGACACTGCAAAAGGCCATGAGAATAGCTGACATGGAGGTAAGCCTGTGAGTCCTGCTGAGAACCTGTTGAAAGACTGTACCCCATTGAGAATTTAGGGAATGTCCTCAACCATACAGAATGTGGTGATATCTGCCTGTCCCACAGAGTGCCTGGGGATATAAGCAGACCACTGTGCCTCTGGAAGAACAAATTCTGACTGTGAGACTGGAGAAAGCTGTGAAACCCACTGAAACTCTGGGCAAGGCCCTGATCCCCATTTTTGACTAGGAAAGGCCATGTGTTCCATTGAAAAGCACCAAGACACAATGATACAGTGGGAAATTCCTGAATCTCATTCAGATCCCAGGGAAGTCCCTGACCACCTGAGATTCTTTTAAAAGCCTTAGATCCCAAAAAGACTGAGAAAGTATCCAATCACTAACAAAGTACTATGGACAGCCCTGAGTCACACTAAAATATGAGGAAAAATCTTGAGACCTAATGATATTCAGTGGAAGGCACTGAGCCCATAAGACTTGGAAAAGCCATGAGTTCCATTGATGACCTGGAAAATCCCTGAGAAAAAATGCAACCATGGAGAAGGTCTGCATCTCCATTATACTCCGGCAGAGGTCCTGAACCCCACTGACAAGATAACAAAGCCTTTAGCTTCAAATAAATTTGTGGGTAATATCTTAGCCCCATACAACTGTGCACACTCCAAGACTCATTGACATTCTGTGGAAGGACATGTAATACTAAGGGAACAGTTATGATCTTCATAAAAATCCTAGGGTATGGCCCTATGATTTATTAGAGAAAGTGATGAGCCAGAATGAAATGTTAGGGAAAACCCTGAGCTACACTAAGAAACTTGGAATATTCTGAGTTCCATTAGCTCTGTGCAGAAGGCCCTGAGCACCTGTGTGACAATAGGAATATCCCTAAGTCCCACTGACACACTGGGAAAAAAACTGAGCCCCTTTGAGACTCTGCAAAGTGCTCTGAGTTTCACTAAGACTTTGGGAGACACCCTGAGCACCATGTGACCCCTTGTCAATACTCTCAGATTCACTGAGTGCCTGGGAAGACAGCGAGACAATGTAGATTCTGTAGAAGTTTTTTGAACCTCACTCTCAAGGCCCTTGTTCAATACCTATCAGTAATAAGACTCTTGATGTGATAAATAGAAAGTCTGATTGTCTATTTTAAGAATATTATCATTTGGGCTTATTAGGGATGTGAGCCCCAATTGTAGACAGGTGAATGGAACACCCCTATACTCTCAGGTAGTCAGGAAACTGATGCAGGAGGATTGTGAGTGAAAAACCAGCTTCAGCAATGTGCAAGGCCCTCTGTGACTTCATGAGATCCTGCTTCCAAATAAAACATAAGAAGCGCAGAAGATGTTGTCAGTAGATATGCGGCCCTAAGTTCAATCCCCAGCACCAGAAAAAAAAAAAAAAAAAAAAAAATTCAATTGATTTCGCTAAAAAAAGAAAAAAAAATCCAATTAAACCCATTTTTATGATAACATTTGAATTTGCCTGCCACAATTTTAAAATTAGCTAATGTTGTAGATTTTACAACCAATCTTCTTATCAGAGCAGGAGGGAGCATGCATTAAATTTAAATCATCCTGACTGCTTACCGAAGCACACTTGCTAGCCAGATTCTGTAGCATGCCCTTCTGTTAGAAGGAAAGTTTTCCTTCAACACCCAGCTCCTAGTACAGGTTTGTTTTTTTGTTTACTTTTTTGTTGTTGTTGTTGTTGTTGTTATTGCTAACAATTTCTGCACTAGCTCCAGGGTTCCATAAAATAACTGAGGGTTGTTAGGATGCCCCACGTTAGAGCAGAAACTTTCTACTGCCTTGTTGCTTGGCTGCAAAGCATGGGAGAAATCTGTGATCACTGAGGTTGACAGTGGACCCAAAATAGAAAGTGGATTGGAATCACAGAGAGAGGGCCAAGCAAGTACCATGGTAGCCAGGTAACGCCATGCACAGACCCAGGGAGGGAACTCTATTGTCCAGCTTTAGAAACAAGTACCACCTTGGTGGTTGGGACATCCCAGAGGCGGTGTGAATGTGACTGAGACAAGAGTTCAAGAAACTTCCCAAAAGAGTGGCATCATCAATCCTCTATTCACAAACACAAGCCAACACCCAGGAAAGCAGGATGGGATGTGTGCAAGAAATCCCCAGTAAGGAGGACTGAACACACAAGTTGCCCAGATGTGCAAGAAACCTCAATGAGGAGGGATTCAGGACAAGGGGAAGCTTAATTCTACAAATGGGGAATGAAAATTCTAGGCCTAGGAATGGGGAAGAACAACGTAAGTTCTCATCTGTGTAAATCTTCTTTTCCTTTGAAGATGTGGGAAAACAATCAGTGTTTGTTGTGGGAGTAATTCTGCCCCTGTGGTGGACATGTGGCCACCTGAACATTTATTTTTGGTGTCCACCATGGCTGGCACACTCTATTCCTAATTTTCCCAACTACACAGGCCCTTTCATGTCATTGTTATGCTGTAAAAATATGCAACAGTCTTTATTTTAACCCATGTGTTGTATGCTATATCTATGTACATGCTTGTCTGTATTATGTGCATGTCATCAAAATTGACTGATAGATTGTTAAGTACTTATACATATCATGATTGAATACAAATGATTTCAATTCACATGATTAAATAAAACTTTAACAAAAAGGGTCCATCTAAACTGGTAAGAACAAAGGTGCTATTGATACTACTAAACCACTCAGTTTTCCAGGGTGCTTGCCAGAGTGTTCATTCCTATAAAATGTTTAAAGTACAATGGCCATTGCTTCTAAGGATTTTTCCTTGGCAGTAATAACTGACTTAAAGTTAATTAGACTAGTTTCATACCTTGTTTTCCAGGCGTATCCTAAGTTACAAATTGGTAAACTAGTTTTTACATAGTTCGATTAATCTTCATAAATGTGTTTGTTAGAGGAGACATCTGATTATTTGCAGTTTTAAAATGCTAACACATTGACTAAATACAAATTCAAGTACTCTTGGCTTCTTGAATTCCATAAGGTAAAATACTGAGTGTGGTTTGGGACTTAATTCAGAAACCAGTGAGGAGTGACGTGGGATGGAGAAAATATAGAAGACACACTTAGAGTGAAAAAGCTGGGGCTGTGAGGATTTACTTTCTGATGGAAGATGAATGACTCAGAGCAAGCTCAGCATGTTTATTATATAGGTTTTTCATCAAAAAGTTATTTGTGAGAAAGTTTCAGCCAAGCAGACAGACCTGAAGATCACAGTGAAACTTGGGACACATTGAGGTTCTCTTGTTATGCCCAGAACTCTCTATCCCTAGGACTTGGTGCCTGAGCTCAAGGCCCCAACTGATGAACCTCGGTGCCTTTGCACAGAGCCTTGTTTGGCTGATCATCACCATAGCAACTGGGCCATATTGACCTGCACTTCTGCACAGGAAGTTCCCAGAACAAAGACAGTGATGAGACTATCAGAAGCCATGGTTCAAGTCACCACTCTCCACAGTAACATAGATTTGGGTCTACTAAATGTGTGTTTTAAATCAGTTTATTTTAAAAGAGGAATTAAGATTGTGCATTTCTGGGTCTTAACTAAGAGCAAGATTACATGGGTTAACATTGTAACAGTTGTAATTTTATATGCATACAAAAAAGTTTCAGCATTTTTTAAATTAAAGTACTGTAAAAGATTGAAGTATTACATCTTATTAAAAAGGAGTAAGACTTGTGTGAATAAGGGAAGAAGGAACTCTTGTAATGCAAGGGACAACCTAAGAGAGGTTTTATGGTTTCTGGATGAAGGCATTGAGCAGAGACTGTTCTGAACAGACATCCAACAGCTTTGGGGTTAAGTTGAAATCTATGTTGTACAGGCATTTGGAGGGTACTGAGGTTGTTGCTTCACCCATGCTTTTCTAATTGACTATGTCCTGTTAGTCCTTCATTGGAATTTTGAGTAACCTTCACATGGGTTCATCCCCACTTCCATCTGCCCCCCTCCACCTCTCTGGGACAAAGGTGATGGCTGGAGTGTTTAACATCATACGGTTAGCCTTTACATTAAAAAATAAAACCTTAATTGGGACCCATTACCTGAGTGCCAGAATATTAACTGTCCTATCTTATCTATCTTGTGAAAAATGCCAGACAGAAAGAACATGGCAATTGGTACCAGCACTGTTACATTATAAGGTGGGGGAAACATTAAGGCTCCTATTTTATTTTTTGTGTGCCATATTGTCTAACCCTGCATCACACTTCTGTGACAAATTTTGTTATGTAAATTAAATATACAGATGCATTCTCATCCAAAGAGTAACAACTTAATTGAAAATTGTCTCCCAGGAAAAGAAAACAAAGCCTGCTCTGCTGGGGGCATCCGCAGAGTTAATAAGGTCATTTGGGCCTAAGGAGTCTTGAGAAAAGGATCACGTTATCTTTTTAAAGTTTTTTTTTTTTTTTTTTATTTGTCAAGGTACCTTTACTATATTTATTTAAATGTGGTGCTGAGAATTGAACCCAGTGTCTAACACATGCCACGGAGGTCTAGACCACTGAATTGCAAACCTACCCCCTGATCAAGTTACCTTAACCAAGAGTTTGTTCAATCAAGAAATAACTTGTCACAGAAAGTATAGACATATCCCCCTTAAGAGAGAGGCATTAATGGGCACCAGTTATTTCCTGGATGACTCTTTAAAACATGAACTGAAACCATTTAGGGGAGCACTTTACCAAGTTAGTGTTCTCCAAACCAAAGTTGTCTGTAGTGATAATGGCCTTCAGATTTGTATGAAAAAGAAATTTAATTGGAGATATATTTAAGTCATTTCATGTTCTGGTAACCTGTTTTTCAAAAGGTTACCTGTGTGAATTTTTACACTAGGGTGGAAATTTAAAAGTATCTTAAAAAATAATGAGATCCTGATTTCTTTAAAAGCTGACATGGTTAAATAGGGAAGCATTTGGGCACTTTTTCCACACAGAGTAAGTTAGAACCTCAGTTTATTGATTATTTTTCAGATGAAATGTTGCATTGTGGGCCCACCATTTAACGCACCTATCCCACTCCTCGGCCTATACCCAAAGGACTTAAAATCAGCATACTACAGAGATACAGCCACATCAAAGTTCATAGCTGTTCAATTCACAATAAGAAGACTGTGGAACCAACCTAGATGTCTTACAATTGATGAATGGATAAGGAGACTGTGGTGTGTGTGTGTGTGTGTGTATATATATATATATATATATATACACACACACACACACAATGGAATATTACTCAGCTATAAAGAATAATAAAATTATGACATTTGCAGGCAAATGGATGAAATTGGAGAATCCTGCCAAGTGAGATAAGCCATCTCAAAAATCCAAAGGACGAATAATCTCACTGATAAGCAGATGATGACACATAATGGGGGGTGTGAGGGGGGCAAGAATGGAGGAAGGAGGGACTGTATAGAGGGAAAATAGAGGTGGGAGGGGTTGGGGTAATGAAAAAATAATGCAATGAATCAAACCTCATTACCCTATGTAAATGTATGACTATGCAAATGCTATGCTGTTACTCCATGTAGAAACAGAGAAACAACATGTATCCCATTTGTTTACAATAAAAATAAATTAAAAAGAAGTTTCTGTCATTTTGAATGACATCTAATAAGCCCTTTTTCTTGTCTTTATGCTCCCTTTTCTTTCTTTTTGATCTCTATTAAAAAAAAATGGAAGATGCAATCTTCATCTAAGGATTGATCAGGGCCATATGACAATTTTTGTAATTTCCTCTAAATGTTTGGGGTGACTGAATGATAAATTTATACTTTAAAAGTAGGTGGCCCTCTATGGATTCAGGATTCAGCGTGGTGTGTCTTCCTATTGCCTTCCTGAGTCTCTCCATGAAAATAGCAGGATTTTCCTGAAGGCCTCATAATAGATTTCTAGGCATCCTATGTTAGGTCGGAAATATAAGTTTCTGTAGGTGGCAGAGCTGAGGAGCTGGAACAAAAGCCAGCCCACCAAAGGTGACCATCAAGTGGGCTAGAAAGTTTCACTGACTCTTCATGTCCACCTTCACTCTTCATGTTACTCAAGAGGGCCCTCTCCCATCCCTGCCTATAAAAACCCTGGGCAGCCAGGGCCATGTGCGATTTTCTCGAGGTCCCTATACCCCAGGGGTCTCAGAATTTCGACCAAGTGCCAAATTCCTATAAATATTGCTCTGGCCACTTTCTGTCTGATTTTATTTGGCCACTAACTGTGCCCACTGTGCCCGCAGAGCCCACCGAGCTTACATTTTGTGCTGAGAACCCGGAGCTGTTTTCAGGCTTCCCCACCTTGGGGTTGAGACCCACCCCATCCTCAGAAGAACCAGGAGGTTCAGCTCGGCTCCCTTTGCTCCATCCAGCTTCAAAGCACGGTAAGTTCCCTGGGGTTTTTTTTTTCCCATTTGCAGCTCCAATTTCCCTTCCATTCCACCGAGGGTTCTGTTCCCTTGGCAGGCCACAGACTCCCTTTGCCCACCCAGCTCTGTTCACAGCAGAGTTCTCTGGGCTTCCAGTTAGCCTCTGTGTCTGTCTCAGGCCCCCAAGACTTGAGAGAAGTCTCAGCTTTTGGCTTGCCCGCCATCTTCCTGGTGTACACAAGTCAGAACTGGGGTGCCTCTTCTGCTTTTGTACATCTTTCTTTGGGTAAAATTGGAGGGTTAATGCGAAATACCGGGAGCTCATCGGACCCCAAAACTCCTTTGGGGTGTGTCCACCGTAATTTTATAAACTGGGACTTCCCAGAACCTGAAGCCATAAGTGGCTAATTTTTTATTCGACCTTGGTCTGGCCTCAGTATATTATAGGTAATGGCTCAATATGGCCACCAGAGGGGACTCTTGACTTTCAAATTCTCACAGACTTGGGCAGCCATTGTTTTAAGGCAGAAAAGCGGTTAGTTTTTTATTCGACCTTGGTTAAGCCTCAGTGTTTTAGATGGCCAACGAAAAGCACTCACAGCCATTTGCAAGTTTTCTTTTTGGAATTTGGTGCTTGCCCTGCTCCTCCTTCTACCTGCTCCACCACCCACTTTCTCCTCCCCAGAGTGGTCCCAATCTTGGCCTCCCCCCATGGTCTGTCCAAAACTCTGCCTCCTCTTCCTGTCCTCCTCCTGCCATCCTGTCCCCTCCTCCTGCAGATGAATCACCTACCCCATTCTTCCTTGGAGCCCTCCCACTACCCCTCCCACCTCCTCCTTCAGAAAGCCTCTCCAACCAGTCTGCTCCCTCCTCCCCTGTCAGCACTACAGGCAACTTTATCAGACTCTCCCACTGCCTAACCCAGAGCTTCTTTATCCTCTCAGACAGGTAGCTGGTGCAAAGGGGTTATGTGAATCTAAGTTCCATTCTCATTTAGGGTCTTTCTCTGCTGATTCCTCTACTATATTAAGGAATTTAAGTATCTTTCCCAAACTTATAGTCTTAATATTCTTTCTTCCACTTCCGGTATCCAACAGGCAGCACAGGACCATGTTGACCAAGCACATTTAACAGGCGGAACTTCACCCACAGGGACAGGTTCCAATAACCAACCAAGCTGGAACTATCAGAAAGGCCAACAAAGCCACCATTACTGTGCTTGCATGGTCCGATACCACTAGCAGGCATGCAGGCAGTCTCCAATATGGTAGTAAACTTTGATAAACTGAGGGAAATTACCCAGAATCCAGATGAGAATCCAGCTCTGTTTCTTAACCACCATACAGAGGCCCTTACTAGACATACTAAACTGGACTCTAAATCCCCCTCTGGGGCTACAACGCTAGCAACCTACTTCATTTTTCAATCAGCCCCTGATATAAGAAAAAAGCTCAAATGAGCTAAGGTGGACCCTCAAACCCCTATCTGAGATCTGGTAAAAATGGCCTTTAAAGTCTATAATGACCCCTCCACCGCAAAAAAATCAGCTGAATTGGCCAGGCAAGCTTGTTTACAGAAAAAGATGACACTCAAATCCCAAGCCTTGGTAGCTGGCCTGCTGCTCCAGTGAGATCTTCAAAGGGGAACCAGCAATCCTCTCCACCAGGGGCTTGCTTCAAGTGCAAATGTGAAGGCAGCTGGGCTCAATGTCCAAACCCAGGGCCCCCACCTGGCCATGTCCCACCTGCATACAAGCAGGACACTGGAAGAGTGATTGCCCAGCATCTCTATGCAAAGGTGTGGCCAGCCAGGCAATCCCTTCCCTTTTGGGATTCACAGAAGACTGAAGGAGCCTGGATTCCAGGAATCCTATAACACTAGATGGCCCAAGGTAAAAGCTCCAGGTAGCGGGTAAATCCACAATTTTCCTTGTGGACATGGGGACCACCTATTCTCTCTTGCCTGCCTACTCTAAGCCTTTATTTCCTTCCCAGGTTTTGGTTATGGGAATTGATGGAAAACCCTCCTTCCCAAGCAGAACAGCTAGATTAGCCTGTGCCCTGGAGGGACATCTTTGTAAACACTCATTTCTAGTTATTTCCTCCTGTCCAATCCCCCTTCTAGGAAAAGATGTTCTCCAACCCCTAAGATCCACCCTACAGCTTCTTCCCAGGCACACTGCTAGTACTCACCTTCTTCTACATCTGTTTCATACATTCTCTAATACCCCCACACCACCTACCCTACCATTTCCCCAGAGTTGGAAGACCCCTAACTCTGGGACACTTCCAAGCCAGTCATAGCCTCCCACCACAAGCCAGTCCTTATCCAAATGAAACCTCAAGCTAAGTTTTCTTCATGTCTCCAATTTCCAATTTCCCATACTCACAGGGAAGGACTTAAATCCATTATAGACCTGTTGCTTACTCAGGAACTCCTTATCCCTACTGACTCCCCTTGTAATGCCCCCATACTGCCAGTACATAAACCCTCAGGAACCTATCGCTTGGTTCAGGACCTCCATCTAATTAATGAGGCAGTTATTCCCATCCACCCCACGGTTCCTAATCCTTACACCCTTCTATCACCCACTTCACAGTCCTGAATCTCAAAGATGCCTTCTTTACAGTTCCCCTTCACCGTGATTCCTATTACCTCTTTGTCTTCACATGTGAGGATCCTACATCCCTTAGGTCTCAACAGCTGACATGGACAGTTTTACCCCAAGGCTTCTGGAACAGTCCTCAAGTTTTTGGGCAAGCCTTAGCTCAGGATTTGGCTATTTGTGGCTTGGGAAATAGCACACTCCTACAATATGTGGATGACCTCCTCCTATGCAGCCCGTCCCTCAAGGCCTCCCAGACTCACACTGCCCAGCTCCTTAACTTCCCTAGGTCTCGAGGCTATCAGGTCTCTCCAGCCAAAGCCCAGCTCACCACCCCTTCAGTCACATATTTGGACATACTCCTCACTCCTACCACTAAGAGTCTCACAACAGACAGAATCCAAGCCCTGTGTGACCTACAGCCACCGGAAATGGCAGATTACATTCTCTCCTTCCTGGGTTCTTTTCAAACACTGGATCCCTAATTTTGTACTCCTTGCCAAACCCCTATATCAGGCAGCAAAAGAGACTCCACATGGGCCCCTTACCTCCCCCATGGTGATAGCTACTCTTTTTACAAGCTCAAGGATGCTCTTATATCCTCCCCTGTTCTCTCTTCCCTACCCTAACCGTCCTTTCCACCTCTTCATGGGTAAAAAGCAGGGTGTTGCCACTGACCTCCTCATGCAATCAACTGGACCTTCTCACAGATCGGTGGCATACCTCTCCAAGCAGCTTGATTCCACAGTTCGTGGGTGGCTACCATGTCTTGGAGCACTGGTGACAGCAGCTGAATTAAATAAGGAAGCTCTGAAACTCATCCTACTTCAACCAATAACTGTGTTTTCTACCCATCAACTGCAGGACCTCTTAAACCACAAATCCCTTCCACTCTCACAGGTACTGGAGGTGCTATGTTCACCTCATGAAAACCTCTTCAATTACCCACTCCCCTCTTCTGACCTAACCATTTTTGTAGATGGCAGTTCTGTGCTGGGTACAGATGAACACCATAGAGCCGCTTACGCAGTTGTCTCCACTGCCTCAGTCCTGGAAGCCAATTGCCTTCCACAAGGGACCACTTCCCAAAAGGCAGAACTCTTTGCTCTGATTAGGGCTCTAATTTTATCCAAAGGTAAACAGGTCAACATCCATACAGATTCCAAATATGCCTTCTTGATAGCTCACACACATTGGCCTATATAGAAATAATGTGAATTTTTCACCACAAAGTGCTCACCAGATAGGAAAGAAAAACAGAAGGTTCTAAGAATGGGAATGTATTCAGTAGAAAGTAAAAGAATGTTTCTAAGACTAAGTTTTTGTGTGATGGAATATATGAGAATCAAAGTAAGTGCTAAGAAAGTCTGTGTAAGTAAAGGGCAAATTTCAACAAGTTTGCATATAACTAAGTTGGTTATATGTACATGAGACAGGCTGTGGCCTAGAACCTAGGAATGTTCCTGTGCAGGGGCGCAAGATACCTGGATGCTGTGGCAGTACCCTGGCTGGGAAGGCTCTGTGCAAGAATCCTATCAGCTCTGACATTGTTCTCAGACACACAGCTCTCAGGCAGGAAGGACTTCCTTTGCCAGAAAACCAGTGTTTCCTCAGCTCCCTTCTCTGGTTCCTGCCTGCCTTACATTAACTTGGGACAGTGGAGTTTCTTGAGAGCCACACAGAGCTGCTAACATTGCACTTTGCAGCTGTGAAAATGTTAAATAGATGTCCTAGTCTCTGTAACTTTCCTGAAAACAAAGAATAATGCTTACATAATCCTTAAACTGATAATAATAATATATATATATATATTGCTTACTGATGTAACTCATTAGAACTGCATTTCCATTAGATAATAGAGCTCCATCTGATCTCTGCTTAATCTTAAAAATCTGTTGTGTGAAAAGATCCGCCTTATCTGAGATAAGGCTCTGCCTCACCTGGCTGCATATTAGAATGGCTCCAAAGAAAGTCAGATTTTAATTCATTTAAAGTTTTGTTCAAAGGTTTGATGTTTGTTGTGAAGATTACTGTGATCTCAAAGAGGGGATATAATGCATAACTCAGACTCAGCTAATATTCAGGATACCTATTGCACAAACTGGATGTTCTACTCTTGGTGATTCCATTTTGTATTTTCCTTGTAAACTCAATAACTGTTGCCTGATTAATTTTTGCAGAAGTACTGCTTCTAAAGAAAACACTGTAAGTTAACTTGAAATAGTAAGGCATCACCAGTAGGACAGATAATGTAAACCTCAATTAGATAAAAGGGGGTGAATAACTGTAAAGTCATAGACATTGAAGTTAAAGCCCAGCACTTTTACTTTATGACTGGTGACACTAGCTTGCTGGATGGTTAAGATCAAATTTAGAGACTGAGATTAAATATAAAGGTCAAGAAAAGCCAGTAACATGTCAATTTGACCAGCTTGATCTTGGACACCTAGTAAAACAGTTAAAACTGAAATATAGCCATTCATGGGCATTTAAAAGAAACAATAGTTAAATGCAACCTAAGATGCACACTGTGTTAACACCCCTAGAATAAATAAACACTGGAAGCTACAAGAGAGATTCTTAGGCAGATGTACCTGCTGACTATCAAGAGAAACTTCCAAAACCAGGAGATGTTTAGTCAGTTTAAGGCCTACAGATCCTCCAAAGCTACATAGGTAGGCTTAATCTGTGCTTATTAGTATGGTTATCTAGCCCTAAGTCACAGGAATATAGAGATCTTTACTAAATACAGGTTATACCAACAAGAGGACTTGGTTATGCAGTCACTGCCAACCAAAAGCTAGAATAGCAACTCCAGAAGGCAGTAGAGGAATCTACTGCCCCCTGACATCCCTGCAAAGATGAATAACATTTATTGCTCAAGTTTCCTTGCAGAAACGTCGAGCACTAGATGTGACAGCAGACAAAGGGTGAACACACCTCTTCCTCAGAGAATGTTGCTGCTGCATTATTGAAACCGGTCTAATGGAAGCAAAGTCAAAACTCTCAGACGTCTAAATAAAAGGCTGAAGCAAGAAGAAACAAATGACCCCTGGCCAGGATGGCTGAACTCCACTCTTGTCACCTGGTTGACCCCTACCTTTACTCCCCTATTTGTGATAGGATTTCTTCTAATGATTGATCCCTGTCTTCTCAGGTTTGTCCGGAACTGCATAAGTGAGGTTGCCAGGGTGAATTACAACCAGATGCTCCTACACCCCTATAGCCTTCTCCCTGCCAACCTAAAACCATAACGTTTTTCTCCCCATGACCCCCCCTAACATGCAGGAAGTAGCCAGACTCAGGCGCCCTATGTCACCGAAAAGGTCGCAATGTTAGGTCGTAAATTTAGATGCCTGTAGGTGGCAGAGCTGAGCAGCTGGAACAAAGCCAGCCCACTAAATGTGACCATCAAGTGGGCTAGAAATTTCCACTGACTCTTCACATCCACCTGTCACTAACAGGACCTGCTTCCATCCCAGCATATAAAAATCTGGGCAGCCAGGGTCACGTGCGATTTACTCCAGGTCCCTATACCCTGGGACTCTGGGAACTTAGCCTGAGAACCAAATTCCAATAAAGCTTGCTCTGTCCAATTTCTGCCTGATTTTATTTGGCCACTATCTGTGCCTGCTGAGCCCACAGAGCCCTCTGAGCTTACATTTGGTCCCACCTCCGAACCCACCGAGTTTATATCCAACTCACTAAAATCCCAGTTAGGATGGTTTCTGGGAACTGCCTGTGCTCTAGATGGTTAATAGCATAATTTTGCAGATGAAGTTAAATACCTGGCATAGGTTTTGAAACATCTCAATATTTTTTTAATTTCTCCAAAAACCTCCCTAAATTTGTTTTTGTCTGTCTTAAGTTGGGAGGATCCCCTGATCTTCCTCCCTTAGTAGGTGATCCCTCAAGGCTTTCTCCTCTCATGGTAGAGATTATTGATGTCAAGCATGGTAGACTAAAGGAATCTCTGGGGGGTGAGGGGACATCTATTGATTCTTAGGCATATAACACCCTTTGCTCAGAGGTCTCATGGGAGGGGTTTTAAAATGCCTCCTTCTTGCAGGTTAAAGAGAACAAAGTGAGCACATTTAAGCACAGGAACAGTAATGGGGAGACTCTAGAAAGACTAGTGAAGGCTAACTAAACGGAACCTGGGCATTTTCATCCTAATTGTCTTATGTCTTTCTCTGATCCTACCATTTGAATGCTTAATATCTGATCGGTGAGAAAAGGGGAAACATGGTGAAGGGAGTGGATGTGGGGGGTTGTGCTGTATGGCCCGTACAGAGGCAAAGGTAATTGGTGCTTTCCCTCAGTGCCATTTGTCTACCAAACACCCTGGATACCACGTAGGGTAGCTGGGAGGGAGAGGCTGGAGAAGGAGCCTTTGGGGTCTGCCTGAGAGTTACCCAGGCCAGAGAACCCCGCAGTTGTTCCAACCCTTCCTCCGCCTCTATGCATCCTGGGTAGGTCAGGACGAGGGACACAGTGTACTGGTGGCAATTGCGCTCTGGCCCTGGGCAGAAAAGTGAGAAATGGCTTTGGTAGATTCCAACATGCCTGGTCTGCCCAGAGCAGGTGATTGGAACTTGCCTAGGCCGGGAACCTGTCACCCAAGTCTTGAAGAATGGCAGCTGCACTAACTGCCTTTAAGTAGCCAACGCATGCCCATTTTACCCTCCAAAAATAAAGAGACACAAAGATGCACCTCAAACAGATGTGGGGTGCATGGAGAGAGAAGCTTACCTACCTCGCTCGGTGTAGATCTCGGTAAAGGTTGGCCACTCTGTGGAGCAGAGTGTAGTAAACTTACCCTTCTTTAGGTGGCCCACACCAAAGTACCATCCTCTGTCCTGCAACTCTGAGAAGTGACTCAGGAGGAACCTGAGTTAGGAGTTACCTGAGCCTGTCCCATAATAATGAGGAGAAAAGTACTAAGTACACGGAAAAGAACAATGAAGGCAATGCACACAGTAAAACAAATTTTCACAGGACTCTAACATTCACTGGCCAGTCAACCACATCACTCTCACAGGCACAATGCCTTTCAAATTTACACTACCAAAATCAGACAAAGATATTTTATGAATAGCCACCCAGACAGCATCCACTGGGGACGTCAACGTGACTCCTGATTATCGGGGACATCTCCCACGACTTTGAACAGTGGAACCTCTAGGGTCTCTCACAACTCTTTCCTTCCCCCAAACAAGAATTCTCACCAAACTCAAATGGGGATCTGTGTCCCAGAAAAAGGAGCTGGCCAATCCTCCTTCAGCTGCAAATCTCCTTAGAAACCTTGGTACCGTGGGCCATTTGTCTCCTGGAATGGAGTCAGATGAGCCTATCCCGGCGAGCCCTCAAATGTTGGGGTTCAAAATCGACTGATCCCCAGAGAGTCAAAGTACACACACGATAATGCAGGACACAGAATGAGGTTTTATTGCAAGCTTGAGCTTGGACTGCAACCAGTCTCTCAGACCACTGCAATGGCTGAGTGGGGAGTGGCTCCAAGCGATGAGAAAGCTCTCCATTTCAGATATTTTCAAGCATTCACACACAAAGACCTGTATATTATTGGTTACCATTTGAACAGCAAAATATTTGTCCTCTTTGGTTGGGTCCCACCAATTTATTTGATTCTCCTTGGGTCCCACCGGAACAGAACAATCCTGGAGGAAGAAGGGAGGAGGGAAGGGGTGAACTATGCAGGAGATGAGTTGGGGCTAAGTCCCCCTGTCCTTGATAGATAAGATTCCCAGGCAGCTGCACATTCCTCAGACAAATATCTCTTAATAGCTTTGATAACCCGGGGACCCAGCACATTCTATTTGTCCTGTATTGGCTCTTGAGGGCACTATTGCAACCGCCTGCATCCTGGTGATTAGGATAGTCTCTCATTCCTTAGTGTTTGTGCACCCTTTCCTGTGGGGTGTTTTACAAATGTCACCCTGTTCTCAACAACTGCGACTGTGCAGAAGAGCCCTATGCATGACTGTGACCCTGGGGAATGCTCTATGCATGCCTGTGACCCCAGGGAAGCATCTATGCATGATTTCGACCCTGGGGAATGACTGTAAGCATGACTGTGACCATGGAGAGATCCATATGCATGACTGTGATCCTTGGAAAGTGTTCTCTGCATGACTGTGACCCTGTGGAAGGGCATATGCATGATTGTGACCATGGAAAAGGGCCTATGCATGATTGTGGCCCTGTCAAAGGGCCTAGGTATGACTTTGACAATGGGGAAGGGCCTATGCATGACTTTGTACCTGGTGAAGGACCTAAGCATGACTGTGACCCAGAGGTGCTGAAGACAGAATTGGGGACAGGCAGTTAGTGTAGAAATAGGGGATTGGGTCAAATGGAGAAAATGGAAGCCTTGAAAAGGAACTGCCTCTGGAAGTTGGAGACTGCCCCTGAGAGAATGGAATGTCAAGGATCCCTCAGAGCCCATTGATTACCAAATTTACCTGCCCTTATCAAGGACTGCAAGCGAGGAACTGCTAATTAATGCCCCTGAGGCCCTTGCCTGGATGAATCAGTTTGGCCCTCCCCCTGCCCCATCTGCTTCTCACTTTATGCATCTCACCTGCAAACCCAGGCCTAGTCACATAAGTAGGAAGGAGAGATTAGTGGGGAGGGAACTGGAGGACAAAAGAGACCTTAGCCTATAAAAGATGTAGGTTGGTCTCACTTTTGGGGACTTTAGAACATCAGCCATGGGCCCCTTCTCCCTCCTGGGACAAGTCTGTATTATTACTACTTTTACCTAATTCCTGCTTAATATACTTGCCTTGGCGTGCTTCTCTAGTGTTCAAACATCAATATTAGAGGAAACAGAACTTGTCACCGGTAAATGGCAGTATCAGTAGGTCCAATGCATAAATGTGACACTGGGGAATGTCCGCAAGCATGACTGTAACCTTGGGGAAGGATGAATGCAGGACTATTACTGTGGGGATAGGGCCTATGCAAGACTGCAACCATGGAAAAGGGCCTATCCATGACCGTGACCCTGCAGAAAGGCTGTATGCATGACTTTGACCCTGAGGAATGCCTGTGCATGACTGTGACCTGGGGAAGGGCCTATGCATGACTGTGACCCTGGGGAAGTGTCTGTGCATGACTGTGACACTGGAGAAATCCCAGAATCCCATTGAGAGGCAGGGCAAAGGCCAGAGCCCTACTGAAACTGTGAACATGGGAAAGGGCCCTTTGTATGACTGTGACCTTGTATAAGGGTCCTATGTGTGACTGTGGCAATGTGGAAAGGCCTGTGCATGACTATGACACTCAGGAAGGGTCCTGTGCATTTCTGTGACTGAGGGACGTGGCTCTATGGAAGACTGAGTCCATGGGGAAGGAACCTATGCATGACTGTGACCCAGGAGAAGGGCCTATGCATGACTGTGACCATGGCAAAGGACCTATGAATGACTGTGATAGTGGGAAAAGTCCATGCATTACTGTGATTCTGGGGAAGGCCCTATACATGACTGGAAATCTGGCAAAGGCCCTATGCATGCATGTACACTGGAGGTGGGCCCTAAACATGACTGACCATGGAAAAAGGGCCTATGCATGACTGTGAGAGGGCGAAGGGCCCACGCAGGAGCGTGACCCTGGGGAAAGGTCAATGCATGATGTGACCCTGAGGGAGGGCCGATGCATGACTGTGACCATGGGAAGAGCCTGTGCATAACTGTGACTCTGAGGAAGGGCCTCTTCATGACTGATATGGGAGAAGGGTCTATGGCTGACTGTGACCCTGGTGAGTGGACCTATGCTTGACTGTGAACACGGGAAGGGCTTTATGCATGACTGTGACCCTGGGGAATTCCCTGAATCCATTGAGACCCAGGGCAATGCCCAGAGACTCACTGAAACACTTATAAAGACCATGACCTCATTGACATCCTGGAAAAGCCTTGAGAACCAACGAGACACTGAGAAAGGCCCAATTACACGACCTGGGTGGAGGCTGTGAACATCACTGAGAAGAGTGAACACTAAACACAGGAACACTGGGGAAGAATTGCTAAGAACTTGTAGAGAGCCCTGAGTTCTATTGACATCCTGGGGAAGGCCCTGAGTCCCAGTGATACTATGGGAAATGTTCTGATCCCTCATAACACCCTAGAAAATGCTCCAAGCTCCTATGCACACTTGTGGAAGGCATTGAATCTGACTGAGACCCTATAGAAAGCTGTGAGATCTGCTGAGAAACTGGGGAAGGTGGTGAGCCCCATTCCAACACCAGGGAAAGCAATGAGCACCAGTGTGACCCTAGAATGGTGCTGAGCTCTGCTGAGGACATAGGTAAGGCCCTGGGATGCACTAAGTCCCTGTGAGGGCCCTGAACCCAATGTGCCCTGAAGAAACTTTCTCAGCCACACTGAGGTCTGGGAACACCACTGAGACTCTCAGAAAGTCCCAGACACTATCTGAAATCATGGGTATGGCCATGAGTCCCACTAAGTCCCTAGGTAAGGGCCTGAGCCCCATGAAAAACCTTGGGAATATTCTGAAATCCACAGAGACCCTGAGGAGGTCCAAGATCCCAAGTGAGTTACTGTGGAAAGGGAAGAAACCACTGAGACTCTGGCAAAATCCCTGAACACTGCTTTGACCTGAGGAAGGCCCAGAGTCCTGCTTACACACTTGAGAAGACCCCAAGTGCTACTGTGATTCTGGGGATGATCTGAGTAACACTGAGACCCTAGGCAAGCACTGAACCCCATTGAGACCCTGTGGAATGCCCTGAGCACCACTGTGACCTCAAGAATGACACTGAGTATATAGAATATAGTATTTAGCCTTATCTGGGATATAAGTCTCAATCTAATTCATTTTGGATTCCCAACATGTATCCAAGCATAACAATTTATATACAGCCCTTCCTTTCCCCTCCACAGTTTTTGTTTGTACTGGGAAGTGATCTCAGTGGCACTTGACCACCGAGCCACATCCCCAGTCCTACTTTGTATTTTATTTAGGGACAGGGTCTCACTGAGTTGCCTAGCACCTCACTATCTGGTGAGGCTCGCTTTAAATTTGTGATCCTCATGAATCAGACTTTTGAGCCAGTAGGATTAGTCATAGGCTACCAAACTTGGCTTCCTTCCCCAACTTCAACATTAACCAATCATATAATTGTAACCCCAAATTCCTCCTATTATAGAAGGGGACAGTTCTGCATTGGGGATTAAAATACGCAGACTGCCTGTCAACCTGAGCTTGCTTGCTGACTTTGGTGCCACACCCTTCTGCAGAAGAAAAGTTTGCCTTGCCAAGCAACTTTTGAGAACATGCTTGATACCATGGGACACCCTGGTATCTCTAAAATGTTTCCACCCAACCTGGGAATTCATTCATCACCTAGGGGTTCATGGGGACTTCTCTTTAGAGGAAAGCATCCCACTGCCTTGTTGCCATGGACTCGGGTTGTGGGACGATACCTATGATACCTGGGACTATAAACAGGTCCCAAATCAAAAGGTGATCAGCAACAGAGAGAGAGCAAACCCCAGTAAGTGCAGCAGCACCCAGGTAGCTCCACAAACAGATGAGGAAGGAAAGTTTGTTCTCAAGAAAGAAGTTCTTCCTTGGGGTCAGGACATTCTGGCTGCTGTGTGAGTGTGATTGAGATGTGAGTGTGAGAAACCTTCCAAAAGGGCAGTTGAACCCCTTTTCATAAACATGAGCCCACAGCCAGGGAGTGGCATCCCATTTGGGGGCAAGAGACCACCAGTGGGAAATTTGAACCTCTAATGAAAAAAACCTCTAGAGAAGGGGAGGCAAGCAGGGGAAAAGACACTGAAATTTCCCCAGATAGTCCTTGTGACCTTACATTAAACTTTTATAAAGAGTGTCTTAGGATATAAGAGAAAAATATACCAAAGTTCATAAAATGCTATTGTGCTTTTAGCACTCATTGAGTGTGCAGGTAGTTTGTGGTGTACAAGGAATCCCCAGGAACAATTATAGGCCTGGACACAGGGAAGGAAAATGGAAAGCACAGGCCCTTCCCAGGTCTGAGTCATACTGTAAAAATCTGTGACAGACTCTATTTTAATTTCTAAAGCAATAAATCTTATAGTTACTTTGCCCCCTACCTGTAGAAATTTAAAACTCAGAAAATAGTTACAAAATTCTTGTTTCCTGTCTGTTCTAACTTTACCTGTGCCTATATCTGTTGTCTCCATGTATGCTTGTGCCTCTATTGTTTATATGGTTTGAAAATTAGAAATAGATAAATGAACATTTATAAACTATGTAAACAGTCACCCAAATGGATCAAAATGAATTTCATTTTACATAAGTTAAATTGGTTAGGAGTAAAGATATCTTCAAGATTACTAATCTACATATTTCTAGGTCACAAATCAATCTATAAGTTATATAAGATGCAATGTCTATTGCACCTAAGTATTTTTCTTTGACAGGAATGATGGACTTAGAGTATTAACTAGACTTGTTTGTTATCCTGGATTTCAAGGGTAACAGAAATTAGAAGTGGGTAAATTTATTTTTACCTAAATGGAATTCAACTTCATAAATGTATTTGTAAGAAGAGTGTCAGAATGCGCTCAATCCAGGAGACTTTCCAATCACAAGTAAACAAATGGATGTGGGGAGATATAATTTTTATTTCTTTCAATAACCAAATAGGAGACAGTAAACCTAGGTCACATTCTGGAAGATTATACACCCCATAGTACTCAGCCAATGAGAAACCTGGGGAGGGCTCTTGTGCTTTAGGGGATAAAATGCAGGTTGTACACAATCTGTGTGTTCCTGAAAAATAGGTGCCCAGTCTTTCAAGACCATCTTTAAGTAAAGCCTCACTTTTTCCTCTACCTTGTATTTCTCAGTTCATTCTTCGGGCTTGTTAGTGTTTTGAAGAAGTACTTCTTGTAACAGAACAACCTCACTTAATTTGAGACAATAATCCATCACCTATAGAAGAGAGTGGATGTAAATCTGACTTCCAGTTCTAATACAGGCCCCAATTAATTATAGACATTGAAGTTAAAACCCAGGACTCTTACTTCAATACTGGCAAAACTGACCTGCAAGATGTTTAATTTCAAAAAGTGGAGAACCAAAGTCAAGTAAGTAAATGGGACAAGGAAAAAGTCACCAATATTTGGCCCTTGTCCTTGAAGGTCATCCAGGATCCAGGGAAAAACAGGACACCTCTGAGGGTCCTACAACTCAGGGGAGTCACCTGATCTGTTGATCAGGGGTATTGAGAGTACCCTAGAAAACAGGAGGTGAACCAGTGCACATTCTGCAAAGAGCAGGGTCATTGGAGTGGATAATGGGAAACCACATGGGGCCAGAAAGGGAAAACAAGGAAAGCCACATGGGATCAGCAAGACCTTGATCCATCCTGGCAGATGGCACAACTTCTAGAGGAAAAGTTAAAGGAGCCAAAAGGCTTCTCATGAGTCCCAAGATTGATCCCTGATAAATCTCAGCTGACTCTAATACTAGAGAAGAAAAAGGTCAATTTTGACAAACTTGGTCTTAAAACCCTGGCAAGAAATATACCCAAATCACACCAAACATGGGCATTTTAAAGATAGGACAATGGTTCTTTCATTGTCAATTGAGATGATCTTTTCTGTCAGTTCTCCCAGAAGCAAGTACAACTATGCAATGGAATATTACTCAGCTTTAAAGAAGAATGATATTCTGGCATTGCTGGTAAATGGATGGAGTTAGAACATATCCTGCTAAGTGAAATAAGTCAAACCCAAAAAACGATATGCCAAAATGTTTTTTAATATGCTGAAGTTATTTCACAAGAAGGTATGGGAGTATGGGGAAGAATAGAGGTACTTTATAATAGGTAGAAAGGAGTGAAGGAAGGGGAAGGGGTGTGGAGAAAGGAATGATAGTAGAATGAAACAGACATTATCACCTCATGGAGTCTCAGAGTAACATGGAGTCTGGTCATTGCCCATAAAGACTGGCCTATAACATTTCCAAGGAGCCAAACCTGCCAGCCCATCACACATAACCTATAAATATTGTGAGAAACTGTGGATGGGTGCAAGAATTTGGAGTTTGGTTTTTCTCTAGGCCCCTGGTGTAAAATAATTTATTTGGAGTTCTCCTCTCTGAGTGCTATTTCTTTATCAATCTTTTTCCCACAACAGTCCTGAGCCTGTTGCGGATTAGACATTAGGTATGCCCCAAAAGCTCATGAATGAGAAAATGCAAGAATATTCAGAGGCTAAATGACTGGTTTATTATAGCCTTAACCCAATCAGTGAATTACTCCTCTGATAGGGATTAACTGAGCAGTAACTGAAGACATGGAGGGTGCATTGATGTGGCCATGTCACCGTTGTATGCTGATTTTAATTCCTTTGAGTTATATACCAAGTGGTGAAATAACAAGGTCAAATGGTTGTTTCATTCCAAGTTTTCTGAAGAATCTCCATACTCTTTTCCAGAGTGGTGGCACCAATTTGCAATCCTACTGCCAGTATATAAGTATACCGATCCACTGCATCCTCCCCTACACCATTTTTGCTTCTATTCTTGATAATTGCTATTGTGACCAGAGTGAGAAGAAATCTCAGTGTAGTTTTAGTTTGCACATATCTAATTGCTAGAGATGTGGAACATTTGTCCACATATTTGTTGACTATTCATAATCCTGGGAAATGTCTGTTCAGTTTCTTTGCCCATTTATTGATTGTTATCAGTTTCCTTTTTTTTTTTTTTTGCTAATTTTTTGTGATTGTTTTATATCTGTGTCAGCTGATGTTTAATCTGAATACATGGGGACCACATGATGGGAGATTTACTAGTGGCATGTGAGACTTTGTTCTTTAGCATGCTCAGCCCACCACACTTGGGTCTCTGATGTCCACTTTAATGAAGATATTAGCATGAAGGTTGGCCTGGGAGAAGCCCTAGCAGATGGCAGTCCAAAAGGTGCACAAAGTGAGTCCTGGAGGTGAGACAGAAAGAAAGTGCCCATCAGAATCACTCACATGCAAATGAGGGCTGATCTCCTGGCAGCAGGGTGGATGGCCAGGAGATAGCACCCAGGCTACTTTGGTCCTTCTTGAGCTGTGGGAACAGATATGCCACCAGCAGTACCTGAAAGAGGCAGAGGTAGACTAGCACCCTGAGAAGCCTGACTTGTGCAACTGAAAGGTGACCTGGCTGCTTCTAGGGGGAATGAGGGGACTGAGCTTAAGCATGACTAGGAATCCAGCCAAGGTGCCCACCCTGAAGGAATGGCTGGGTGCTAAAGGCCACATGTGGAGCTGGCCACCTACTGTTCCCCAAACAATGCGCTGGCCCTGGTGGACACTGGGGCTGAGTGCAGCCTGGGGTTTGGCAAACTGGTAAGTTCCCAGGCCCATATGCCATGTTGATGGCCACAGGCCCCAACAATCAAGATGAAGGCAGTGTCCCTACTGCTGGGGACAGGCCACACCCCACAAGCACACATGGTGCCTGTGCCTTTTATGTTGCAGTACATCTTAGGTGTGGATGTGCTCCCAAGGCTGTGTCTAAGGGCCACCTCAGAGGGGCAGTTTTGAAGGGGGTCATTTCAAGACATTCAAGACAGCTGGCCCAGGTCCTACTGCTGCCCTGCAGGACTGTGTAGTGAAGCAGCTCTGCCTTCCAGGGGGACATACAGGAATTGGCTTCCATTCTGCAGCTGGAGCAAGTGCTCCTCTAAGTCTCCCGTGGGCCAGTGGAGAAGCCTGAGTCACCTGCACATGACCAAACACCATGGAGAGCTGACAGAGTGCTGCCTTCCCTGAGGCGCCATCCTGAGCACAACCTCATGGACTAGCTGGCCTTGTAGCTGCCCACATAGTACTATGCGCTGGACATGGCTAGTGCTTGCTTCTCTTTTTCTGGAGAGTCAGGAGCAGTCTCCCTTCACAGGGGGAAGGCCTGCAGTGGACATTTCAAGTGTTGCCACAGGGTTATTTGCATAGCCTGACCCTATGCCCTGTTCAGTGGCCAGTGACTTTGCCCAGTGGTCTCAGCCACCCAAAGTACATGTTTCCTCCCACTGATGATGTGCTGTTGAACTCTGATTCTCTTGCAGTTTGAAAGCTTGCATTCTTGAACTTAGTGGTCCATTTGTAGACACATGACTGGGCAGTAAAGAAACCCAAGGTGCCAGGACCTGGCTTGTCAGTCAAGTTCTTGGATAAGTTTTCATTGGATAGGACAAAAGTTTGCTGAGGCTGTTATTGATAAAATTCAGGCAGATCCACAACTTACAATGGTGTTAAGTGCTTTATGTGCCTTGTTGGGACCTTGGTGTTTTCTCCCTTTGGCCAGTGTGTCAGCCCTGCATGCCCTGGTGAAGAGGAGGGTTGGTGTCACTGGACAGCAGCCAATCAACAGCTGCTCTAAGACAAAATTCAGCAGGCTCAGGCCTTGCCTGTAGTACAACCAAGTTGCCCCTTTGAGGTGAATATGCAGGTCACCCAGAAAGATTTTGAGGGGGTCTGTGGCAGTGCATGAGCAGGTGGGGAGACCAGTAAGCTTCTGGTCACAGTGTTGGAGGGTGCAGAGGTTCACTACACTGATAGAGAAGCAGCTGGCACCTGTGTATGCAGCCCTGGTGGCCTTCAGTCCCTCACAGGGGATGCTGAAGTTTTGGTGCATCCCAGTTTGTTTGTCAGGAATGGTTGAGATTGAGCACTTACCACAAGGACAGGGGGAGCTCAGACACCATCCCCAGCAAAATGGGGGACAGACTTCTGACAAAGGAATGCCTTGTCTACTCTTCTGTGTCCCTTGAGCTCCAACAGATTCTAGGGCCTGTGCAACATGCACCAAGGAAGCACCAGGCAGTGCTGATAATTATGGGTCAAGGAGCCAGGGCTCTTGAAGGTGGGAGAAGCCCCTTTGGTGCCTGTGCTTGGTTCTCTGAAGAATGCAGTAGAGGGCCCTGGTCTCCTTCCACGGCTACTGCTAAACAACCCTCTGCTGACCCCTTGTGGTATGATGTGGGAATGGGCAGAGCAGCCCATGGGCTGAGTCTCATGCCTTAGGGATGGTGGCACTGCATGAGCCAGGACCTCTGATCTTCTGTATGGACAGCTGGGCCATGTTTGGGGGTCAACTTGGGGTTACTACATGGAAAGTAGACAACGTCGTGGTAGGACATTGCCTTTGTGGGGTTCAACAATTGGCAGGACTTTTGAGTCATTAGCCACACAATGCAGATGACCAGTACATGTTCCTGTCCAGGCCCAGCAAAGCCCAGGGAAGGTTGGAGGCAATGCTCTGGCTGGGGTGTGGAGCTTCCAGTGGGTGCTTCCCTGACCTGCTGTCTTGGCTGCATGGCTGCCTGAGCTGCAGCGGTGAAACCATGTGGAATATAGGAAAACAGGGGACCCTACCTTCAATGTCAGATGCACATAGGGGCCTGCCAGGCCAGTGTGGCTTGTGCTCAGGAGTATCCACATGCTTTATGCTTTGGAGTCATGGAATGGCAGGTAGTGCAGGTCATGACATGTCCCTTTGACACTAAGTCAAGTTGAGTCCACTGGCCCTTTTCAGGGGTGAGAAGGGGCCATGTGCACCTTGATGGCAGTGGATATGGCTACATGATTCTTGCTGTCCTTGTGGGCAAGCAGGTCAGCCTGCTATTATCTGTGCCCTGACAGTGTTGATAGCATTGCATGCACGTCCCATAACAGTAGGGCCACCAGGAACCATATCAGAGGTCAGGGTGGCAGCAATGGCAGCTGGGCTACAGATTCCATGGAGGCTGCATATCCCACACCACCCACAGGCTGCAGGCCTGATAGACATAATGGCCTGCTTGAGCAAGGACGCAGGACTGCATTCCACCTGCCTTCCATGAAGGGGTGGGCACAGTGCCTGTGGGTAGTTGTGAGAGCTCTGAATGAGCATCCTTGAGAGGGGGTCCAGCTCCTGTTGAGGTCTTGCTGCACTGCCCAGCAGCCCCAATGCAGTTCAGGTGGTTACAAGGGAGTCATACTTAAGCTTGGGTCAGGGAAGCACGGAATGTTCTTTCCCTGCTCCCACTGCATTCAGTGGGGTACAAACTGCAGTGTACATGGTGCTGGACAGGAAAGTCCCCTGGCCTTGTTGGGTATCCTGTTAGCACCATGAGAAAAGGTTTGGAGTGTGATTGCCTTGTGACACCATGGATGGCCTAGTGAACCACCCTCCCCCAGGTGCATGTGACAGGGCTCCGCCCTGCAGAGGGGACACTTGATATATGGCAACATTTATTTTCCCCGTGTGCATTTATGTGTCCCCTGGTGTTGGTGTACTAGAGCCAGCTGAAATTCAGGACCAAGCTCTGCATGTGTGGTGTCCAGCCCGGTAAGCTGCCACGGGCTGTCACTGTGCCTTCCTAGGACTCAGCTGGCATACAACCTCCCACATTATGTGATTTTCTGTGCTGGTGCCTGTAACTGCTGTGTCCTTCCATCCATAGATGTGTTGTCACCCACACCATAGTGAAGTAGCACACTCGGATGCCAGTGTAGCCAAACCTTTGCAGCCAAGTGTGCACTGAAGTGCCCTGAGCTTTGCTGGGAGACCCTGGTGAATCCAGAATATGATTATGGATGGCTGGACTCGCAGGGAAAGCCTTGAGCTGCCACCTCAGTATGGGCGAGGCTGGCAATGGGTTTAGTGATCCTAGGTGATGGGGACTGCTTTCTCACTGTTTGTTGTTGAGGATTGTATTAGTGTTGTGGCCTGTGATTCAGAGCTCTACCCTCCTCACTAAGGATCATTACGGAAGTCTTCAGAGGTTCAGATGTGTAAAATATAAGGCATGTAATTCTAAAGGGATGGTTAGTAGTCGACGCCCCATATGGCCATAGTTAGGTCTCTGGCTGAGACTTGCAGTGGGCTAGGTTTTTCCTGTGTGGTCAATGTCATGAACTCTGATTCAGTGCATGTACTCAGGCCATAAACATTTGTGAGCTGCACCTACAATGCAACCTGATGGCAGTGTGCATTTTTGTCTGACCAACATGTAAAAAGTCATGTGGAAAAGACTCAGGGGGCTAAATGGAACTGGCTGGGGATGAAGCAGAGATCGGGACTGGCGAGAGGCTACTGTGACATCTGAATAAAGAATATTACTCTCCCAACTGTCTTGTATTTTCTTCCACCTGCTAGGCTCCCACATCTGATTCCCAGAATCTGAGCCTCCACCTGGCATCCGTGAAACCTACTGATCCCCTGAGCAAGACCCTGATGTTCATTGAATTACTGGAAAAGGCCATTAGCCTCACTGATTAGCTGAAAATCCCTGAATTCAATGATACACGGTGGAAAACTGAAAATATATTTAGACCCAGTGAAAACCCTGAACCCCACTAAAACATTTTTGAAAAGTTTTAGATCACACACATACTGCAAAAGGATCTGAATCCCAATCAAAAACTATGGACAGCTCTGAACCCCACTGAAATTCTCAAAAAGGTCCTGAGGCCAACTGGCACCTGATGGAAAGCACTGAGACCAATGATGCCTTGGAAGTGCCATGAGCCCCACAGATAAGCCGGAAACGTCCTGAGACACACCTGACACTGCAAAAGGCCCTCAACACAATGTAGAGTCCAGTGGAGTCCCGAACTCCAATGAGAGTGTAGTGAAGGCCTTTAGCCTCCAAAAAGCACCAGGGAAGAAGAATCTCATTCTCAGTAAGATCCTGTGGGAAACCCCTCATGCCACTGAAATTTGTGGGAAGACCCTGTGACTCAATGATGTTCCAAAGAAGGTTAGTGTAAGATTGGACGTTGGCCACAGGAGATCAGACCACAGCCATCTCAGCAAAGCATTATTTTGATCAGCTCTGGAGCAAGATTCAGAGATCCACAAAGGTAAAGGACTGAGGAAATCTTGCTGGGTGCCAGATGGGGTGCTCTTTTTGTATCCTGGCATGTGTAGCAGTAGGCTCAGGGGTGCATGTGTCTTCCTAGTTATGGTCGCAGACCCTGCTGGGACTCATGTTATTCTGGGGTTGTGTGGCCATATGAATCAGTGACAGGCAGGTGCTAGATGCCATTAGGGTTTATATGTCAGCATCTGGTTGCTCTTTGTCATGCATAGCTGCCTGATACCCTGCCCCCATTCAGTCACTTCCATCTTTCCCAACATTTTGGTCTATTTGGTGATATAGGACAGTGGAGTCCATTTGGTTACTTCCTGCTTAATAGGGGGCATCGTGGGGAGAATGCTCGAATGTGAGTTCCCTAAAGAGGTGACTGTAAGGGTGCAAGAGCATTTGGTTGTATGTTACTCTGGCTACCTCACTCTTGTGACTCCAGACAGACTTGAAAAGACAGGGAGCAATCATTAGTAGGAGTCTTATCACTAATGTGAGGGTAAGAATAAGGGTCAGCCAGGGGACAAGAGTGGAATCTAGCCATCCTGGCCAGGGGCCATGTGTCTTGTTGCTTCAACCTATCATTCAGACGTCTGGGAGCTTCAATATTTTTCTCGACCAGCCCAGTTTCATTGATGTAGTAACAACTTTCTTTAGGAAAAGGCATGTTCCTCCTTTAACTGCCATCAGGAGATCTAGCATCTGATTGTTCTGTGAGGAAACGTGGCATTAGGAGTAGTTTGTCTTTGTAATGATGCCAGGGAGGCAGCAGAGAACTCTCCTGCCCCTTGGAGTTGCTGTTCTAGCTTCTGGGTGGCAGTGACTGCATAACCAAGTCCTCCTGCCCCCAACCCAGAGGCTGCCAGAGAGGAGGCTCGGAAAAGCCCAACCTCCACTGATAAGAATAAGGCCCATCCCACCCTAGGGATGGGATTCTGAGCAAGCAGGTGGATTCAGCTTCACTCTATAGTGTCAGCTGAGGAACTAATGCGGAGGCACAGTGAATGCGGAGGGCATATTGTAATCTAATTTCTTTGTTATGGTGCCATTGCACCAGAAAAAGAATCCTGGAGGAGCAAGATCAAGGAAAAGACCAGAACAGTAGGGTTGCGAGGTACTGAGGTAGAGGAAGTGTAAGAGTAGGTAAAGTTGAGGAGTTGTGAAATAGGGGATCCGCCTCCAAAGGTGGAGAGGGGTTCCTGTGAGGTACTGAGGAAAAGTTAAGGGGGAAATGGATAGGGATGGTTGTTACAGGGATCCAATCCAAACCTGGGTACAGAAAGCAGACCATGCTGTTGTTGACCCTGGAAAAATTGAGAAGCTCAAGGCCTTGACATATCAGGGGAAGGCATGAGAAGGGGTCAAAACTGGAATGAGCTGCCTTCTTGAGTTGGCAATGAATTTCTTCTTCCTGCTTTTGGATGGCTATGTGAACCCGTGGAGCCACCCGAGTAGAAGCCCTCAGGATTGTAAGGTAATCAGTGGGAAGTTTGGCTCTGTACACATGTAGAGATTGCCATGAAACCTGAGGACCATATGGGGGAGAGGTGTCTTTGATATTGATGGTTAGAACGTTCCATTCACCATTTGGGCCCTTCAGAAGGTTGCCCTCTATGTTCTTTGCAGGATCAATGAGGTGCCTTTCACCTCATTGGTGGTACTGGTGGTAGGGGCACCCCCATAGGTGGTGGGCCAATTTCTCCAGTATGTTTTGGTCTGGTCAAACAGAAAGCAAGCCATAGCAGTGGGGCTGTGAGGGGAGATATGTATAGAGTTAAAATCTATGAGAGGGAGGATGAGCTTCAGGTCATGTTCTGTGGGGGAACAGTTCTTCTCCACTCTTATCTGAGAGTGGAATTCCCTCATACGGCCATGTCTCCTGGACATAGAAATGCTACCTGTAGGCTGGGCCAGAGGCCTGAGAGAGATTCATAAGTAGGAGAAGTCACAGAGGATTGGTGAGAGATTTTGAGTTTGGTGAGTCCCAGAATAGTGGAAGCCCAGGACTGGGTATCTGGGATGGGTGCTTTCTTTAGGTGGGAGACATGGTACCAGGAGAAGAGGCCTAGAAGTTCGCCCATGGTTTGGGTATAAGTATAACCATATGAGGTCCAGTCCAGTGAGATTGCAGTGACTGAGGATGTAATTTCCAGAACAAAATCACAATGCCCAGTTGCAATGGAAGGATGATTGATTCAGGTGGTTGTTCACATGGAAATGAGGCTGTGAATGGTCCAGGGCTGCAGAAGTGTGTGTGTTCCCTCAACAGCTTGTGAAAGACTGTGAAATAAGGTAAGTAAATGCCAAAGGGGGAAGGGTGGCTGGAAAATTTTGGTTGATTGGAAAGGGTGCACATACAGCAGATCAAAAGGGCTAAGTCCTGTGGGGACTCTGGGTGCTGCCTGAATGCAGGTAAGGGCCAATGAAGGTGATTGGGCCAGGAAACTTTGACTTCAATGGTACATTTAGTGAGATGCTCTCTGAGGGTGCTGTTAGCCCTTTCAACCTCACCTGAGGACTGGGGTCAGTAGGGGATGTGGAGCTTCCAGGTGACATTGTGGTTTTGGACACTAGTTGAACAACCTGAGAGGTGAAGGCAGGACAGTTGTCTGACTGGATGGATGTAGGAAGTTTGAATCTCTGGATGATCTGCTGATGAGGATGGAGGCAATGGTGTCTGCAGTTTTCCTGTAGGTGAAGAAGGCTTTTATGAGCCTGAAAAAGTATCTAACAAAGTAAGTAAGTAAAGGAGCTTTTTGTGACTAGGCATGTGGGTGAAGTCAACCTGCCAGTCTTCACCTGGCTGTTGGCCTCTATCTAGTGTGCTGGGAATTTGGGTTTGAAGCCTCCTTGTGGGGATACTGTGGAGCAGGCGTAGCAAGTGAAGTGGAACTGCTACAGAATAGATCTCAATCCTGGGTGATAAAAGAGGGGTTGGAGAAAGTTCAGAAGAGGTCTGGGGTCAATATGAAGAGAGATATGAATGTCCATCAGCAAGTTGATAGCTTGCTGCTTAGGAAGATCCATCTGGTTCCCCAGAAAGACCCAGCTGTTATCCCGAAGATGATTGGCCTGGTTTTTAGGTCTTTCTGGGCCTGTGGAGAATATTCATGTTTTATTGCAGTGGATAAGTGTAGAATGGGGTCTGTTGAAGACTTTGTTGCCAATCCCCAACCCCACTCTATAGTCTGCCTTCTTGTTACCCATGGTATAGGGTCTGAGAAATTTTGTGTCCTTGGTAGTGTATGATGGCAACTTGGAATGGCATGGACCCCTGGTGACCCCTTTGTGGTTAGAAACCCACACTCCTTCCAAAAGCCAGATGTGAGTGAGCAATCAAGAAGGCATCTTTGGAGTCTGTGTAAATGTTCACCTGCTTGTCTTTGGATAGAATGAGGGCCCTAGAGAGGGCAAAGATTTTGGCTTTCTGGAATGTTGTCCGTCTGGAAGGCAGCTGCCTTCCAGAACTGAAGCAGTGGTAAGCACTGCTCTACAGCGTCCTTTGGGATCTAGCACAGTACTGCCATCTACAAAAATGGTTATATCAGGTGAGGGGAGTGGGTAATCAAAAAGGTCCTCATGTGGTGAGTGGAAGGCCTTCAGTTCCTGTGGACAGGAATGACTGACTGTTGAGGGAGATGGAGTCATTGGAGGAAGTGTAGCAGGGTTGAGGGAAAAGGAAGAGCAGAGAGTGATGGCAGGGTTTTCTATGAAGAGGAGATGGAATTCTTGAATTGTTGATGGGCTCAGGATGGGAATATATTTATGGCTTAAGAGGTCGTGGAATCCATGGGTAGAGAATAGTTATTGACCAGAGCAAGATGAGTTTTAATTGGCTCTATGAATGACTGTGACCATAGGGAAAGGCCTACCCATCACTCTGACCCTGTGGAATATCCCTCTGAATGATGGTGAGCCTGAGGAAAATCCTATGCTTAACTGTGACCATGTGGAAGGATCTATGCATGACTGTGACTGGGGAAGGGCCCTGTGCATGACTGTTCCAAGGTGATGGCCCTATATATGACTGTGACACTGGAGAAGGTTCTATGCATGATGGTGACTGTGCAGAAGGGCCTTGTGTATGACTGAGAGCTGAGGAAACTCCTATGTATGACTGTGACCATATGGAAGGGCTTGTGCATGACTATGATCCTGGAGAAGGTCCCCATGCATGACTGTTACCCTGTGGATGGAGCCTGTGCATTACTGTGATACAGGGGAAGGACCAAATGCATGACCCTGACTGCAGAAGGGCCTATTCATGACTATGACCCTTGGGAAGGGCCTATGCATGACTGTGACACTGGAGAAGGGGCTGTGCATGACTGCTACCCTCTGGAAAGGCCTAACAATGACTGTGACCCTGTGGAAAGGCCCTGTGAATGACTGTGTCCCTGAGGAAGGACCTATGCATGATTGTGACATTGGGGAAGGGCTCTATGTATGACTGTGTCCCTGAGGAAGGGACTATAACTGTGACCCTGGTGAGGGTCCCTATGCATGACTCTTACCCTGGGGAATGGCCCTATGCATGTCTATGAAAATGAAAAAGGGCCTATACATAACTGTGACCATGGGAAAGGGCGTAGAGATGACTGTGACCCCAGGGAAAGGCCTATTCATGACTGTGACCCTGTGGAAGACCCCCTGCATGACTGTGACCCTGGAGAAGTGTTGTATGCAATACTGTGACCATGGAAATGGGCCTATGCATTACTGTGACAATGAGGAATGGTCTATGCATGACTGTGACCATGGGTAGGGCCATATGCATGACTGTAAGTCTGAGAAAGTGCCTAACCATGAATGTGACCCTGCAGAAAGGCCCTATGAATAGCTGTATCCCTAAGGAAGGGCCTATGCATGATTTGCATGATTGTGACCAAGGAAAAGGGCCCTAGGTATGACAGTGACCCTGAAGAAGGGACTATAACTTCGACCTTTGAGAAGATCTCTATGCATGACTGTTACTCTGGGGAATGGCCCTATGCATGACTGTGACACTGAGACAGGCTGGATGCAAGACTGTGACCCTGGGGAAAGGGTGTATGTGTGTCTGTCACCCTGCACAAAGGCCCTATGAAAGACTGTGACCAGGGGCTGGGGATGTGGCACAGTTGGTAGAGGGCCTGCCTCATATGCACAAGGCCCCGAGTTCAATCCTCTGCAATGCAAAAAAAAAAAAAAGACTGTGACCCTGCAGATGGACCCTATGCATGACTGCAACCCTAAGGAAAAGGCTAGGCATGACCGTGACCCTGGGAAGGGACTATGCAGGATTGTGACCATGGGGAATGGCCGTAAGCATGACTGTCACCATTGGGAGGGTCATGTGAATGACTGTGACCTTGGGAAGTGTTCTATTTATGACTGACCCTGTGGAAGAACCCTATGTATGACTATGATCATGGAAAAGAGCCTGTGCAAGACTGTGATTCTGATGTAGGGCTTATGCATGACTGTTACAATGGGGCAGGGTCCCATGCATGACTGTGAACCTGATTAATGCACTATGACTGTGACCCTGAAGAAGGTCCTGAAGCATGACAGTTGCCCTAGGGAAGGGCCCTATGCATGACCCTGAGTGTGTGGAAGAACGTAGGCATGACTGAGGTCTTGAGGAATGGCCTATGCATGACAGTGACAATGGGGAAGGCCTAAGAATGACTGTGATCAAGGGAAAGGTCCTGTGCATAACTGTGACCCTGAGGCAGGGCCTATGCATGACTGTGACATGCAGAAGAGCCCTAAGCAAGACTGATTCTCAGGAACATGCATGTCCTATGCATGACTGTGACCCTGTGGAATGGTGTATGCATGACTGTGAATCCTGGAAGATTTGTGCATAACTGTGAGCCTGGGGAAGGCCCCTGTGTAGGACTGTGACAATGTGGAAGGGCCCATGACTGACTGTGACCCTCATGAAGGGCCTTATGCATATCTGTGTCCCTAGGAACAACCATTTGCATGACTGAGAATATGGGGAAGGGCCTATGCATGACTGTGACACTGTGGAAGGGCTTATTCATGACTGTGACCCTGAGGTAGCACCTATCCATAACTGTGACCTGCAGAAGGTCCTGATGAATGACTGTGACCCTTAGGAAGGACTTATGCATGACTGTGACTCTGTGGAAGGGCTATGCATGACTTTGACCCTGGAGAATGGTCTATGTATGACTGTGACCATGGGGAAGGGTCCTGTGCATGACTGTGATATTGGGGATGGCCCCATGCATGACTGTTACTCAGGGGAAGAAACTATGCATGTCTGTGACAATGACAAAGGGCCTATACATGACTTTGAGCCTGAGGATGGGCCTTTGCTTGACTGTGACCTGATGTAGAGAATATGCATGACTGTGACAATGGGAAAGGGCCCTATGCATGACTGGGATCATAGACAAAGGCCCTATGCATGACTGTGACACTGAAGAAACATGTATAACTGTGACCCTGGGAAAGGGCTATGCATGACTGTGACTCTGTGGAATGCCCTATGATGATTGTGACCGTGGGGAAGGGGCTATGCATGACTGTGACCCTGGGGAATGGTCTGTGCATGACTGTGATCTTGCAGAAGGGCCCTATGCATGATGTAACCCTGAGGAAAGGACATAGACATAACTGTGACACTGGGGAAGAGACCTATCCATGACTGTGACTATGGGGAAGGGCCTGATACATGACTCTGACCCTTGGGAAGACCCTCTGTATGAATGTGACCATGCAGAAAAGTCCCATGCAAGAGTGTGACACTGGGGAAGGGTTCTGTTTATGACTATGACATTTGGGATAGCCGAATGCATATCTGTGGCCCTGCGGAAGGACCCTATGCAAGACTGTGACTATGGGGAATGACCTATGCATATTTGTGACACTGAGAAAGAGCCTCTTCATGACTGTGATGCTGGGAAAGGGTCTAGGCATGACTGTGACCCTGAGGAAGGGCCTATGCATGACTGTGACCCTGGGAAACAGCATACTCATCAGTGTGACCTGGGGAATGTTCTAGGCATGACTGTGATCCTGGGGAATGGTCAGTGCATGACTGTGACACTGGGAAAACCCAAAATTACACTAAGATTCAGGGCAATGTCCAGAAACCACTGAAAAACTTAGAAATGCCATGAACTCCACTGATGTCCTGGAAGAGCCTTGAGGACCAATGAGACACTGAGAAAGGCCCTGCACCCCATTTACACCACCACAGAGGAGGCTCTGAATACCACTGAGAATAGTGAATGCTAAACACAAAAACACAGGGAAGAATTTCTAAGAACCTGTAGACAGCCCTGAGTTCTATTGACATTCTGGGGAAGGCCTGAGTCCCAGTGATACTCTGGGAAATGTTCTGATCTCTCATGAGACACTAGAAAATGCTCCAAGCCCCTATGCACACATGGCAAAGGCACTGAACCTGACTGAGAATGGTGCTGAGCTTTGGTGAGAACATAGGTAAGGCCCTGGATGCACTAAGTCCCTGTGAGGGCCCTGAATCCAGTGTGCCCTGAGGAAGTTTCTCAGCCACACTGAGATCTGGGAACACCACTGAGACTCTGAGAAAGTCCCAGACACAATCTGAAATTCTAGGTATGGCCACGAGTCCTGCTAAGTCACTAGGCAAGGGCCTGAGCCCCATGAAAAACCTTGGGGATATTCTGAAATCCACAGAGACCCTGAGGAGGTCCAAGAGCCCAAGTGAGTTCCTCTGGAAAGGGAAGATTCAACTGAGACTCTGGCAAAATACCTGAACACTGCTTTGACCTGGGGAAGGCCAGAGACCTGCTTACACACTGGAGAAGACCCCAAGTGTGACTGTGAATCTGGGGATGATCTAAGTAACACTGAGACCCTGGGAAAGGCACTGATTCCCATCGAGACACTGTGGAAGGCCCTGAGCACCACTGTGACCACCTTAATGACACTGAGTACATAGAATATAGTATTTAGCCTTATGTGGGATAAAATATTCATACTTATTCATTTTGAGATTCCCAACATGTATCCAAGCACAGCCATTTTAACTATGCTCCTCTGTTGCCCTCCCCAATTTTTGTTTGTGCTGGGAAATGATCTGAGTGGCACTTGATCACTGAGCCTCATCCCCAGCCCTACTCTGTATTTAATTCAGGAACAGGGTCTCACTGAGTTGCTTAGCACCTCGCATTGGATGAGGCTGGCTTTGAACTTGTGGTCCTCCTGCCTCAGGCTTCTGAGCCACTGGGATTAGTCATGTGCCAATATGCCTGGTTACTTTCCAACTTTAAAATGAGCCAATCACATAATTTTAACCCCAAACTCCTCCTATCATAGAAGGGAACAATTCTGTATTGGGGATTAAAATAGGCAGACTGCCTGTCAACTTGTGTTTCCTTAAAGATTTTGGTAGCCCACGCCTCTGCTGAGGTAAAGTTTGCCTTTGCAAGCAACTTCTGAGAACATGCTTGATTCCATGGGGAACCCTGGTATCTCTAAAATGTTGACACCCAACCTGGGGATTCATTCATCACCTAGGGGCTCATGGGGAATTCACTTTAGAGGAGATGCATGCGACTGTCTTGTTGCCATGAGCTTGGGGTGAGAGATATTACCTTGATCCCTGGTACTGAAAACAGTTCCCAAATCAAAAATCGATCAGAGGGAGAGAGAGAGAGAGAGAGAGAGAGAGAGAGAGAGAGAGAGAGAGAGAGAGAGAGAGAGAGAGAGAGAGAGAGAAAGAGAGAGAGAGAGAGAAAGAGCCCTGCTAAATGCAGCAGCACCCAGCTAGCATCATGCACAGATGAAGGTAGGAAAGTCTGTTCTAAAGAAAGAAGTTCTTCCTTGGGGTCAGGACATCCTGGAGGCTGTGTGAGTGTGATTGAGATGTGAGGCAAGGAACCTCCCAAAAGGGCAGTTGAACCCTTTTTCAGAAACATGAGTCCACAGCCAGGGAATGGGATGGCATGTGGAAACTGGAGACCACCATTGGGGGATTTAACCTCTAACCAAAAAAACTCTAGAGAAGAGGAGGCCAGCAGAGGGAAAGACACTAAAATTCCCCCAGATAGACCTCGGGGCATTATGTTAAAATATTGGAAAGAGAGTCTTAGGACAAAAGAGAAAAAGATACTAAAGGTGATAAAATGATTTTTTTTTTTTTTTTTTTTTTTAGCACTCATTGTGTGTGCAGGGAGTTTCAGATGTGCATGGAATCTCCAGGAAAAATTATAGGCCTACACACAGGGATGGCCAATGGAAAGCACAGGCCTTTCCCAGGTCTGAGTCATACTGTAAAAATCTGTGACAGGCTCTATCTTAATTTCTAAAGCACTAAATTTAATAGCTCCTTTGCCCCCTACCTGTAGAAATTTAAAACTCAGAAAAAAGTTACAAAATTATTGATTATCTTTGCTTATATTTGTTGTCTCCATATATGCTTGTGTTTGTATTGTTTACATGGTGTGAGAATCAGAAATAGATAAATGATCACTTATAAACTATGTAAACAGTCACCCAAATGGATCCAAATGCCTTTCAGTTCACATAAGTTAAATTGGTTAGGAGTAAAAATATCTTCAGGATTACTAACCTACATGTTTCTAGGTCACAAATCAATCTATTAGTTTTATAAAGTGCAATGTCCATTGCTTCTAAGTATTTTTCTTTGACAGGAATAAGGGACTTAGTGTATTAACTAGACTTGTTTGATATTTTGGATTTCAAGGGTAACACAAATTAGAAATGGGCAAATTTATTTTTACCTAAATGGAATTCAACTTCATAAAAGAATTTGTGAGAAGAGTGCCACAATGTATCCAATGCAGGAGACTGTCCTACCACAAGTAAACAAATGGATGTGGGATGAATAAATTTTATTTCTTTACATAACCAATAGGAGACAGTAAGTCTAGGTAAGAAAACTGGGGAGGACTCTTGTGCTTTAGGGAATAAAATGCTGGTTGTATCCAATCTCTGTGTTCCTGACCCATAGGCACCCAGTCTTTCAAGACCTTCTTTAAGTAAAGCCTCACTTTTTCCTCTACCTAGTATCTCTTAGTCCATTCTTTGGGCTGGGACAGGTGAGTGCAATTCTGACAGTCAACAACTGGACAAAGAGAGATATAAGAAAATTATAAGCATGGAAAGATATTGGAGTATGGAAATTGAAAAGGAAAATAAATGTTTCTGTTTTCTATAATAAACAAATTGTAAGAACCTGAAGTAAGTTTCAAAAGGTTTCAAGAAGGTAAGTCTCAAAAAGTTCATGTGTAGGATTAAGTTGGTTATAATCAGTCAGTTATCAAAGGGCTTTTATCTAAGGTTAAGCTTTAATACGGTAATTCGCTATGTTTAGAAAAAGCAAGAACGTCTTAAAACATTAATCTGGTCTTATTTGTCAATATAATTTATTATTTTTTAAGTTTTTATTACTTAGGAAAACTAAGTCTTAAAGGGATTAACAGTGTGCCTGTTATAAAGTCTTTAAAAAAATAAAGTCTTTTAATTGATTACTTTGTAGCTGATAAATAAACAACAGTTATGTGTATATCTGAGAACTGTTTGAGCCTTGTCTAAGTTTCAAGGTAAAAGTTAAACTTAGTTAATGAGGACAAGTGTGTAAATGTGACCCTAGCCATCACTGACTTCTCTGTATATCAGATGACTTCATGTTCTTCAAGTATACAATCTTTTAAAATGTAAAGCCTAGGAGAGCAGTTTACCAAGTTGATGTTCTCCCAAAACTCTCCTTCAGATTTCTATAGAAATAACCAAGTTGTTGGGTATATATGACATTTAATATTTTGTAACTGGATTAATGTAACATGTTATTATAAGTTATATAATTAATTTTGTGTTACTCTTTATAGTGAAATGGGAATTTAAGTGTATTTTTTGAAGGTATTTGTTAAGTAACAATTTGGGTGACTATATGACTGAAATCGGGGCAACTGAGGCAAAGGACAGTGAACCACACAGCGACCAATCAAACCAGCAGGAAAACTCCAATGACCCTTACCTCTACCTGTCACTCAGCAGGACCTAAGCCCATTCCATCCTATAAAGTCCCTGGTCAACCTGGGCCACGGGCAATTTTCTCCAAATCTGTACCCTAACTTATACCATGGGGGCTGGGAATTTCACACAAGAGCCAAATTCCTATAAAACTTGCTTTGGGCACTTTCTGTCCAATTTTATTTGGCCACTAGCCATGTCCCGAATTTACAGTATTAAGGAGACTGAATTGTTTAAGTTAAGACCTCCTTTGGCCTTTACATTTAATTCATGCTTCAGATTTAATGTTGTATTTTGTTAACTGATATTCAGATAGATTAAGGAACTAATACATGAGAACACTCTGAAATGATATTTAAGAAAGGGGCAAATATCATCCTCAGAAATGGAACAATTTACCTCAAATTTGTCAAGAATCTTCACCTGAAATAAGGTTCTGCCTATCACATGTCATATTAGTTGGCTCCAATGTACTCTAGAATTAAGCTGATTTAAAGTTTGTTCAAAAGTAGCTTTTTCTTTTCTTTTTTTTTGTAAATGTTACTGAGATCTCAAATAAACAGGAGATATAATACATAACAGTAAAGTTTTGGGATTATCAAAATTATGATTCTTGGGTCATAGCTATTATACAAACTGAATATTTTTGCTCTTGTTAGGTTTTTAAAATTTCCTTAACTGTTATAACTAATGCTTGTTAGTGTTTTGCAGACACAGTGTTCTGATAGAACAACCTGAGTTAATTTGAGAAAATAGTCCATCACCTATAGGACAGACAGCATGTAATTCTGACTTCCAGTTCTAATACAGGCCCGAAATAATTATAGACATTGAAGTTAAAACCCAGGACTTCAAGACTTGCAAAACTGACCTGCTCTATGTTTAAAACCAAAATGTGGAGATCAAAATCAAGTAAATCAAAGGGACAAGGAAACAGTCACCAATATTTTGGCCCTTGTCCTCTGTGGTGAACCAGGATCCAGGGAACAACAGGACACCTCTGAGAGCCCTGCAACTCTGTGGAGTCACCTGACCTGTTGATCAGGGGTATTGAGAGTACCCTAGAGAACAGGAAGTGAACCAGTGCACACTCTGCAAAGAGCAGGGTCTTTGGAGTGGATAATGGGAAACCACATGGGGCCAGAAAGGGAAACCAAGGAAAGTCACATGGGATCAGCAAGACCTTGATCCATCCTGGTAGATGGCACAACTGCTAGAGGAAAAGCTAAAGGAGCCAAGAGGCTTCTCATGAGTTCCCAAGATTGATCCCTGATAAAACTCTGCTGATTCTAATAGTAGAGAAGAAAAAGGTCAATTTTGATGAAGTTGGTCATAAAACACCTAGCAAGAAAATATACCCAAATCACACCATGCATTGGTATTTAAAAGATAGGACAATGGTTCTATTATTGTCAATCGAGATGTACTTTTTGTCAGTTCTCAAAGACACAAGTACCACTATGCAATGGGATATTACTCCGCTTTAAAGAAGGATAAACTTCTGGCATTTGCTGAGAGATGCATGAAGTCAGAAAACATCCTGCTAAGTGAAATAAGCCAGACCCAAAACACAACAGGCCATTTTTTCCTCTGATATGCAGAAGTTAATTCACAATAAGGAGGGGAGAGGGAAGAATAGAGTTACTTTATATTAGGTAGAGGGGAGTGAAGCCAGGGGAAGGGGTGTGAAGGAAGGAATGATAGTAGAGTGAAGCAGACATTATCACCACATGTACATGTATGACTGCCTGACCTGCAACATGTACAATCAGAAAAATGAGAGATTATACTCCATTTATGTATGACCTATCAAAATGTATAATTGCATTTTACTGTGATGTACAACCAATTAGAGCAAATACAATAAAAATTTTTTTTTAAATATAAAGGAATGGTTTTCATGCTGGAGGCCTGATAAATATCACAAAAATCTCTGTCACAGTCACAAGTTTGTGCCCAGTGAATTTGAAACCTTACAAATCTTCTTACCCTCCTGCCTAAATGAACTTGATCTGTGTCTCTTGCCATTTTTTTCTGGTATCATTATTCTGAGCTGCTGCTCAGATCCCTCTCCCTTTGGAGTCTGCAATTCATCATTTCCAGTCTGGCAACATGGTTTTTTCAAATCAGGATACAACTGATACCATGGAGAGAGGCCTGGGTGCACTGAGAAACTTGGAAAAACCATGAGCACCACTGACAGCCTACAAAAAACTGAGACCCCATGACACACTGAATTAGGTTGCATCCCATTGAGATCCTGGGCAAGAGATTGAGCCCCACTGAGATCCTTGAAAGGGCCCTGAACCTCACTAAGACATTGGACAAAGCATTGATCACCACTGTGACCCTGCTAATGGCTGAACTTCACTGAGCACCTGGGCAAGGTCCTGGGATTCACTGAGACCCTCATGGAGGCCCTGAACCAGTGGGCTCTGAAGGAAGATTCTGAGCCTTACTTAGACTCTGGTAATACCACTGAACCTCTTTGAGACTCTGGGATTAGTGTGATTGCAAACCCAGAGCTGGTGGTGAAATAAGATTGTAAAAATGTTATGGTAAGACACCTATCCCTGGGGAAGGGGTCAGTTCCCCTCCTCTCTCTCACCCTTTTCCCAGGAAATCTGATTAGCCATGGGCCCCTATCTTTTGGAGTGTAGATAACTTCCCCTGAGAGTCTGACTCCTCCCCTTTGAAGTGTAAATGTACCTGAAGAGGCTCTGGGCCCAAGCCTGGAGATTTCCTGAAGGTTCTAAGAGGAGCCAGTTCTTCCCCTTCCTGCAGTCTGCTTCTGTAAACATATTTCCTACTAGAGCCCTTGCAGAAACATATATCCAGTAGACTAGAAATTTATGACACTACATAGTGTTGTGAGGTGCAACTTAAGAACAGATTGATTGCTACTGAGAAGTCCAAATTTGAGAGTCTTTAGTAAGCTGGCTGGCTGACTGTCTCACACAATGCCCCAAAACTGGTTATTGGGAGAACAGACCCAACTATAGGATTGTCGGGCTTCTTATACCAAAAATCACATCAATCATAAGTGTCTGTTGCTATGATTCAAAATTACAAACTAACATCATGAGATCATCAACACAGGGGGAAGTGGGTCAAAATGACCCTAACCTAGGTACAAACTATAAAATTGTTACTAACATCCACACAATCACCGTTCACATGATACTTTCTTTAGGAGCAATAGGAATCAAAACAGAGCAATTTTTCATTACATAAGAATTGTCATTTTGTATTGCTAAACATGTCACACTAAGTAACTGATGATGGGTATAGAGGCAGGGTGGTCCGTTAGGATAAGCTCATTTACTGTATAACATGGAGTCTCAGAGTGATGTGGAATCTGTATGGTCATTGCCTGTATAGACTGGCCTGTAACATTTCCTAGGAGCCAAATCTGTCAAGCCCTCACACATAACCTATAAATATTGTGAGAAACTGTGATGGGTGCTCAGAATTTGGGTTTTGTTTTCATCTGGGCTCCTGGTATAAAATATTTTATTTGGAGTTCTCCAGTCTGAGTTCTGCTTGCTGTTTCTTGGTCAGTCTTTTTCCCACGATAGCACTGAACCCATTATGGTTTAGACATTAGGTATCCCCCAAAAGTATATTAGTATACCTTTCCCCCAACATCCTCCCCTACATCTTTGTTGCATCTATTCTTGATAATTGCTATTGTAACTAGAGTGAGAAGAAATCTCAGTGTAGTTTTAGTTTGCACATATCTAATTGGTAGAGATGTGGAACATTTTTCATTATATTTGTTGACTATTCATAATCCTGGGAAATGTCGGTTTGGACCTTTGCCCATTTATTGATTGTTATTGGATTCTTTTATTTTTGATGTTAAGTTTTTTGAGATTGCTATATATCTGTGTCTCCTGATGTCTAATCTGAATACATGGGGACCACATGATGGAAGATTTACTAGTGGCATGAGAGACCTTGTTCTTTAATGTGCTCAGCTGACCACATTTGTATCTCTGATGGCTATGTTCACCCATATGTTGGGCGCCCCTTTAGTGAAGTTACTAGCATGATGGCTGACCTGGGAGAAGGCCTAGCAGATGGCCATCCAAAAGGTGCACAGAGTGAGTCCTGGAGGCGAGACAGAAAGAATGTGCCAATCACAATCACTTACATCCTGGATTGTGTGTTGTTGCGGCTCATATTGGAGATGTGGTCTGTGATTCAGAACTCTGCCCTCCTCACTAAAGGATGATTATGGAAGCTTTCAGAGTTTCAGATGCGTAAAATGTAAGGCATGTAATTCTAAAGGGGTGGTTAGTAGTATAGGTCCCAAATGGCCAAAGTTAGGTCTCTGGCTAAGGCTTCCAGTACACTAGGTTGTGCCTGTGGGTAGTTGTGAGAGCTCTGAATGAGCATCCTGGAGAGGAACCAGCTCCTGTGTAGGTATTCCTGCACCGCTCAGCAGCCCCAATGCAGTTCAGGTGGTTACAAGGGCGTCACACATAAACCTTGGTAAGGGAAGCATGGAATGTTCTTTTCCCTGCTCCAACTGCATTCAGTAGGGTGCAAACTGTAACATACATGGCCCTGGACAGCAAAGTCCCCTGGCCTTGTTGGATAGCCCATCAGCCCCATAAGAAAAAGTTTGGAGTGTGATCGCCTAATGTCACCATGGATGGCTATTGAACCACCCTCCCCCAGGTGCATGTGACATGGCTAGGCCCTGCAGATGGGACACTGGTTATAAGGCAACATTTTTTTCCCTGTCCATTTTTGTGTCCCCTGGTGTTGGTGTACATAGACCCAGCCGAGTTTCAGGACCAAGCTGTGCCTGTGTGGCATCACCACCCAGGTAAGCTGCCACGGGCTGTCACTGTGCCTTACGGGGCCTCAGCTGGCACGCATGCTCCCACGTGATGTGATTTGCTGTGCTGGTGCCTGTAACTGCTGTGTCCTTCCATCCATGGATGTGTGGTCACCCACACCATAGTGAACCAGCACACGCGTATGCCAGTGCAGCCAACCTCTGCAGCCAAGTGTGCACTGAAGTGCCCTGAGCTTTGCTGGGAGACCCTGGTGAATCCAGAATATGATTATGGATGACTGGACTTGCAGGGAAAGCCTTGAGCTGCCACCTCAGTATGGGCGAGGCTGGCAATGGGTTTAGTGATCCTAGGTGATGGGGACTGCTTTCTCACTGTGTGTTGTTGAGGATTGTATTGGTGTTGTGGCCTGTGATTCAGAGCTCTGCCCTCCTCACTATGGATCGTTACAGAAGCCTTCAGAGTTTCAGATGTGTAAAATGTAAGGCATGTAATTCTAAAGGGGTGGTTAGTAGTATAGGCCCCAAATGGCCAAAGTTAGGTCTCTGGCTAAGGCTTCCAGTACACTAGGTTGTTCCTGTGTGGTCAATGTCATGAACTCTGATTCAGTACATGTACTCAGGGTATAAATATTTGTTTGTGAGCTGCACCTACAATGCAACCTGGTGGCAGTGTGCATTTTTGTCTGACCAACCTGTAGAAAAGTCACGTGGAGAAGACTCAGGGGGCTAAATGGAACTGGCTGGGGGATGAAGTAGAGATGGGGACTGGAGAGAGGGTACTGTGACATCTGAATGAAGAATGTTACTCTCCCAACTCTCTTGTATTTTCTTCCACCTCCTAGGCTCCCACATCTGTTTCGCAGGATCTGAGCCTCCACATGGAAGTCATGAAACCTTTTGATCCCCTGAGCAAAGCCCTGACCACCTCTGAATCACTAGAAAAGGTCATTAGCCCCACTGATCAACTGAAAATCCATGAATTCAATGATACACAGTAGAAAACTCTGAAAACATATTTAGACCCCACTTAAGGCCCTGAACCCCATTAAAACATTTTTGAAAGCCTTTAGATAACATGCACTCTGGGAAAGGATCTGAGCCCCAGTATAATACTATGGACAAGTCTGAAACCCACTGGAATTCTCAAAAAGGTCCTGAGTAAAACTGACACCTGATGGAAGGCACTGAGACCAATGATGCCTTGGAAGAGCCATGAGCCCCACTGATGAGCCAGAAAAGTCCTGAGACACACCAGACACTGCAAAAGGCCCTCAACACAATGTAGAGTTCAGTGGAGACCTGAACACCAGTTAGAGTATAGTGAAGGCATTTAGCCTCAAAGAAGCATCAGGGAAGAAGAATCTCATTCTCACTAAGATCCTGTTGAAAACCCCAAGTGCCACTGAAATTTGGGAGAAGACACTGAGACCAAATGATGTTCCACAGAAGGTTAGTGTAAGGTCGGATATTGACCAGAAAGGTATCAGACCACAGGCATCTCAGCAAAGCATTATTGGGATCAGCTTTCAGGCAAGATTCAGCATTCCACCACAGTAAAGGGCCAGGGAAATCTTGCTAGGTCTCCAATGGGGTGGTGATTCTGTACCCTGGGGCAGGCGGCATAAGCTCAGGGGTGGATGTGTCTTCCTGGGGTAGGCTGGAAACCCTGTTGGGACCCATGTCCTCCTGGGATTGTCTCATGATGCCACTGAGTGACAGGTGGGTGCAGGATGCCATTAGGGTTTATGTGTCAGCGTCTTGTTGCTCTTTTGAAAGCACGGCTGCCTGATGCCTGCCCCCATTCAGTCACATCTGACTTCCCCAACATTTCAGTCTTTTTGATAATATAGGGCACTGGAGTCCACCTGGCTACTTCCTGCCTAATAGGGGACATTGTGCAGAGGATGCTTGGATGTGTGTTTGGTAGGGGGGAGAGTGTAAGGGTGCAAGAGCATTTGGTTGTATGTTACTCTGGCCACCTCACTTATGTGACTCCAGACTGATCTGAGAATACAGGGATAAATCATTAGTAGGAGTCTTATCAGTAATGTGGGCTTAAGGCAAGTGGTCAGCCAGGGGACAATAGTGGAATCTAGCCTTCCTGGCCAGGGGCCATGTGACTGTTGATGCTTCAGCCTTTCATTCAGACATCTGGAACCTTTACATTTTTCTCGACCAGCCCAGTTTCATTGATGTAGTAACAACTTTCTTCTATAGGAAAGACATGTTCCTCTATTGACTGATGTCAGCAGATCTAGCACCTGATGGTTCTCTGAGGAAACTTGGGCATTAAGAGTAGTTTGTCTTTGTAATAATGCCAGGGAGGCAGCAGAGACCACTCCTGCCCTTGGAGTTGCTGTCCTAGCTTCTGGGTGGCAGTGACAGCATAACCAAGTCCTCCTGCCCCAACCCAGAGGCTGCTAGTGAGGAGGCTAGGGAAAGCCTGACCTCCATTGGTTAGAATAAGGCCTGTCCCACCCTAGGGATGGGATTCTGAGCAAGCAGGTGGATTCAGCTTTACTCTATACTGTCAGCTGAGGAACTAAAGCAGAGGCACAGTGAATGTGGAGGGCATATTGTAATCTATTTTTTTGTTATGGTGCCATTGCACCAGAAAAAGAATTCCGGAGAATCAAATATCAAGGAAGAGACCTGAACAGTAGGGTTGCGAGGTAGAGAAAGTGTAACAGCAGGTAAAGCTGAGGAGTTGTGAAAAAGGGGATCCCCCTCCAAAGTGGAGTGGGGTTCCTGTGAGATGCTGAGGAAGTGTTAAGGAGGAATTGATAGGAATGGCTGGTAGAGGGTCCCATGTAAACCTGGGTACAGAAAGTAGTGCATGCTGTTTTTGACCCTGGACAAATTGAGAAGGTGAAGGCCTTGACATATCAGGGGAAGCAATGAGAAGCGGTCAACACTGGGATCAGCCGCCTTCTTGAGTTGTCATTGAATTTCTTCTTTCTGCTCTTGGATGGTTATATGAACCTGTGGGACCACCTGAGTAGAGGCCCTCTGGATTGTAAGAGGAACTGTGGGAAGATTGTCTCCATACACATGTAGAGCTTCCATCAAACCTGATGACCATTTGGGGGTCAGGGGTCTTTGATAATGATGGTTGTAAGGTTCCATTCACCATTTGGGCCAATAGGTAGTTTCCATTTGGGTTCTTCGCAGGGTCAAAGAGGTGCCTTTCACACTGGTGGTAGGGGCACCCCCGTAGGTGGTGGGCCACTTTCTGCAGTATGTTTTGGTCTGGTCAAACAGAAAGCAAGCCATAGCAGTGGGGCTGTGAGGGGATATACGTATAGAGTTAAAACCTACGAGATGGTAGGTGAGCCTCCAGTCACATTCTGTGGGGGAACAGTCCTTCTCTCCTCTGATCTGAGACTGGGAGGTCTCATCCTGCTGCCACGTCTCCTGGACATAGAAATGCCACCTGTAGGCTGGACCAGAGTCCTGAGAGAGATTCATGAGTAGGAGGAATCATAGAGGATAGTCGAGAGATTTTGAGTTTGGTGAGTCCCGGTGTAGTGGAGGCCCAGGACTGGGTATCCGGGATAGGTGCTTTTTTAAGGCAGGAGACATGGTCCAAGGAGGAGAGGCCTAGAAGTTTTGCTGTGGTTGGGATGGTAAGAATAACCATATGAGGTCCAGTCCAATGAGGTTGCAATGATTGAGGATGTAATTCCTGGAGCAAAGTCACATCGCCTGGTTGCAATGGAAGGATGGTTTATTCAGGTGGTGGTTCAGCTGGAGATGAGGCTGTGAATGGCACAGGGAGACAACAGTCCATGAGCTCCCTTAACAGCTTGTGCAAAAGTGTGAAATATGGTAAGTAAGGTGCAAACAGGGAAGGGGTGACTGGGAAGTTTTTGTTGATTAGGAAATGGCACCCATAGTAGCTCAAAAGAGCTGAAACCCAGTGAGAGTCTAGTGAAGGTCCTTAGCTTCAAAAAAAGCACCAGTGAAGAAAAATCTCATTCTCACTAAGATTCTATGGAAAACCCTAAGTGCCACTGAAATTTGAGGGAAGAACTCGTGACCTAGTGATGTTCCTCAATGATGGTTAGGATTCCAAAAGATTCTTTGTCCAGAAAGCCTTAGGCCCCTGTGTAACTGTGTAACTGTAGGTGCTGTGCCAGATTGAGATCCTAAGGTCCACTAAGGATTCCTAAGGATTGAGATCCTAAGGAAGCTTGAGATGGACCTGAGCACCATTAACACACTGGAGAAGACCCTGAGCACCACTGTGACCTGAGGAAGTAGCCTTGAGTTCAATAAGAGTGTGGGGAAGACTTCGAGGAGTACTCTGTCCCAGGGAATGGCACTGAGCCCCACTGAGATTCTGAGAATATTACTGAGTAAAACCCATACACTGCAAAAGGTGCTGGTAATGGTCATGAGTTCCACTGAGATCCTGGATTAGGCCTTACCCCATTGAGAACTTGACAAATATCCTGAACTGAGAATATGTGAATATCCAAGAGCCCCACTGAATGCCTGGAGAAGGCAAGGAGACCACTAAGACTCTGGAGAAGGCCATGAGCACCACTGGGACACTGAAGAAGGATAGGCTCCCCTGATATGCTAAGGAAGGCCCTCAGTTCCACTGAAACAATTGGGTGGGCATGAGCTCCACGTATGACCTAGAAAATCCTGAAAACACTGCCATTGGGAAAGGCCTGAAAGCCATCCAGAACACAATGAAGGCCCAGAAACCCACTAAGATACTAGTGAAGGCCTCCCAGAAACCTGGGGAAGCATCTAAATCCAACAAAAGTCTTGTGGAGTACTCTGAGGCCATGGAAATACTGGAGTAGACCTGACTTCAGTAAGACTCTTGGGAAGATTCTGGTTACAAATGTGACATTGAAGAAGGCCCTGAGGCTCAATAAGACTCTGGAGAATACACTGGAGAAGGCTCTGGGCCTCAATAAGACTCTGGAGAAGACCCTGAGTAGCACTGTGATCCTTGGAAAGCAATGACCTGCACTGAGAACATGGGCAAGGACCTGGTATCCACTGAGACCCTAGCAAAGTCTGAAATCAGTTATTCTTAGGGAAGTTTCTGAGCCTCACTTCAACACTGGGAATAACACTTAGTCCCACTGAGAACTTCAGAAAGTCTATGAGACCAACTGAGAACCTGGGGAAAATCAGGGGAATGTCCCTATCCCACTGAATCCCAGGGAAGGACCATGATTCTGGGGAAGGCAGTGAGACTACTAAGATTCTGAGGAAGGGCCTACAGAGGACTGTGACCCTGAGAAAAGCCTTAGCTCCATGATAACCTCAGAAAGAACCGAGGGCCACAGAAAAAACTTGGAAAGGCTTCAAGCAATGTCATGACCTGCAGTGTTGAGACCCAGTGAGTGAATGTGAAGGGCTCTGAACCTCATTAGGACCACACTGAATGGGCTGAACCACACTGAGACTATAGTTAGGACCTTTAACTTCTCAGAAACAGTTCAGCAGGATCTGACCCCACAAAAATCATAGGAGTGCTCCAAACATCACTGAAACTCTGGGGATGATCTTGAGTACCACTGACTCCCTGGGCAAGACAATGGCCCTCAATAAGACCTCAGGAAGGTCTTAAGTATGACTCTGACCTTCAGAATGGCAATGAGCTTCATAGCTCTCAGGAAAGGCAATGAAAATAAGACTCTTGGGAAGGCTCTGCATATGTCTGTGACACTGGGGAAGACCTGAGCTTCCCTAAGACTACATAAGGCCCTGAGGCCTTATGTTGAATCCAACAATATTTGGACTCCACTGGAGGCCATCATCTCCTCTTATATTCTACTGAAGGCCTTTAGTGTAACAGAAACACTGGGGAAGTCTGAGCCCCCAAAAATGAGGAGGGCAACTCCAAATGACGTTGAGATTCTAGGGAGGGTCATGAGGTCACAGAGGGTTTAAGGCAGAGATGCCCTCTTTCACCACTTCTATTCAATATCGTCCTTGAAACTCTAGCCAGAGCAATTAGACAAATCAAAGAAATTAAATGGATACGAATTGGAAAAGAAGAACTCAAAGTATCCCTATTTGCTGATGATATGATTATATATTAGAGGAACCAGGAAATTCCACCAGAAAACTTTTAGATCTCATAAGTGAATTCAGTAAAGTAGAGGGATATAAGATCAATGCACACAAATCTAATGCATTTTTCTACATAAGTGATGAATCTTTGGAAAGAACAGTCAGGAAAACTACTCCATTCACAATAGCCTAGAAAAAAATAAAATACTTGGGAATCAATCTCACAAAAGAGGTGAAAAACCTTTACAATGAGAACTACAGTACACTAAACAAAGAAATTAAAGAACACCTTAGAAGATGGAAAGATCTCCCATGTTCTTGGATAGGCAGAATTAATATTGTCAAAATGGCCATGCTACCTAAAGTGGTATACAAATTCAATGCAATTCCAATTAAAATCCCAATTACGTACCTTACAGAAACAGAGCAATCAATCATGAAATTCATCTGGAAGAATAAGAAACCCAGAATAGCTAAAGCAATCCTTAGCAGGAAGAGTGAAACAGGGGGTATCACAATACCAGATCTTCAACTCTATTACAAAGCAATAGTAACAAAAACGGCATGGTATTGGAACCAAAATAGAAAGGTAGATCAATGGTACAGAATAGAGGACACGGACACAAACCCAAATAAATACAATTTTCGTATACTAGACAAAGGGGCCAAAAATATGCAATAGAGAAAAGGATAGCCTCTTCAACAATTGGTGCTGGAAAAACTGGAAATCCATATGCAACAGAATGAAACTAAACCCCTATCTCTCACCCTGCCCAAAAATCAACTCACCATGGATCAAGGACCTTGAATTCAGACCTTGAATCAAGGACCTTGAATCAGCAATGTGAAGAAAGAGCCTACTGAGTGGGAGAAAATCTTTGCCACTCATACTTCAGATAGAGCACTAATTTCCAGATATATAAAGAACTCAAAAAACTCTACACCAAGAATACAAATAACCCAATCAACAAATGGGCTAAAGAAATGAACAGACACTTCACAGTGAAGATGCACAAGGAATCAACAGATATATGAAAAAATGTTCAACATCCTCAGTAATAAGAGAAATGCAAATCAAAACTACACTAAGATTCCATCTCACCTCAATTAGAATGGCGATTATCAAGAATACAAACAACGATAGGTGTTGGAGAGGATGTGGGGAAAAGGGTACACTCATACATTGCTGGTGGGACTGCAAATTAGTGCAGCCACTCTTGAAAGCAGTGTGAAGATTCCTTAGGAAACTTGGAATGGGCCCACCATTTGCCCCAGCTATCCCACTCCTCGGCCTATACCCAAATGACTTCAAATCAGCATACTACAGAGATACAGCCACATCAATGTTCATAGCTGCTCAATTCACAATAGCCAGACTATGGAACCAACCTAGATGTCCTTCAATTGATGAATGGATAAAGAAACTGTGGTATATATATACAATGGAATATTACTCAGCCATAAAGAATGATAAAATTATGGCATTTGCAGGCAAATGGATGAAATTGGAGAATATCATGCTAAGTGAGATAAGCCAATCTCACAAAACCAAAGGTCGAATGATGTCACTAATAAGTGGATGAGGACACATAATGGGGGGAGGGAGGGGTTAGTGTTAGGGTTAGAGTTAGGGTTAGGGAGGGGGGCCAGAATGGAGGAAGGAAGGTCTGTATAGAGAGAAAAGAAGGAGGGGTGGGAGGAAGTGAAAAAATAACAGAATGAATCAAACAACAATACCCTAGGTAAATTTATGATTACACAAATGGTATGCATTTACACAATGTACAAGCAGAGAAACAACATGTATCCCATTTGGTTACAATAAAAAAAAAAAAATCCTAGTATAAGGGTGACCTGCACTAAGATTCCGGGGAGGATCAACAGCACCACTCTGACTCTGAGATTGATGGTGAGCTCCACTGAGAAGCTGTATAAGTCCCTACATTTGCTGAGACTCTCATGAAGGCCCTGACCCCAGGGGCTGTGTGGTGTGACATCAGAGCCTCACTGAGAGTCTGAGAACAGCACTGAGCCTCACTCATGCATTGGGAATGGCACTGAGCCCCAGTGAGGTTTTGTAAGAGGCCCTGAGACACAGTGAGATGCTGAGGATGGCTGCATTCCTCTGAAGGATTAGGGAAGGAAATGAACATCTATGAAACCCCACAGCATGTCCTGAGCCCCACTGTGTCCCTGGGATTTGCTGTTAGTGGTACTAGGAACCTGGATAAGACACTCAAATTTACTAGAACTCTGGTGATGGCTCTGAATCCAGTGTGCCCTTGGGAAGTTTCTGAGCCACATGGAAGCTCTGTAAATACAGTTAGCACCACTGAGACACTGCAAAATGTCATGAGAATGGCTGACTTGGAGGTAAGTCTGTGAGTCCTGCAGATAACCTGTTGAAAGACTGTGTCCCACTGAGAATTTAAGGAATGTCCTCAACCATACAGACCATAGCAATATCTACGTGTCCCACTCAGTGCCTGGGGATGTAAGCAGACCACTGTGCCTCTGGAAGAACGAACTCTTACTGTGAGACTGGAGAAGTCTGTGAAACCCACTGAAACTCTGGGCAAGGTCCTGATCCCCATTTTTGACTAGGAAAGGCCATGTGTCCCATCGAAAAGCACCAAGACACAATAATATAGTGGGAAATTCCAGAATCTCATTCAGATCCCAGTGAAGTCCGTGACCCCCTGAAATACTTTCTAAAGCCTTTGGATGCTATAAACACTGGGAAAGTATCAAAACCATAATAAAGTACTATGGACAGCCCTGAGCCACACTCAAATATGAGGAAAATCCTGAGACCTACTGATATTCAGTGGAAGGCACTGAGCCCACAAGATTTGGAAAAGCCATGAGTTCCACTGATGTCCTGGAAAAGTTCCTGAGACCAAATGCAACTGTGGGAATGGTCTGCATCTCCATTATAACCTGGCAGAGGTCCTGAACCCCACTGAGAAGATAGCAAAGCCTTTAACTTCAAATAAATATGCGGGAAATATCTTAGCCCCATACAACTGTGCACACTCCAAGACTCATTGACATTCTGTAGAAGGGCCTGTAATGCTCAGGGAACAGTTATGCTCTTATGTAAAACCCTAGGGTATGGCCTAGCCCTATGATTTATTAGAGAAAGTGATGAGACAGAATGAAATACTAAGGAAAACCATGCTACACTACCAAACTTGGAATATCCTCAGATCCTTTAGCTCTGTGTAGAAGGCCCTGAGCACCCCTGTGACAATGGGAATGGCCCTACATCCCACTGCCATACTGGGCCATTCACTGAGCCCCTTTGAGACTCTATAGAAAGCCCTGAGTTTCACTGAGACTCTGGGAGATGCCCTGAGCATTTTATTAAAAAGGAGTAAGATTTGTGTGAATGAGGGAAGAAGGAACTCCTGTAATGGAAGGGACAACCTAAGAAAGAGTTTATGATTTCTGGATGAAGGTATTGATCAAAGTCTGTGCTGAACAGAAATTCAAAAGCTTTGGACTTAAGGTTGAAATCTAATTTGTACAGGCATTGGGAGCATACTGTGGTTATTGCTTCACTCATGCTTTTTTAATTGACTATGTTTTTAGTCCCTGATTGAAATTTTTCAGTAATCTCCATATGGATCCATCCCCACTTCCATCTGCCTCCCTCTACCTCTCTGGGACAAAGGTGTTGGCTGGAGTGTTTAACATCATGGGGTTGGCCTTTACATTAAAAATTAAAACCTTAATTGGTTCCCATTACCCTGAGTGCCAGAGTATTAACTGTCCTATGTTATCCAAGCTGTGAAAACTGACAGTCACAAAGAATGGTTCCAGCATTATTACATAATAAGCTGGGGGAATCCTTAAGGCACCTATTTTATTGTTTGAGTGCCATATTATCTAACTCTGGATCTCTCTTCTGTGATAAGCTTTGTATGTAAATGAAATGTACAGATGACATTCCAACCCAAAGAGTAACAACATTATTGGAAAGAATCTCCCAGGAAAGGGAAACATAGTCTACTCTGTGGGGGTGTACAAGGAGTTAATAAGTTCATTTGGGCTAAAGGGATCTTGAGAAAGAGTATCATGTTATCTTTTTTTTTTTAATACTTTTAGCTGTCAAGGAATCTTTATTTATTTGTATGTGGTGCTGAGAATTGAACCCACTGTCTAACACATGACACAAGGTGCTGGACCACTGAGCCAAACCGTACCCCTGATCAAATTATATTAACCAAGATATTGTTCAACCAAGAAATAACTTGCCACAGAAAACATAGACATATCCCCCTTAAGAGAGAGGCATTAATGGGGACCCATAATTTCCTGGAGGACTCTTTAAAGCATGAATTGAATCAGTTTAGGGGAGCACTTTACCAAGATAGTGTTTTCCAAACCAAAGTTGTCTGTAGAAGTAATGGCCTTCAGATTTGTATGAAAAAGCAAATTTAATTGGAGAGTTATTTATTTCATTTCATGTTCTGGTTATCTATTTTTCAATAAGATAGGCAAGAACATTTTTGTGAATTTTTACACTAGGGTGGAAATTTAAATGTATCTTAAAAAATAATCAAAGCCTGATTACTTTAAAAGCTGACATGGTGAAATAGGGAAGCATTTGGCCACTTTTTCTCCACAGAGTAAGTTCAGATCTCTCTTAGTTTATTGATTATATTTCAGATGAAATGTTGCATTGGTATTTGTCAAGATCCCTGCCTTATTGAGATAAGGCTCAGCTTCTCACCCTGTGTTAGACTGACTACAAAGAAAGTTAGACTTCCACTCATTTTAAATTATATTCAAAAGAGAGATTTTGTTGAAAAGATTACTGTAATCCTACTGGGCCTTGTGGCTCATACCTATAAACCCAGCAGCTTGGGAGGCTCAGGCAGGAAGATTGTGAGATTCAAGGCCAGCCTTGGCAACTTAGTGAGGATGTAAGGAACTCAGTGAGATGCTGATTCTAAATAAAATACAAAAATGGCTGGGGATGTGGATCAGTTCTTAATTGCCCCTGGGTTGGATCACCTGCACAAGGAAAATTACTATGATCCTAAAATTATCAAGGAATATCATACAAAACTAAGTAATGATTTGGGTAAATTATAAAAGGCATGTGAGGTTGTAAGAGAGTTTTAAAAGAATTTGAAATTTGTAAAGGGTTCCTTATGTCATTGAGTTGATACATTCATATGTCTCTGAGGAGGCGATATGGACACCAAGATATACCAGTGTACTATAGATATTATGTTCCTTAGTTTAAAGCTATTATGCAAACTGAATACATTTTTATTCTTTTAAATATCATTTTGTATTTTCCACATGGAACTTTATAAGTTTTGGATGTTAGTGTTTTGAAGAAGTTCTCCTCCTAAAAGAACAACCTGAGTTAATTTGAGATAATAAGCTATCACGTATAGCACAGAATAGGATAAAAGGCTGACTTCCAGTACTAATATGAAACCCCAATTCAATGGAAGGAGTAAGAATAAGATTATATACATTAAATTTACTGATAAAACTGAGTTGCTCGATGTTTAAACTCAAAACTGGGAAACCAAAGGCAAGGAAGTGAAAGTGCCAAGGAAAAGTGACCAATATTTGGCCCTTGACCTCTAAGGTTAGCTAGGACCCAGGAACACTGGGACTTCTCCAAGGGATTGGCAATTCTGGGTCTCATGGGCTCCCAATCAGGGGCTTCAAGGGGACCCCAGAGAGAAGGAGGAAATCAGTGCACAGTCTGCAAAGAGGAGGATCTCTGCAGAAGGAAATATCACTAATGCTTCCAAGGGAAGTCAAATATGGTATATGGTCTGCAAGACCCTGGTCTATCCTGGCAGATGGGTCAACTGCTAGAAGAATAGCTCAAGGGATCAAAAGTCTCTTACATGTTCCCATGAATGATCCATGACAAATCTCAGCTGACTCTAACAGTACATAGAAACAAGTCAATTTTGTCAACTTGTCCTTAATCACCTGGCAGGAGAACATAACCAAAGTACAGGCACACAAGGACAATTAAAATACATGCAATGTTTCTTTTCATGTAACCAGAGGAGTTCATTAGTGTCAGTGCTCCCAAAAGTAAGTAAAACTGAGAAGTTATACAGGAAGAGATTTAATGACTGATTTAATTAAATATCTATCAGTACTTTGCTTTTTCATTATCTTCAGTTGAATAGTTGCTCAGACTCCCCTTCAAGAGGTTGGGATTCATCACTTACAGCCTGGGTATTTGATTTTAATCAAAACCTGGAAAAGACACAAACTTCAACTTCACTGCAAAAGACCTGAACAAGTGCTAGTAATCACTGGGATGGCTACCGGAATGGCTAATGGGGGGAGAACTCATTATGGTGGATGATTTCCACATTAGAAAGTTTATATATCTTGAATGGATGACACCACTAATGGGGACGTCAGCAAAATGAAAATGAAATGAAATGTTTAAAAGCTAAAGGGCGAATTTGTGAGAAATGCATTTTCAAAACATAGTATATAGCCTTAATTGAGATATAAGAGCAAATTGTAGTCATTTTATTTATAGCCTTCCCAATTCTTTGCCCCAAATATAAAATTCACCAATAATATAGATTGTGACCCTGAGGTTCCCCAGTCATGCCAGTGGTAGTGCCACAATAGGAATAAATGATGAAGAGTGCATGCCCAAGTGTGTTTCCTAGCCAGGTTTTATAGAATGACTTTCTGGCAGAAGTACAGCTTCTACACACACTCATTTTCAAGCACACGTTTGATTTTTTGAGGAACCTCAATAGTTTCCCACCCTGAGGTCCACTGAAATACTGGGATAGTCATGAGCCTCACTAAGACACTCCAGAAGGCCCTGAGGAACACTGGGGTACTAGGGAAAATCCTGACCAACAATCAGACCTAGGAAAGGTCCTGAACATCATTGTGACCATGAGTGAAGCACTGAACTCCATGGAAAACCTGGGAAAGACCCTGGGATTCACTGAGAACCCCAGGATGACACTGAAACACAGTGTTCTCTTGGGGAGGTTTTGCAAACTGAGAGGCTAGAAATACCAGTGAGACTCACTGAAACTGGGAATAGCACTGAGCCCCATTGAGATGCTGAATAATGTTCTCACATGTACTGAGCCCCTAAGCAAGATGACGGAGCCCTATTGATACCCTGGGGAATGTCCTAACCTCCACTGTATCCTTGGGAATGGCACTGAGCTCTGCTTAAACTGTGACAAAGCTATGAGACCACTAAGTCTCTGAAAAGTTGTACAAACAATCATGAACCTGCAGAAAGCTTTCAACCTCATTCAGACTCTGTAGAAGATCCCAAACACCACTGAGAAACCAGTGAAAGCATTGAACCCCTCTAAGATTCTTGTGAAGATCTTAGAATCTTCAAACACAGGGGGAATTGTCTGAGCATCAAAAAGATCATGTGAACATTTCTACATGTAACTAAAATTCTTGGGATGACCCAGAGCCCCAGTGAAACTATAACAAGGTTCTGAGATTGGTTTAGAAGCTAGGGTAAGCCCTGAGTCCCCACTGACATGGGGAAAGAGCTTGAACCCCTCTGATACACTGCACAAATCTCTGAGTGTCATGTAGATGCTGGAGAAGACCATGAGCACAACTCCCACATTGGGAATGGCACTGGGCTTCATTGAGACCCTGGGAAATGCTCTGAGATTCACTGAGACCCTAAGAAAGAACTCATCCATGTGTGCACTTGGGGAGGAATCTGAGTCCCAGTGAGACTCTGAGAAGAGCACTGAGCATGACTGAGGCACTGCAAAGGCCCTGAGAATAACAGACTCTGATAAACACCAGGAGTCCATGTGAGATACTGGCCAAGATATGTGGTCCATTGAGATCATAGGAACCATCCTGAACCACAGTGAGAGGCTGGGAATATTCAAGAAGTTCACCCACTGCCTGCTGAAGGGAATGAGACAACTAAGAATATGCAAAACACCTGAACATGACTGTGAAACTCTAAAAGACCAAGAAGCCCACTCACAAGTCCTGGACAAGGCCCTGCAATCCATTGAATCACTATGAAATGAGATATGGGAATCACTATGGAATGAGATAGGCTCACTATGGGAATGAGCCTCATTAGAGATCTGGAAATTCCAGAAATTTAATGAAGTAATATAAAAAATCCTGAATCCCATTCAGACTCCAGTGAGGGTCCTGAAATCTAGAAAAATACTTTTGAAGGCCTTCTAGATCATACAAACTCTAGGAATGTAGTTGAACTCCACTGAAGTACTACAAAGATCCCTGAGCTTTCCTGAAGTTCTGGAGAAGGTCCTTCGACCTCCTGCTACTTCGTGGAAGGCACTGTACAACCACTGAAGCCCTTGGAAAAACCATGAGTCCCTTTGATGTGCTGGAAAAGGACTGAGACAAAATGCAATACTGTGAAAGTGCCCCAAACCCTTCAAACCTACTGAGAAACTAGTGAAAGCCATTAGTCTCAAAGAAACACTGGTGAAGAATCTAAGTCCTACTATGAACTTGTGGACACCTCCAAGTTCTACTGAAATTCTGGAGAAAGACCTTAGACCTGACAACTCAGTGGAATGCCCTGAGATTTATAACACATTGAGGAAGGCGCTAAGCCAGACTGAGACACTGGAGAACATCCTGTTCTACATGTAGAAACTTGGGATTTCTCTGAGTACCACTGATACTGGGGAAGGTCCTCAGCCTCATTAAGATCATGGGAATGGTCTTAAGGCCCATAGTCACCAGGGGTAACCATGGAGAACCAATGACACTCACAATGTGTTACCAGCTCCACTGACTTTCTGGGGCAGGTCATGAACTCAGGTGAGAAACAGTAAAGTGATAGGTTCCAATGAGAATTTGCGGAAGGGCATAAAAACCAATTAGAACCTGGAGAAGGCTCTGAGATGTCCTAAGACCTCAAGGAAGGCCCCAAACCCCACTGAGATCATGGGAAAGGCCCTGAGCCCCATCGGTTCCCTAGGAAGACTAGGATACACAGTCACATCCTAGAAAAAGGATCATCTCCACTGAGACCTGGGGATGACCCTGAACATCACAGAGTTCTTGGGAAAAGCTGTGAACACTATTGCAAATGTGGAGAAGGCCCTCTCCCCCATGAAATCTTGGGAAAGATCCTGAGCAACTTTGAGACACAGAACAAGGCCTTTAGCTCAACAGAGAACCTGGGGAATGTCCTGAGACCCAGTGAGAATCTGGGGAAAGTTGGAACTCCACTGAGACCATATAAAATGCCCTGAATGTAGTGGGACCTGGGACAAGGCCCTAAGCTTGGACTGAGGCTTGACAAAGGGCCCTAATCACCACAGAGACTCTAGGTAAAAATCTTAGCCTTACTGAGAATCTATGAACAGCCCTGAGTCCCACTGAGACTGTGGGGAAGACTGTAGGTCCCACTGAAACCCTGGAGAATTTTGTGAGCCACTGAGTCCTTGGGAAGGCCCTGAATGCAGTGGGATTATGAGGATGGAGCCAAGGCCCAGAGAAACACTAGGGAAGGTTCTGTGAGACACCCCAAAATCCATGATGACCAGAGAGGTATTGGGGAAAACTCTGAGCCCACTGACCCTAGTTTAGACTGAACTCCACTGAGAACCTGTGGAAGGCTCTGAAAGGTACTTTGACCTGGGGAAGGCTCCTATTCCCTCTTAGACCCTGTCAAAGTCCCTGAGGAACACTACCCCTCTGAGGTAAGACACTGAGCCCCACTGAGAACCTTGGAAAACCTGGGATTCACTGAGATTTTGGTAAAATCTCTGATCCCTCTGGATTCTTGGGGAACTCTGTAATGTCCCTGAGAACCTAGGCATTTCGGGAGCCCCTCTGAGAATTCTGAAAGTATCTGAGTCCCACTGAAACTCTGGGAAAGACTGTGAAAAGAATAAAATTCTGGCATAGTAGCTGAACTCTACTAACACACTGGGCAAGGTCTTGAACCTCATTGAAAGGCTTGGTAATGATCTGAGACCCACTGAGAACTTGAGGATGACCCTCAGCCCCATTAAGTACCTCAGATAGTCTGAGGTTCAATGAGATTCTGGAGAAAGCCCTGAGTTTCACTAAGACTCTGAGGAAGACCCTGAATCCATTTGGTTGGGGAAGTTCTTAAGCTCTACTGAGACTCTGGACACGTTCTTGAGCCCCTCAGAGAATGTGTGAAAGGATCTATATTCCACCAATTCTCTGGATAAACCACTGAGCTCCAGTGAGATGCTAGTGAAGGTCCTGATACGTGTTATAAATCTGCAAATTTCATGAGACACACAGAAAACTTTGGTAAGTCTGTGGGCCTCAGTGAGATTCTGGGAAAGATATTGAGTTCCACTGAGATGCTAGGAAACACCCTGAGCCTCAATGAGACCCCCAGAGATGGTATTGAACTCTATTAAATTTCTGGTTAAGGTCTTGATTTCCACTGAGACTGGGGAAAGGATCAATCTGCATTGAGAAACTGGGGAATGTCCTCTACTCCATGTGAGCCACACCGAGGTCAGGGGAATTCAATGAGAACAGTACAATTCTGGCAAAAACACTGAACAACACTTTCACCCTTGGGAAGCCTCAGATCCCTCTGACAACCTAGGGAAGGTCCTGAGCCACAGTAACACACTGGGAAGATCTTAAGCCCCACTGACAATCTATGCAAGGCCCTGCAACTCTGTGAGACTTGAGCAAAATATCTCATCCTTGTGGATTCTTGTGGAAGTCTCTGCTCCCCACTGAGATTGTAGACATTTCCCTGAGCACCACTGAGAATATCTGAAAAAATTTGTGCCACACTGAAACTCTGGAAAAGGCTCTGAACCCAGTTGGACATTGGGAAGGCATCTGTGCCCCAAGGCAACTCTGGGGAAGCCCTGAGACTCAAGGGCCCTCTGCCAAATAAGAAAACTATGTAGCCCCTGATCCTCATTGATCATCTGGGGAAGTCCTTGAACCTCCATTGAGACTCTGGACTTGCACCTGAGCCCCACTGAGAACCTCTAGGCCTCACTGAAACTGTGGATATAGCACTGAGCCCAGTGAGACACTAGGAAGGTCCTGATACAAGTTAGACACCCACAGAGATCATGAAGCATGCACTTGGAGAATTCTCTGAGCCCACTGAGACTCTGGGATAGACCTTGAGCTGCAATGAAACCCTGAAAAAAGACCTTGAGCTTGTAAGAGACCCTCAGATAGTCTGAAAGATCAACTGAGAATTGGGAGATTTGTGGAAGTACTGAGACCTTGTTGAATGCTCTGAGCCCCTCAAGTAGCCTGGTGAGGGTCCTGATTTTCACAGATATATGGGGCAAATCTAGTCCCAATGAGATCCAACAATCCTATGAATGAGGAAAATCCTATGCATGACTGTGAACATGTAGAAGGGCCTATGCAACTGTGATCTGGAGAAGGTCCCTTTGCATGACTATTACCCTGGGGTAGGGGCCTATGCATTAACTTGACATGGAGGAAGGGCTGAATGAATGGCCCCGACTGGGGAAGGGGTATGCATGTCTGTGACCCTGGGAAAATCCCTAATCGGTACTGTAACCCTGTACACAGGCTGTATGTATGACTGTGACCATGGGGAAAAGCCCTATGCATGACTGTACCACAGAAAGGGTCCTATGCATAACTATGACCCTGCAGAAAGGCCCTATGCATGATTGTGAGACTGAGGAAGGGCCTATGCATGAACCTGACTCTTCAGAAGGTCCCTATGCATGAATGTGATCATGGGGAAAGGCCTATTAATGACTGTGATTGTGGGGAAGGGCCTATGCATGAACCTGACTCTGGGGAAGTGCCTATGCATGAGTGTGACCCTGCAAAAGGGACTATGACTGTGACCCTGGAGGAGGTCCCTATGCATGACTGTTTCCCTGGGGAAGGCTCTATGTTAGACTGTGAGCATGGGGCAGGGCCTACATATGACTGTGACACTGAGGAAGATCTATATATGACTGTGTCCTTGTGGAAGAGCCAATCCTTGATGGCGACCCAGCAGAAGGGTAATAGAAATGATTGTGACGCTAAGGAAGGGCCTATGCATGACTGTGACCATTGGAAGGGACTATGACTGTGACCATGGGAAGTGACTATGACTGTGACCCTGGAGAAGGTCCCTATGCTTGACTGTTATCCTGTGAAATGGCTCTATGCATGACTGTGTCCCTGGGGAAGGGCCCTATGCATGGAGCCTATGCATGCCTGTGATTCTGGGGAAGGCCCTAAGGAGGACTGTGACCCTGGAAAATTTCATAGGCATGATTGTGACCATGGAAAGAGGCCTATGCCTGACTGTGACCCTGAGAAATCACCTATGCATTACTGTGACCCTGGAGAAGGGCTATGCATGACTGTGACTCTGCAGAAATCACTATGCATGACTGTGTCCCTGAAAAATCTAGTATGCATTACTGTGACCTTGAGGAAGGATTACACATGATGGTGACCCTGACTGTGACTCTGGGAAATGGTGAATGCATGCTGAGGAAGGGACAATGACTGTGAACCTGCAGAAGGTCCCTTTGCATGATTGTTACCCTGGGGAAGTGCCCTATGCATGACTGTGACCATAGGTACGGCCTATGCATCACTGTGACACTGGGGAAGGGTCTATACATGACTGTGACCCTGAGGAAGGGCCCTATTTATGACTGATGCTGAGGAAGAACCTATGAATGACTGTGACACAGAGGAAGGGCCTATGCCTGACAGTGACACTGAGGAAGAGCCCTATACGTGACTGTGATCCTGAGAAAGGGCCTATGCAGGACTGTCACACTGGGGAAGGTAATATGCATGACTATGACATGGTAGAAGGGCCATATGCATGGCAGTGACCCAGAGGATGCTATTCATGACTCTGATGCTGATTAAGGGCCTATGTATGACTGTGACCCTGGAAAAGGGCATATGTATGACTTTGACATTGGGGAAGGGCCTATGCTGACTGAGAGCATGGTGAAGTGCCTATGCATGAGTGTCACCCTGAGGAAAGGCCAATGCATGACTGTGATACTGGGAAAGGGCCCTATGCATGACTCTGACACAGAGGAAGGGCCCTATTTATCACTGTCACTCTGAGGAAGGGCCTATGCATGACTTTACCCAGGGGAAGGCAGCCTGTATGAATGTGACCCTGTGGAAAAGCCTGTGCATGATGCTGACCCTAGGGAAAGGCCCCATGCATGACTGGGACTGTGGGTACGAGTCTCTGCATGACTTTAACCCTGGGAAAGGTGGTAGGCATGACTGTGAACCTGGGGAATGGCCTATGCATTACTGTGACACTGTGAAAGTCCCGAATTCATGACCCTAACTGTGGAAGGACCTATGCATGACTGTGACCCTGAGGAAAGGCCTATGCATGACTGTGACACTGGAGAAGGTCCCTATGCATGACTGTTACACTGAGGAAAAGTGTATACATTACTCTGAAACTGGGGAAGGTTCTATGCATGACTGTGACCCTGAGTAAGGGCCCTATTCGTGACTGTAACACTGAGGAAGGGCCTATGCATGACTGTGACTTGAGGTAAGTCATATGCACTCAGGAATGGCATATTCATGACTGTAACCATGAGGAAGATCCTATGCATGACTCTGAGCCTGGAAACTGCCCTATGCTTGACTGTGAACCTAAGGAAGTGCCTATGCATGTCTGTGACCATGGGGAAGGACCTAAGCATGACTTCGATCATGGGGAAGGGCCCCGTGCATGACTGTTCCCAGGTGATGGCCCTATGTATGACTGACACCTGGGAAGGTTGTATGCATGACTGTGACATTGCAGAAGGGCCTTGTGCATGACTGAGACTCTGCAGAAGGGCCCTAAGCATGACTGTGACCCTGAGTAAAGGCATTATGAATGACTGTGACCATTGGAATGGTCTATCCATGACTGCGACCCTGTGGAATGTCCCTACGAATGATGGTAAACCTGAGGAAAATCCTATGTATGACTGTGACCATGTGGAAGGGCCTATGCATGACTGTGACCTTAAGGAAGTTCCCTATGCATGACTGTGATCCTGGGGAAGAGACCTATGCATGATTGTAAGCCTAGGGTAGGGTCTATGCATGACTACGACATTACAGATGGACCTAACCATGATTGTGACCCTGCGGAAGGCTGTATGTGTGTGACCATAGGGAAGTTCCCATGCATGGCTGTGATGCTGAGGAAGGACCTAAACATACTGCGACCATGTAGAAGGGACCTATGAATGAGTTTATCCTGAGGATCGGCCTATGCATGACTGTGATCATGGGGAAGTGCCTATGCCTGACTGTGACAGTGGGGAAGGGCCTATGCAGGACTGTCACCTTTAAAAAGAACCTATGAATGACTGTGACTCTGCAGAAAAGTCCTGTGAATGACAGTGACACTGAGGATGGGCCTATGCATGACTATTATCATGGGAAAAGTCTATATATGACTTGACCCTTCGAACAAGTTCTATGTATGACTGTGACCCTGGGGAAGGGCCTACGCATGACTGTGGCCATGGAAAAGGGTTTATGCATTCCTGTGACCCTGCAGAAGGGCCCTATGCATGACTGTGACACTGAGAAAGGATCTGTGGGTAACTGTGCCCCTCTGAAAGGCCCTAACCATGAATGTGACCCTGCAGAAAGGCCCTATGAATGACTGTGTCCCTAAGGAGGGGCCTATGTGTGGTTGTGACCCTAAGGATGGGACTAAAACTGTGACACTGGAGACATCTCTATGCATGACTGTTACTCTGGGGAATGGCCCTGTGCATGACTGTGACCCTGGGACAGGTCATAAGCATAACTGTGTCCCTGAGGAAGAAGCCTAAGCATGAATGTGACCCTGGGAAAAATCTATGCATGACATTGTCATTGGGAAGGCACTATGCAAGACTGACCTTGCAGAATGGTCCTGTGAATGATTGTGACCCTACAGAAAGGTCCTATGCATGACTGTGAATCTGATGTAGGGCCTAAGCATGACGGTGACCACGAGGAAGGGCCTATGCATGACTATGACAATGGGGAAGGTCGTATGCATGACTTGGACTTGGGGAAGCACATATGCATGATTGTGATCCTGGAAATGTGCCTGTGCATGACTGTGACCCTGCCAAAGGGCCTGTGCATGACTGTGACCCTGGGGAAGGGCCTATGCATGACTGTGCCCAAAGGAATGTTCATATGCATAACTGTGACCTGGGGAAGGTACCAATTCATGACTATGACCCTGGAGAGGGTCCCTATGCATGACTCTGTCCATGGGAAAGTGCCTCTATGCCTGACTGTTACCCTGTTGAAAGGCCCTAAGCATGACTGTAATCATGGGAAAGGGCCTCTGCAAGACTGTGACCTCAGGAAGGCCCGAATGTGACTGTGAGCATGCAGAAGAACCCTATGCATGGCTGTGACCCTGGGGAAGGCTGAATGCATTTCTATTACCATGGGGATGAGCCCTATGCATGACTGTGACCATGGAAAAGGGCCTATCCATGACTGTGACCCTGCACAAAGGCCCTATGCATGACTTTGTCCCTGAGGAATGTCCTGTGTATGACAGACAATGAAGAAGGGCTTATGCTTTATTGTGACCCTGAGGATGGATGTTTGCATGACTTGACACTGGGGAAGGGATTATACATGACTTTCACCATGGCAAATGGACTGTGCATGATTGTGACACTGGGGAAATCCCAGAATTCCATTGAGAGGTAGAGGAAAGCCCAGAGATCCATTGAAACTGTGAACATGGGAAAGGGCCCTTTGCATGACTGTGACATTGTGTAAGGGCCCTATGCATGACTGCAGCAATGTGGAAAGGCCTGTGCATGACTGTCACTCTTAGGAAGGGTCCTATGCATTTCTGTGACCATGGGAAAGGGCCATTTGCATGACTGTGACCATGGGGAATGGCCTATGCATGACTGTGAACCTGGAGAAGGACCTGTGCAAGACTGTGATCCTGGGAAAAGTCCATGCATGACTGTGACTCTGGGGAAGTGCTGTATATGACTGGGAATCGGGGGAAGGCCCTGTGCAAAACGGTGACACTGGGGAAGGTTCCTATGCATGACTGTGATGCTCAGAAAGGGCCTATGCATTACTGTAACCCTGTGGAAGGACCTATGCATGAGTGCGACCCTGGGGAAAGGTCAATGCATGATATGACCTTGAGGGAGGGCCTATGCATGACTGTGACCCTGGAGAAGGGCCTATGCAATACAGTGACCATGGGAAAGCATTCTATGCATGACTGTGAACACGTAGAAATGCCTATGCATCACTGTGACTCTGAGGAGGAGCCTATGCATGACTGTGACCATGGGGAATGACCTATGCATAATTGTGACCCCAAGGAAGGGCCTCTTCATGACTGTGATGCTGGGGAAGGGTCTCTGCATGACTGTCACCATGAGGAAGGGTCTATGAATGACTGTGATCCTTCTGAATGTACTTATGCATGACTGTGACCCTGGGGAAGGGCATTTGCATGAGAGTGACCCTAGGGAATGTCCTAGACAGGACTGTCACACTAGGGAATGGTCTGCGCATGGCTATGACCCTGGGGGAAACTCAGAATTCCACTAAGAGGCAGGGAAATGCCCAGAACCATACTGAAACAATTAGAAATGCCACAAGCCCCATTGATGTCCTGGAAGAGCCTTGAGAACCAATGAGACCTGAGAAAGGCCCAGCACACCATTTACACCACCGCAGAGGAGGCTCTGAACACCACTGGGAAGAGTGAATGCTAAACGCAGAAACACTGAGGAAGAATTGCTAAGAACCTGTAAACAACCCTGAGTTCTATTGACATCCTGGGGAAGGCCCTGAGTCCCAGTGATACTCTGGGAAATGTTCTGATCTCTCATGTCACCCTAGAAAATACTCCAAGACCCTATGCACACATGGCAAAGGCACTGAACCTGACTGAGACCCTGTAGAAGGCTGTGAGATCTGCTGAGAAACTGGTGAAGGTGGTGAGCCCCATTCAAGCACTAGGGAAAGCAATGAGCACCAGTGTAACCCTAGAATGGTGCTGAGCTCTGCTGAGAACATAGGTAAGGCCCTGGGATGGAATAAGTCCCTGTGAGGGCCCTGAACCCAGAGTGCACATGAGGAAATCTCTGAGCCACACTGAGATCTGGGAACACCACTGAGATTGAGAAGGTCTCAGACACAATCTGAAATTCTGGGTATGGCCATGAATCCCACTAAGTCCCTAGGCAAGGGTCTGAGCCCCATGAAAAACCTTGGGAATATTCTGAAATCCACAGAGACCCTGAGGAGGTCCAAGAGCCCAAGTGAGTTTCTCTGGAAATGGAAGTAACCACTGAGACTCTGGCAAAATCCCTGAACACGGCTTTGACCTGGGAAAGGCCCAGAGTCCTGCTTACACATGCGAGAAGACCCCAAGGGCTAGGGTGATTCTGGGGATGATCTGAGTAACACGGAGACAATGGGCAAGGCACTGATTCCCATCCAGACCCTGTGGAAGGCCCTGAGCACCACAGTGACCTCAAGAATGACACTGAGTATGTAGAATATAGTATTCAGCCTATTCTGGGATCTAAGATTTATACTTATTCATGTTGGGGTTCCCAGCAGTTATCCAAGCACAGCCATTTTAACTATAGCCCTTCCTTTCCCCTCCCCAATTTTTTTTTTTTTTTTTTTGCATTGTGAATTGAACTCACTGGCATGACCACTGAGCCACATCCCCAGCACTACTTTGTATTTTATTTAGACACAGGGTCTCAGTGAGTTGCTTAGCTGTTGCGGCCTGCAGCAATGCTACTGAAGTAAAGTATCAGAGGCGGACTGGGAATGAACTACTTCTTTAAATTTTTCTGTGCTTCTTCCTTGCTTGCTTGCTTGCTCCCTAGTTTATAGAGGAAGAGAGACTTACTTGTTTTGAGAGGAAGAGAAGCTTGCTAGCTTTTAGAGGAAGAGAGGTTTATTTGCTTTTTAAGGTGCTATGCTTTCAGAGAGGCTACACTTTCAGAGGTGCTACTTCTTAGAGGTCTGCTGCTTCTTAGAGGTGTTGCCTTACTCCCAGGTGAAGAGAATGTCTTATATATACTAAGGCAGCCAATCAGCATATATAAGGCTGTCTTATATATGCCAGCCACCATCTTAGAGCTACTTCCTCAAAGAGTTGTAAACACGCCTCTATACTTAGCACCTCACACTGGCTGAGGCTGGCTTTGAACTTGTGATCCTCATGCCACAGATTTCAGAGCCAATAGGATTAGTCACGTGCCAATATGTCTGGCTTCCTTTTCCAACTTTAAGATTAGCCAATCACATAATTGTAACCCCAAACTCCTTCTATCAGAGCAGAGGACAGTTCTGTATTGGGGATAAAAATAGTTAGACTGCCTGTCAACATGTACTTGCTTACAGACTTTGGTAGCCCACCCTCTGCAGAAGTAATGTTTGCATCTCCAAGCTACTTCTGAGAACATGCTTGATTGCTTGAGGCATGCTGATATCTCTAAAATGTTGACACCCAACCTGGGGATTCATTTATCACCTAGGGGTTCATGAGAACTTCCCTTTAAAGATGATGCATCCCACTGCCTTGTTGCCATGAACTTGGGATGAGAGATAATACCTGTGTATTTATGAGGCTAAAAGCAGTTCCCAAATCAAAAGGTGATCAGCAACAGAGAGAGAGAGAGAGAGAGAGAGAGAGAGAGAACCCTGGTAAGTGCAGCAGCACACAGGTAGCTCCATGTACACATGAAAGTAGGAAAGTCTGTTCTAAAGAAAGATGTTCTTCCTTGGGGTCAGGACATCCTGGAGGCTGTGTGAGTGTGATTGGGATGTGAGGCAAAGAACTTCCCAAAAGGGCAGTTGAACCCTTTTTTCAGAAACATGAGCCCACAGCTAGAGTGTAGGAAGGCAGGTGGGAACAAGAGACCACCCGTAGGATTTTTGAACCTTTAACCAAAAAACCTCTAGAGGAGGAGACACCAGCAAGGAAAAAGATACTGAAATTCCCCCAGATAGTTTTTGGGGCTAAAATATTGGAAAGAGATTCTTAGGACAAAAGGAAAAAATATAACAAGGGTGATAAAATGCTATTGTTTTTAAGCACCCACTGAGTGTGCAGGGAGTTTGGGGTGTGCAAAGAATCTCCAGGAAAAATTATAGGCCTAGACACAGGGTAGAAAAGTGGAAAACACAGGGCCTTCCCAGGTCTGAGTCATTCTGTAAAAATCTGTGACGTCTCTATTTCAGTTTCTAAAGCCCTAAATCTAATAGTTACTTTGGCCCCTACCTGTAGAAATTAAAATGCAGGAAAAAGGTACAAAATTCTTGTTTCCTTTCTGTTGTATGTTTATTTGTGCCTATGTCTGTTGTCTCCATATATGCTTGTGTTTGTATTGTTTACGTGGTGTGAAATTACAAATAGATAAATGAACACTTACAAACTAAGTAATCAATCACCCAAATGGATCCAAATGCCTTTCATTCCACATAAGTTAAATTGGTTAGGAGTAAAGATATCTTTGGGATTACTAATCTACATGTTTCTAGGTAACAGATCAATACATAAGTGACCTTTTATATAAAGTGCAATGTCCATTGCTTCTAAGTATTTTTCTTTGACAGGAATAACTGACTTAGAATATTAACTAGACTAGTTTGATATCTTGGATTTCAAGGATAACACAAATTAGAAGTGGGTAAATTTATTTTTACCTAAATGGAATTCAACTTCATAAAGGTACTTGTGAGAAGAGCATCACAATGCACTCAATGCAGGAGACCGTCCAACCACAAGTAAACAAATGGATGTGGGGATGAATAAATTTTATTTCTTTACATAACCAATAGGAGACAGTAAACCTAAGTGAGATTCTGGAAGATTGTACACCTCATGGTACTCAGCCAATGAAGAAACTTGTGCTCTAGGGGATAAAATGCTGGTTGAATGCTGGTGGTACCCAATCTATGTATTCCTGACCCATAGGTACATGGGTCTTTCAAGACCATCTTTAAGTAAAGCCTCACTTTTTCCTCTACCTATATCTCTTAGTCCACTCTTTGGGCATGGAAACATGAGTGCATCTCTGACAATCAGCAAGTGGACAAAGAGAGATATAAGAAAGTTATAGGTATGGAAATTTTAAAGGAAAAAAAAAGTCCGTATGTTTTGTATGGTAAACAAGTTGTAAAAAGCCAAAGTAAGATTCAAAAGGTTTGTGGAAAGTAAATCTCAAAAAGTTCATGGATGTGATTATGTTGGTTATAATCACTAGGTTACTTAAGGGCTTTTTTACTAAGGTGAACCTTTAATATGCTAATTTTCTATGTTTAGAAACAACAAGAAATTCTTAAAACATTGATCTGTTCTTATCTGTAAATATAATTTATTGGTTTTTTTAGGTCTTATTACTTAGGAAAACTAAGTCTTAAAGGGATTAACAGTGTGCCTGTTTTAAAATCTTTTACAAAAATAAATAGTTTTTAAAAAATGATTACTTTGGAACTGATTAAATAAACAACTGTTATGTGTACATCTGGAACTGTTTGAGCCTTGTGTAAGTTTCAATGTAAAAGTTAAAATTAGTTAATGAGGAAATGTATGCAAATGTGACCCTATCAATCACTGACTTTTGTGTATATCAGATGACTTCATGTTCTTCAAGTATACAATATTTTAACATGTAAAGCTTAGGAGAGCATTTTACCAAGTTGATGTTCTCCCAATACTCTCCTTCAGATTTACATAGAAATAACCAAGTTCATGTATACATATATCATTTAATGTTTTGTAACTGGATTAATGTAACATGTTATTATAAGTTATATAAATAATTTTGTATTACTCTTTACACAGAGATGGAAATTTAAGTGTATTTTTGGAAGGTATTAAGAGATAGTCTGAATTATTGAAGTTAAGAGCTCTCTTGGCCTTTAAGTTTAATTCATTCTTCATATTTAATGTTGTATTTGGTTAACTGATATTCAGATAGATTAAGGAAATAATACATGAGAACACTGTGAAATGATATTTAAGAAAGGGACAAAGACCATTTTCAGAAATTGAGCAATTTACCTAAAATTTTCAAGAAGTGTCAACTGAAATAAGATTCTGCCTCTCACATTTCATTTTAGTTGGCACCAATGTACTCTAGAATTAAGCTAGTTTAAAGTTTGTTTAAAAGTTAGCTTTTTTGTTGTAAATGTTACTGAGATCTCAAAATAAACAGAAGGTATAACACATAACTAAGTAAAGGTTTGGGATTATAAAAATTGTGCTTCTTGGTTCATAGCTGTTATATAACCTGAATGTTTTTGCTCTTTTAACATTTTATATTTTCCTTAACTGTTACAACTGTTGCCTGTTAGTGTTTTGCAGAAACACTGCTTTTGATAGAACAATCTGAGTTAATTTGAGACAATACTCCATCACCTATAGAACAGATAGGATGTAATTCTGACTTCCAGTTCTAATACAGACCCCAATTAATTACAGACATTAAAGTTAAAACCCAGGACTCTTACTTCAAGACTGGCAAAAACTAAAACCCAGTACTCTTACTTCAAGACTGGCAAAAAGTTAAAACCCAGGATTCTTATTTCAAGACTGGAAAAACTGACTTGCTAGATGTTTAAAACCAAAATGTGGAAATCAATGTCAAGTAAGTCAAAGAGAAAAGAAAAAGTCACCAATATTTGACCCTTGTCCTGTAAGGTGAACCAGGACCCAGGGAACAACAGGACACCTCTGAGAGCCCTGCAACTCTGTGGAGTCACCTGACCTGTTGATTAGGGTTGTTGAGAGTACCCTAGAGAATAGAAAGTGAACCAGTGCACACTTTGCAAAAGCAGGGTCATTGGAGTGAATAATGGCAAACCACATGGGGCCAGAAAGTGAAAGCCATATGGTGTCAGCAAGACCTTGATCCATCCTAGAAGATGGCACAACTGCTGGAGGAAAAGCTAAAGGAGCAAAAAGGCTCCTCCAGAGTACCAAGATAAATCCCTGATAAATCTCAGCTGACTCTAATAATAGAGAGGAAAAAGGTCAGTTTTGACCGGTTTGGTCTTAAAACACCTGGCAAGAGAATATACCCAAATCACACCATGCATGGGCATTTAAAAGATAGGACAATGGTTCTTTCATTGTCAATTGAGATGTACTTTTCTGTCAGTTCTCCCAGAAGTAAGTACCACTATTCAATGTTATATTACTCAGCTTTAAAGAAGAATAAAATTCTGGCATTTGCTGGTAGATGCTTGGATTTAGAAAACATCCTGCTAAGTGAAATAAGCCAGACACAAAACACAACAGGCCATTTTTTCCTCTGATATGCAGAAGTTAATTCACAATAAGGAGGGGAGAGGGAAGAATAGTTACTTTATATTAGGTAGAGGGGAGTGAAGCCAGGGGAAGGGGTATGGAGGAAGCAATGATAGTAGAGTGAAACAGATATTATCACCACATGTACATGTATGACTGCATGATCTGCAACATGTACAATCAGAAAAATGAGAGATTAAACTCCATTTGAGTATGTTCTATGAAAATGTATAATTGCATTCTACTGTCATGTACAACCAATTAGAGCAAATACAATAAGAAATTTTTAAAAGTATAAAAGTGTTTTTATGCAGGAGGTTTGATAAATATCACAGAATGCTCTATCAGAGTCACAAGTTTGTGCCGAGTGAATTTGAAACCTTACAAATCTTCTTAATCTCCTGCCTACATGAACTTGATCTGTGTCTCTTGTCACTTTTTTCTTGTATTATTATTCCGAGTTGCTGCTCAGACCCCTAACCCTTTTTAGTCTGCAATTCATCATTTCCAGTCTGGCAACATGGTTTTTTCAAAACAGGATACAACTGATACCATGGAGAGAGGCCTGGGTGCACTGAGAAACTTGGAAAGACCATGAGCACCACTGATATCCCACAAAAAACTGACAGCCCATGACACACTGAATAAAAGCTGCTTCCCACAGAGATCCTGGGCAGGAGATTGAGCCCCACTGAGATCCTTGAAAGTGCCCTGAACCTCACTAAGACAAAACATTGATCACCACTGTGACCCTGCTAATGCCTGAACTTCACTGAGCACCTGGGCAAGTCTCTGGATTCACTGAGACACTCATGGAGGCCCTGAACCTCATGGGCTCTGATGGAAGACTCTGAGCCTCACTTATTCTCTGGTAATACCACTGAACCTCTTTGAGACTCAGGGAATAGAGTGATTGCAAACCCAGTCCTGGTTGTGAAAAAGATTGTAGAAATGTTATGGTAATGTTATCGGCACAGCTTAAGAACAGTCTAATCACTGCTGAGAAGTCCAAATTTGAGAGTCTTTATTAAGCCGGCTGTCTGTCTCACACAATGCCCTCAAAAATGACTATTGAGAGAAAATTTCCAACTAGGGGTTCTTATACCAAAAATTACATTAATCATAAGTGTCTGTTGCTATGATTCAAAATTACACATTAACATCATGAGATCACCAACAGTGGAAAGTGGGTCAAAATGACCCTTACCTAGGTACAAACTAAAGAATGGTTGCTGACATCCACACAATCACCATTCACATGGTGTATTGTTTAGGAGCAATAGGAAACAAAAGAGAGCAATTTTTCTTTACATAGGAATTATCATTCTTTATTGTTAAACATGTCACACTAAGTAACTGATGATGGGCACAGAGGCGGGGTGTTCACATGGGAGAAGCTTATTTCCTACAAAACATGGAGTCTCAGAGCCAAATGCAGTCTCTTTAGTTATTTCCCTTAGAGTCTGGCCTAGAACATTCTCATGGATCCAGATCTGTCAGCCCATCAGAGTAAGAAAACTATTCCTGGGGAAGGGGTCAGTTCCCCTCACCTCTCTCAACCTTTTCCCAGGAAATCTGATTTGCCATGGGTTCTTATCTTTTGGATTGCAGATAACTTCACCTGGGAGTCTGACTCCTCCCCTTTGAAGTGTAAATGTACCTGTAGGGACTCAGGTCCCAAGGCTGGAGATTTCCTGAAGGCCTTGTAAGAGGAGCCATTTCTCCCCCTTACTGAAGTCTGCTGCTATAACATATTTCCTACTACAGCCCATGCACAACCATGTGTCTGGTAGACTAGAAATTTAGGGCACTACATAGTGTTGTGGGTTGCAAGTGAAGAACAGATTGATTGCCATTAGAAGTCCAAATTTGAGAGTCTTTATTAAGCTGGCGCACTGTCTGTCTCACAAAATGCCGCCAAAATGACTATTGGTTTTAGGGGTTCTTATACCAATAATCACATCAATCATATGTATCTGTTGCTATGATTCAAAATTACAAACTAACATCATGAGAATATCAGTAGAGGGAGAAGTGGGTCAAAATTGTCCCTGCCTCTTTGGGGTTCCAAAATCCGTGGATATTTGTCACCGCCTGCAGCAACAACTTGCACGGGTCTTATGGGTGGTGGAGTGGAAACTGAGGCACTTCTATCTTTCTCTTTGGTGCACTGCTTTCTTGCTTGTTTATAGAGGATAGAGGAAATGAGGCTTACTTGCTTTGAGAGGAGAGAGAGAGAGACTTTGTTTCTTGCTTGTTACTTGCTTTGAGAGGAGAGAGAGAGAGACCCCGCTTATCAGAAAGAAAGAAACTTTGCTTAAGAGAGAAACTTTGAAAGAAAGACAGGCTTTTCTTAGAGCTTAGAAGGAAAGAGACCTGCCACACCTTAAAGTCCTGCATCCTGTGAACTAAGGGTGTGCTACCTAAGGTGCCCTAGTGATGCGTCTCAGTTCTCCGTTCCGCAATCTGCCTTCTGCAGCTGCCCCTACTCGCTGCTGTGTTTTTCCCTCTGGCTGCTTCTAACGGCTGCTGTGGCATGTCTTCTTCTCTGGCTACTGCTGCGCCACGTGTCTTTTCCTCTGGTTGTTTCTAATGGCTGCTATATCTCTGTCTCGCTCCGCCTACGCTTATATCACCTCCAGGACGCGGAGAGCAGGGCCACGCCTCTTACGCAAAGATTAGGCGAGAGGCTCGAGCAGGCAATTAGTGCTCACGAACACATGCGCATACATTGTGTGCGTGGACGAGAAAATCACTTGAGTGTGCTTATGTCAATTAACCTCCTCGCTGCCGATGTGATCAGGCGCCATCCTGGCGCTGCCAACATGGCACAGCCCCCAACAAAAATGACCCTTACCTAGGTACAAACTAAAGAATGGATACTAACATTCACACAATTACCATTCACATGGTGCATTGTTTAGGGCCAATAGAAATCAAAAGAGAGCAATTTTTCAGTACATAAGATTAGTCATTCTGTATTGCTAACCATGTCACCCTACTTAACTAATGTTGGGTATAGAGGTGGGGGAATCTTATGGGAGAAATGGGAGAAGCACATTCACTACATAACATGGAGTCTCAGAGCAACATGTAGTCTGTTTGGTCATTGCCCATATATACTGACCTGCAACATTTCCAGGAGTCAAATCTGCCAGCCCATCACACATAACCTATAAATTTTGTGAGAAACTGTGGATGTATCCTCAGAATTTGGAGTTTGGATTTTCTCTGGGCCCCTGGTGTAAAATAATTTATTTGGAGTTCTCCTCTCTGAGTGCTATTTCTTGATCAGTCTTTTTCCCACAACTGCCCTGAGCGTGCTGTGGTTTAGACATTAAGTATCCCTCAAAGCTCATGAATGAGACAATGCAAGAATTCAGAGGCTGAATTACTGATTTATTATAGCCTTAACTCAATCAGTGAATTACTCCTCTGATAGGGATTAACTGAGCAGTAACTGAAGACATGTAGGGTGCATTGATGTGGCCATCTCACTGTAGTATGCTGATTTTAATTCCTTTGGGTTATGTACCAAGTGGTGGGAAAGCCAGTTGAAATGGTTGTTTCATTCCAAGTTTTCTGAAGAATCTCCATACTCCTTTCCAGAGTGGTGGCACCAACTTGTAATCTTACCAGCAGTATAAAAGTATACCTTTCCCTCACATCCTCTCCAAACCCATTGTTGCTTCTATTCTTCATAATTGTTATTGTGACTAGAGTGAGGAGAAATTTCAGTGCAGTTTTAATTCGCATGTATCTAATTGCTAGAGATGTGAAACATCTTTCCATATATTTGTTCAGTATTCATACTTCTGGAAAATGCCTGTTCAGTTCCTTTGCCCATTTATTGGTTGTTATTGGTTTCTTTTATTTTTATTATTTTGGTGTTACATTTTCTGAGATTATTATATATCTGTGTCAGCTAATGTTTAATTCGAATACATGGGGACCACATGATGGAAGATTTACTAGTGGTATGAGAGACTTTGTTCTTTAGTGGGCTCAGTGCTCCATATTTGGGTCTCTGATGAATATGTTCACCCAGATGTTGGGTGCCCATTTAGTGAAGTCACTAGTATGATGGCTGTCCTGGGAGAAGCCCTAGCAGATGGCCATCCAAAAGGTACACAGAGTGAGTCCTGGAGGTGAGACATAAAGAAAGAAAGTGCCCATCACATTCACTTACATGCAAATGAGGCCTGATCTCCTGGCAGCAGGGGTGGATGCCAGGAGATTGCACCCAGGCTACTTTGGTCCTTCTTGAGATGTGGGAACAGATATGCCATCACCTGTACCTGAAAGAGGCAGAGGTAGACAAGCATCCTGAGAAGCCTGAACTGTGCAACTGAAAGGCTACCTGTCTGCTTCTAGGAGGAGTGAGGGGACTGTGTTTCAGCATGACTAGGAATCCAGCCAAGGCACCCACCCTGAAGGAATGGCTGGGTGCTAAAGGCCACATATTGAGCTAGCCACCTACTAGTCCCCAAACAATGTGCTGGCCCTGGTGGACACTGGGGCTGAGTGCAGCCTAGGGTTTGGGAAACAGGTAAGTTCCCAGACCCATATGCCATGTTGATGGCCACAGTCCCTAACAAACAAGATGAAGGCAGTGTCCCTACTTCTGTGGACAGGCCATATCCCACAAGCATACATGGTGCCTGTGCCTTTTATGCTGGAGTACATCTTAGGTGTACATTTGCCCCCAGGGCTGTGTCTACAGGCCACAGCAGAGGAGCAGTTGTGAAGGTGGTCATGGCAGGACATGCAAGACAGTGGGCCCAGGTCCCACCACAGCCCTGGAGGCTGTAGAGTGAAGCAGCTCAACCTTTCAATGGGACATGCATGAATCGGCTTCCATCTTGCAGCTGGAACAGGTGCTCCTCTAAGTCTTTGTAGGGCCAGTTTAGAAGTCTGAGGCACCTGCAGCATGACAGGGCACCATGGAGAGCTGACACAGTGCTATCTTCCCTGCAGCCTCATTCCGGGACACAACCTCAGGGACCAGATGGCCTTGTAGCTGCCCACATAGCACTATGCGCTGGACCTGGCTATTGCTTTCCTCTCTTTTTCTGGAGAGCCAGGAGCAGTCTGCCTTCACAGGGGAAGGTCTGCAGTGGACATTTCAAGTGTTGCCACAGGGTTATTTGCATAGCCTGACCCTATGCCATGTTTGGTAACCAATGATTTGACTCACTGGACTCAGCCACCCTCAGTCCATGTTTCCTACCCAGATGATGTGTGTTGACTTCTGACTGTCTTGCAGATAGAAAGCTTGCAGCCTTGACCTTAGTGGTCCATTTTGAGACACATGGCTGGACAGTAAACAAGCCCATGGTGCCAGGATCTTACTTGCCAGTCAAGTTCTTGGGTAAGTTTCCATTGTGTAGGAAGAAAGTTTGCCTGAGGCTGTTATTGATAAAATTCAGGCAGATCTGTGACCAACAACTCTTGTTTAGTTGCAGACCTAGTTGGCTTATTGTGACCCTGGTGGTTTCCATTTGGTCCAGTTGTGTCAGCCCTGTATGCCCTAGTGAAGAAAGGAGTTTGGAGGGACTGAAGTGTGACCACTGAACAGATGCTCTAATACACTGTTCAGCAAGCTGAGGCCTTGCCTGTAGCATACCCAGCTTGCCATGTTGAGCTGAATGGGTTTGGAGGGGGACCTGTGACAGTGCATGAGTATCCGGGGAGACCAGTAAGCTTCTGGTCACAGTGCTGGGGGTGCAGAGGTTCACTATACTGATAGAAAAGCAGCTGGCAGAGGTGCATGTAGCCCTTGTGACCTCAGAGTCTTTAACAGATGCTGCTGAAGTTTTGGTGCATGGCAATTTTGTGTGGTAGGAGGGGTTGTGGTTTGACCTTTAACCCAAGGACAGAGGTTGCTCAGACTCCTACCCTAGAAAAATTGGAAGCATACTTGTGACAAAGGAATGACTTGTCTACTATGCCCTGTCCCTTGAGCTCCAACAGATTCTAGGGCCTATGCAATATGCACTGAGGAAGCACCAGGCAGTGCTGATAAATATGGGGCAAGGAGTCAGGGCTCTTGAAGGTGGGAGCAGCCCCTTGGGTGCCTGTTCTTGGTGACCTAAGGATCCAGTGGAGGGCCCTGGTCTCCTTCAGCTGCAGCTGCCAAGCCGCCCTCTGCTGACACCTTGTGGTATGATGTGGGAATGAGCAGAGCAGCTCCTGGTTTGAGTCTTATGCCTTAGGGATGGTGGAACTGTATGAATCAGGGTCTCTGATCTTCTCTATCAACAGCTGGACCATGTTTAAGGGGTCAACATGGGATTACTACTGGAAAATAGACAATGTCATGGTAGGACTTCACATTTTTGTGGTTGAGGAATTGGCAGGCCCTTTGAGCCATAAGCCATGCAAAGCAGATGACCAATATTTTTTCCTGTCCAGGCCCCTGTGAAACCCAGGAAAGGATGGAGGCAATGCTCTGGCTGGGGTGTGGAGCTTCCAGTGGGTGCTTCCCTGACCTGCTGTCTTGGCTGCATTGCTGCCTGAGCTGCAGGGATGAAACCATGTGGAAAATAGCGAAACAGGGGGCCCTGCCTTCAATGTCAGATGCACATAGGGGTCTGCCAGGCCATTGTGGCTTTTGCTCAGGAGTATCCACATGCCTGATGCCTTGGAGTCACGAATGGTCAGGTAGTGCAGGGAATGACATACCCCTTTGACACTAAGTCAGGTTGACTCCACTGGCCCTTTTCAGGGGTGAGAAGGTGCCATCAAGGCAAACATGGCACTTTATCATCACTGAAAAGGGCCAGTGGTGAGAAAGTGCCATGTTTGCCCTCATGGCAGTGGATATGGCTACATGCTTGTTGGTGTCCTTGTGGTCATGCAGGCCAGAATGCTACGTCCTGTGCCCTGACAGTGTTGATAGCCTTGTATGCACTTCCCATCAGAGTAGAGCCACCAGGAACCATTTCACAGGTCAAAGTGCACAACAATGGCAGCTGGGTTACAGATTCCATGGTGGCTGCACATCTCCCACCACCCACAGGCTGCAGGCCTTATAGACATAATGGCCTGCTTGATCAAGGATGCAGGACTGCAGTCCATCTGCCTTCCATGAAGGGGTGGACACAGTGCCTGTGGGTAGTTGTGAGACATCTGAATGAGCATCTGGGAGAGGGGGACCAGCTCCTGTGGAGGTCTTGCTGCACCGCTCAGCAGACCCAATGCAGTTCAAGTGGTTACAAGGGTGTTGTACTTATGCCTGGGTCAGGGAAGCACATGAACATTCTTTTCCCCGCTCCCTCTGCATTCAAAAGGGTGAAAACTGTAGCATACATGGCCCTGGACAGCAAAGTCCCCTGGCCTTGTTGGGTAGTCCATCAACCCATAAGAAAAGTTTTGGAGTGTGATTGCCTTGTGACACCATGGATGGCTAATGAACCACCCTCCCCCAGGTGCAAGTGAAATGTCTAGGCCCTACAGATGGGACACAGGATATAAGGCAACATTTATTTTCCACCTGTCCATTTATGTGTTCCCTGGCATTGGTGTACATAGAGCAGGCTGAGATTTAGGACCTAGCCATGGTGTGGTATCACCACCCTGGTAAGGTGCCACAGGCTGCCACTGTCCCTTCCTGGAACTCAGAGCTGCCATACATCCTCCTACATGATTTCCTGTGCTAGTTCCTTTAAGTTCTGTGTCCCTTCATCCATGGTGTGTCATCACCATATCCTTGTGAAGAGGCATATGCGTATGCTAGTGTAGCCAAACCTCTGCAGATGAGTGTGCACTGAAGTAACCTGAGCTTTGCTGGGAGACCCTGGTGAATTCAGAATATGATTATGGATGACTAGACTCACAGAGAAATCCCGGAGTTGCCACCTCAATATGGGTGAGGCTGGCAATGGGATTAGTGATCCTAGGTGATGGGGACTGCTTTATGACTGTGTGTTGTTGCGGCTTGTATTGGAGATGTGGTCTGTGATTCAGAGCTCTGCCCTCCTCACTAAAGGATGATTATGGAAGCTTTCAGAGGTTCAGATGCGTAAAATGTAAGACATGTAATTCTAAAGGGGTGGTTAGTAGTATAGGCTTAAAATGGCCACAGTTAGGTTCCTCACTGAGGCTTCCAGTGGGCTAGGTTTTTCCTGTGTGGTCAATGTCATGAACTCTAATTCAGTGCATGTATTCAGGCCATAAACATGTTTGTGAGCTGAACCTAAAATGCAACCTGATGACAGTGTGTCTTTTTGTCTGGTCTACATGTAAAAAAGTCATATGGAAAAGGGGGCTAAATGGAACTGGCTGGGGGATGAAGCTGGAGATGGGTTCTGGAGAGAGGTTACTGTGATGTCACAGTAAAGAATGCTACTCTCCCAACTCTCTTCTATTTTCTTCTACCTGCTCGGATTCCACATCTGTTTCCTATGATCAGGGACTCCACAGTGGAAGCCATGAAACCTACTTATCCCTCTGACTTCCACTGAATCACTGGAAAAGGCCATTAGCCTCACTGATCAGCTAAAATCCCTGATGTCAATGATACACTGCAAAAAACTCATAAAATATACTTAGACTATATGGAACACCCTGTATCAGGATCTTAAGCCCCCTTGCTATTCTTGACCAGTGACAGGGAAGGGGACACTCCCCAACAAGGTCAGACTGGGATAGGTAGGGCCGACTGACTGCCCACTTCGAGGTGGAGGACAATCAGGGAGACACATGTGATGCAGTCACAGCAGAAACTTATTTATTGAGGAAATCACACAGCTTTTATGTAGTGTGGGGGCTAGGCAGGAACCAATCAGCCTAAAGGTCAGCAAGGCATGGGAGTTTCACCCCTGGGAGAGTCCCATAGGACTATTTTGCAAGCACGAGCTGATCATGTTTGCGGAACTGTTGTTAACCAATCCCTGATGGTGGTCTGATTTATCGGCATTAACTATCGAAACCGCCTTTGAGGCCGTGATCTTTCTCACTCGCCAGGGAGTAAGGAGTCAGCCTGAGTTAGCTAACATGTCATTAGTCCCAACAACCCTGAACCCCACTAAAACATTTTTGAAATCCTTTATATCACATGCATACTGGGAAAGTATCTGAAGCCCAATAAAATACTATGAACAGCTCTGAACACCACTGGAATTCTGGGAAAGGTCCTGAGGCCAACTGATAACTGATGGAAAGCACTGAGAAAAATGATGCTTTGGAAGAGCCATGAGCCACTCTGATGAGCTGGAAAAGTCCTGAGACACACCAGACACTGCAAAAGGCCCTCAACACAATGTAGAGTCCAGTGGAGCCCCGAACCCCAAAGAGAGTGTAGTGAAGGCCTTTACCCTCAAAAAAGCACCAGGGAAGAAGAATCTCATTCTCACTAAGATCCTTTTGAAAACCCCAGTGCCACTGAAATTTGGGGGAAGACCCCGTGACCCAATGATGTTCCAAAGAAGGTTAGCATAAGATTGGATGTTGGCCACAAAGAGATCAGACCACAGGCATCTCAGCAAAGCTTTATTGGGGTCAGTTCTCAGGCAAGATTCAGTGGTCCACCAAGGTAAATGGTGGGGGAAGTCTTGCTAGGTGTCTGATGGGGAGGCATTTTTGCACACTGGGGTAGGTGAGTGTAGGCTCAGGGGTGGATATGTCTTCCCTGGGGTATCTGGAGACCTTGCTGGGACCCATGTCCTTCTGGGATTAGATGGCAATTCCACTGAGTGACGGGTGGGTGCAAGATGCCATTAGGGCTTATGTGTCAGCATCTGGTTGCTCTTTGGCATGAGTGGGCTGCCCGATGCCCTGCTCCCATTCAGTCACTTCTGACTTCCCCAAGATTTCAGTCTCTTTGGTGATAGAGGACACTGGAGTCCATCTGGTTACTTCTTACATAATAGTGGGCTTCATGGGAAGAAAGCTCAGATCTGGGTTCCCTAAGGAGGTGGCTGTAAGGGTGCAAGAGCATTTGGTTGTATGTTACTCTGGTAACCTCACTCATGCAACTCCATACAGACTGAAAAGACAGGAATCAATTATTAGTAGGAGTCTTAACACTAAATTGGGTGAAAGGACAGTGGTCATCCAGGGAACAAGAGTGGAATCTAGCCCTCCTGGCCAGGGGCCATGTGACTGTTGTTGCTTCAGCCTTTCATTCAGACATCTGGAGCCTGGACATTTTTCTCGACCAGCCCATTTTCACTGATGTACTAACAACTTTCTTTAGGAAAAGGCATGTTCTTCCTTTGACTGCAGTCAGGAGATCTAGCGCCTGATGGTTCTGTGAGGAAACATGGGCATTAGGAGTTATTTGTCTTTGTAATGATGCCAGGAAGGCAGCAGAGACCTCTCCTGCCCTTGGAGTTGCTGTTCTAGCTTCTGGGTGGCAGTGACTGTATAACCAAGTCCTCCTGCCCCCAACCCAGAGGCTGCAAGTGAGGAGGCTCAGGAGAGCACGACCTCCACTGGTAAGAATAAGGCCCGTCCCACCCTAAGGATGGGATTCTGAGCAAGCAGGTGAATTCAGCTTCACTCTATAGTGTTAGCTGAGGAAGTAAAATGGGAGGGCACAGAGAAAGTAGAGGGCATATTGTAATCTAAATTCTTTGTTACAGTGCCATTACACCAGAAAAAGAATCCTGGAGGAGCAAACATCAAGGGAAAGACCTGAAAAATAGGGTTGCAAAGTACCAAGGTAGAGGAGGTTTAGCAGCAGGTAAAGTTTGTTGAGGAGTTGTGAAAAAGGGGATCCTCCTCCAAAGGTGGAGAGGGGTTTCTGTGAGGTGCTGAGGAAGAGTTAAGGGGGAAATTGATAGGGACGGCTGTTTGGCGGATCCGATCCAAACCTGGGTAGAGGAAGCAGACCATGCTCTTGTTTACCCTGAATAAATTGACAAGCTGAAGGCCTTGATGTATCAGGGGAAACCATGAGAAGGGGTCAACACTGGGATAAGCCACCTCATTGAGTTGGGATTGAACTTCTTCTTCCTGCTCGCGGATGGTTATGTGAACCTTTGAAACCATCTGAGTAGAGGCCCTCTAAATTCTAAGTGGAGCTGTGGAAAGTTTGTCTCCATACACATGTAGAGGTTACCATCAAAACTGAGGATCACATGGGGGTCCAGGTGTCTTAGATATTGATGGCAATAAGGTTCCATTCACCATTTGGCCCAATCAATCAGTTGTTCTCTGGGTTCTTCACAAGGTCAATGTGGTGCCTCACAATGGTGGTAACGGTACTCCCTAGGTGGCGGGCCACTTTTTGAAGTATGTTTTGGTATTGTCAATCAGAAAGCAAGCCATAGCAGTGGGGATGTGAGGGGAGATATGTATACAGTTAAAATCTACAAGATGGAAGGTCAGCCTCCATTCACATTCTGTGAGGGAACAGTCCTTCTCCATTCTGATTTGAGAGTGGGAGTTTGCATCCTACTGGCACATCCCTGGACATGAAACACCACCTGTAGGCTGGGCCAGAGGCCTAAGAGAGACTCAGGAGTAGGAGGAGTCACAGAGGATAGGTGAGAGATTTTAAGTTTGGTGAGACCCAGAATATTGGAGGCCCAGTACTGGGTATCTGGAATGGGTGCTTTTTTTAAGGTGGGAGACATGGTACCAGGAGAAGAGGCCTAGAAGTTTGGCTGCAGTTGGGGTGGTAAGTATAACCATATGAGGTGCAGTGTAACCTCACTAGTTGCAGTGACTGAGGATGTAATTTCCAAAGCAACATCATGTCACCCATTTGCAGTGGAATGATGGTTGAGTCAGTGATTGTTCAGATGGAAATGGGGCTGTTAATGGTCCAGGGCTACAGAAGTGTGTGTGCTCCTTCAACAGTTTGTGCAAGAGTGTGAGATGGGGTACGTAAGATACCAAAGGGGAAGAGGTGCCTGGGAAGTTTTGGTTGATTGGGAAAGGGTAGATAGAGCAGATCAAAAGGGCTAAGTCCTGTGGGGACTGTGGGTGCTGCCTGAATGCAGGTAAGGGCCAATGGAAGGATATTGGGCCAGGAGAGTTTGACTTCAATGGTAAGTTTAGTCAAATGATCCTTGATGGTACTGTTAGCCCTTTCAACCTCACCTGAGATTTGGGGTTAGTAGGGGATGTGGAGCTTCCAGGTGACATTGAGGCTTTGGACACTAGTTGAACAAACTGAGAGGTGAAGGCAGGACAGTTGTCTGACTGGATGGATGTAGGAAGTTCGAATCTCTGGATGGTATGCTGGTGAGGATGGAGGCAATGGTGTCTGCAGTTTTCCTGGAGGTGAAGAAGGCTTCTATCAGCCTGAAAAAATATCTCCCAAACTAAGTAGGTACAGGAGCTTTTTGTGTCTAGGCATGTGGGTGAAGTCAACCTGTCAGTCTTCACCTGGCTGTTGGCCTCTATCTGGTGTGTTGGGAATTTGGGTTTGATGCCTCCTTGTGGGGATACTGTGGAGCAGCTGGAGTAAGTGAAGTGGAACTGCTACAGAATAGATCTCAATCTGGGTGATAAAAGAGGGAAAAGAGGGGTTGGCAGAAGTTCAGAGGAGGCCTGGGTTGAATATGAAGAGAGTTATGATGTCCATCAGCAAGTTGATAGCTTGCTGCTTAGGAAGGGAAATCTGGTAACCCAGAATGATCCAGCTGTCATTCTGAAGATGGCTGCCCTGGATTATTAGGTTTTCCTGGTCCTGTGGAGAATATTCAGGTTTGATTATAGTGGATATGAAAAGAATGGGGGCTATTGAGGACTTTGTTCCCAAATTCGCCCCCACAGTATGGAGTCTGCCTTCTTGTTACTCATATAGGTCTGAGGAATTTTGATGTCCTTAGTAGTGCATGATGGCAAGTGGGGGTAGCAGCTGAAGTGCCTCCAAATGTTTGGAAATCAGGGAGTCATGGACCCCTGGTGACCCCTTTGTGGTTAGAAACTCACTCTCCTTCCAAATAGCCAAATGTGAGTGAGCAATCAAGAAGGCATCTTTGGAGTGTGTGGAAATGTTAACCTGTTTGGCTTTGGGTAGAATGAGGGCCCTAGGGAGGGTAAAGAGTTTGGCTTTCTGGGAGGGTGCCCTGTCTGGAAGGCAGTTGGTTTTGCAAGAAGGCTGTGGCAACACCCTATATTTCATTGTTAAGAGGTGGCAAGGACAGTTAGGGTTAGGGAGAGAGTGAGTAGAGGAGGATGTAAGAGCATCCCTGAGCTTGTAAAAGGGATTAGCTATCATATTGGGGGAGGCAAGGGGCCTATAAGGCATCTCCTTTGCTGCCTGGTACAGGGTTTTGGTGAGGAGAGCAAAAGTAGGGACCCAGTGCCTGAAGAAGCCAGCAAGACCCAGGAAGGAGAGAATGTAATCTGCCACTTTGGGTGACTGGAGGTCACCTAGGGCCTGGATTCTCTGTGTTGTGAGGCTCTTAGGGGTAGAAGTAAGGAGTATGCCTTAATTTGTGACTGAATTGGTGGTGAGCTGGGCCTTGGCTGGAGACACTCAATAGCCCTGAGACACCAGGAACATAAGGAGCTGAGCAGTGTGTGTTTGAGAGCTTTGAGGGATGGGAGAAGTTCATCCACATACTGTAGGAGTGTACTATCTGCTACATCACCTGAAGCCAAGTCCTGATCTAGAGCTTGCCCAAAGAGGCTGGGGCTATCCTGAATCCTTGGGTACACCTGTCCAAGTTGTCAGTTGAGACCTAAGGGATGTAGGATACTCCCTTGTGAAGGTAGAGGTAGGAGAAGTCAGGGCGAAGGGGATCTGTGAAGAATGCATCTTTAAGATCCAGGAATGTGAAATAAGTGGCACATGAAGGAATTTGGGGATGAAGAGGGTAGGAGTGAGGAATCCCTGGGTGAATGGGAACAACTGCCTCTTGATCAGGTGGAGGTCCTGGATTAAGCGGTAGGTGCCTGAGTTTTTGGGGACTGGCAAAATGGGTGTTTGACAGGGAGAATCTGTAGGAATGAGGAGTCCCTGAGTAAGCAATTTCTGTATGATGGGATTAAGTCCTTCTCTTTGGGTGGGATAAATAGGAAATTGAGGATGTGAAGGAAATTTAGTTTGAAGTTTCAGTTGGATAAGGACTGGCTTGTGGTGGGAGGCTGTGACTGTCTTGGAGGTGTCACCAGATTTGGGGATCGACCACTTCTGGAGGCAGTGGTAGGGTAGGTGGTGTAAAGGTGTTACAAAGTGTAAGAACTAGAGGTAGAAGATGAGAAATAATAGTGTCCCTGGGGAGAGGTTGTGGGGTGGCTCCCAGGAGTTGAAGAACATCTCTACATAGGAGGGGAACTGGACAGAAGGGATTCACCAGGAGTGTGGAAAAGGATGTCACTGTAGGGCACAGGATAGGTTAGCTGTTCTGTTTGGGAAGCAGGGTTTCTCATCAATTCCCATAACCAATATCTGAGAGGAATCAAATGCCCAGAGTGGGCAGGCAAGACAGAATAGGTAGCCTCAGGCCCACAAGGAATGTAATGAACTTACCCGCCACCTGGAGAGTGACCCTGGACTCAGTGAGGGTGATGGGATCCTCGAGTCCAGGCTCCTTTTGTCTTCTGCAAATCCTGACAGCTTGATAGAAGGCACTGCTTGACCACTCACACCTCCACGTGGAGGCGCTGGGGAGCGATATGCTATAGGGCAGTTGCTCTTCCAGTGTTCTGCTTGTTTTCAGGAGGGATATGGCTTGGAATGGGGCTGTGGGTTTGCACATTGATGAGTCCAGTGATCTCCATGTCCACTTCTGAAGCAAGCCCCTGGTGGAAAGGATTGCTTGTCCCCATTTGAAAGCTCTCTCTGGAGCTGTAGGCCACAGGGCAGCTACCACAGATTGGGATTGGAGCATTACCTTTTTCTGTAAAGTAGCCTGCCTGGCCAGTTCAGCTGCTTCTTTTTGTTCATGATATACTTTGAAGGTCATTGTTACCAGTTCTCAGAGAGAGGTCTGAGGGCCCTCCTCAGCTTGTTTGAGCAGTTTTCTAATATCAGGAATTGACTGAGAAATGAATTGGGTTGCTAGCACTGTAGCCCCAGAGGGGATTCAGGGCCCAGTTTAGTGTATTTGGAAAGGGCCTATGTAAGACAGTTAAGGAAAAATCTGGATTCTCATCCAGATCCTGGGTAATTTCCCTCAGTTTATGAAAGTTTACCACCTTATTGGAGACTGCCTGCATGCCTGCTATGAAATATTGGACCATGCAAGGACAAAGGTGGCGACCCTGCTGGCCTTCCTGGTAGTTCCAATTTGGTTCAGTTGTTGGACTGCTGCTGCACCTGTGAGTAGCGTTATGTCTGTTAGGTGGACTTGGTCATCATGATCTTGTGCTGCCTGCTGGAAGAGGGCCCCATTCATCTGGGGTGAGGGTGGAAGGAAGAATGACATAAACATCATGCCAGGTGAGATCATAAGCCTGAGAAAGATATCTATATTCCTTAATGTAAGTAGAAGAGTCAGAATAGAAAATTCTTAAGCGCTTTTTGATCTGGGAAAGATCCTGGAGTGAGAATGGGACATGGACTCCCACAATGCCTTTTGCACCAGCCACTTCCCAGAGAGGACAAAGGAGGGCTTGGTTGGGTGGTTGGAGGAATTGATGAGATGGGGTGTGAGTGCTAACAGGAGAGGAGAGAGATGGGGAAGAGATGGACGAACTTGCCAAGGAGAAGAAGTGGGTGGAGTTGTGGCTGTAAGAGGGGAAGAGAGATAAGGGGAGGAGGGGCCTGTATGAGGAAGAGCAAAGAGAGGAGGAGGGACCTTCCAGTAGAGAAGAAGGAGGAGTGGAAGCAGGTAGGCCTGATAGTGGCATGGTTCGTGGAGGAAGAGCTGGGGTAGAAGAAGAGGAGGAAGTGTGGCCTGAGATGGAGGGAGAGGCTTACCACATGGGGTGCTGAAAGCAGTTCCAGTGGATCTTAAAAGAAGGAAGAAGATGTAGGAGAAGTGGGGGAGAGGCTTGGGACCATCTACGGCGAGGAAAACTTAGGCAGTGGAGCAGGTAGAACAAAGGGAGAAGGGAGCATGTAAGTCCCCGAAAGCTTGAATGTAATGCAATTCTGACCACTTCTCTGTCTTGCAACAGTAATTGTCCAAATCAGTGAAGATTTGAAAGTCAAAATTCCCTCTGGTGGCCATTTTGGGCCATTGTCCAAGACTCACTTAGGCCAAGCCTCAGTTGAGTAAAAGACCAGCTGCTTATGGTGTAAGTCTTGGGTGAGTCCTAATTTGGCAAAATTAAAATATATACAGCCCAAAGGAGTTTTGGGGTCTAAGGAAGACTTGAATTTTCCCATGACCTTTCAGTATTACCTAGAGGGCGAATAGGAACAGAAGGAGTTGTCCCAAATTCTGATTGTGCTCACCTGTGAAATGGAGGCAGGCGGGCCAGAGGCTAGGATGTCTCCTTAGCTCTAAATGGATGGTTGGGGGGGCTAAAAGAGACTGTAACATCTCCACAATCTACTGGGACCCAAATGGAATGGGTGGGGGTCTGGTGTAAATGCACGACTTATGGGCAGATCCCCTTTTTGGAATGTGCAACGAAAAGGCAGAGGGAAATGAAGGAACTTACACCACTTCTGTTGACCCAGGTAAAGAGAAAGGAAGTAGTGTAGGAATTTCCTGGCTCATTTGAAGGAAATTGGACCAGAGGACCCTCTCCCAAATGTGAGATGGGATGCTGGACAAAAAGGGATCAGACGACAAGCATCTCAATAAAGCTTTTTTGGGATCACCTCTCAGGGGAGAGTCACTGCTTGACCAAGGTAAACGCCAGGGAAGTTGCACTAGGGCTCTTACATAGCAGAGTTTTTGTACCCTGGGGTAGGTGGGGGGTAGGCTCAGGTAGGTGGGGAGTGGATATTTTTCCTGTCGTTGGCCAGAGACTCTGCTGGGACACATGTCCTTCTGGGTTTGGCTGAGGATCCCTTTCAGTGACAGGCAGTTGCAAGATGCCATTAGGGTTTATCTGTTGACATCTGATTGGTTGCTTTTTGGCCCAAAGGGGCTGCCTGATGCCTTGCCCCCATTCAGTCACTTCTGACCATCTCAACAGTTAGGATTCAGAAGAACCCCTCTCTAGGGAATGCTCTAAGGCTCTGTAACCTTGGGAATGGTACGGAGGCGGACAGAGATCCAAAGGTCCACTAAGAAGTTGGAGATGACCTGAGCACCATCAACACACTGGGGAAGACCCTGTGCAGCACTCTGATTTGTAGAAGAAAGGCCTGGAGTTCAATATGAGTGTGGGGAAGACATTGAATAGCACTCTATACATGGAAATGGCACTGAGCCTCACTGAGACTCTGGGAATAGCACTGAAGAAACCTGAGACACTGCAAAAGGTGCTGAGAAAAATGGCCACTGAGTCCCACTGAGATCCTGGGTAAGGTCATTGCTCCATTGAGAAAGTCATGAATATCCTGAACCACACTGAGAATGTCCAGGAGCCCCACTGACTGCCTGGGGAAGAAGAGGAGACCAGTGAGACTCTGGGGATGGCCTTGAGCACCACTGGGACACTGAAGAAGGACAGCCTCCATTTGAATGCTAAGGAAGGCCCTCAGCCACACTGAAACACTTGGGAGGGCATGAGGCCCACTTAAGATGATGAAAATCCTGAGAATGCAGACACTGGAAAAGGCCTGAGAGCCATCCAGAACACAATAAAGGCCCAGAAATCCACTAAGACACTAGAGAAAGCCTCCCAGAAAACTGGGGAATCATCTAAATCCAACTAATGTCTTGTGGAGTACTATGAGGTCATGCAAATACTGGAGTAGGCCTGAGCTCCAGTAAGACTCTTGGGAAGACCCTGGACACCAATGTGACACTGGGGAAGGCCCTGAGCCTCAATAAGACTCTGAAGAAGAACCTTAGTACCACTGTGATCCTGGGAAAGCAATGACCTCCACTTAGAACCTGGGCAAGGCCCTGGGATCCACTGAGACCCTAGCAACATCTGAAATCAGTGAGTCTTAGAAAACTTTCTGAGCCTCATTTCAATAATGGGAATATCACTGAGTCCCACTGAGAACTTGAGAAAGTCCATAAAACCAATGAAGATCCTGGGAAAAATCAGGGGAAATGCCTTATCCCACTGAATCCCAGGAAAACCATGTTTCTAGGGGAGACAATGAGAACACAAGATTCTGAAGAAGGGCCTACACAGAACTGTGACCCTGAGGAAAACCTTACATTTATGATAACCTTGGGAAGGATCTGAGTGGCACATAAGAACTTGGAAAAGTTTTAAACAATGTCATCATCTGCAAGAGCGTTGAATCCCAATGACACTGGGAAGGACTGTGAACCTCATTAAGACAACACTGAATGGGCTGAACCACACTGAGACTCTACTTAAGGTCTAGCTTCTCAGAAACAGTTCAGAAAGATCTGATGCCTACAAAAATGATGTGGACTGCTCCAAACATCACTGAAATTCTGGGAATGACAATGTGTACTACTGAGTCCCTGGGCAAGGCAATGAGCCCCAATGAGACCCCAGGAAGATCCTGCATACCACTGTGACATTGAGAATGTATGGAATCTTCATGATTTTCAGGATCGCAATGAAAATAATAAGACTCTTGGAAAGACTCTGCGCATGACGGTGACCCTGGGGAAGATCCTGAGCTTCATTAAGACTCTGCACAAGGCCCTGAACACCACGTGGACTCTATTGGAAGCCATCAACACCACTTAGATTCTCCTGAAGGCCTTACGTGTAACAGAAACACTGAGGGTGTCTGAGCTCCAATAAAATTGTGTGGACAATTTCAAATGACTGAAATTCTAGGGAAGGTTATGAGGTCACAGAGGGTTTGAGGAAGGCATTCAGCCCTATTGAAATCCTGGTGTAGGACTGAATGCACTAAGAATCTGGGGAAGAGCAAGAGCACCACTCTGACTCTTGGATTGGAGCTGAGCTCTTCTGAGAATCTGTGTAAGGACCTACAAATCACTGAGACCCTCATGAAGGCTCTGACTTCAGTGGGTTGTGTGTTGGGGGACACTCAGAACCTCACTGACAATCTGAGAATGAACAGCAATGAGCCTCAGTCAGGCATTGGGAATGGCACTGAGCCCCAGTGAGACTTTGTAAGAGGCCCAGAGACACAGTGAGATGCTGAGGATGGCCCAAGTTCCTCTGAAGGGATGTGGAAGGAAATTAACCTCAATGAGACCCATGGGAATGTCCTGTGCCCGACTGTGACCCTGGGAATTGCTGTTAGTGGTACTAGGAACCTGGATAAGACACTCAAATTTACTGGAACCCTGGTGATGTCCCTAAACCCAGTGTGTTCTTGGGAAGTTTCTGAGTCACATGGAAGCTCTGGAAATACAGTTAGCACCACTGAGATACTGCAAAATGTCATGAGAATAGCTGACATGGAGGTAAGTCTGTGAGTCCTGCTGGGAACCTGTTGAAAGACTGTGTCTCACTGAGAATTTAGGGAATGTCCTCAACCATACAGAACATGGCAATATCTACATGTCCCACTGAGTGCCTGGGGATATAAGCAGACCACTGTGCCTCTGGATGAACAAACCCTCACTGTGAGACTGGAGCAGGCTGTGAAACCCACTGAAACTCTGGGCAAGGCCCTGATCCCCATTTTTGAGTAAGAAAGGCCATGTGTCCCATTGAAAAGCACCAAGACACAATGATATAGTGGGAAATTCCTGAATCTCATTCAGATCCCAGTGAAGTCCCTGACCTCCCCGATATACTTTTCAAAGCCTTAGATCCCAAAAACACTTAGAAAGTATCCAGTCCCTAACAAAGTACTATGGACAGCCCCGAGTCACACTAAAATATGAGGAAAAATCTTGAGACCTAATGATATTCATTGTAAGGCACTGAGCCCATAAGACTTGGAAAAGCCATGAGTTCCTTTGATGACCTGGAAAATCCCTGAGAAAAAACGCAACCCTGGGGAAGGTTTGCATCTCCATTATACTCCAGCAGAGGTCCTGAACCCCACTGAGAAGATAGCAAAGCCTTCAGCTTCAAATAATATGTGGGAAATATCTTAGCCCCATACAACTGTGCACACTCCAAGACTCATTGACATTCTGTGGAAGGTCCTATAAAACTAAGGGAACTTTTATGATATTCATAAAAACCTAGGGTATGGCACTATAATTTATTAGAAAAAGTGATGAACCAGAATGAAATACTAGGGAAAACCCTGAGCTACACTAAGAAACTTGGAATATCCTGAGTTCCATTAGCTCTGTGCAGAAGGCTCTGAGCACCTCTGTGACAATAGGAATGACCCTAAGTCCCACTGACACACTGGGAAAATCACTGAGCCCCTTTGAGACTCTGCAGAATGCCCTGAGTTTCACTAAGACTCTGGGAGACACCCTGAGCACCATGTGACCCCTTGTAAATACTCTCAGATCCACTGAGTGCCTGGGAAGACAGCGAGACAATGTAGATTCTGTGGAAGGTTTTCGAGCCGCACTCTGAAGGCCCTTGTTCAATACCAGTCAATAATAAGACTCTGAATGTGATAAATAGAAAGTCTGATGGTCTATTTTAAGCATATATCATTTGGCCTTATTAGGGATGTGAGCCCCAATTGTAGACAGGTGAAATGGAACACCCCTATACTCCCAGGTGGTCAGGAAACTGAGGCAGGAGGATTGTGAGTGAAAAACCAGCTTCAGCAATGTGCAAGGCCCTCTGTGACTTCATGAAATCCTGTTCAAAATAAAACATAAAAAGTACAGAAGATGTTTTCAGTATATATGTGGTCCTAAGTTCAATCCCCAGCACCAGAAAAAAAAAAAAAATTCAATTGAGATCGCTCAAAAAAAAAAAAGAAAAAAAAAATCCAGTTATACCCGTTTTTATGATAACATTTGAATTTGCCTGCCACAATTTTAAAATTAGCTAATGTTGTAGATTTTACAACCAATCTTCTTATCAGAGCAGGAGGGAGCATGCATTAAATTTAAATCATCCTGACTGCTTACCGAAGCATACTTGCTAGCCAGATTCTGTAGCATGCCTTTCTGTCAGAAGGAAAGTTTTCCTTCAATACCCAGCTCCTAGTACAGGTTGTTTTTTTATTTACTTTTTTTTTCTTTTTTTTTTTTTTTTTTTTTTTTTTTTTTTTTTTTTTTTTTGGTATTGCTAACAATTTCTGCACCAGCTCCAGGATTCCATAAACTAACTCAGGGTTGTTAGGATGCCCCCATGTTAGAGCAGAAACTTTCTACTGCCTTGTTGCTTGGCTGCAAAGCATGGGAGAAATCTGTGATCACTGAGGTTGACAGTGGACCCAAAATAGAAAGTGGATTGGAATCACAGAGACAGGGCCAAGCCTGTACCGTGGCACCCAGATAACACCATGCACAAACCCAGGGAGGGAACTCTATTGTCCAGCTTTAGAAACAAGTACCACCTTGGTGGTTGGGACATCCCAGAGGCAGTTTGAATGTGACTGAGACAAGAGTTCAACAGACTTCCCAAAAGGGTGGCATCATCAATCCTCTATTCACAAACACAAGCCAACACCCAGGAAAGCAGGAGGGGTGTGTGCAAGAAATCCCCAGTAAGGAGGACTGAACACACAAGTTGCCCAGGCGTGCAAGAAACCACAGTGAGGAGGGATTCAGGACAAGGGGAAGCTTAATTCCAGGAATGGGGAATGAAAATTCAAGACCTAGGAATGGGGAAGAACAATGTAAGTTCTTGTATGTGTAAATCTTCTTTTCCTTTGAAGAGGAGGGAAAACAATCAGTGTTTGTGGTGGGAGTAATTCTGCCCCTGTGGAAGACATGTGACCACCTGAACATTTATTTTTGGTGTCCACCATGGCTGGCAGACTCTATTCCCAATTTTCCCAACTACACAGGCCCTTTCTTGTCATGGTCATTCTGTAAAAATATGCAACAGGCTTTGTTTTAACCCATTGTTGTATGGTGTGTCTACATACATGCTTGTCTGTATTATGTGCAAGTTATCAAAATTGACTGATACATTAAGTACTTATACATGTCATGATTGAATACAAATGTATTTCAATTCACATGATTAAATAAAACTTTAACAAAAAGGGTCAATCTAAATTGGTAAGAACAAAGGTGTTATTGATACTACTAAACCACTCAGTTTTCCAGGTGTCTTCCCAGAGTGGTCATTGCTATAAAATGTTTAAAGTACAATGGCCATTGCTTCTAAGGATTTTTCTTTGGCAGTAATAACTGACTTAAAGTTAATTAGACTTTTTTCATACCTTGTTTTCCAGGGGTATCCTAAGTTACAAATTGGTAAATTAGTTTTTACATAGTTCGATTAATCTTCATAAATGTGTTTGTTAGAGGAGACATCTGATTATTTGCAGTGTTAAAATCCTAACACATCGACTAAATATAAATTCAAGTACTCTTGGCTTCCTCAATTCCATAATGTAAAATGCTGTGTGTGGTTTGGCAGTTAATTCAGAAACCAGTGAGGAGTGATGTGGGATGGAGAAAAGACTGACAGACACACATAGAGTGAAAAAGCTGGGGCTGTGAGGATTTACTTTCTGAAGGAAGATGAATGACTCAGAGCAAGCTCAGCATGATTATTATATAGGTTTTGTCATCAAAAAGTTATTTGTGAGAAAGTTTCAGCAAAGCAGACAGACCTGAAGATCACAGTGAAACTTGGGAGACATTGAGGTTATCTTGTTATGCCCAGAATTCTCTATTCCTAGGACTTGGTGCCTGAGCTCAAGGCCCCAACTGATGAACCTTGGTGCCTTTGCACAGAGCCTAGTTTGGCTGATCATCACCATAGCAACTGGGCCATATTGACCTGCACTTCTGCACAGGAAGTTCCCAGGACAAAGACAGAGATGTGACAATCAGAAGCCATGGTTCAAGTCACCACTCTCCACAGTAACATAGATTTGGGTCTACTAAATGTGTGTTTTAAAATAGTTTATTTTAAAAAAGGAATTACAATTGTGCATTTCTGGGTCCTAACTAAGAGTAAGATTACATGGGTTAAAATTCTAACAACTGTAAGTTTATATGTATACAAAAAAGTTTCAGCATTTTTTAAATTAAAGTACTGTAAAAGATTGAAGTATTACAACTTATTAAAAAGGAGTAAAACTTGTGTGAAAGAGGGAAGAAGGAAGTCTTGTAATGCAAGGGACAACCTAAAAGAGGTTTTATGGTTTCTGGATGACGGCATTGATCAGAGTCTGTGCTGAACAGACATCCAAAACTTTGGAGTTAATGTTGAAATCTATGTTGTACAGGCATCAGGAGGGTACCAAGGTTATTGCTTCACCCATACTTTTCTAATTGACTATGTCCTGTTAGTTCTTCATTGGAAATTTGAGTAACCTTCATATGGGTTCATCCCCACTTCCATCTGCACCCCTCCACCTCCGTGGGACAAGGGTGTTATCTGGAGTGTTTAACATCATGGGGTTGGCCTTCACATTAAAATATAAAACCTTAATTGGGACTCATTACCTGAGTGCCAGAATATTAACCTATCTTATCCAAGTTGTGAAAACTGCCAATCACAAAGAACATGGCAATCGGTACCAGTACTGTTAAATTATAAGCTGGGGGAAACATTAAGGCTCCTATTTTATTTTTTGTGTGCCATATTGTCTAACCCTCCATCTCTCTTCTGTGACAAACTTTGTTATGTAAATCAAATGTACAGAGACATTCTCATCCAAAGAATAACAACTTCATTAGAAATTGTCTCCCAGGAAAAGAAAACAAAGCCTGCTCTGCTGGGGGTGTCCTAGGAGTCAATAAGGTCATTTGGGCCAAAGGCATCTTGAAAAAGGATCAAGTTATCTTTTTTTAAATTTTTTAAAATTTATTTTTATTGTAAACAAATTGGATGCATGTTGTTTCAGTTTGTACATGGAGTAACAGTATAGCACTTGTATATTCATATATTTACATAATGTTTGATTCATTCTGTTATTTTTTCTTCCCCCCAACCCCTCATACCAATCTTTTCCCTCTATACAGTCCCTCCTTCCTCCATTCTTGTCCCTCACCCACCTCCCATTAAGTGTCATCATCCGCTTATCAGTGAGATCATTCGTCTTTTGGATTTTTGAGATTGGCTTATCTCACTTAACATGATATTCTCCAATTTCACCTATTTGCCTGCAAATGCCATAATTTTATTATTCTTTATAGCTGAGCAATATTCCATTGTATATATATACAACAGTTTCTTTATACATTCATCAATTGAAGGGCATCTAGGTTGGTTCCATAGTCTGGCTATTGTAAATTGAGCAGCTATGAACATTGATGTGGCTGTATCTCTGTAGTATGCTGATTTGAAGTCATTTGGGTATAGGCCGAGGAGTGGGATAGCTGGGGCAAATGGTGGGCCCATTCCAAGTTTCCTAAGGAATCTTCACACTGCTTTCAAGAGTGGCTGCACTAATTTGCAGTCCCACCAGCAATGTATGAGTGTATCCTTTTCCCCACATCCTCTCCAACACCTATCGTTGCTTGTATTCTTGATAATCGCCATTCTAATTGAGGTGAGATGGAATCTTAGTGTAGTTTTGATTTGCATTTCTCTTATTACTGAGGATGTTGAACATTTTTTCATATATCTGTTGATTCCTTGTGCATCTTCACTGTGAAGTGTCTGTTCATTTCTTTAGCCCATTTGTTGATTGGGTTATTTGTATTCTTGGTGTAGAGTTTTTTGAGTTCTTTATATATCTGGAAATTAGTGCTCTATCTGAAGTATGAGTGGCAAAGATTTTCTCCCACTCAGTAGGCTCTTTCTTCACATTGCTGATAGTTTCCTTTGCGGAGAGAAAGCTATTTATTTTGAATCTATCCCAGTTATTGATCCCTGCTTTTATTTCTTGGGCTATGGGAGTCCTGTTAAGGAAGTCTGATCCTAAGCCAACAAGGTGAATATGTGGACCTACTTTTTCTTCTATAAGATGCAGGGTCTCTGGTCTGAATTCAAGGTCCTTGATTCATGGTGAGTTGATTTTTGGGCAGGGTGAGAGATAGGGGTTTAGTTTCATTCTGTTGCATATGGATTTCCAGTTTTTCCAGCACCAATTGTTGAAGAGGCTATCCTTTTCTCTATTGCATATTTTTGGCACCTTTGTCTAGTATGAGAAAATTGTATTTATTTGGGTTTGTGTCCCTGTCCTCTATTCTGTACCATTGATCTACCTGTCTATTTTGGTGTCAATACCATGTTGTTTTTGTTACTATTGCTTTGTAGTATAGTTGAAGTACTGGTATTATGATACCCCCTGTTTCATCCTTCCTGCTAAGGATTGCTTTAGCTATTCTGGGTTTCTTATTCTTCTAGATGAATTTCATGATTGCTTGCTCTATTTCTGTGAGGTACATCATTGGGATTTTAATTTGAATTGCATTGAATCTGTATACCACTTAAGGTAGTATGGCCATTTTGACAATATTAATTCTGCCTATCCAAGAACATGGGAGATCTTTCCATCTTCTAAGGTCTTTCTTAATTTCTTTCTTCAATGTTTTGTACTTTTCATTGTACAGATCTCTTACCTCTTTGGTTAGATTGATGCCCAAGTGTTTTATTTTTTTGAGGCTATTGAAAATGGAGTTGTTTTCCTCATTTCTCTTTCAGCTGTTTTGTCACTTGTGTATAAAAATGCTATAGATTTATCTGTGTTGATTTTATAGCCTTCTATTTTGCTGAAATCATTGATGAGGTCTAGAAGTTTTCTGGAGGAGGTTTTTGGATCCTCTAAATATAGAATCATGTCATCCGCTAATAGTGACAGCTTAAGATCCTCTTTTCCTCTTCGTATCCCTTTAATTTCTTTAGTCTGCCTAATTGCTCTGGCTAGATTTTCAAGGATAATGTTGAATAGAAGTGGTGAAAGAGGACATCCCTGTCTTGTTCCCATTTTTAAAGGGAATGGTTACAGTTCTTCTCCATTAAGAATGATGTTGGCCATGGGCTTAGCACAAATAGCCTTTACAATGTTCAGGTACGTTCCTACTATCCCTATTTTTTCTAGTGTTTTGAGCATGAAGGGGTGTTGTATTTTGTCAAATGATTTTTCCACATCAATTAAAATAACCATGATTCTTATCCTTAAGTCTATTGACATGATGGATTACGATTATTGATTTACGAATGTTGAACCATCCTTGCATTCCAGGAATGAACCCCACTTGATTGTGGTGCACAATTTTCTTAATATGTTCTTGGATACGGTTTGCCAATATTTTGTTAAGGATCTTTGCATCTCTATTCATCAAGGATATTGGTCTAAAATTTTCTTTCCTTGATGTGCCTTTGCCTGGTTTTGGTATGAGGGTGATATTAGCTTCATAGCATGAGTTTGGTAGGGTATGCTCCTTTTCAATTCCTGAAATACTTTGAGAGATATTGGAATGTGTTCTTCTTTGAAGGTCTTGTAGAACTCAGCTGAGAGTCCGTCTGGTCCTGGGCTTTTCTTGGATGGTAGATTTTTAATGGCTTCTTTTATTTCATTGCTTGATATTGATCTGTCTAAATCGTGTATGTCCTCCTGGTTTGGGAGGAGCATACGTCTCTAGAAATTTGTCAATGTCTTTGGTAGTTTCTATTTTGTTGGAATACAGATTTTCAAAGTAGCTTATTGTGTTCTGTATCACAGTGGAGTCTGTGGTGATATTTCCTTTTGCATCATGTATTTTAGTAATTTGAGTCTTCTGTCTCCTCTTCTTTGTTAGTGTGGCTAAGAGTTTGTCTATCTTGTTTACTTTCTCAAAGAACCAACTTTTTGTTATGTCAGTTTTTTGAATTGTTTCTTTTGTTTCAATTTCATTGATTTCAGCTCTGATTTTAATTATTTTCTGTCTTCTACTACTTTTGCTGTTATTCTGTTCTTCTTTTTCTAGGGCTTTGAGCTGTGATGTTAGGTCATTTAATTGTTGACTTTTCATTCTTTTCTGGAATGTGCTTCATGCAATGAATTTTCCTCTTGGTACAGCTTTCATAGTGTCGCAGAGATTTTGATATGTTGTATCATCATTCTCATTGACCTCTAAGAATTTTTTATCTCCTCCCTGATGTTTTCTTGTTATCCACGTTTCATTCAATAGAATATTATTTAGTCTCCAAGTGTTGGAGAAATTTCCTTTCTTTATTTTGTCATTGATTTCTACTCTCAGTCCATTATGATCTGATAGAACACAAGGCAGTATCCTTATTTTTTTACATTTTTTATGGGCTGCTTTGTGGCATAAAACATGGTCCATTTTCGAGAAGGTTCCATGTGCTGCTGAGAAGAAAGTGTATCTGCTCCTTGATGGATGGAATATTGTATATATGTCTATTCAGTCTAGGTTATTGATTGTGTTATTGAGTTCTATGGTTTCTTTGGTTGGATTTTGTTTGGAAGATCTATCTAGTGGTGACAGCGGTGCATTAAATTTACCCAGAATTATTGTGTTGTGGTCTATGTGATTCTTGAAATTGAGAAGGATTTGTTTGATGTACAGGGATGCACCATTGTTTGGGGAATAAATATTTACTATCATTATGTCTTCCTGATTTATGGTTCCCTTAAGCAGTATGAAATGTCCTTTTTTATCCCTTCTGACTAACTTTGGCTTGAAGTCCACTTTATCTGATATAAGGATGGAAACCCCCACCTTTTTACTGAGTCCATGTGTGGTATTTTTTTCCCATCCTTTCACCTTTAGTCTGTGGATGTCTTTTTCTATGAGATGAGTCTCTTGCAGGCAACATATTGTTGGGTCTTTCTTTTTAATCCATTCTGCCAGTCTATGTCTTTTGATTGAGGAGTTTAGGCCATTAATATTCAGGGTTATTATTGAGAAATGATTTGTATTCCCAGTCATTTGGCTTATTTTTGGTTTTTAAGTTGGCTTGGTTTCTCCTTTGAGTGGTTTTTCTCTAAGGTAGTTCCTCCCTTTGCTGACCTCCATTGTTGTTTTTCATTTTCTCCTCATGGAATATTTCTTGAGAACATTCTGTAGTGCAGGTTTCTATTTGTAAATTCTTTTAACTTTTGTTTATCATGGAAGAATTTTATTTCATCTTCAAATCTGAAGGTAAGTTTTGCTGAGTATAGGATTCTTGGTTGGCAACCATGTTCTTTCAGAGCATGAAATATGTTGCTCCAGGTGCTTCTAGCTTTTAGAGTCTAGGTTGAGAAGTCAGGTGCTATCCGTATTGGTCTCCCCCTATATGTAATCTGATTCTTTCTCTCGCAGCCTTCAAAATCCTATCTTTATTTTGAATGTTAGGCATTTTCATTATAATGTGCCTTGGTGTGGATCTGTTGTGATTCTGTGCATTTGGTGTTCTGTAAGCCTCTTGTATTTGATTTTCCATTTCATTCTTCAGGTTTGGAAAATTTTCTGATATTATTTTATTGAATAGGTTGTTCATTCTTTTGGTTTGTATCTCTGTGCCTTCCTCAATCCCAATAATTCTTAAATTTGGTCTTTTCATGCTGTCCCATAGTTCTTGGAGATTCTGTTCATGATTTCTTACCATCTTCTCTGTTTGGGCAACTTTATTTTCAAGATTAAAGATTTTGTCTTCATTGTCTCAGGTTCGGTCTTCCAAGTGGTCTACTCTGTTGGTGATGCTTTCCATTGAGTTTTTTATTTGGTTTATTGTCTCCTTCATTTCAAGGATTTTCATTTGGTTTTTTTTTTTTTTTTTTTTTTTTTTTTGAGAATCACTATCTCTTTGTTGAAATGATCTTTTGCTTCCTGCCAGTGCTATTTCAGCTTATTGGTATTATCATTCATTGCCTGCATTTGCTCTCTTATCTCATCCTTTGCTTCATGAATCGTCTTAATCATGTATAATCTGAAGTCCTTTCTGACATTTCTTCTAACATACTGTCATTGGATTCGATTACTATAGAATCCACTTCCAGGATTATCCAAGATGGCCACTCTTGCTTTGAAATGTGTTGACAAATGGGGAGTTGCAGCTCAGGGGTGGACTTGGTCAGCTGGAGGTCCTGGAGACAGGATGCAGTTGGTCTGGGAGGGGTCCTGGAAGTCCAGTGTGTTTGGTGTATTTGTGGGATCCTGGAGGCCGGGTGCAATCAGTCAGTCTGGGTTTCCGGTGATAGGGCGCACTCAGTTGGTCTGGGGGTCCTGGCAGCGGGGAGCAGTCAGTTGATGTGACGGCCCCAGAAGCAGGGAGTGATCAGTTGGGCTGAGGGATGCTGGAAACGGATTCAGTCAGTTAGGCCAGGGGTCCTATGGGTCCTGGCTGTTGTCTCAAAATGGCGGCAGCCACGTGTAATCAAACCTTCAGGTACTGTGACAGTGAACTTCTAGGCAACAGCAGGCAGCTGGTCCTCCACTGGCAGTCTGCTGGCAGCTGTCAGATGAACAGGATGTGAACCTCAAGTGTTGGGTGATGGATAGGGGCAAGGTAGGCGATGGACAGGTGAGAGGCAGGCAAATGGTGAATGATAGACGCCTGACAGTGAGCAATCTGCTCTCAGTAAAGGCATCGATATGCTGGCAGATTGCAGGTCATCACAGCAGACAAATGGGGTAAACACCAGAGTATCAATAAGCAGCATAATCTGCCTCACCGAGAAACAGATATCCTCTGCTTGAATCCGGCATTACAGAGCAACAAGGAATGCAACCTCCCTCTAGTCCGCCATCTTGGATCCCCTCAAGTTATCCTTAAAAATTTTTTTTATTTGTCCAGGAACCTTTACAGTATTTATTTATATGTGGTGCTGAGAAATGAGCCCAGTGCCTAACACGCCATGGAGGTCGAGACCACTGAGTTACAAACCTAGCCCCTGATCAAGTTATCTTAACCAAGATAATGTTCAATCAAGAAAGAACTTGTCACAGAAAGTATAGATATATTCCCCATAAGAGAGAGGCATTAATGGGCACCCATTATTTCCTGGATGACTCTGTAAAACATGAACTGAAACCATTTAGGGGAGCACTTTATCAAGTTAGTGTTCTCCAAACCAAAGTTGTTGTCTGTAGTAGTAATGGCCTTCAGATTTGTATGAAAAAGCAAATTTAATTGGAGATTTATTTAAGTCATTTCATGTTCTGGTTACCTATTTTTCAATAAGATAGGCATGAACTTTTGTGTAATTTGTAAACTAGGGTGGAAATTTAAATGTATCTTAAAAAATAATGAGAGCATGATTCCTTTAAAAGCTGACATGGTTAAATATGAAAGCATTTGGGCACTTTTTCCACACAGAGTAAGTTAGGACCTCTCAGTTTATTGATTAATTTTCAGATGAAATGTTGCTTTATGTTATTTGTCAAGATCCCTGCCTTATTGAGATAAGGCTCAGCCTCTCACCCTGTGTTAGATGGACTACAAAGAAAGTTAGACTTCCACTCATTTTAAATTATATTTAATACAGAGATTTTTGTCAAAAATATTACTGTAATCCCACAGGGTCTTGTAGCATATATCTGTAATCCCAGCAGCATGGGAGGCTCAGGCAGGAAGATCTTGAGATTCAAAACCATCCTTGGCAACTTAGTGAGGCCATAAGGAGCTCAGTGAGAAGGGGATTCTAAGTAAAATATGAAAAATGTCTGGGGATGTGGCTCAGTAGTTTATTTCCCCTGGGTTGGATCACCTGCACAAAAGAAATTACTATGATCCCAAAATTAACAAGGAATATCATACAAAACTAAGTAAAGATTTGGGTAAATTATAAAAGGTATTTTGGTTGTAAGATGTTTTGAAAGAAATTAAAATTTGTAAAGGGTCCCCTATATGATTGAGATGATCAATTCATGTGTTTCTGAGTAGGCAAAATAAACACCAAGATATATCAGTGTAATATAGATATTATGTTGCTTGGTTTAAAGCTATCATGCAAAATGAATGTATTTTTGATCTTTTAAATTTCATTTTGTATTTTACACATAGAACTTTATAATTTTTGGATGTTAGTGTTTTGAAGAAGTACTCCTTGTAACAGAACAAACTGAGTTACTTTGAGATCACCAGCCATCACCTATAGCACAGAATAGGATATAAAATGACTTCCAGTACTAATATAAAACCCCAATTCAATGGAAGGAGTAAGTACAAGATTATATACATTAAATTTACTGATGAAATTGAGTTGCTGGATGTTTAAACCCAAAATTTGGAAACCAAAGGCAAGGAAGTGAAAGTGCCAAGGAAAAGTGACCAATATTTTGCCCTTGCCCTCTAAGTTCAGCTAGGACCCTGGAACACTGGGACTTCTCTAAGGGCTTGGTGATTCTGGGTCTCATGGCCTCCCAATCAGGGGCTTCAAGGGGACCCTAGAGAGCAGGAAGGCAACCAGTGCACAGTCTGCAAAGAGGAGGATCTCTGGAGAAGGAAATATCTCTAATGCTTCAAACAGAAGTCAAATATGGTCAGCAAGACCATGGTCTATCCTGGCAGATGGGGGCAACTGCTAGAAGAATAACTAAAGGAGCCAAAAGCCTCTCACATGTTCCTATGAATGATCCATGACAAATCTCAGCTGACTCTAACAGTGCATATGAACAAGTCAAATTTGCCAACTTATTCTTAAACACCTGACAGAAGAATGGAACCACAGTACAGGCACACATGGACATTGAAAATAAAACACAATAGTTCTTTTCATGTAACTAGAGTGGTACATTAGGGTCAGTGCACCAAAAGTAATTAAAACTGAGAAGTTCTACAGGAAGAGATTTGCTGCTTGATATAAAAGTTTGATCTGATTCAATTAGAGATAATCTGTGCTTTTCTTTTTCATCATGATGAAATGAATTGTTGCTCAGACTCCACTTCAAGAGGTTGTCATTCATCACTTCCAGCCTGGAGATTTGATTTTAATGAAGACCTTGAAAACACATAACCTTCAACTTGGCTGGATAGGACCAAAACAACTGCTAATAATGACTAGAATGGCTACAGGGATGACTAAAAGGGGAACTCATTATGGTGGATGATTTCCACATTAGAAAGTTAATATATCTTGAATGGATGACACCACTGATGGCTACTTGAGAAAAATGAAAATAAAATTAAATGTTTTAAAGCTAAAAAGGGGATTTGTGAGAAATGTAAATTCCAGTGTCCATTTTCAAAATATAGCATTTAGCCTTAATTGAGGTGTAAGAGAAAATTGAGTCATTTTATGCATAGACTTCACAATTCTTTGTCCCAAATTAAAATTAACCATTCATATAGATTATAATCCTGAAGTCCTCCAGTCAGGCCAGACGTACTTCCACAATAGGAATAAAGGAGGTAGACTGCATGCCCAAGTGTGTTTCCTAGCTGTGTTTTATAGAAGCACTTTCTGGCAGAAGTACAGCTTCCCTGGCCCACTCACTTCCAAGCATATGTTTGATTTCTTTGGAACCTCAAAATATCTCACACCCTGAGGTCCACTGAAATACTAGGATAGTTATGAGCCTCACTAATACACTTGGAAAAGCTCTGAGGAACGCTATGGTACTAGGGAAGGTCTTGAGGAACAAACAGACCTGCATTAGATCCTGAGCACCACTGTGATCATGAGTGTGACTCTGAACTCCATGGAAAACCTGGGAAAGACCCTGGAATTCACTGAGAACCCCATGAAGACTGTGAAACCCAGTGTATTCTTGGGAAAGATTTGGACCCTTATTGAGATGCTAGAAATACCACTGAGCCTCACCTACATTGGGAATAGCACTGAGCCTTATTGAGATGTTGAAAAAAGTCCTGTGTTCTACTGAACCCATAAGCAAGATGATGAAGCCCTACTGACCCCTGTGGAAAAACCTAAGTTCCACTGTATCCTTGGGAATGGTCCTAGCTCTGCTTAAATCCTGGCAAGTCTATGAGACCACTATGTCTCCTGGAAATGTTCTACATACCACTGTGAATGTGGGGTAGTGTCTCAGCCTCATTAAGACCCTGTAGAAGATCTTGAACACCACTGAGAAAACAGTGAAACATTGAACCCCTCTTAGATTCTTGTGAAGGCCTTAGACTCTTCAAAACACAATGGGGAATTATCTGAGCCCAAAAAAGATCATGTGAACATTTCTAAGTGAAAGAAAAATTCTTGGGAAGACCAAAGTGCCAATGAAATCATGAAAATGTCCTGAGTTCTGCTTAAATGCTAGAGTAGGCCCGGAGTCACCACTGACATGGGGAAAGGGCCTGAACCCCTCTGGTACCCAGCACAAAGCTCCAAGTGTCACATAGATCCTGGAGTAGGCCATGAGCACAACTCTGACTTTGGAAATGGCACTGAGTTTCTTTGAGACCCTGGGAAATGCTCTGAGATTCACTGAGACCCTAACAAATAACTCATCCATGTGTGCACTTGGGAAGTAATCTGAGCCCTAGTGAGACTCTGAGAAGAGCACTGAGCATGACTGAGACACTGCAAAGGCCCTGAGAATATCAGACTCTGGTAAAGAACAGGAGTCCATCTGAGATACCAGCCAAGATATGTGGTCCATGGAGAACTGAGTAAACATCCTGAACCACAGTGGCAGGCTGGGAATATTCAAGATCACCCACTGCCTGGTGAAGGGAATGAGATCACTAAGAATATGCAGGACACCCTGAACATGACTGTGAAATTGTAAAAGACCAGAAAGCCCACTGACAACTCCTGGATGAGGTCCTGCAATCCACTGAATCACTATGAAATTTAATGAGCCTCATCAGAGACCTGGAAAAGCCCAGAAATCCAATGATATCATAGGAAAAACCCTGCGTCCCATAGAGACACAGTGAGGGCCCTGAACTCTACTGAAATACTTTAGAAGGCCTTTAGATCACACAAACTCTGGGAAAGTACTTGAACACCACTGAAGGACTATAAATATCCCTGAGTTCCACTGAAGTACTTGAGAAGGTCCTTTAATATCCTGCTACCTTAAGGAAGGCAATGCACCCACTGAAGCCCTTGGAAAAGTCATGAGCCCCTTTTATGTTCAGGACGTGACCTGAGACACAATGCAATACTGGGAAAGGGCCCCTTGGAACCTACTGAGAAATTAGTGAAAACCATTAACCTCAAAGAAATACTGGTAAAGAATCTAAATCCCCTATGAATCCATGGACACCTCAATTTTCTACTGAAATTCTGGAGAAGGACCTTAGACCTGACAACTCAGTGGAGTGCCCTGAGCCATTTTAAGCCATCAGAGAAGGTTCTGATCCAGACTGAGACCCTGGAGAAATTCCTATTGTACATGTAGAAACTTGGGATGGCTCTGAGTACCACTGACCTGGTACAAGGCCCTAAGCTTGGACTGAGACTTGACAAAGGGCCCTAATCACCACAAACACTCTAGGTAAAAATATGAGTCCCACTGAGAATCTGTGGACAACTCTGAGTCCCACTGAGACTGTGGGAAGACTGTAAGCCCCACTGAAACCATGGAGAATGTTGTGAGCCACTGAGTCCTTGGGAAGGCCATGAATGCAGTGGGATTGTGGGGATGGGGCCAACGCCCACTGAAACTCTAGGAAAGGTCTGTGAGAGAGCCACAAAATCCAGGATGCCCACAGAGATAGCCCATGGAAATTCTAGTGTAGATTGAGCTCCATTGAATCCTTGTCAAAGGCTCCAAAAAATACTTTGACCCTGGGGAAAGCTCTAGTCCTTCTGAGATGTTTTTGAAGCCCCTGAGCAACACTACACTCTGAGGATATGCACTGAGCCCCACTGAGAACCTTGGCAAAACCTGGGATTTCCTGAGATTTTGGTAAAATCTCTGATCCCTCTGGATTTCTGGGGAACACTGTGATGTCCCTGAGAACCTAGGTATTTTGGGAGCCGCTTTGAGAATTCTGAGAGAATATGAGTCCCCCTGAGATCCTGGGAAAGAGTATGGACACAATAAAACTCTGGCAAATATCATGCACACTTCTGGGACCCTGGGCAAGAGCCTGAACCTCATTGAGACACTTGGGAATGATGTGAATTCCACTGAGAATCTGAGGAAGGCCCTCAGCCTCATTAAGTATCTCAGATAATTTGAGGCTCAGTGAGACCCTGGGGAAGGCCCTGAGTTTCACTAAGACTCTGAGGAAGGCCCTGAATCCATTTGGTTGGGGAAGGTCTTAAGCTATATTGATATTCTGGACATATTCTTGAGCCCCACACAGAATGTGTGAAAATATATATGTTCCACCAAACTCTGGATATACCACTGAGCCCCAGTAAGATGCTAGTGAAGGTCCTGATACATGGTATCCACCTACAAAATTCATAAGACACAGTGAGCTTTGGTAAGTCTGTGAGCCTCAATGAGACTCTGGGAAAGATATTCAGTTCCACTGAGATCCTGAAAAACACCCTGAGCCTCAATGAGACCCAGAGATTGTTTTGAGCTCTATTGAATTTCTGGATAAAGTTCTGATTTCCACTGAGACTGGGGAAAGAATTAATATGCATTGAAAAACTGGGGAATGTCCTGTACTCCATGGGATCCACACTGAGGGTCTGGGAAAGTCAATGAGATCAGTACAATTCTGGCAAAAAACCTGACAACCACATTCACCCTTGGGAAGCCTCAGATCTCTCAGAGAACCTAGGGAAGGCCCTGAGCCACAGTAACACACTGGGAAGACCCTAAGCCCCTCTGTCGATCTGTGCAAGGCCCTACAACTCAGTGAGACTTGGGCAAAATATCTCATCCCTGTGGATCCTCTTGGAAGTCCCTGCTCCCCACTGAGATTGGAGACATTTCCCTGATCCCCAAGGAGAATATCTGAAAAAAATTCAGCCCCACTAAAACTCTGGGAAAGGCTCTGAACCCAGTTGGAACTTGGGAAGGCACCAGTGCCCCAAGGCAACTCTGGGAAGCCTGAGACCAAGGGCTCTCAGCCCAATAAGAAAATTATGTAGAATTCCTCAGTGAGAATCTGGGGAATTCCTTGAGCCTCCATTGAGACTCTGGACTTGTACCTGATCCCCACTGAGAACCTCTAGGCCTCAATATAACTGTGTATATAGCACTGAGCCCAGTGAGACACTAGGAAGGTCCTGATATAAATTTGAGACCCACAAAGATTATGAGACCTGCACTTGGGGACGTCTCTGAGCCTCACTGTGACTCTGGAAAAGACCCTGAACTCTAATGAAACCCTGAGAAAAAAACTTGAGCCAGAAAGAGACCCTGGGAAAGGTACAAAGACCCACTAAGGATTGGGAAAGATTTGTAGAAATAATGAGACCTTGTTGAATGCTCTGAGCCCCTCAGAGACCCTGGTGAAGGCCCTGATTTTCACAGATATATGGAGTAAATTTAGTCCCAATAAGATCCAACATCCTTATGAATGTGTATGAGCCTTAAGAAAGCACTATGCATGAGTGTGATCTTGTGGAAGGTCCTATGAAACTGTGATCATGTGGAAGGTCCCAGTGCTTTACTATTACCCTGGGTAAGGAGCCTATGCATTAACTTGACACAGGGGAAGGACCTAATGGCTGACCCTGACTGGGGAAGGGTCAATACATGACTGTGACCCTGGTGAATTCCCTAAGCCATTGTTCGACCCTGGAAAATGCTGTATGTATGACTGTGACTGTGGGGAAGGTCCCTATTCATGACTGTACCAAAGAAAGGTTTCTATGCATAACTTCCTCTTCAGAAAGGCCCTATGCATGACTGTGACAATGAGGAAGGGCCTATTCATGACTGTGACCATGGGGAAGATCTCTATGCAGGACTGTGACCCTGAGAAAGAACCTATCCATGACTGTGACTGCAGAAGGACCGTATGAATAACTGCAACCATTGGGAAATGCTTATTCATGACTGTGACCATAGGGAAGGGCCTGTGCATGACCCTGACCCTGAGGAAGCGCATATGCAGAACTGTGAACGACTATGACTGTGACCCTGGATAAGGTCCCTATGCATGACTATGACCCTGCAGAAGGCTCTATTTAAGACTGTGAGCATGGGGCAGGGCCTATGCATGACTCTGACACTGGGGAATAGTCTATACATGACTGTGAGCTTGGAAGGCCCATATGCATGACTTCGACCCTGAGAAAAATCTGATGCATTACTGAGAATCTGAGGAAGAGTCCTAAGCATGACTGTGACCCTGTTGAAGGATGTATACATGTCTCTGACACTGCTGAAGTGTCCTATGCATGACTGTGACCCTGGGGAAGGGCTCTGCATGACTGTGACTTGTGGAAGGGCCTATCCTTGACTGTGTCCCAGCAGAAGGGCAGTATGAATGACTGTGACCCTGAGGAAGGGCCTATGTATGACTGTGACCATTGGAAGGGACTATGACTATGACCCTGGAGAAGGTTCCTATGAATGACTCTTACCCTAGGGATGGACCCAATGCATGACTGTGTCCCTGCAGAAGGGCCCTATGCATGGCCCTGAGCCTGGGGAAGAGCCTATATGCGTGTGATGCTGAGGAAGGCCCTAAGGAGAGCTGTGACCCTGGAAAATGCTGTAGGCATGACTGTGACCATGGAAAGGGGTCTGAGCATGACAGTGACCCTGGGGAAGGGCTATGCATGATGACTATGACTCTGCAGAAGACCCTGTGCATAACTGTGTCCCTGAAAAATCTCCTATGCATTTCTGTGACCTTGAGGAAGCATTATGCCTGATGTTGACCCTGAGGAAGGGCCAATGACTGTGATCCTGGGCAAGTGCGCTATGCATGAGTGTGACCTTAGGTAGGGCCTATGCATGACTGTGACAATGGGGAAGGGTCTATGCAGGACCGATGCTGTGGAAATAACCCGTGCATGCTCTGACCCTGAAGAAGGGCCCTATTCATGACTGTCACACTGAGGAAGGGCCCTATTTATGACTGTGATGCTGAGGAAGGGCATATGTAGAACTGAGACACTGGCGAAGGGTGCATGATGGTGACCCAGAGGAAGGGCTCTATGGTTGACTGCAACTCAGAGGAAGGACCCTATTCATGACTGTGATGCTGATTAAGCGTATATGAATGCCTGTGACCCAGGAGAAGTGCCCTATGCATGAGGGAGACCTGAGGTAGGGAATATGCATGATTGTGACACTGGGGAAGGGCCTATGCATGACTGTGACAATGGGGAAGGGTTTTGTGCTTGAGTGTAAGCCTGGGGAAGGCCTATCCATTACTGGAATGGTCCTATGAATAACTGTGACCCTGATAATCAGCCTATGCATAAGTGTGACCCTGGGGAATTGCCCTGTGCATGTTTCTGACATGAGGCAGGGAATATGCATGACTGTGACACTGGGGAAGGGCCTATGCATGACTGTGACCCTGAGGAAAGGTCAATGCATGATTGTGACCATAGGGAAGGGCTTTTTCATCACTGTGACCCTTCAAAACATCCCTAGGAATGAGAGTGAGTGTGAGGAGAAACCTATGCATGACTGTGACCATGTGGACGGGCCTATGAATGACTGTGCCCCTGGGGAAGGCCATAAGCATGACTGTGACCCAGGGGAATGCAGTCTGTATGAATGTGACCCTGTGGAAGGGCTTTAGTATGACTGCAACCTGTGGAAAGACCCCAAGCATGACTGTGATCATGGGGAAGGGCTTATTCAGACTGTGACCATGGGGAAGGGCCCTATGCATGACTGTGATCCTGAACAAAAGTTTATACATGACTGTGACACTTGGGAATGTCCTATGCATGACTAACTCTGAGGAAGGGCTCTATTCATGACTGTCATGCATGACTATGATCCTGGGGAATGTTCCTATGTATGACTATCAGCCTGTGTGGGCCTAATCATCATTGTCACCTGTGGAAGGGCCCAATGAATGACTGTGACCCCAATGAAGGGCCCTATTCATGTCTGTGATGCTGAGGAAGGGCCTATGCATGACTTGACCTTGGAGAAGAACCCTACGCATGACTGCATCCCTGAAGAAGGACCTATGCATGACTGAGAGCCTGGGGAAGGGACTGTGCATGACTGTGACCATGTGGAAGGTCCCTATGCATGACCGTTACCATGGGAAAGGGATCTATGCATTACTGTAACACTGGGGAAGGGCTGAATTCCTAACCCTGACTTGGGAAGAGCCTATGCATGACTGTGACACTGAGGAAGAGCTGATGCTTGACTGTGATCATGGGGAAGGGCCTATGCATGAATGTCAAACTGTGGATGTGCCCTATGAATAACTGTGTACCTGAGGAATAGCCTATGTATGACTGAGACTCTGGGGAAGTGCCCTATGCATGACTGTGAACTGAGATGGGGAATAAGCATGACTGTGACCATTGAAAGGGCCTATAAATGACTCTGACCCTGATGATAGGCCTATGCATGACTGTGACCTTGGAGAAGGGCCCTATGCATCACTGTGATCCTGAGGAAGGACCCTGTGCATGACTGTAAGCCTGGGGAAGGGCCTATCCATTACTGTCACCGTTGTGGAAGGGCCCTATTTATGACTGTGATGCTGAGGAATGGCCCTATGAATGACCGTGCTTGTGGATGGGCCTATCCATGACTGTGACCCTGCAGAACATCCCTATGAATGATGGTGAGCCTGAGGAAAATCCTGTGTATGACTCTGACCATGTGGAAGGGCCTATGCATGACTGTGATCCTGGAAAATGTTCCTATGCATAACTGCTACCCTGGGGAAGGGCCTATGCATTACTGCAACTGAAAGGCTTATGCATGACTGTGACATGGGAAAGGGCCCTATGCATGGCTGAATCTCTGAGGAAATGGGTATATATTACTGTGACACTGGGGAAGGGTCCATGCATGACTGTGACCATAGGAAATGGACTATGCATAAATCTGACCATGGGAAGTGTCCTATGCATAACTGTGATGCTGAACAAGGCCCTGTCGATGACTGTGACCCAGTGGAAAGGTCTAACCATGACTGTGATCCTGCAGAACATCCCTGTGAATGATGGTGAGCCTGAGGAAAATCCTGTGTATGACTCTGATCATGTGGAAGGGCCTATGCATGACTGTGATCCTGGAAAGTATTCCTATGCATAACTGTTACCCTAGGGAAGGGCCTATGCATTACTGCAACCATGGGGAAAGGCCTATGCATGACTGTGAAATGGGGAAGGGTCCTATGCATGGCTGAATCCCTGAGGAAATGGGTATACATTACTGTGACACTGGGAAAGGGTCCATGCATGACTGTGACCATAGGAAATGGACGATGTATGAATCTGACCAAGGGAAGTGTCCTATGCATAACTGGGATGCTGACCAAGGGCCTGTTCATGACTGTGACCCTGTGGAATGGCCTAACCATGATTGTGATGCTGCAGAAGGGCCCTATGAATTACTGTGACCCTGAGGAAGGGACTATTACTGTGACCCAGGAGAAGATCCCTATGCATGACTATTACCCTTGGGAATGGCCCTATTCATGACTGTGACCCTGGGAAAAGGCCCTATGCATTCCCTAGGGAATAACATATGCATGTCTCTAACCCTGGGGTACCTCTAAGCAGGACTTTGACCCTGGTTAAGGATTGTATGCATTTTTGTCACCCTGTGCAAATACCCTATGGAAGACTGTCACCATGGGGAAGGGTTATGCATTACTATGACCACGCAGAATGGCCCTGTGCATGACTGTGACACTGAGGAAGGGCCTATGCATGACTATGACTATGGGGAAGGGCCACATGCATGACTGTGTCCTTCGGGCAGGGCCCTCTGTGTCACTTTGAGTCTGTGGAAGACCCTATGCTTGACTCTGAACTTGAGGAATGACCTATGCATGACTGTGACCATGAGGCAAAGTCTATACATGACTGTGACACTGGACAAGGACCGTATGCATGACTGTGACCCTGGGGAAGGGCCTATGCATGATCGTGACCATGGGGAATGGCCGTAAGCATGACTATGATAGTAGGGAGGGTTCTATGCATGACTGTGGTACTGAGGATGGGCTGATGCATGACTGTGCCCATGAAGAATGGTCTATGTATGACTGTGACCCTTTGGAAAGACCTATTCATGACTGTGACCCTGAGGGAAGGCCTATCCATAACTGTGACGCTGCAGAAGGTCCTGATGAATGACTATGTCCCTGAGGAAGGGCATATGCATTACTGTGACAATGGGGAAGGGACTTATGCATGACGGTGACCCTGAGGAAGGGACAATTACTGTGCCTCTGAAGAAGATCCCTATGCATGACTGCTACCCTGGGGAAGGGCCGAATGCATGACTGTGACACTGCAGATGGACCTAACCATGACTGTTACCCTGGGGAAAGCTGTATGCATTACTGTGACCATGGGAAGGGTCTGATTCATGGCTGTGAACCTGCGAAAGGCTCTATGAATGACTGCACCCTGAGCACTGGCCTAAGCATAACTGTGACCATGGGAAAAGGTCTATGCATGACTGTGGCCATGGGGAACACCTATGCATGACTGTGAGCCTGCAGAGGGCCCAGTGCATGATTGTGACACTGAGGAATGGACTGTGCATGACTGTGATTCTGTGAGAAGGCCCTATGAATGATTGTGTCCCTGAGGAAGGACCTATGCATGATAGTGACCATGAAAAAGGGCCTATGCATGACTGTGACCATGGGAAGGGCCTAGAGATGACTGTGACCCTAGGGAAGGGCCTATGCATGATGGTTACTCATGGGCAAGGACTTATGCATGACTGTGACCCTGTACAATGCTGTACGCATGACTATCACACTGTGAAGAGGCTATTGCATGACTCTCACCCTGTGGACCAGCCCCTTGCATGACTGTGACCCTGGGGAATGGCCTATGCATGGCTGTGAACATGGAAATGGGCCTATGCATAACTGTCACTATGGGAAGGGCCCTATGCTTGACCATGACACTGAAGAAGGGCCTATGCATGATTGTGATCTTGGGGAGGGCCCTATGTGACTGTGGCCCTTAGGAAGGGACTATAACTGTGACCCTAGAGAAGATCTCTAGGCATGACTGTTACTCAGGGGAATGGCCCTATGCATGACTGTGACCCTGTGGAAGGGCCTATGCATGACTGTGACCCTGTGGAAGGGCCCTATACATGATCCTGAGCCTGGGGATGAGTCTATGCATGACGGTGAGCCTGAGGAAAGACCTGTGCATAGCTGTGACACTAGGGAGTGTCCTATGCATAACCATGTGGAAGGTCCTATGTGACCGTGTGGAAGGGACTGTGCATGACTATGACCCTTTGGAATGCTCTATGTAAGATTGTGACCATGGAGAAGGGGGCTACACATGACTGTGAACCTGGGGAATGGTCTATGCATGACTCTGACCTTGCAGAAGGGCCCTATGCATGATTGCGAACCTGAGGAAAGGCATATGAATGACTGTGACCATGGGGAAGGGCTTATGCATGACTGTGAGCATGGGGAAGGGCTTATGCATGACTGTGAGCATGGGGAAGGGCTCTGTGCATGAGTGTGACATTGGGGATGGCCCTAAGCATTACTGTGACAATGGGGGAAGGGCCTATGTATGACTGTGACCCTGAGAAAAGGTCAATGACTGTGACCCTGAAGAAGATCCCTATGCATAATTCTTACCCTCGAGTAGGGCCCTATGCATGACTGTGACCCTGTGGAAGGGCCCTATGCATGATCCTGAGCCTGGGGATGAGCCTATGCATGATGGTGACCCTAGGAAGGCCCTAAGCAGGACTGTGACCCTGGAGAAGGCTGTATGCATACCTGTGACCATGGGGAAATGCGTATGCATGACTGTTTCATCTCTGGGGAAGTGCCCTATGCACGACTGTGACCCAGAAGGAGTCTATACATGACTGTGACCCAGTGGGTGGGCCCTATGCATCATTGTGACCCTGGCAATGAACCCTATGCATGACTGTGACTATGGGGAATGGCCCGTGCATAGCTGTGACAATAGAGAAGGCTATTCATGACTGTGACCCTTGGGAAGGGCCTGTGACTTACTCTGACCCTGAGAAAAGTCCATAGGCATGACTGTGACACTGGGGAAGGGCCCTATTGATGACTGAGACCATGCTGAAGAGCCTCATGCATGAGTGTGACCCTGGGGAAGGGTCCTATTTATGACTGTGGTCTTGAGTAATGGCCTGTGCATGACGGTGACCATGGGGAAGGGCTTATGCCTGACAGTGTCATTGGGAAGGCCCTATGCAAGACTGTAATCTTGCAGAACGGCCCTTTCAATGATTGTGACCCTACAGAAAGGTCCTATGCATGACTGTGAATCTGAGGAAGGGCCTAAACATGACTGTAACCATGAGAAATGCCTATGTATGATTGTGACACTGGAGAAGTTTCTATGCATGACTTTGACTTGGGGACTAACCTATGCATGACTGTGACCATGGAAAAATGCCTGTGCATGACTGTGCCCTGCTGAAGGGCCCTACACATGACTGTGACCATGAGGAAGGGCCTATTCATGATTGTGCTCATGGAGTTATCTGTATGCATGACTATGTCCCTGGGGAAGGGCCTATGCATGACTGTGACCCTGGGGAATGCTCTATACATGACCGTGACATGGGGAAGATTATGATGCATGATTATGACCCTGGGAAAGTCCCTATACATGACACTGTCCATTAGGATGTGCCTATGCATGAAGGTGATTCTGTTGAAGGGCCCTCAGCATGACTGTCATCAAGCAGAAGGGGCCTCTGCAAGACTGTGATCCTGGGAAGGCCCTATGATGACTGTGTTGGGGATCAATATTGACCAATCCCCAGAGAGTCAAAGTGCACACACAATAATGCAGGTCTCATAATGAGGATTTATTCCAAGCTCCAGTTTGGACCACAACCAGCCTCTCAGACCATGACAATGGCTGAGTGGATAGCAGCCCAAGGGGTGAGAAAGCACTCTATTTAAGTGATTTTCAAGCACTCACACACAAAGACCTGCACATTATTGGTTAACACTTGAACTGCTAAACATTTGCCCTCTTTGGTTGGGTCCCACCAATCTATTTGATTCTCATTGGGTCCCGCCAGAACTGAATGATCCTGGAGGAAGAAGGGAGGAGGTAAGGGATGAACTATGCAGGAGATGAGTTGGGGCTAGGCCCCCTGTCCTTGATAAATAAGGTTCCCAGGCAGCTACACATTCCGTGGACAGGTATCTCTTAATGCCTTGATAAGTCCGGGGACCCAGAATGTCCTATTTGTCCTGTATTGGCTATTGAGGGCGCTGTTGCAACCACCTGCATCCTGGTGATTAAGATAGTTTCTCATTCCTTAGTGTTTGTGCACCCTTTCCTGTGGGGGGTTTTACAAATGTCACCCTGTTCTCAACATTCTCCCCTTTAGTTGTTCATAATGAGGAATCATGCTCATTTGGGCATCGCACATATTCATCCTCTGGGACCAGTATTCTCTCATATTGTTGCCTTAGCAAAATCGGTTGGACTGTGCTTACATGATCCTTAACAAAAGCTATTCCAACTTCCAGAGGCAGATGGCTTTCATGGCCTTCATTTCCTCAATTTGACCCAATCCCCTATTTCTTCACTAACTGCCTGTCCTCAATTCTGGCTTCATTCCCTCCTTTTGCTTTAGGAACTCCTTACTGCCATCTGGAAAGGAGGTACTGATTGTCCTGCCTGCTTCAAAGCTGAAATGGGGCAGCAAGGGGCAATCAGTTTGGAGTTCCCTTTTAAAATCGGGTCAATCAAAGGATCCAAAGTAGAAGTCTGGTTGGGAAGAGCAGGTTGTAAAGTCATCTGGGGTTGGGTGCTTCTATGATAGAAGAACAAAAAGACATGAGTACTGAAATGAGATAGTAGAAAGTAAATGTTGCAGCATCTGGAACATGCCAATTAATATCGTGAAGCTGACAGAAGTCAATCTGTCACCAGGAGGTGGAAGAACTGAGAAATTGTTCCCATAACAAGGCCTAACAAAGGCTGAAGAGTACAAATTTGGGAACTTTAACATTGTCCAGGTTATCAGGAATGTAAACACAACATTTAATGCTGAATGTCATTGATGTCCCCAGAAAATAAAGTTAAGCTACTTAATGTCATCTGATTTTTGTAAAATACCCCTTTAATGGTATAGCATATGTTAAGTAGAGATCTCTATGCTTCCGTTACTTAGGGCTAGATAAGCAAATAGAATTAAGCTTACCTGTGTAAACTGACTAAAAATTTCTGACTCTGGCTGTTTCTCTCAATAGTTATCAGGCACATTTGCCCAAGACTCTTTCATTTGTAGCTTCCAGTCTTTATTCTAGTGGGCTAACACAAGTGTACATCTAAAGTTACATTCAACTATTATTTCTCTTAAATTCCCAAGAATGGCTATATTTTGGTTTTAACTGTTTTGCTGGGTGTCTAAGATTAAGCTGGTCAAATTGACCTATTCCTTTCTTGTTATAAAGTCAGATGAGTTCCCCCAGGGGTCACTTGTAGAGAACGTAAGAGGAGCTTCTTTGCTCCATTAGTGCCATTGGTTAGGCAGGGTCTCCTCAATGAGGTGGCTTCCTTTGGAAGTATCAGGGGTGTCTCCCTTTTCTATGACTCTCCTTTGCAGTACGTGCAATGACTAGCTTTTCATCCTCTAGTAGCCTCATCAATGTCCTTGATCAGGAGTTTGTATGACCCACCCAGAGTTGCAAAGCTCCTTAGAGAAGTCCTCTTGTTCCCTGGTCCAGGCTGACTCTGAGGGAAAGATACTGTTTTTTTTCATGATCTCTGTATTTAATTTCAATCTCTAAGTTTGATCTTAACCATCCAGCAAACCAGTCTCACCAGTCATAAAGTAAGAGTACTGGGCTTTAACTTCAATTTCTATAACTTTACAGTCATTTACACTTTTATTTAAATTGAGTCTCTATTAGTACTGGAAGTTACCACTATCTGTTCTATAGGTGATGGCTTATTATCACAAATTACCTAGGTTGTGTGTTCTTGAAGCAGTACTTCTGCAAAACATTAACAGGAAATAGTATTACAAATTGAATTTAGCAAGAGTAAAAATATATTCAGCTTGTATAATAGCTATCTTAAACTTTGGCTGAGCTATACAATATATCCCCTGTTTGAGATCACAGTAGTTTTACAATAAAACCAATCTCTTGACTATTAACTTTAAAGAAGCTGAAGTCTGACTTATTTTGGAGTCACTCTAACATGCAGTAAGGAGAGAGACAGAGCCTTATCTCAGGTAAGGCATGGCTCTTTACAAATCTTAAGTGAAGTGTTCTAATTCTGATGTTGATCTTTGCTTCTTTCTTAAATGTCATTTTAAGAAGTTTATATATATTAATTCCTAAGAGCATATAAACACTAGTTAACACAATTTAACATTATATCTAAAACATGAACTAAAGAGAGCCTGAGAGATTTTAACTTTCCTTTTGTGTGGCAAAGTAGCAAAATGTTTTCATGTTTCACAATATTAACCTTTAAACAAATCAGGCTCTAAATTTTAGAAATACATTTACATTTAAAATTCTTTGTCTCAGTGTAAAAAACAACAAATTTTACATATAACCTACTGATAACGGATCTTATAATGGAACATTAGATGATAGAAATAAAACCCCAATAAAATTTACTCTTTATAAGTTTAAAATTACCATTAAAAACAAGTTAAATTTGGAGAATAACAGCTTAATAAATTCCCTGCTTTAAAACTTGTATACCTGAAAAACATGTACACATTTAATATACAAAGAGTGACCATTTCACGATTACCTTGACACTTTTATATAACCAAATTTAGTTTTTAAAGAAAAATTTAGACTCTGTAATGTAGTACAATACTCTAACAGTTGTTTAACCATGATTGTATAAACCCCAATTTTTTTAAGACTAATTGTTTTAAAGAAGAAAACTTAATAGACACAAAGGTAAGAGTAAATTAGTGTTTCTAAGAAATCCTTGTTATTTTACCATATAGATTAAAGTTTGGTTTATATCCAAACATTAGTATTTCACCTTAGGAAAAACCTTAAATAGTTTTAACTCTCTCACATACATAAAACCAACTTAGTTACATGCAAACTTGTTGAAATTTGCCCTTTACTTACACAGACTTTTTGAGCACTTACTTAGATGCCCATGTATTTTATCACATAAATACCTTTTTTCCCAGAAAGATTTTGTTCTTCACTAAATTTCCATATCTAAGACCTTTTGTTTTCTTTTTCTTATTCATTGACCCTTTGATTCACATTCTGAAACAACTCTTAAGAAATTTCTGAATTTAGATAAATGACTCCATATTAATAAGATTAAATATTTTGTTATTTATACTACTTTAATTGAAACAGTTGAAACTTTTGGAACACTTTGTATATAGAATTGTACCTGTTAGGACATAACTCTTGGTAACCTTGTTTTTAGTTTAGTTGTAAGGCCCCCAAAAAAGGAAACCCCAACTCTGTCCCATGGATGGACGGCAACCCCAATCAACCGCAGGAGGCGTCACTTGATGCAAACCGCAAGAGGTGTTTATTCCAGCGCACTGGGACCCAACTAGAGTCGAGTCCCTAGCAGAAAATCTTGTAGGTTTATAAAGGCAGAAACCACACATCGGGAGGGGTCACACATGAAAGGGGGAAAAGGGGGAACAAAGCTGCCAGGAAATTTCAAAGGGGGTCTGGGTTTGCTGACAACATGTTTCACAATGTTTTACAACAGGGTGTAGATTCTGGTCAATAGTTTCTGGTAATCCTACTGTTTGAGCACTATCTGGCTATCAGGCTCAATTTACTCTTTTACTCTCTGTTTGGGCTGTTTCCTGGAACAGCTTTAAGGGCTTTGTTCCCATTACTGGGAGGGAAACCTTAGGGAGTTGAGATAAAACAGACAGCTTAAAAAAATGTCCATTCTTTCATAGTGATGACACAAAGCAATTTTAAACCCTTTTTATTTACCAACCTATGAAAACACCAATAATGTTTAAGTATGTTACTCCATGAAATTTAAGGAGTTAAAGTGTACTTGATGTTATTTAACATTTAGCATTTTAACTTTGTAAATTAATCAGATGTCTCTAACACATTTGAGTAATCCCATACATGTTAAGACAAATTCACTTATTTTGTAAAAATCAAGATGTCAGACAAGTGTCCTGAATAGTATTTGCCATCTCTTTTCTGTTGAAGAAAAGTGTTAGAAACAATTGATATTAGACATTTTATTAACATCAACATTTCATTAGTTTGACCACCTAGAGATTTGTGAGTTATTTTCAAAGATATTTTACTTTTTATTAGATTACCCACTTTAAATTGGACCCTTTTAAATCGCATGAATTAAAAGCATCTGGATCCATTTAAAAAATTTTAATTTTAGAAGAGTTCAATTTTGATACAGAGAGAACATGACGTCAGAAAGCACAACATACAAATAATACAAAATCAAAAGCCTTGTAACTTTATAGGTGAATCTCCATTGCAGTGTAACAGATGTTCAAAAACTCTAGTTGAATGACAACTAGAACTGATCAAAAAGTCATGAGCTCAAAAAATATTCAATTAAAAAACAACAACAATTCTTGAAAAAATGATATGTCCATTAATTACTTATTAAAGTACCATAAAATGTACTTTTCTGGAGTTCAGGTAAAACTTCTGCTTTTCTCTTTTTTTGCTTTGGTTTAAGACTGGTCTCCTACAGAGCCTTCAGGCTTTTTCTATTTACATTCAATGTAAACTTTGACTGAGATCTGGAAGGAGCTGAGCTAACAGGTTTTAGCAGAAACTTTGTGCTTAGGGCATTTTAGTCATTTCTATCAGGACAATCTTGGATGTCAAAGAAAATCATGAGACCTTATTTTCCATTACTTTTGAGAATGAAGCTGCTATGCTAAGCTCCTCACTGAGATATGCCACTGGTTGTTGAGCTACCTATGGCTGCCTATCTAGGATTTATTTTCCCCTTTGTGACAAGCAGGCGAAATCTTTCTTCATAGGTAAGCTGAGGACAGGAACTTGAAGTAAGGCCACTTTTTGATATTCCTGGGGCAGAATATTGTCCTATGGTCGCTATTTTACTGTAGTATTGAACCTTTTGATGGCTTAATTAAGTTTTATTTTTTGAGATGTTATTATTCCTGTCATCTAAGAAGTTTAGAAGTTTACATACTGCAGAACAATTATAGATGTTTTATCTTTGAACTTTGTTAAGTCCTTAGCTAAGGTTTGTTCAAACAGGTGAGGGCCTTTTCTCTAAATCCTGAGGCAACACTGTCTAGGTTAGTTGAGACATATTATCTGGTTCCTCAAAGGCAAACAGAAATTGGTATTCAGAGTCTGTGTACACAGAAAAAGGCATCTTTTGAATCTAACTTAGTAAACCAAGCAGCAGCTGGAATTTCAGATAACAGAGTAAGAACTACAGGGTGGGGGAAATTACTACTTCATTATTCTAAGGTTTTGGACTAGGCAGTTTGCTTTTTCACTCCTAAAATGGGTGAATTGCATGGGCTATTGCAAGGCATTAAAAGTTTCTGTCATTTAAGTCAACAACTAAATGACCCAACATTACAGCACAAAGCCCTGAAAAAAGAAGCACAGAATAACAGCAAAAGTAGTAGAAGACAGGAAATAATTAAAATCAGAGCTGAAATCAATGAAGTTGAAACAAAAGAAATGATTCAAAAAATTGACATAACAAAAAGTTCGTTCTTTGAGAAAGTAAACAAAATAGACAAACCCTTAGCCACACTAACAAAGAGAAGGAGAGAGAAAACTCAAATTTTTAACATTCATGATGAAAAAGGAAATATTGAAGCCAGAATTGGGAACAGGTAGTTAGTGTAGAAATAGGAAATCGGGTCAAATCGAGGAAATGGAGGCCATAAAATCATCTGCCTCTGGAAGTTGGAAACTGCCCCTGGAAGAATGGAATGTCAAGGATCTCCGGAGCCCATTGATTACCAAATTTACCTGCCTTTATCAAGAACTGCAAGCAAGAAGCTGCTAATTAATGCCCCCTGGGCCCTTGCCTGCCTGAATCACCCTGGCCCTCCCCCTGCCCATGGTTTCTCACTTAATGCAAAACCAGGCCTAATCATGTAGGCAGGAAAGAGAGAGAAGGGGGGAGAGAACTGGAGAACAAAAGAGAATTTAACCTATAAAAGATGTAGGGTGCACTCACTTCTGGGGACTTTTGAACATCAGCCATGGCCCCCTTCTCCCTGCCTGGAGAAGTCTGTATTATTAGCTTTAAATAAAACCTGCTTAATATGCTTGCCTTGGCGTGCTTCTCTAGTGTTCAATCTTCAACATTAGAAGGAGCAGAACTCGTCACCGGTAAATGGCGGTATCAATATCACAACAGACAACACTGAAATACAGAACATAATGAGAAGCTGCTTTGAAAATCTGTATTCCAACAAAATAGAAACTACCAAAGACATTCACAAATTTCTAGAGACATATGCTCCTCCCAAACTGAACCAGGAGTACATACACAATTCAAACAGATCAATATCAAGCAATGAAATAGAAGAAGCCATTAAAAATTTACCATCCAAGAAAATCCCAACACCAGATGGATTTTCAGCTGAGTTCTACAAGACCATCAAAGAAGAACTAATTCCAATGCTCCTCAAAGTATTCCAGGAAATAGAAAAGTAGGATACCCTACCAAACTCAGTCTATGAAGCTAATATCACCCTCATACCCAAACCAGGAAAAGACACATCAAGGAAAAAAAATTTTAGACTAATATCCTTGATGAATAGAGATGCAAAGATCCTTAACAAAATATTGGCAAACCATATCCAAAAACATATTAAGAAAATTGTGCACTATGATCAAGTGGGGTTCATTCCTGGAATGCAAGGATGGTTTAACATCCGTAAATCAATAAACGTAATCCATCATGTCAACAGCCTTAAGGATAAGAATCATATGATTATTTCAATTAAAGAAGAAAAAGTGTTCGACAAAATACAACACCCCTTCATGCTCAAAACACTAGAAAAAAATAGGGATAGTAGGAACATACCTGAACATTGTAAAGGCTATTTATGCTACCCATGGTCAACATCATTCTTAATGGAGAAAAACTGAAACCATTCCCTTTAAAAATGGGAACAAGACAGGGATGTCCTCTTTCACCACTTCTATTCAACATTGTCCTGGAAACTCTAGCCAGAGCAATTAGGCAGACTAAAGAAATTAAAGGGAGGGATACGAATAGGAAAAGAGGAACTTAAGCTGTCACTATTAGCGGATGACATGATTCTATATTTAGAGGATCCAAAAACCTCCTCCAGAATACTTCTAGATCTCATCAATGAATTCAACAATATAGCAGGCTATAAAATCAACGTGCATAAATCTAAAGCATTTTTATAAGCAAGCGATGAAACAGCTTAAAGGGAAATGAGGAAAACAACTCCATTTCAATAGCCTCAAACAAACAAACAAACAAAAAAAAAAGATAAAATACTTGGGAATCAATCTAACCAAAGTAAAAGATCTGTGCAATGAAAATTACAAAACATTGAAAAAGAAATTGAGGAAGACCTTAGTAGTTGGAAAGATCTCCCATATTCTTGGATAGGAACAATTAATATTGTCAAAATGGCCATACTACCTAAAGTGCTATACAGATTCAATGCAATTCCAATTAAAATCCCAATGACGTACCTTACAGAAATACAGCAAGGAATTTTGAAATTCATCTGGAAGAATAAGAAACCCACAATAGCTAAAGCAATCCTTAGCAGGAAGAGTGAAACAGGGGGTATTGCAATACCAGATCTTCAACTCTACTACAAAGCAATAGTAACAAAAATGCATGGTATTGGTACCAAAATAGAAAGGTAGATCAATGGTACAGAATAGAGGACACGGACACAAACCCAAATAAATGCAATTTTCTCATACTAGACAAAGGGGCCAAAATATGTAATGTAGAAAAGATAGCCTCTTCAACAAATGGTACTGGGAGAATTGGAAATCCATATGCTACAGAATGAAACTAAACCCATATCTCTCACCATGCATGAAACTAAACTCAAAATGAATTAAGGACCTTGGAATCAGACCAGAGGCCTTGCAGATTATAGAAGAAAAAGTAGGTCAAGATCTTCAACATGTCAGCTTAGGACCAGACTTCCTTAACAGGACTCCCATAGCACAAGAAATGAAAGCAAGAATCAATAACTGGGATAGATTCAAACTAAAATGCTTTCTCTCAGCAAAGGAAACTATCAGCAATGTGAAGAAAGAGCCTACAGAGTGGGAGAAAATCTTTGCCAATCATACTTCAGATAGAGCACTAATCTCCAGAATCTATAAAGAACTCAAAAAACTCTACACCAAGAATACAATAATCCAATGACAAATGGGCTAAGGAAATGAATAGACACCTCACAGAAGAATATCTACAAGCAATCAACAAACATACGGAAAAATGTTCAACATCTCTAGTAATAAGAGAAATACAAATCAAAACCACCCTAAGATTCCATCTCACCCCAATTAGAATGGTGATTATCAAGAATACAAGCAACAACAAGTGTTGGTGAGGATGTGGGGAAAAAGGTACACTCATACATTGCTGGTGGGGATGCAAATTAGTGCAACCACTCTGGAAAGCAGTGGGGAGATTCCTTAGAAAACTTGGAATGGAACCACCATTTGACCCAGCTATCCCACTCCTTGGCCTATACCCAAAGGACTTAAAATCAGCACACTACAGAGATACAGCCACATCAATGTTCATAGCTGCTCAATTCACAATAGGCAGACTGTGGAACCAACCTAGATGCCCTTCAATTGGTGAGTGGATAAAGAAACTGTGGTATATATATATATACAATGGAATATTACTCAGCCATAAAGAATGATAAAATTATGGCATTTGCAGACAAATGGATGAAATTGGAGAATATCATGCTAAGTCAGATAAGCCAATCTCAAAAAGCCAAAGGACAAATGATATTGCTAATAAGTGGAGGATGACACATAATGGGGGGGAGGGAAGGGTTAGTGTTAGGGTTAGAGTTAGGGTTAGGTAGCGGGGCAAATATGGAGGAAGGAAGTACTGTATAGAGGGTAAAGAGGGGTGGGAGGGGTGGGGGGAAGGGAAAAAATAACAGAATGAATCAAACAGCATTGCTCTATGTAAATTTATGATTACACAAATGGTATGCCTTTACGCCATGTACAAACAGAGAAACAACATGTATCCCATTTGTTTACAATAAAAAAAAAATACTTGGGTATCAATCTAACCAAAGTAAAAGATCTGTACAATGAAAATAACAAAACATTGAAAAAAAAATTGAGGAAGACCTTAGTAGTTGGAAAGATCTCCCATGTTCTTGGATAGGCATACTTAATATTGTCAAAATGGCCATACAACCAAAAGTGCTATACAGATTCAATGTAATTCCTATTAAAATCCAAATGACGTACCTTGCAGAAATAGAGCAAGCAATCATGAAATTCATCTGGAAAAATAAGAAACCCAGAATAGCTAAAGCAATCCTTAGCAGGAAGAATGAAACAGAGGGTATCACAATACCAGAACTTCAACTATACTACAAAGCAATAGTAACAAAAATGGCATGGTATTGCACCAAAATAGACAGGTAGATCAATGGTACAGAATAGAGGATACGGACACAAACCCAAATAAATACAATTTCTCATTCTAGACAAAGGTGCCAAAAATATGCAATGGAGAAAAGATAGCCTCTCCAACAAATGGTGCTGGGAAAACTGGAAATCCATGTGCAACAGAATGAAACTAAACCCCTATCTCTCACCCTGCACAAAAATCAACTCACAATGGATCAAGGACCTTGAATTCAGACCAGAGACTCTGCATCTTATAGAAGAAAAAGTAGGTTCATATCTTCAACTTGTTGGCTTAGGATCAGACTTCCTTAAAAGGACTCCCATAGCACAAAAAATAAAAGCAAGAATCAACAACTGGGATAGATTCAAACTAAATAGTTTCTCTCAGCAAAGGAAACTATCAGCAATGTGAAGAAGAGCCTACTGAGTGGGAGGAAAATCTTTGCCACTCATACTTTAGATAGAGCACTAATTTCCAGAATATATAAAGAACTCAAAAAACTCTACACCAAGAATACAAATAACCCAATCAACAAATGGGCTAAAGATATGAGCAGATGCTTCACAGAAGAAGATCTACAAGCAATCAACAAACATATGAAAAAATGTTCACCATCTTTAGTTATAAGAGAAATGCAAATCAAAACTACACTAACATTCCATCTCACCCCAATTATAATGGCGATTATCAAGAATACAAGCAACAATAGGTGTTGGCGAGGATGTGGGGAGAAAGGTACACTCATACATTGCTTGTGGGGATGCAAATTAGTGCAGCCACTCTGGAAAGCAGTGTGGAGATTCCTTAGAAAACTTGGAGTGGGCCCACCATTTGCCCCAGCAATCCCACTCCTTGGCCTATATCCAAAGGACTTAAAATCAGCATACTACAGAGATACAGCCACATCAGTGTTCATAGCTATTCAATTCACAATAGCCAGACTGTGGATCCAACCTAGATGGCCTCCAATTGATGAATGGATAAAGAAACTGTGATATATATACATCTTTATTTTACAATGGAATATTACTCAGCTATAAAGAATAATAAAATTATGGCATTTGCAGGCAAATGGATGAAATTGGAGAATATCCTGCCAAGTGAGATAAGCCAATCTCAAAAATCCAAAGGATGAATGATCTCACTGATAAGCGGATGATGACACATAATGTGGGGTGGAAAGGGGGCAAGAATGGAGGAAGGAGGGACTGTATAGAGGGAGAAGACAGGTGGGAAGGGTTGGGGTAATGAAAAAAATAATGGAATGAATCAAACCTCATTACCCTATGTAAATGTATGACTACGCAAATGCTATGCTGTTACTCCATGTAGAAACAGAGAAACAACATGTATCCCATTTGTTTACAATAAAAATAAATTAAAAAGAAGTTTCTGTCATTTTGAATGACATTTAATAAGCCCTTTTTCTTGTTTTTATGCTCCCTTTCTTTCTTTTTGATCTCTATTTTTAAAAAAATGGAAGATGCAATCTTCATCTAAGGACTGATCAGGGCCATGTGACAATTTTTGTAATTTCCTCTAAATGTTTGGGGTAACTGAATGATAAATTTGTATTTTAAAAGTAGGTGGCCCTCTATGGATTCAGGATTCAGCGTGGTGTCTTCTTATTGCCTTCCTGAGTCTCTCCATGAAAATAGCAGGATTTCTTGAAGGCCTCATAATAGATTTCTAGACATCCTATGTTAGGTCAGAAATTTAGGTGTGTGTAGGTGTCAGAGCTGAGGAGCTGGAACAAAGGCCTGCCCGCCAAAGGTGACCATCAACTGGGCTAGAAAGTTCCACTGACTCTTCATGTCCACCTTCACTCTTCATGTCACTCAACAGGACCCTCTCACAACCCCAGCCTATAAAAATCCTGGGCAGCCAGGGCCACGTTCAATTTTCTCTGGGTCCCTATACACTGGGGGTCTGGGAACTTTGCCCAAGAGCCAAATTCCTATAAAGCTTGCTCTGGCGAATTTCTGTCTGATTTTATTTGGCTGCTAACTGTGCCCATTGAGCCCGCAGAGCCCACCGAACTTACATTTGGTGCTGAGACCTAGGAGGTGTTTTCAGGCTCCCCCACCTTGGGGTTGATACCCACCCCTCCTCAGAAGAACCAGGAAGTTCCCTCCCATCCCACTCAGCTCTGCTCCCTTTGCTCCATCCCGCTTCAAAGGGAGGTAATTTCCGGGTTTTTTTTTCCCCATTTGCAGCTCCAATTTCTCTTCCATTCCACCGAGGGTTCTATTCCCTTGGCAGGCCACAGACTCCCTCCGCCCATCTGCCTCTGGTCACAGTAGAGTCGACTGGGCTTCCAGTTAGCCTCCGTGTCTGTCTCGGGCCCCCAAGACTTGAGAGAAGTCTCAGCTTTTGGCTTGCTCGCCATCTTCCTGGTGTACACAAGTCAGAACTGGGGTGCCTGTGCTACTTCTGTACATCTCTCTCTGGGTAAAATTGGAGGGCTAATGCGAAATACCGGGAGCTTATCGGACCCCAAAACTCCTTTGGGGTGTATACACCGTGATTTTATAAACTGGGACTTACCAGAAACTGAAGCCATAAGTGGCTAATTTTTTATTCGACCTTGGTCTGGCCTCAGTATATTCTAGGTAATGGCTCAAGATGGCCACCAGAGGGCACTCTTGACCTTCAAATTCTCACAGACTTGGGCAGCCATTGTTTTAAGGCAGAAAAGCGGTTAGTTTTTTATTCGACCTTGGTCAAGACTCAATGTTTTAGATTGCCACCGAAAAGCCCTCACAGAAATTTGCAAGCTTTCTTTTTGAATTTGGTGCTTGCCTCGCTCCTCCTTCTACCTGCTCCACCAACAACATTCTCCTCCCCAGAGTGGTCCCAATCTTGGCCTCCCCCCATGCTCTGTCCAAAACTCTGCCTCCTCTTCCTGTCCTCTTCCTGCCAACTGTCCCCTCCTCCTGCAGATAAAAGACCTCCCCCATTCCTCCTTGGAGCCCTCCCACTTCCACTCCCAACTCCTCCCTCAAAAAGCCTCTCCATCCAGTCTGCTCCCTCTTCCCCTGTCAGCACTACAGGCAACTTTATCAGACTCTCCCACTGCCTAACCCAGAGCTTCTTTATGCTCTCAGAGAGGCAGCTGGTGCAAAGGGGTTATGTGAATCTAAGGTCCATTCTCATTTAGGGTCTTTCTCTGCTGGTTTCTCTACTATATTAAGGAATTTAAGTATCTTCCCCAAACTTATAGTTTTAATGTCCTTTCTTCCACTCCCGGTATCCAACAGCAGCACAGGACCATGCTGACCAAGCCCATCTAACAGACAGAACTTCACCCACAGGGGCAGGTTCCAATAACCAAACCAAGCTGGAACTATCAGAAAGGCCAGCAAAGCCACCATTACTGTGCTTGCATGGCCAAATACCTCTAGCAGGCATGCAGGCAGTCTCCAATATGGTGGTAAACTTTGATAAACTGAGGGAAATTACCCAGAATTCAGATGAGAATCCAGCTCTGTTTCTTAACCACCATACAGAGGCCCTTACTAGACATACTAAACTGGACTCTAAATCCCCCTCTGTGGCTACAACGCTAGCAACCTACTTCATTTTTCAATCAGCCCCTGATATAAGAAAAAAGCACAAATGAGCTAAGGTGGACCCTCAAACCCCTATCTGAGATCTGGTAAAAATGGCCTTTAAAGTCTATAATGATCCTTCCCCCCCAAAAAAAATCAGCTGAATTGGCCAAGCAAGCTTGTTTACAGTAAAAGATGACACTCTAATCCCAAGCCCTGGTAGCTGGCCTTCTGCTCCAGTGAGATCTTCAAAGGGGAACCAGCAATCCTCTCCACCAGGGGTTTGCTTCAAGTGCAAATGAGAAGGCAGCTGGGCTCAATGTCCAAACCCAGGGCCCCCACCTGGCCATGTCCCACCTGCATATAAGCAGGACACTGGAAGAGTGACTGCCCAGCATCTCTATGCAAAGGTGTGGCCAGCCAGGCAATCCCTTCCCATGAGCTTTTGGGATTCACAGAAGACTGAAGGAGCCTGGATTCCAGGACCCCTATAACACTAGACGGCCCAAGGTAAAAGCTCCAGGTAGAGGGTAAATCCACAATTTTCCTTGTGGACATGGGGGCCACCTATTCTCTCTTGCCTGCCTACTCTAAGCCTTTATTTCCTTCCCAGGTTTTGGTTATGGGAATTGATGGAAAACCCTCCTTCCCAAGCAGAACAGCTAGATTAGCCTGTGCCCTGGAGGGACATCCTTGTACATACTCGTTCCTAGTTATTTCCTCCTGTGCAGTCCCCCTTCTAGGAAAAGAGGTTCTCCAACCCTTAAGATTCACCCTACAGCTTCTTCCCAGGCACACTGCTAGTACTCACCTTCTTCTACATCTGTTTCATACATTCTCTAACACCCCCACACCACCTACCCTACCATTGTCCCGAGACCTGGAAGACCCCCAAGTCTGGGACACTTCCAAGCCAGACATAGCCTCCCACCACAAGCCAGTCCTTATCCAAATGAAACCTCAAGCTAAGTTTTCTTCATGTCTCCAATTTCCCATACTCACAGGGAAAGACTTAAACCCATTATAGACCTATTGCTTACTCAGGAACTCCTTATTCCTACTGACTCCCCTTGTAACACCCCCATACTGCCAGTACATAAACCCTCAGGAACCTATCGCTTGGTTCAGGACCTCCATCTGTAAGGCCCCCAAAAAGGAAACCCCAACTCTGTCCCATGGATGGATGGCAACCCCAATCAACCACAGGAGGCATCACTTGATGCAAACCGCAAGAGGAGTTTATTCCAGAGGGCTGGGACCCAACTCCAGGAGTCGAGTCCCTAGCAGAAAATCTTGTAGGTTTATAAAGGCAGAAACCACACATCGGGAGGGGTCACACATGAAAGGGAAAAGGGGGACAAAGCTGCCAGGAAATTTCAAAGGGGGTCTGGGTTTGCTGACAACATGTTTCACAATGTTTTACAACAGGGTGTAGATTCTGGTCAATAGTTTCTGGTAATCCTACTGTTTGAGCACTATCTGGCTATCAGGCTCAATTTACTCTTTTACTCTCTGTTTGGAAACAGAGAACAGCTTTAAGGGCTTTGTTCCCATTACTGGGAGGGAAACCTTAGGGAGTTGAGATAAAACAGACAGCTTAAAAAAATGTCCATTCTTTCACATCTAATTAATGAGGCAGTTATTCCCACTCACCCCATGGGGTTCCTAATCCTTACACCCTTCTTTTCCACATAACCCCTTCTACCACCCGCTTCACAGTACTGGATCTCAAAGATGCCTACTTTTCAGTTCCCCTTCACTGTGACTACTATTACCTGTTTGTCTTCACATGGGAGGATCCTGCATCCCTTAGGTCTCAACAGCTGACATGGACAGTTTTACCCCAAGGCTTCTGGGTCAGTCCTCACCTTTTGGGGGAAGCCTTAGCTCAGGATTTGGCTACTTGTGACTTGGGAAATAGCATACTCCAACAATATATGGATGACCTCCTCCTATGCAGCCTGTCCCTCAAGGCCTCCCAGACTCACACTGCCCAGCTCCTTAACTTCCTGGGGTTTCGAGGCTATCAGGTCTCTCCAGCCAAAGCCCAGCTCACCACTCCTTCAGTCACATATTTGGACATACTCTTCACTCCTACCTCTAATAGTCTCACAACAGACAGAATCCAAGTGCTGTGTGACTTACAGCCACCAGAAATGTCAGATTACATTTTCTCCTTCCTGGGTTTATCTGTTCTTTTCAGACACTGGACACCTAATTTTGCATTCCTTGCCAAACCCCTATATCAGTCAGCAAAAGAGACTCCACATGGGCCCCTTACCTCCCCCAAGGTGATAGCTGACTCTTTGTACAAGCTCAAGGATCCTCTTATATCCTCCCCTGCTCTCTCTCTCCCCAACCCTAACCGTCCTTTCCACCTCATCACAGGTGAAAGCAGGGTGTTGCCACTGGCTTCCTCATGGAACCAACTGGACCTTCTCACAGACCGGTGGCATACCTCTCCAAGCAGCTTGATTCCACAGTTTGTGGGTGGCTACCATGTCTTGAACCACTGGCAACAGTGGCTGAATTAAATAAGGAGGCTCTAAAATTCGCCCTACTTCAACCAATAACTGTGTTTTCTATCCATCAACTGCAGGTCCTCTTAAGCCATAAATCCCTTCCACTCCCACAGGTGCTGGAGGCGCTATGTTCACCTCGTGAGGACCTCTTCAATTACCCACTCCCCTCACCTGACCTAACCATTTTTGTACATGGCAGTTCTGTGCTGGGTCCCGATAGACGCTGTAGAGCCGCTTTACGCAGTTGTTACCAACGCCTCAGTTCTAGAAGCCAATTGCCTTCCAGAAGGGACCACTTGCCAAAAGGCAGAACTCTTTGCTCTGATTAGGGCTCTAATTTTATCCAAAGGTAAACAGGTCAACATCCATACAGATTCCAAATATGCCTTCTTGATAGCTCACACACATTGGCCTATATAGAAATAATGTGAATTTTTCACCACAAAGTGCTCATCAGATAGGAAAGAAAAACAGAAGGTTCTAAGAATGGGAATGTATTCAGTAGAAAGTTAAAGAATGTTTCTAAGACAGAAAGTTTTTGTGTGATGGAATATATGAGAATCAAAGTAAGTGCTAAGAAAATCTGTGTAAGTAAAGGGCAAATTTCAACAAGTTTGCATATAACTAAGTTGGTTATATGTACATGAGACAGGCTGTGGCCTAGTACCTAGGAATATTCCTGTGCAGGGGCACAAGATGCCTGGCGGCTGTGACAGTATCCTCGCTGGGGAGGCTCTGTGCAAGAATCCTTTCAGCTCTGACATTGTTCTCAGACACACAGCTCTCAGGCAGGAAGGAATTCCTTTGCCAGAAAACCAGTGTTTCCTCAGCTCCCTTCTCTGGTTCCTGCCTGCCTTACATTAACTTGGGACAGTGGAGTTTCTTGAGAGCCACACAGAGCTGCTAACATTGCACTTTGCAGCTGTGAAAATGTTAAATAGATGTCCTAGTCTCTGTAACTTTCCTGAAAACAAAGAATAATGCTTACATAATCCTTAAACTGATAATAAGATATATATAAAGATTACTGATGTAACTCGTTAGAACTGCATTTCTATCAGAGAACTGAGCTCCATCTGATCTCCGCTTAATCTTCAAAATCTGTTGTTTAAAGATCCGTCTTACCTGAGATAAGGCTCTGCCTTACCCAGCTGCATATTAGAATGGCTCCAAAGAAAGTCAGACTTTAATTCATTTAAAGTTGTGTTCAAAGGTTTGATGTTTGTTGTAAAGATTACTGTGATCTCAAAGAGGCGATATAATGCATAACTCAGACTCAGCTAAAATTCAGGATACCTATTGCACAAACTGAATGTTCTACTGTTGGTGATTCCATTTTGTATTTTCCTTGTAAACTCTAAAACTGTTGCCTGATTAATTTTTGCAGAAGTACTGCTTCAAAAGCAAACACCATAATTTAACTTGAAATAGTAAGGCATCACCAGTAGGACAGATAATGTAAACCTCAATTAGATAAAAGGGGGTGAATAACTGTAAAGTCATAGACATTGAAGTTAAAGCCCAGCACTTTACTTTATGACTGGTGAGACTAGCTTGCTGGCAGTTAAGATCAAATTTAGATACTGAGATTAAATATATAGGTCAAGAAAAGTCATTAACAGGTCAATTTGACCAGCTAGATCTTGGACACCTAGTAAAACAGTTAAAACTGAAATATAGCCATTCATGGGCACTTAAAAGAAACAATAGTTAAATGCAACCTAAAATGTACAATGTGTTAATGCCCCTAGAATAAATAAAGACTGGAAGCTATGAGAGAGATTCTTAGATAGATGTACCCGCTGACTATCAAGAGAAACTTCCAAAAGCAGGAGATGTTTAGTCAGTTTAAGGCCTACAGATTCTCCAAAGCTCCATAGGTAGGCTTAATCTGTGCTTGTTAGTATGATTATCTAGCCCTAAATCACAGAAATATAGAGATCTCTACTAAACACAGGTTATACCAACAGGAGGACTTGGTTATGCAATCACTGCCAACCAAAAGCTAGAACAGCAACTGCACAAGGCAGTAGAGGCATCTGCTGCCCCCTGACATCCCTGCAAAGATAAATAACATTCATTGCTCAAGTTTCCTTGCAGAGCAGTCGAGCACTAGATCTGACAGCAGACAAAGGGGGAACAAGCCTCTTCCTGAGAGAATGCTGCTGCTGCATCATTGAAACCAGTCTAATGGAAGCAACGTCAAAGCTCTCAGATGTCTAAATAAAAGGCTGAAGCAAGAAGAAACAAATGACCCCTGGCCAGGATGGCTGAACTCCACTCTTTTCACCTGGCTGACCCCTATCCTTACTCCCCTATTTGTAATAGGATTTATGCTAATGATTGCTCCCTGTCTTCTCAGGTTTGCCTGGAACTGCATAAATGAGGTTGCCAGGGTGACCTACAACCAGATGCTCCTATGCTCCTATAGCCACCTCCCTGCCAACCTAAAACCAGAACCTTTTTCTCTCCATGACCCCCCCTAACATGCAGGAAGTAGCCAGACAGACTCAGGCTCCCTATATCACCAAAAAGGTAGAGATGTTAGGTCAGAAACTTAGGCACCTGTAGGTGGCAGAGCTGAGCAGCTGGAACAAAGGCCAGCCCACCAAAAGTGACCATCACGTGGGCTAGAAAGTTCCACTGACTCTTCATGTACACCTGTCACTAACAGGACCCCCTTTCATCCCAGCATATAAAAACCCTGGGCAGCCAGGGCCACGTGCGATTTTCTCCGGGTTCCTATACCCAGGAGGTCTGGGAACTTCACCTGAGAACCAAATCCCAATAAAGCTTGCTCTGGCCAATTTCTGTCTGATTTTATTTGGCCACTATCTGTGCCTGCTGAGCCTACAGAGCCCTCTGAGCTTCCCTTTGGTCCTGCCTCTGAACCCACTGAGTTTATATCCAACTCACTAAAATCCCAGTTAGGATGGTTTCTGGGAACTGCCTGTGCTCTAGATGGTTAATAGCATAATTTTGCAGATGAAGTCAAATACCTGGCATAAGTTTTGGAAACATCTCAATACTTTTTAGATTTCTCCAAAAACCTCCCTAAATTTGTTTTTGTCTGTCTTAAGTTGGGATGATCCCCTTGATCTTCCTCCCTTAGTAGGCGATCCCTCAAGGCTTTCTCTGCTCATGGTAGAGATTATTGATGTCAAGCATGGTAGACTAAAGGAATCTCTGGTGGGTGAGGGGACATCTATTGATTCTTAGGCATATAATGCCCTTTGCTCGGAGGTCTCATGGGAGGGGTTTTTAGATGCCTCCCTCTTGCAGCTTAAAGAGAACAAAGTCAACACATTTAAGCACAGGAACAGTAATGGGGAGACTCGAGAAAGACCAGTGAAGACTAACTATGCAAACAAAGGGAATCTGGGCATTTTCATATTAATTGTCCTATGTCTTTCTCTTGATCCTACCATCTGAATGCTTAATGTCTGATCTGCAAGCAAAGGGGAAACATTGTGGAGGGAGTGGATGTGGGGGGGTATGCTCTATGGCCCATACATAGGCAAAGGTAATTGGCGCTTTCCCTCAGTGCCATTTGTCTACCAAACACCCTGGATACCATGTAGGTTGATTGGGATGGGGAGGCCAGAGAAGGAGCATTTGGGGTCCACATGAGAGTTGCCCAGGCCAGAGAACCCCGCAGTTCCATGCATCCTGGGTAGGTAAGGACGAGGGACACAGTGTACTGGTGGCAATTGCACTCTGGCCCTGGGCAGAAAAGTGAGAAATGGCTTTGGCAGATTCCAACATGCCTGGTCTGCACAGAGCAGGTGATTGGAACGTGCCTAGGCCAGTAACCTCTCACCCGAGTCTTGAAGAATGGCAGCTGCACTAACTGCCTTTAAGTAGCCAATGGGTGCCCATTTTACCCTCCAAAAATAAAGAGACAGAAAGTTGCACCTCAAATAGATGTGGGGTGCATGGAGAGAGAAACTTACCTACCTCGCTCGGTGTAGATCTCGGTAAAGGTTGGCCACTCCGCGGAGCAGAGTGTAGTAACCTTACCCTTCTTTAGGTGGCCCACACCAAACTTCCATCCTCAGTCCCGGACCTCTGAGAAGTGACTCAGGAGGAACCTGAGTTAGGAGTTACCTGAGCCTGTCCCATAATAATGAGGAGAAAAGAACTAAGTAGATGGAAAAGAACAATGAAGGCAATGCACACAGTAAAACAAATTTTCACAGGACTCTCTAACATTCACCGGCCAGTCAACCACACCACTCTCACAGGAGCAATGCCTTTCAAATTTACACTACCAAAATCAGACAAAGGATCTTTTATGAATAGCCCAGACAGCGTCCACTGGGGACGTCGACGTGACTCCTGATTATCAGGGACATCTCCCAGGACTTTGAACAGTGGGACCTCTAGGGTCGCTCACAACTCTTTCCTTTCCCCAAACAAGAATTCTCAACCAAACTCAAACAGGGATCTGTGTCCCAGAAAATGGAGCTGGCCAATTCTCCTTCCACTGCAAATCTCCTTAGAAGCCTTGGTACCCTGGGCCATTTGTCTCCTGGAGTGGAGTTGGACAAGCCTATCCCGGGCGAGCCCCCCAATGTTGGGGTTCAAAATCAACTGATCCCCAGAGAGTCAAAGTGCACACACGACAATGCAGAACACACAATGAGGTTTCATTGCAAGCTAGAGCTTGGACCCCAACCAGTCTCTCAGACCACTACAATGGCTGAGTGGGGAGTGACTCCAAGGGGTGAGAAAGCACTCTATTTAAGAGATTTTCAAGCATTCACACACAAAGACCTGTATATTATTGGTTAACATTTGAACAGCTAAACATTTGTCCTCTTTGGTTGGGTCCCACCAATTTATTTGATTCTCATTGGGTCCCACCGGAACAGAACGATCCTGGAGGAAGAAGGGAGGAGGGAAGGGGTGAACTATGCAGGAGATGAGTCGGGGCTAGGCCCCCCTGTCCTTGATAGATAAGGTCGTTGGCAGCTGCATATTTCTCGGACAGGTATCTCTTAATAGCTTTGATAAGCCCAGGGACCCAGCACATCCTATGTGTCCTGTATTGGCTCTTGAGGGTGCTGTTGCAACCACCTGCATCCTGGTGATTAAGATAGTCTCTCATTCCTTAGTGTTTGTGGGCCCTCTCCTGTCAGGTGTGTTACAGATGTCACCCTGTTGTCAACAACTGCAACCATGCAGAAGAGCCCTATGCATGACTGTGACCCTGGGGTATGCTCCATGCATGCCTGTGACCCCAGGGAAGCATCTATGCACGATTTTGATCCTGGGGAATGACCGTAAGCATGACTGTGATGATGGAGAGATCCATATGTATGACTGTGATCCTTGGAAAGTGTTCTCTGCATGACTGTGACCCTGTGGAAGGGCATATGCATGATTGTGACCATCGAAAAGGGTCTATGCATGATTGTGGCCCTGTGGAAAGGCCTAGGTATGACCTTGACAATGGGGAAGGGCCTATGCATGACTTTGTACCTGGTGAAGGACCTAAGCATGACTGTGACCCAGAGGTAGTGAAGCCAGAATTGGGGACAGGCAGTTAGTGTAGAAATAGGGGATTGGGTCAAATGGAAGAAATGGAGGCCTTGAAAACCATCTGCCTCTGGAAGTTGGAGATTGCCCCTGGGAGAATGGAATGTGGAGCATCTCTCAGAGTCCATTGATTACCAAATTTACCTGCCCTTATCAAGGACTGCAAGCAAGGAACTGCTAATTAATGCCCCCTGGGCCCTTGCCTAGCTGAATCAGTTTGGCCTGCCCCCAGCCCCATCTGATTCTAACTTTATGTATCTCACCTGAAAAACCAGGCCTAGTCACATAGGCAGGTAGGAGAGATAAGTGGGAAGGGAACTGGAGGACAAAAGAGACCTTAGCCTATAAAAGATGTAGGGTGGGCTCACTTCTGGGGACTTTAGAACATCAGCCATGGGCCCCTTCCACCTCCTGGGACAAGTCTGCATTATTACTACTTTTACTTAAAACCTGCTTAATATGCTTGCATTGGCGTGCTTCTCTACTGTTCAAACTTGAACATTAGAGGAAGCAGAACTCGTCATTGGTAAATGGCATTATCAGTAGGACCGATGCATAAATGTGACCCTGGGGAAGAGCCTATGTATGACTGTGACCATGCCAATGGGTGATATTCATGACTGTGACTTTGGGGAAGAGCCTATGCAAGACTGTGACCCTGGGGAATGGTCCTAAACATGTCTGTGACCTTGGGAAGTCTGAATGTATGACAATTACCCTGGGGATGGGGTCTAGGCAAGACTGTGACCATGGAAAAGGGCCTATTGATGACTGTGACCCTGCAGAAAGGCTCTATGCATGACTTTGACCCTGAGGAATGGCCTGTGCATGACTGTGAACTGAGGAAGGGCCTATGCATGACTGTAACCCTGGGGAACGGCCTATGCATGACTGTGACCTGGGGAAGGGCCTATGCATGACTGTGACCCTAGGGAATTGTCTATGCATGACTGTGACCATGGGGAAGTGTCTGTGCATGATTGTGACACTGGAGAGATCCCAGAATCCCATTGAGAGACAGGGCAGAGCCCCAGTGAAACTGTGAACATGGAAAAGGGCTCTTGGTATGACTGTGACATTGTATGAGGGTCCTATGTGTGACTGTGGAAATGTGGAAAGGCCTGTGCATGACTATAACACTCAGGAAGGGTCCTGTGCATTTCTGTGACCATGGGGAATGGCTCTATGGAAGACTGTGACCATGGGGAAGGGACCTATGCATGACTGTAACCTTGGGGAAGGGACCTATGCATGACTGTGATCCTGGGAAAAGTTCATGCATGACTGGGAATCTGGGGAAGACCCTATACATGACTGGGAACCTGGGGAAGGCCCTATGCATGAATGTACCCTGGAGGTGGGCCCTAAACATGACTGTGACCATGGAAAATGGGCCTATGTATGACTGTGAGATGGCGAAGGGCCCACGCAGGAGTGTGACCCTGCGGAAAGGTCAATGCATGATGTGACCCTGAGGGAGGGCTGATGCATGACTGTGATGATGGGAAGAGCCTGTTCATAACTGTGACTATGAGGAAGGGCCTCTTCATGACTGATATGGGAGAAGGGTCTATGGCTGACTGTGGCCCTGGTGAATGGACCTATGCATGACTGTGAACACGGGAAGGGCTTTATGCATGACTGTGACACTGGGGAATTCCCTGAATCCATTGAGACCCAGGGCAATGCCCAGAGACTCACTGAAACACTTAGAAAGGTCATGACCCCATTGACGTCCTGGAAAAGCCTTGAGAACCTACGAGACATTGAGAAAGGCCCATTTACACGACCTGGGTGGAGGCTGTGAACACCACAGAGAATAGTGAACGGTAATACAGAAACACTGGGGAAGAATTGCTAAGAACTTGTAGACAGCCCTGAGTTCTACTGACATTCTGGGGAAGGCCTGAGTCCCAGTGATACCCTGGAAAATGTTCTGGTCCCTCATGAGACCCTAGAAAATGCTCCAAGCTCCTATGCATACTTGAGGAAGGCCTTGAATTTGACTGAGACCCTGTAGAAGGCTGTGAGGTCACTGAGAAACTGGGGAAGGTGCTGATTCCCATTCCAACACAAGGGAAAGTAATGAGCACCAGTGTAACCCTAGAATGGTGCTGAGCTCTGTTGAGGACATAGGTAAGGCCCTGGGATGCACTAAGTCCCTGTGAGGGCCATGAACCCAGTGTGCCCTGGAGGAAGTTTCTCAGCCACACTGAGATCTGGGAATACCACTGAGACTCTGAGAAAGTCCCAGACACAATCTGAAAGTCTGGGGATGGCCATGAGTCCCACTAAGTCCCTAGGAAAGGCCATGCGCCCCATGAAAAACCTTGGGAATATTCTGAAATCCACAGAGACCCTGAGGAGGTCCAAGAGCCCAAGTGAGTTATTCTGGAAAGGGAAGAATACACTGAGACTCTGGCAAAATCCCTGAACACTGCTTTGACCTGGGGAAGGCCAGAGACCTGCTTACACACTTGAGAAGACTCCAAGAGCTACTGTGATTCTTGGGATTATCTGAGTAACACTGAGACCCTAGGCAAGGCACTGAACCCCATTGAGACCCTGTGGAAGGCCCTGAGCACCACTGTGACCTCAAGAATGACACTGAGTATATAGAATATAGTATTTAGCCTTATCTGGGATCTAAGACTCAATCTTATTCATTTTGGATTCTCAACATGTATCCGAGCATAACCATTTATATACAGTCCTTCCTTTCCCCTCCCCAGTTTTTGTTTGTACTGGGAAATGATCTCAGTGGCACTCGACCACTGAGCCACATCCCCAGTCCTACTCTGTATTTTATTTTGGAACAGGGTCTCACTGAGTTGCTTAGCACCTCACATCTGGTGAGGCTGGCTTTAAACTTGTGATCCTCATGCCTCAGACGTCTGAGCCACTGGGCTCAGTCATGTGCTACCAAACTTGGCTTCCTTCCCCAATTTTAACATTAGCCATTCATATAATTGTACCCCAAACTCCTCCTATTATAGAAGGGGACAGTTCTGCATTGGGGATTAAAATAGGCAGACTGCCTGTAAACCTGTGCTTGCTTGCTGACTTTGGTAGCCCACCCTTCTGCAGAAGTAAAGTTTGCATTGCCAAGCAACTTCTGAGAACATGCTTGATTTCTTGAGGCACACTGGTATCTCTAAAATGTTGCCACCCAACCTGGGGATTCATTCATCACCTAGGGGTTCATGGGGATCTCTCTTTAGAGGAGAAGTATCCCTCTGCCTTGTTGCCATGGACTCGGGTTGTGGGATGATACCTATGATACCTGGAACTATAAACCGGTCCCAAATCAAAAGGTGATCAGCAACAGACAGAGAGAAAACCCCAGTAAGTGCAGCAGCACCCAGGTTGCTCCACAAAGAAATGAGGTAGGAAAGTCTGTTCTCAAGAAAGAAGTTCTTCCTTGGGGTCAGGACATCCTGGAGGCTGTGTGAGTGTGATTGAGATATGAGTGTGAGAAACCTTCCAAAAGGGCAGTTGAACCCTGTTTCATAAACATGAGCCCACAGCCAGGGAGTGGCATCCCATGTGGGGGCAAGAGACCACCAGTGGGAATTTGAGCCTCTAATGGGAAAAAAAAAAAAAAAAAAAGAAAAGAAACCTCTAGAGAAGGGGAGGCAAGCAGGGGAAAAGACACTGAAATATCCCCAGATAGTCCTTGGGTCCTTATGTTAAAGTGTTGGAAAGAGAGTCTTAGGAAAGTAGAGAAAAATATACCAAAGTTCATAACATGCTATTGTGCTTTTAGCACTCATTGAGTGTGCAGGCAGTTTGTGGTGTACAAGGAATCCCCAGGAACAATTATAGGCCTAGACACAGGGAAGGAAAATGGAAAGCACAGGCCCTTCCCAGGTCTGAGTCATACTGTAAAAATCTGTGACAGACTCTTTAAATTTCTAAAGCAATAAATCTAATGGTTACTTTGCCCGCACGAGTAGAAATTTAAAACTCAAAAAAATTCTTATTTCTTGTCTGTTCTAACTTTATCTGTGCCTATATCTGTTGTCTCTATATATGCTTGTGCCTCTATTTTTTATATGGTGTGAAAATTAGAAATAGATAAACGAACACTTATAAACTATGTAAACAGTCACCCAAATAGATCCAAATGCCTTTCAGTTGACAAAAGTTAAATTAGTTAGGAGTAAAGATATCTTCAAGATTTCTAATCTACATGTTTCTAGGTTACAAATCAATCTATAAGTCATATAAAGTGCATTGTCCATTGCATCTAAATATTTTTCATTGACAGGAATGATGGACTTAGAGTATTAACTACACTTGTTTGTTATCTTGGATTTCAAGGGTAACAGAAATTAGAAGTGGGTAAATTTATTTTTACCTAAATGGAATTGAACTTCATAAATGTATTTGTAAGAATAGTCATAACGCACTCAACCCAGGAAACTTTCCAACCACAAGTAAACAAATGGATGTGGGGAGAAATAATTTTTATTTCTTTCAATAACCAAATAGGAAACAGTAAACCTAGGTCACATTATAAAAGATTGTACACCCCATAGTACTCAGCCAATGAGGAACCTGGGGAGGGCTCTTGTGCTTTAGAGGATAAAATGCAGGTTGAACCCAATCTGTGTGTTCCTGAACAATAGGTGCCCAGTGTTCAAGACAATCTTTAAGTAAAGCCTCACTTTTTTCTCTACCTTGTCTTTCTTAGTTCATTCTTTGGGCTTGTTAGTGTTTTGAAGAAGTACTCCTTGTAACAGAACAACCTGAGTTAATTTGAGACAATGGCAGTCCAAAGGTTCATAGAGTGAGTCCTGTTGGTGAGAGAGAAAGATAGAAAGTGCCCATCACAATCACTCACATGCAAATGAGGGCTGATCTCCTGGCAGCAGGGTGGATGGCCAGGAGATAGTACACAGCCTACTTTGGTCCTTCTTGAGCTGTGAGAACAGATATGCCACCAGCTGTACCTGAAAGAGGCAGAGGTAGACAAGCATCCTGAGAAGCCTGAACTGTGCAACTGAAAGTCGACCTGGCTGCTTCCAGGAGGAGTGAGGGGACTGTGCTTCAGCATGACTAGGAATCTAGCCAAGGCACCCACCCTAAAGGAATGGCTGGGTGATAAAGGCCACATGTGGAGCTGGCCACCTACTGGTCCCAAACAATGTGCAGAGGATAGTGGCCCTGGTGGACACTGGAGTTGAGTGCTGCCTAGGGTTTGGCAAACTGGTAAGTTCCCAGGCCCATACACCATGGTGATGGCCACAGGCCCCAACAATCTAGATGAAGGCAGTGTCTCTACTGCTGGGGACAGGCCATGCCCCACAAGCACACATGGTGCCTGTGCCTTTTATGCTGCAGTACATCTTAGGTGTAGATTTGCTCCCAGGGCTGTGTCTAAGGGCCACAGCAAAGGGGCAGTTGTGAAGTTGGTCATGACAGGACATGCAAGACAGCTGGCCCAGGTCCCACCACAGCCCCAGAGGACTGTAGAGTGCAGCAGCACCACCTTCCAGGGGGACATAAAGGAATTGGCTTCCATTCTGCAGCAGGAGCAGGTGCTCCTCTAAGTCTCCTTTGGGCCAGTGGAGAAGCCTGAGTCATCTGCACATGACCAGTCACCATGGAGAGCTGATGCAGTGCTGCCTTCCCTGAGGCGCCATCCTGGGCACAACCTCAGGGACCAGCCGGCTTTGTAGCTGCCCACATAGCACTATGTGCTGGTCCTGGCTAGTGCTTTCTTCTCTTTTTCTGGAGAGTCAGAAGCAGTCTCCCTTCACAGGGGAAGGCCTGCAGTGGACATTTCAAGTGTTGCCACAGGGTTATTTGCATAGCCTGACCCTATGCCCTGTTCAGTGGCCAGTGACTTGGCCCAGTGGTCTCAGCCACCCACAGTACATGTTTCCTCTCACTGATGATGTGTTGTTGACCTCTGACTCTCTTGCAGGTTGAAAGCTTGCATCCTTGTCCTTAGTGGTCCGTTTGTAGACACATGACTGGGCAGTAAGGAACCCAAGGTGTCAGGACCTGGCTTATCAGTCAAGTTCTTGGGAAAGTTTTCATTGGATAGGACAAAAGTTTGCCTGAGGCTATTTTTGATAAAATTTAGGCAGATCCACAACTTACAATGTTGTTTAATTGCTTTATGTGTCTTGTTGGGACCTTGGTGTTTTCCCCCTTTGGCCAGTGTGTCAGCCCTGCATGCCCTGGTGAAGATGGGGGTTGGTGTCACTGGACAGCAGCCAATCAACAGCTGCTCTAAGACAAAATTCAGCAGGCTCAGGCTTTGCCTGTAGTACCAGCACATTGCCCCTGTGAGCTGGATGTTCAGGTCACCCAGGAGGATTTTGAGGGGGTCTGTGGCAGTGCATGAGCAGGTGGGGAGACCAGTAAGCTTCTGGTCACAGTGTTGGAGGGTGCAGAGGTTCACTACACTGATAGGGAAGAAGCTGGCACCTGTGTATGGAGCCCTGGTGGCCTTCAGTCCCTCACAGGGGATGCTGAGGTTTTGGTGCATCCCAGTTTGTTTGTCAAGAGTGGTTGAGATTGGGCACTTACCACAAAGACAGGGGGAGCACAGACACCATCCCCAGCAAAATGGGGGACAGACTTCTGACAAAGGAATGCCTTGTCTACTCTTCTGTGTCCCTTGAGCTCCAACAGATTCTAGGGCCTGTGCAATATGCACCAAGGAAGCACCAGGCAGTGCTGATAATTATGGGTCAAGGAGCCAGGGCTTTTCAAGTTGGGAGCAGCCCCTTGGGTGCCTGTACTTGGTGCTCTGAAGGATGCAGTAGAGGGCCCTGGTCTCCTTCCACTACTGCTGCTAAACAGCCCTCTGCTGACACCTTGTGGTATAATGTGGGAATGGGCAAAGCAGCCCATGGGCTGAGTCGCATGTCTTAGGGATGGTGCCACTGCAAGAACCAGGATCTCTGATCTTCTGTACCCACAGCTGGGCCGTATTTAGGGGTCAACTCGGGATTACTACATGGAAAGTAGACAATATCGTGGTAGGACATCACCTTTGTGGGGTTCAGCAATTGGCAGGACTTTTGAGCCATTAGCCATGCAAAGCAGATGACCAGTACACATCCTGCCAAGGCCCAGCAAAGTGCAGGGAAAGATGGAGGCAATGCCCTGGCTGGAGTTTGGAGCTTCCAGTGGGTGCTTCCCTGACCTGCTGGCTTGGCCATATGGCTGCCTGAGTTTCAGGGGTGAAACCATGTGGAACATAGGGAAACTGGGGGCCCTGCCTTCAATGTCAAATTCACATAGGGGCCGGCCAGGCCAGTGTGGCTTGTGCTCAGGATTATCCACATGCCTGATGCCTTGGAGTCATGGAATGGCAGGTAGTGCAGGTCATGACATGTCCCTTTGACACTGTCAGGTTGAGTCCACTGGCCCTTTTCAGGGGTGAGAAGGGGCCATGTTTGCCTTCATGGCTGTGGATATGGCTACATGCTTGTTGATGTCCTTGTGGTCAAGCAGGTCAGCATGTTATGTCCTGTGCCCTGACAGTGTTGATAGCCTTGTATGCACTTCCCATCACAGTAGAGCCACCAGGAACCATTCCACAGGTCAGGGTGGCAGCAATGGCAGCTGGGCTACAGATTCCATGGCGGCTGCACATCCCACACCACCCACAGACTGCAGGCCTGATAGACATAATGGCCTGCTTGAACAAGGATGCGCGACTGCAGTCCACCTGCCTTCCATGAAGGGGTGGGCATGGTGCCTGTGGGTAGTTGTGAGAGCTCTGAATGAGCATCCTGGAGAGGGTCCAGCTCCTGTGGAGGCCTTGGTGCACCACCCAGCAGCCCCAATGCAGTTCAGTTGGTTACAAGGGTGTCCTACTTAAGCCTGGATCAGGGAAGCACGGAATGTTCTTTCCCTGCTCACACTGCATTCAATAGGGTGCAAACTGTAGTGTACATGGTGCTGGACAGGAAAGACCACCAGACTTGTTGGGTATCCTGTTAGCACCATGTGATAAGGTTTGGAGGGTGATCGCCTTGTGACACCATGGACGACCTAGTGAAGCACCCTTTGCCAGGTGCATGTGACATGGCTAGGCCCTGCAGAGGGGACACAGGGTATAAGGCAAAATTTATTTTCCCCCTCTGCATTTATGTGTCCCCTCAAGTCGGTGTACATACAGCCAGCCGAGTTTCAGGACTAAGATGTGCCTGTGTGGTGTCACCACCCAGGTAAGCTGCCACTGGCAGTCACTGTGCCATCCTGGGCCTCAGCTGGCACGCACCCTCCCACATGATGTGATTTGCTATTCTGGTGCCTGTAACTGCTGTGTATTTCCATCAATGGATGTGTCGTCACCCACACCATAGTGAACCAGCACACACATATGCCAGTGTAGCCAAACCTCTGCAGCCGAGTGTGCACTAAAGTACCCTGAGATTTGCTGGGAGACCCTAGTGAACCCAGAATAAGATTATGGATGACGGGACTTGCAGGGAAAGCCCTGAGCTTCCACCTCAGTGGGAGTGAGGCTGGCAATGGGTTTAGTGATCCTAGGTGATGGGGACTGCTTTCTGACTGTGTGTTGTTGTGGCTTGTATTGGTGTTGTGGCCTGCGATTCAGAGCTCTGCCCTCCAACTAGGGATCATTACGGAAGCCTTCAGAGGTTCAGATGTGTAAAATGTAAGGCATGTAATTCTAAAGGGATGGTTAGTAGTATAGGCCTCAAATGGCCACAGTTAGGTTCCTCACAGAGGCTTCCAGTGGGCTAGGTTTTTCCTGTGTGATCAATGTCATGAACTCTGATTCAGTGCATGTACTCAGGGTATAAATATTTGTTTGTGAGCTGCACCTACAATGCAACCAGATGGCAGTGTGCATTTTTGTCCAACCAACATGTAAAAAAGTCATATGGAAAAGACTCAGGGGGCTAAATGGAACTGGTTAGGAGATGAAGTGGAGATGGGAACAGGCGAGATGCTACTGTGACATCTGAATGAAGAATGTAACTCTCCCAACTGTCTTGTATTTTCTTCCACCTGCTAGGCTCCTACATCTGTTTCCCAGGATCTGAGCCTCCACATGGCATCCATGAAACCTTCTGATCCCCTGAGCAAGGCCCTGACCTCCTCTGAATCACTGGAAAAGGCCACTAGTCTCACTGATCAACTGAAAATCCCTGAATTCAATGATACACGGTGGAAATCTCTGTAAATATATTTAGACCCATTGAAAGCCCTGAACCCCACTAAAACATTTTTGAAAAGTTTTAGATCACACACATACTGCAAAAGGATCTAAATCCCAATCAAAAACTATGGTCAGCTCTGAACCTTACTGAAATTCTCGAAAAGATCCTGAGTACAACCAACACCTGATGTAAGGCACTGAGACCAATGATGCCTTGGAAGAGTCATGAGCCCCACTGAGGAGCTGGAAAAGTCCTGAGACACACCAGACACTGCCAAAGGCCCTCAACACAATGTAGAGTCCAGTGGAGCCCCAAACCCCAATGAGAGTGTAGTGAAGGCCTTTAGCCTCAAAAAGCACCAGGGAAGAAGAATCTCATTCTCACTAAGATCCTGTAGAAAACCCCAAGTGCCACTGAATTTTGGGGGAAGATCCTGTGACCCAATGTTCCAAAGAAGGTTAGTTTAAGATTGGATGTTGGCCACAAGGAGAACAGACCACAGCCATCTCAACAAAGCATTATTGAGCTCAGCTCTTGGGCAATATTCAGTGGATCATAAAGGCAAAGGACTGGGGAAATCTTGCTAGGTCCAGATGGGGTGCTGTTTTTGTACCCTGGCCTGTGTAGCGGTAGGCTCAGGGGTGCATGTGTCTTCCTAGGTATGGTTGCAGGCCCTGTTGGGACTCATGTCATTCTGGGGTTGTGTGGACATAGGAATGAGTAACAGTCAGGTGCGAGATGTCATTAGGGTTTATGTGTCAGCATCTGGTTGCTCTTTGTCATGCATGGCTGCCTGATGCCCTGCCCCCATTCAGTCACTTCCAACTTTCCCAACATTTTGGTCTCTTTGATGATATAGGACAGTGGAGTCCATCTGGCTACTTCTGGCTCAATAGGGGGTGTCATGGGGAGAAAGCTCGAATGTGAGTTCCCTAAGGAGGCGACTGTAAGGGTGCAAGAGCATTTGGTTGAATGCTACTCTGGCCACCTCACTCTTGAGACTACAGACAGACCTGAGAAGACAGGAATCAATAATTATTAGGAGTCTTATCACTAATGTGGGGGTAAGAATAGGGGTCAGCCAGGGGACAAGAATGGAATCTAGCCGTCCTGGCCAGGGGCCTTGTGTCTGTTGTTGCTTCATCCTTTCATTCAGATGTCTGAGAGCCTCAATATTTTTATTAGCCAGCCCAGTTTCATTGATGTAGTAACAACTTTCTTCCTTAGGAAAAGGCATGTTCCTCCTTTGTCTGCTATCAGGAGGTCTAGTTCTTGATGGTTCTTGAGGAAACGTGGGCATTAGGAGTTATTTGTTTTTGTAATGATGCCAGGGAGGCAGCAGAGACCTCTGCTGCCCTTGGAGTTGCTGTTCTAGCTTCTGGGTGGCAGTGACTGCATAACCAAGTCCTCCTGCCCCCAACCTAGAGGCTGCGAGTGAGGAGGCCCGGGAGAGCTGGACCTCCACTGGTAAGAATAAGGCCCATCCTACCCTAGGGATGGGATTCTGAGCAAGCAGGTGGATTCAGCTTCACTCTATAGTGTCAGCTGTGGAACAAAAGCAGAGGCACAGTGAATGTGGAGGGCAAATTGTAATCTAAATTCATTGTTATGGTGCCATTGCAACAGAATAAGAATCCCGGAGGAGCAAACATCCAGGAAGAGACCTAAAGAGTAGGGCTGCTAGGTACTGAGGTAGAGGAAGTATAACAGCAGGTAAAGTTTGTTGAGGAATTGTGAAATAGGGGATCCCCCTACAAAGGTGGAGAGGGGTTCCTGTGAGGTGCTTAGTAAGAGTTAAGGGGGGAATGGATAGGGATGGCTGTTAGGGGGTCCAATCCAAACCTGGGTACAGAAAGCAGTCCATGCTGTTGTTGACCCTGGACAAACTGAGAAGCTGAAGGCCTTGACATATCAGGGGAAGCCATGAGAAGGGGTCAACACTTGGATGAGACACCTTCTTAAATTGGCATTGAATTTATTCTTCCTGCTCTTGGATGGTTATGTGAACGTGTGGAACCACCAGAATAGAGGCCCTCAGGATTGTAAAGTAAGCTGTGGAAAGTTTGGCTCCATACACATGTAGAGCTTGCCATCAAACCCAAGGACCACATGGGGGACATGGGTCTTTGATATTGATGGTTGTAAGGTTCCATTCACCATTTGGGCCAATCAGTCAGTTGCCCTTGGAGCTTTTCGCAGGATCAATGAGGTGTCTTTCACACTGGTGATAGGGGCACCCCCATAGGTGATGGGCCAATTTCTGAAGTATGTTTTGGTCTGGTCAAACAGACAGCAAGCCGAGCAGTGGGGGTGTGAGGGGAGATACATATAGAGTCAAAATCTATGAGAGGGAGGATGAGCTTCCGGTCATGTCCTGTGGGGGAACAGTTCTTCTCCACTCTGATCTGAGAGTGGAGGTCCCATCATATTGCCATGTCTCCTGGACATAGAAATGCCTCCTGTAGGCTGGGCCAGAGGCCGGAGAGAGATTCATAAGTAGGAGAAGTCACAGAGGATTGGTGAGAGATTTTGAGTTTGGTGAGTCCAAGAACAGTTGAGGCCCATGACTGGGTATCTGGGATGGGTGCTTTCCTTAGGTGGGAGACATGGTACCAGGAGAAGAAGCCTAGAAGTTTAGCCATGGTTTGAGTGTAAGTATAACCATATGAGGTCCAGTCCAGTGAGGTTGCAGTGACTGAGGATGTAATTTCCAGAACAAAACCACATTGCCCAATTGGAATGAAAAGATGGTTGATTCTGGTGGTGGTTCAGATGGAAATGAGGCTGTGAATGGTACAGGGCTACAGAACTGTGTGTGTTCCTTCAACAGCTTGTGCAAGAGTGTGAAATAGGGTAAGTAAATGCAAAGGGGATGGGTGACTGGGATGTTTTGGTGGATTGGGAAAGAGAGCCCATAGAGCAGATCAAAAGGGCTAAGGCCTGAGGGAACTCTGGGTGCTGCCTGAATGCAGGTAAGAGCCAGTGGAAGGAGATTGGGCCAGGAGAGTTTGATTTCAATGGTGAGTTTTGTCAAATGATCCTTGAGGGTTCTGTTAGCCCTTTCAACCTCACCTGAGGACTGGGGTCAGTAGGGTATGTGGAGCTTCCAGGTGACATTGAGGCTTTGGACACTAGTTGAACAACCTGAGAGGTGAAGGCAGGACAGTTGTCTGACTGGATGGATGCAGGAAGGTCAAATCTCTGGATGATATGATGATGAGGATGGAGGCAATGATGTCTGCAAGTTTCCTGGAGGTGAAGAAGGCTTCTATCAGCCTGAAAAAGTCTCTCCCAAAGTAAGTAAGTAAAGGAGGTTTTTTTTTTGTTTAGGCATGTGGGTGAAGTCAACCTGCCAGGCTTCAACTGGCTGTTGGCCTCTATCTGGTGTGTTGGGAATTTTGGTTTGAGACCTCCTTGTGGGGATACTGTGGAGCAGCCGGAGCAAGTGAAGTGGAATTGCTACAGAATAGATATCAATCCTGGGTGATAAAAGAGGGGTTGGAGAATGTTCAGAAGAGGTCTGGGGTCAATATGAAGAGAGTTATGAATGTTCATCAGCAAGTTGACAGCTTGCTGCCTAGGAAGGGCAATATGGTTGCCCTGACAGATCCAGCTGTCATTCCCAAGATGGCTGGCATGGTCTTTAGGTCTTTCTGGGCCTTTGCAGAATATTCAGGTTTTATTGCAGTGGATAATTTAGAATGGGGGCTGTTGCAGACTTTGTTGCCAATCCCCAACCCCACGCTATCGTCTGCCTTCTTGTTACCCATGGTATAGGGTCTGAGGAATTTTGATGTCCTCGGTAGTGTATGATGGCAACTTGGAATGGCAGCTGAAGTGCCTCCAAATGTTTGGAAATCAGAGAGGCATGGACCCCTGGTGACCCCTTTGTGATTAGAAACCTTCCAAATAGTCAAATGTGAGTGAGCAATCAAGAAGACATCTTTGGAGTCTGTGTAAATGTTAACCTATTTGCCTTTGGATAGAATGAGGGCCATAGTGAGGGCAAAGATTTTGGTTGTCTGGGAAGTTGTGCCTCTGGAAGGCAGCTGCCTTCCAGAACTGAAGCAGTGGTAAGCACTGCTCTACGGCATCCTTTGGGATCTAGTACAGAACTGCCATCTACAAAAAGGTTAAGTCAGGTGAGGGGAGTGGGTAATCAAAAAGGTAATCATGAGGTGAGTGTAGGGCCTTCAGTTTCTGTGGACAGGAATGACTGACTGTTGAGGGAGATGGGGTCAGTGGAGGAAATGTAGCAAGGTTGAGGGAAGAGGATGAGCAGAGAGTGATGGTGGGGTTTTCTATGAAGAGGAGATGGAATTCTTGAAATCTTGATGGGCTCAGTAGGAGAAGGGATTTATGGCTTAAGAGGTCATGGAGTCAATGGGTAGGGTATATAGTTATTGACCAGAGCAAGATGAGTTTTAGTTTTCGTTAGTTCAGATGCTGCCACCAGTGTCCAGAGCCATAGTAGCCACCCACAAACAATAGAATCAATCTGCTTGGAGAGATATGCCACCGGTCTATAGGAAGGTCCAGTTGGCTGAGCAAGGAGGCCTCTGGCAACACCATATATTTCATTGTTAGGAGATGGCAAGGATTGTTAGGGTTAGGGAGAGAGAGATAGTATGGGAGGATGTGAAATTATCCCTGAGCTTGTAGAAAGAGTTAGCTATCATATTGGGGGAGGCAAGGGGACCATGAGGGGTCTCCTTTGCTGCCTGGTACAGGGGTTTGGTGAGGAGTGCAAAGGTAGGGATCCAGTGCCTGAAGAAGCCAGGAAGACCCAGGAAGGAGAGAATGTAATCTACCATTTTAGATGAGTGGAGGTCACTGAGGGCCTGGATTCTGTTTGTTGTGAGGCTCTTAGATGTAGGACTGAGGAGTATGTATGTATTTGTGATTGAAGTGGTGAGTTGGGCCTTGGCTAGAGACACCCAATAGCCCTAAGATCCCAGGAAGTTAAGGAGCTGAGCAGTGTGAGTTTGAGAGCTTTGAGGAATGGGAGAAGTTCATCCACATACTGTAGGAGGGTGCTATCTCATACATCACAAGAAGCCAAGCCCTGATATAGGGCTTGCCCAAAGAGGTTGGGGCTGTCCTGTAACTTTTGGGTAAACCTGTCCATGTTGACTGTTGAGACCTAAGGGCTGTAGGATCCTCTCATGTGGAGGCAAAATGTATTAGGAGTCAGTGTAAAGGGGAACTATGAAGAATGCATTTTGAGATCCAGGCTGTGAAATGAGTGGAAGATGGAGGAATGTGGGAAAGAAGAGGGTAAGGATTAGGAATGACTAGGCAAATGGGAACAACTCCTTCTTGATCAGGTGGAGGTCCTGGGCTAAGCAGTAGGTCCCTGAGTGTTTGTGTACTGGCAATATGGGGGTTTTACAGGAAGAATCTTAGTGATGAGGAGTCCCTGAGTAAACAATTGGTGTATGATGTGTGTAAGTCCTTCCCTGTGGCTGAGGTAAATAAGAAATTGAGGATATGAAGAAAATTTAGTTTGAAGTTTCAGTCAGATAGGGTTGGCTTTTGGAGGGATGTTATGACTGTCTTGGAGGTGTCCCCAGACTTGGCGATCTACCAGGTCTGGAGGCAGTGGTAGAGTAGGTGGTGTGAAGGTATTAAAAAGTGTAAGAACTAGAGGTAGAAAAAGCTGAGTAGTAATAGTGTCCCTGGGGAGAAGTTGTGGGGTGGCTCCCAGGAGTTGAAGAACATCTCTACATACGAGGGGAACTGAACAGGAGGGATTGACCAGGAGAGTGAAAAAAGATGTCCCTTCAGGGCACAGGTTAGTTTAGCTATTCTGTTTGGATAGGAGGGTTTCACATCAATTCCCATAATCAAAATCTGGGAAGGAAACAAATGACCAGAATGGGCAGGCTAGACAGAGTTGGTAGCCCCTGTGTCCAGAAAAAATGTTATGCACTTATCTGCGACCTGGAGCATTACCCTGGGCTAAGCAAGTGTGATAGGAGTCCTTGAATCTGGGCTCCTTTAGTCTTCTGCAAATCCCTACAGCTTGAGAGAAGGGACTGCTTGACCAGTCACACCTCCATGTGGAGGCAGTGGGGAGGGACATGCCATAGGGCAGTCTCTCTTCCAGTGTCCTGCTTGTTTTCAGGTGGGACACGGCTTAGAAGGGGGCCATGGATTTGGGCACTGACAAGGCCATTGACCTCCACATCCACATCTGAAGCAAACCCCTGGTGGAAAGGATTGCTTGTCCCATTTGAAGCTCTCTCTGGAGCCACAGCCTGCATAGCAGCTACCAAAGCTTGGGATTGGAGCGATACCCTTTCCTGTAAACTAGCCTGACTGGCCAGTTCAGTTGCTTCCTATTGGGCATTATATACCTTGAAGGCCATTGTTACCTGATATCAGAGAGAGGTCTCAGGACCCTCCTCAGCTTGTTTGAGCAGTTTTCTAATATGAGGGGCCGACTGAGAAATGAAGTGAGTTGGTAGCATGCTAGCACTGTAGGCCCAGAGGGAGATTCAGGACCCAGTTTAGTGTATTTGGTAAGGGCCTCTTTAAGGTAGTTAAGGTAAAGACTAGATTCTCATCCAGATCCTGAGTAATTTCCCTCAGTTTATCAAAGTTTATGTATTGGAGACTGCCTGCATGCCTGCGTTGAGATGTTGGACCATGCAAGCACAATGGCAGCAACCCTGCTGGCCTTCCTGGTAGTCCAATTTGGTCCATTGTTGGGACTGTTGCTGCACCTATGGGTAGCGTTATGTCTGTTAATGGGACTTGGTCATCATCATCCTGTGCTGCCTGCTGGATGAGGGCCCCATTCATCTGGGGTGAGGGTAGGAGATAGAATGACATGAACATCATGCCAGGTGAGATCATAAGCCTGAGAAAGATCTCTATATTCCTTAATGTAAGTAGAAGAGTCAGCAGAGAAAGATCCTAGGCACTTTTTGATCTGGGAAAGATCCTGGAATGAAAATGGGATGTGGACTCACACAATGCCCTTTGCACCAGCCACTTCTCAGAGAGGACAAAGGAGGTCTGTGCTGGGTGGTTGGAGGACTTGATGAGATCTGGTGTGAGCACTAACAGGGGAGGAGAGAGATGGGGAAGAGGTGGAAGGACCTGCTGGAGAAGAAAGGGGTGGAGGTGTGACTGTAAGAGGAGAAGAGAGATAAGGGGAGGAGGGACCTGTAAGAGAAGAAGATGGAAGAGAGGAGGAAGGACCTTCCAGTAGAGAAGAAGGAGGAGTGGAAGCAGGCAGGCCTGAGAGTGGCATGGTAGGTGGAGGAGGAGCTGGGGGAGAAGAAGAGGAGGAAGTATGGCCTGTGTAAGGAGGGGGAGGGTGGGGTACATGGGGGGCTGAATGAAGTTCCAGTAGATCTGAAAACAAGGAAGAAGGTGCAGAAGAAATGGGGGAGAGGCTTGGCACCATCTCTGGTGAGGAAAACTTTGGTATTGGAGCAGGTAGTACAAAGTGGGGGTGAGCATGTAAGTCCCAAAAAGTATGAACGGAAGGCAATTCTGACCATTTCTCTGTCCTGTGACAGAAATTGCCAAATCAGTGGAGATTTGAATGTCAGAAGTTCCCTCTGGTGGCCATTTTGAGCCATTGTCCCAGACATAATGAGGCCAAGCCTCAGTTGAGTAAAAGACCAGCAGCTAACAGTGTAAGACTTGGGTGTGTCCTAATTTGGCAAAATTAAAATATAGACAGCCCAAAGGAGTTTTGGGGTCTAAGGAAGAGTGGAAGTTTCCCATGACCTTTCAGTATCACCTAGAGGGTGAACAGGAACAGAAAGAAGCATCCCAAATTCTGATCGTGGTCACCTATGAAATGAAAGCAGGCATGCCAGAGGCTAGGATGTCTCCTTAGCCTTTGGGGGCCCAAAATGGGTGGAGTGGGGCCAGTCAGAGAGTGGACTTCTCCACAATCTACCAGGGCTGAAATGGAATGGGTGGGAGTCTTGTGTGAGCATACAATTATGGGCAGATCACCTTTTTGGAAAGTTTAACTGAAAGGCCGTGGGAATTCACAGAACTTACCGCACTTCTGTCGACCCAGGTAAGGAGAAAGGAAGTGGTGAAGGAATTCCCTGGTGCATTTGACGGAGAGGGTAGACCTCAAACCCGATGCGGGGGTGAGGACCTTCTCCCAAATGTAAGATCAGATGCTGATCAAAAAGTAATGAGACAACAAGCATCTCAATAAAGCTTTATTGTGATCAGCTCTCAGGTGTGATTCACTGATCCACCAAGGTAAAGGGCTAGAAAAGTCATGCTGGGCCTTTGAAAGGGCAGATTTTTGGTACCCTGGGGTAGGCAGGGGGTAGGCGCTGTGATGAATAATTTTCCTGCAGTTGGTCGGAAACCCTGTTGGGACCTGTGTTCTCTGGGATTGGCTGGGGATCCCACTGAGTGACAGGAGGTTGCAAGAGGCAATTAGGGTTTATCTGTCCATGTCTGATTGGTTGCTCTTTGGCATGCACGGTGTGCCTGATGCCCTGTGTCCATTCAGTCATTTTCAATTCCCCCAATAGTTAGGTTTCAGAAATACCCCCTCTCTAGGGAATACCCCAAATGCCTGCAACCTTGGGAATGGTACTGAGCCACACTGAGATCCTAAGGTCCAGTAAGAATCTTTTGAGATGGACCTGAGCACCACTGTGACCTGGGGAAGGAAGGCCTGGAGTTCAGTATCAGTGTGGGGAAGACTTTGAGTAGCACTCTATGCCTGGGAATAGCACTGACCCCCACTGAGTGTGTGGGAATAGCACTGAACAAAACTGAGACATTGCAAATGTGCTGAGAAAAACAGACCTGGTAATGACCATGAGTCCCACTGAGATCCTGAGTTAGGCCTTTTTGAAATCATCACGAATATCCTGAACCACACTGACAATGTCCAGGAGACCCCATTGACTTCCTGGAGAAGGTAAGGAGACCAATAAGACTCTGGGGAAGGCCATGAGCACCACTGGGACACTGAAGAAGCACAGGCTCCAATGATATGCTAAGGAAGGCCCTCAGCCACACTGAAACACTTGGGAGGGCATATGCCCCACTGATGACCTGAAAATCCTGAGAATGGTGACACCGGGAAAGGTCTGAGAGCCATCCAGAGCACAATGAAGGCCCAGAAACCCAGTAAGACACTAGAGAAGGCCTCCCAGAAAACTGGGGAATCATCTATATCCAACTAATGTCTTGTGGAGTACTCTGAGGACCATAGAAATGCTGGAGAATACCTGAGCTTCAGAAAGACTCTGGACACCAATGTGACACTGGAGAAGGCCCTGAACCTCCATAAGACTCTGAAGAAGAACCTGAGTTGCACTGTGATCCTGGGAAAGCAATGACCACCACTGAGAACTAGGCAAGGCCCTGGGATCCACTGAGACCCTAGCAACATCTGAAATCAGTGAGTCGTAGGGAAGTTTCTGAACCTCACTTGAACACTGGGAATAGCACTGAGTCCCACTGAGAACTTGAGAAAGTTCATGAGAACAACTGAGATCCTGGGGAAAATCTGGGGAATGTCCTTACCCCACTGAATCCTGGGGAAGGATCAAGTTTCTGTGGAAGGCCCTACACAGGACTGTGACTCTGAGAAAACCCTAAGCCCAATGATACCCCTGGGACGGATCTGAGTGATATAGAAATGCTTGGAAAGGCTTTAAACAATGCCATGACCTTCAAGAGCCTTGAGACTCAAAGAGAGACTGGGAAGGCCTGTGAACATCATTAAGGCCAAACTGAATGGGCTGAACCACTGAGACTCTAGTTAAGGCCTATAGCTTCTCGGAAACAGTTCAGAAAGATCTGATACTCACAAACATCACATGGACTGCTCCAAACATCACTGAAAATCTGAGAATGACCATGCGTACTTCTGATTCCCTGAGCAAGGCAATGAGCCTCATTGAGACCCCAGTGAAGGTCCTGATTAGCACTGAGGCATTGAGATTGGAAATGAGCTTCATGAGTTTCAGGAAAAGAAATGACAATAATAAGACCCTTGGGGGGACTCTGCATATGACTGTGACCCTGTAGAAGACACAGAGCTTCACTAAGACTCTGCATAAGGCCTTGAACACAATCTGGACTCCACTGGATTCCATCAACTTCACTTTAATTCTACTGAAGGCCTTTAGTGTAACAGAAACATGGGGAAAGAGTCTGAGCCCCAGAAAGACAATGTGGGCAACTCCAAATGACATTGAAATTCTGGGGAAGGCTGAGAGTTCACAGAACAAGGCATTGAGATTTATGGAAATCTTGGTGCAGGATTGAATTGCGCTAAGAATCTAGGGTGGAACATGAGCACAACTGTGACTCTAGGATTGGTGCTGAGCTCCACTGAGAACCTGTTTAAGACCCTACAATTCACTGAGACCCTCATGAAGGCCCTGACCCCAGTGAGCTGTGTGAGGAGACACTCAGAGCCCCACTAAGACTCTGAGAATGCACAGCACTGAGCCTCACTCAGGCATTGGGAATGGCACTGAGCTCCACTGAGACTTTGTTAGAGACCCTGAGACACAGTGATATGCTGAGGATGGCTGAGGTTCCTCTGAAGGGACGGGGAAGGCAATGAACCTCAATGAGACAACTGGAAATATCCTGAGTTCCACTGTGACCCTGGGAATTGCTGTTAGTGGTACTAGGAACTGGATAAGGTCCTCAGTTTCACTGGAACCCTGTTGATGGACTCGAACCCAGGGTGTCCTTGGGAAGTTTCTGAGCCACATAGAAGCTCTGGGAATATAGTTAGCACCAAAGAGACACTGCAAAATGCCATGAGAATAGCTGACACGGAGGTAAGTCTGTGAGTCCTGCTGGGAACCTGTTGAAAGAGTGTGTCCCACTGAGAATTTAGGGAATGTCCTGAACCAAACAGAACCTAGCAATATCTACATGTCCTGCTGAGTGCCTGGGGCAGGTAAGCAGACCGCTATGCCTCTGAAAGAACAAACTCTGACTGTGAGACTGGAGAAGGCTGTGAAACCCACTGAAGCTCTGGGCAAGGCCCTGATCCCCATTTTTGAGTAGGAAAGGCCATGTGTCCCATTGAAAAGCAGGAAGACACAATGACATAGTGGGAAATTTCTGAATCTCATTCAGATTCTAGTGAAGTCCCTGATCCCCTGAGATACTTTTTAAAGCCTTTGGATCCAATAAACACTGGGAAAGTATCAAAGCCATAATAAATTACTATGGCCAGCTCTGATCCACACTCAAATGTGAGGAGAAATCCTGAGACCTAATGATATTCAGTGAAAGGCACTGAGTCCACAAGACTTGGAAAAGCCATAAGTTCCATTGATGACCTGGAAAATTCCTGAGACCAAATGCAACCTGGGGAAAGTTATGCATCTCCATTATACCCTGACAGAGTTCCTGCACCCCACTGAGAAGACAGCAAACACTTTAGCTTCAAATAAACTCGTGAGAAATATCTGAGCCCCAAAATTCTGTGCACACCCAAAGATGCATTGACATTCTGTTGAAGGGCATGTAATTCTCAGGGAACAGTTATGATCCTCATAAAAAACCTAGGGTATGGCCCAACATCGTGCACAGACCCCATGCACAGACCCAGACAATGGGTTCCAGCACTATTATATTATAATAACATGTATAATCATGCTGGAACTCTATTGTCCATCATGAGAAACAAGTACCACCTTGGTTGTTGGGACATCTCAGAGGTGCTGTGAGTGTGACTGAGACAAGAGTTCAACAAACTTCCCAGAAGAGTGGGGTCATTGAGGCTCTATTCAGAAACACAAGCCAACACCCAGGAAAGAAGGAGGGGTGTGTGCAAGAAATCCCCAGTAAGGAGAACCGAGCACACAGGGGGCCCAGGTGTGCAAGAAACCTCAATGAGGAGGGGTTCAGGACAGGGGGAAGCTTAATTCCAGAATGGGGAATGAAAATTCTAGGCCTAGGAATGGGGAAGAACAATGGAAGATCTCATATGTGTAAATCTTCTTTTCCTTTGAAGATCAGGAATAGCAATCATTGTTGGTGGTGGGAGTAATTCTGCCCCTGTGGAGGACAAGTGGCCACCTGTACCTTTATTTTTGGTGTCCACCATGGCTGGCACACTCTATTACTAATTTTTCCAAGTGCACAGGCCCTTTCATTTCATGGTCATCCTGTAAAAGTATGCAACAGGCTTTATTTTAACCCATGTGTTGTATTCTGTGTCTGTGTACATGCTTGTCTGTATTATGTGCATGTCATCAAAATTGACTGATAGATTGATAAGTACTCATACATGTCATGATTGAATACAAATGTATTTCAATTCACATGATTTAAATAAAACTTTAACTAAAAGGGTCAATCTCAATTGGTAAGAACAAAGGTGTTATTGATACTAATAAACCATGCATTTCTTCAGGTGCCTGGCCAGATTGTTCATTCCTATAACATGTTTAAAGTGCAATGGCCTTTGCTTCTAAGGATTTTTCTTTGGCAGTAATAACTGACTTAAAGTTAATTAGACTTGTTTCATATCTTGCTTTCCAGGAGTATCTTAAGTTACAAATGAGCAAATGAGTTTTTACATAAGTGGGATTAATCTTCATAAATGTGTTTGTTAGAGGAGACATCTGATTATAAGCAGTGTTAAAATGCTAACACATCAACTAAATATAAATTCAAGGACTCTTGGCTTCTTCAATTCCATCAGGTAAAATGCTGTGTGCAGCTCGGTAGTTAATTCAGAAACCAGTGAGGAGTGATGTGGGACGGAGAAAAGACTGACAGACACACATAGAGTGAAAAAGCTGAGGCTGGGGGAATTTACTTTCTGATGGAAGGTGAATGACTCAGAGCAAGGTCAGCATGATTATTTTATAGGTTTTTCATCAAAAAGTTATTTGTGAGAAAGTTTCAGCAAAGCAGACAGACCTGAAGATTACAGTGCAACTTGGGAGACATTGAGGTTCTCTTGTTATGCCCAGAATTCTCTATTCCTAGGACATGGTGCCTGAGTTCAAGGTCCCAATTGATGAACCTCAGTGCCTTTGCACAAAGCCTTGTTTGGCTGATTGTCACCATAGCAACTGGGCCATATTGACCTGCACTTCTGCACAAAAATTTCCAGGACAAAAACAGTGATGAGACTATCAGAAGCCATGATTCAACTCACCACTTTCACAGTAACGTATATTTGGGTCTACTAAATGTGTGCTTAAGTCAGTTTATTTTAAAAGAGGAATTAATATTGTGCATTTCTGGGTCTTAACTAAGAGCAAGTTTACATGGGTTAAAATTCTAACAGCTGTAAGTTTGTATGCATACAAAATGTTTCAGCATTTTTTTAATTAAAGTACTGTAAAAGATTGAAGTATTACATCTTATTAAAAAGGAGTAAGACTTATGTGAATGAGGGAAGAAGGAACTCTTGTAATGCAAGGGACAACCTAAGAGAGGTTTTATGATTTCTGGATGAAGGCATTGATCAGAGTCTGTGCTGAACAGACATCCAAAAGCTTTGGGGTTAAGGTTGAAATCTATGTTGTACAGGCATCGGGAGGGTACTGAGGTTATTGCTTCACCCATGCTTTTCTAATTGACTATGTCCTGTTTGTCCTTCATTGGAATTTTTCAGTAACCTTCACATGAGTTCATCCCCAGTTCCATTTGCCCCCCTCCACCTCTCTGGGATAAAGGTGTTGGCTGGAGTGTTTAACATCATGGGGTTGCCCTTTACATTAAAAAATAAAACCTTATTTCCTGAGTGCCAGACTATTAACTCTCGTATCTTATCCAAGGTATGAAAACTGCCAGTCACAAAGAACATGGCAATGGGTTCCAGCACTCTTATATTATAAGCTTGGGGAAACATTAAGGCCCCTATTTTATTTTTTGTGTGCCATATTGTTTAACCCTCCCCATCTCTTCTGTGAGAAGCTGTGTATGTAAATTAAATGTACAGATGACATTCTCACCCAAAGAGTAACAACTTTGTTGGAAATTGTCTCCCAGGGAAAGGTACAAAGTCTGCTCTGCTGGGGTGTCCTAGGAGTTAATAAGCTCTTTTGGGCCAATGGAATCTTGAGAAAAAGTTTCAAGTTATCTTTTTTAAAAATTATTTTTATTTGTCAGAGACCTTTATTTATTTACATGTGGTGCTGAGAATTGAACCCAGTGCCTAACACATGCCAGGAAGATGCTGGACCACTGAACAACAACCCCATCCCTGATCAAGTTATCTTAACAAAGATTTTGTTCAATCAGGAAACAACATTCCACAAAAGTATCAACTTATCCTCCTTAAGAAAGAGGCATTCATGGGGACCATTATTTTTTGGATAACTCTTTAAAACATGAATTGAATCCATTTAGGGGAGAACTTTACCACAGTAGTGTTCTCCAAACCAACGTGGTCTGTAGTGGTAATTACCTTCAGATTTGTATGAAAAAGCAAATTTAATTGGAGATTTACTTATGTCATTCCATGTTCTGGTAACCTGTTTTTCAATAAGATAGACATGAACTTTTGTGTGAATTTTTACACTAGGGTGGAAATTTAAATATAATGTAAAAAATAATGAGAGCCTGATTCCTTTAAAAGCTTACATGGTGAAATAGGGAAGCATTTGGCCACTTTTTCTACACAGAGTAAGATCTCTAATAGTTTATCGATTATATTTCAGATGTAATGCTGCATTTGTTATTTGTCAAGAGCCCTGCCTTATTGCGATAAGAATCCGCCTCTCACCCTGTGTTAGACTGAATACAAAGAAAGTTAGACTTCCACCCATTTTAAATTATAATTGAAAAGAAAAAAGAAATGTTTCTGTTTTGTATAATATACAAAGTGTAAGAAGCTGAAGTAAGTTTCAAAAGGTTTCAAGATGGTAAGTCTCAAAAAGTTCATGTATGTGATTAAGTTGGTTATAATCAGTCAGTTATTGAAGGGCTTTTTTCTAAGGTTAAGCTTTAATATGCAAATTCACTGTTTAGAAAAAGCAAGAACTTCTTAAAACATTAATCTGGTCTTATTTGTCAATATAATTTATTGTTTTTTAAGTTTTCATGACTTCGGGAAGCTAAGTCTTAAAGGGATTAACAGTGTGCCTGTTTTAAACTCTTTAAAAAAATAAAGTCTTTTAAATGATTACTTTGTAGATGATAAATAAACAACTGTTATGTGTATATCTGAGAACTGTTTGAGCCTTGTCTAAGTTTCAAGGTAAAAGTTAAACTTAGTTAATGAGGACATGTGCATAAATGTGACCCTAGCCATCACTGACTTCTGTGTATATCAGATGACTTCATGTTCTTCAAGTACACAATCTTTTAAAATGTAAAGCTTAGGAGAGCAGTTTACCAAGTTGATGTTCTCCCAAAACTCTCCTTCAGATTTATATAGAAATTACCAAGTTGGTGGGTATATATGACATTTAATATTTTGTAACTGGATTAATGTAACATGTTATTATAAGTTATATAAATAATTTGTGTTACTCTTTACAGTGAGATGGGAATATAAGTGTATTTTTGAAGGTATTTGTTACTTTGGAATTTGGGTGACTATATGACGGAGAGTGGAGCAACTGAGGCAAAGGACAGTGAGCCACACAGCAACCAATCAAATGGGCAGGAAAACTCCAATGATTTACCTCCACCTGTCACCCAGCAGGACCCCAGCCCATTCCTTCCTATAAAGACCCTGGTCAACCTGGGCCACGGGCAATTTTCTCCAAATCTGTACCATTACTTATACCCCAGGGGCTGGGAATTTCACACAAGAGCCAAATTCCAATAAAACTTGCTTTGGGCACTTTCTGTCCAATTTTATTTGGCCACTAGCCATGCCCCTGAGTTTACAGTATTAAGGAGACTGAATTGTTTAAGTTAAGAGCTCTCTTGGCCTTTACATTTAATTCATGCTTCAGATTTACTGTCATATTCTGTTAACTGATATTCAGATAGATTAAGGAACTAATACATGAGAACACTCTGAAATGATATTTTAGAAAGGGGCAAATATCATCTTCAGAAATAGAGCAATTTACCTCAAATTTGTCAAGAATCTTCACCTGAAATAAGATTCTGCCTATCACATGTTGGCTCCAATGTACTCTAGAATTAAGCTGATCTAAAGTTTGTTCAAAAGTAGCTTTTTTTTTTTTTTTTTGTAAATGTTACTGAGATCTCAAAATAAACAGGAGATACAATATATAATTTAGTAAAGTTTTGAGATTATCAAAATTATGATTCTTGGTTCATAGCTATTATACAAACTGAATATTTTTGCTCTTGTTAGGTTTTAAAAATTTCCTTAACTGTTATAACTAATGCCTGTTAGTGTTTTGCAGACACAGTGTTCTGATAGAACAACCTGAGTTAATTTGAGAAAATAGTCCATCCCCTATAGGACAGATAGCATGTACTTCTGACTTCCAGTTCTAATACATACCCCAAATAATTATAGACATTGAAGTTAAAACCCAGGAATCTTACTTCAAGACTGGCAAAACTGACCTGCTAGATGTTTAAAACCAAAATGTGGAGATCAAAGTCAAGTAAGTCAAAGGGACGAGGAAAGAGTCACTGATATTTTGGCCCTTGTCCTTTATGGTGAACTAGGATAGAGGGAACAACAGGACACCTGTGAGAGCCCTGCAACTCTGGGGAGTCACCTGACCTGTTGATCAGGGGTGTTGAGAGTACCCTAAAGAACAGGAAGTGAACCAGTGCACACTCTGCAAAGACCAGGGTCTTTGAAGTGGATAATGGCAAACCACCTGGGGCCAGAAAGGGAAACCAAGGAAAGCCACATGGGAGCAGCAAGACCTTCATCCATCCTGGTAGATGGCACAACTGCTAGAGGAAAAGCAAAAGGAGCCAAAAGGCTTCTCATGAGTTCCCACGTTTGATCCCTGATAAAACTCTGCTGACTCTAACAGTAGAGAAGAAAAAGGTCAATTTTGACAATGTTGGTCTTAAAACACCTACCAAGAATATACACGCAAATCACACCATGCATTGGTATTTAAAAGATACAACATGGTTCTTTTATTGTCAATTGAGATGTACTTTTTGTCAGTTCTCAAAGAAGCAACTACAACTCTGAAATGGAATATTGCTCACCTTTAAAAAAGAATGAAATTCCGGCATTTGCTGGTAGATGGATGGAGTTAGAATATATCCTGCTAAGTGAAATAAGCCAGACCCAAAACACAAAAGGCCAATTTTTTCCTCTGATATGCAGAAGTTAATTCACAATAAGGAGGAGAGAGGAAAAAATAGAGTCACTTTATAATAGGTAGAGGGGATTGAAGCCAGGGGAAGGGGTGTGCAGGAAGGAATCATAGTAGAGTGAAACAGACATTATCATCAGATGTACATGTTTGACTGCTTGACCTGCAACATGTATAATCAGAAAAATGAGAAATTACACTCCATTTATGTATGACCTATCAAAATGTGTAATTGCTTTTTACTGTGATGTACAACCAATTAGAGTGAATACAATAAAATTTTTTTAAAAAAAATAAAGGAATTGTTTTCATGCTGGAGGCCTGATAAATGTCACAAAAATCTCTGTCACAGTCACAAGTTTGTGCCCAGTGAATTTGAAACCTTACAAATCTTCTTACCCTCCTGCCTAAATGAACTTGATCTGTCTCTTGCCATTTTTTTCTGGTATCATTATTCTGAGCTGCTGCTCAGATCCCTCTCCCTTTGGAGTCTGCAATTCATCATTTCCAGTCTGGCAACATGGTTTTTTCAAAACAGGACACAACTGATACCATGGAGAGAGGCCTGAGCCCACTGAGAAACTTGGAAAAACCATGAGCACCACTGATAGCCTACAAAAAACTGAGAGCCCATGACACACTGAATTAGGCTGCATCCCTTTGAGATCCTGGGCAAGAGATTGAGCCCCACTGAGATCCTTGAAAACGCCCTGAACCTCACTAAGACATTGGACAAAGCATTGATCACCACTGTGACCCTGCTAATGGCTGAACTTCACTGAGCACCTGGGCAAGGTCCTGGGATTCACTGAGACCCTCATGGAGGCCCTGAACCTGTGGGCTCTGAAGGAAGATTCTGAGCCTTACTTAGACTCTGGTAATACCACTGAACCTCTTTGAGACTCTGGGATTAGTGTGATTGCAAACCCATAGCTGGTGGTGAAATAAGATTGTAATAATATTATGGTAAGACACCTATCCCTGGGGAAGGAGTCAGTTCCCCTCCCCTCTCTCAGCCTTTTCTCAGGAAGTCTGATTAGCCATGGGTCCCTATCTTTTGGAATGTAGATAACTTCCCCTGGGAGTCTGACTTCTCCCCTTTGAAGTGTAAATGTACCTGTAGGGGCTCTGAGCCCAAGGCTGGAGATTTCCTGAAGGTCTTGTAAGAGAAGCCAGTTCTTTCCCTTCCTGCAGTCTGCTTCTGTAAACATACTTCCTACTAGAGCCCTTGCAGAACCATACATGCAGTAGACTAGAAATTTATGACACTACATAGTGTTGTGAGGTGCAACTTAAGAACAGATTGATTGCTACTGAGAAGTCCAAATTTGAGAGTCTTTAGTAAGCTGGCTGGCTGACTGTCTCACACAATGCCCCAAAAATGGTTATTGGGAGAAGAGCCCAACCATAGGGTTTTGGGGGTTCTTATATCAAAAATCACATAAATCATAAGTGTCTGTTGCTATGATTTGAAATTACAAACTAACATCATGAGATCATCAACACAGGGAAGTGGGTCAAAATGACCCTAACCTAGATACAAAGTAAAGAATGGTTACTAACATCCACACACTCACCCTTCACATGGTACATTCTTTAGGAGCAATAGGAATCAAAACAGAGCAATTTTTCATTACATAAGAATTGTCATTTTGTATTGCTACACATGTCACTTGCTCCCAGAGCTATGTCTATAGGCCACAGCAGAGGGGCAGTTGTGAAGGTAGTCATGACAGGACATGCAAGACAGCTGGCCCAGGTCCCACCACATCCCTGGAGGACTGTGGAGTGAAGCAGCTCAGCCTTCTAGGGGGACATTCAGGAATCGGCTTCCATCCTGCAGCTGGAGCAGGTGCTCCTCTAAGTCTACTTTGGGCCAATGAAGAAGCCTGAGGCACCTGTACATGATGAGTGCCATGGAGAGCTGATGCAGCACTGCCTTCTCTGCAGCTGACATCCTGGGCACAACCTCAGGGACCAGCTGACTTCCCAGCTGCCCACATAGCACTACATGCTGGACCTGACTAGTGCTTTCTTCTCTTTTTCTGGAGAGGAAGGAGCAGTCTGCCTTCACAGGGGAAGGCTTGCAGTGGACATTTCAAGTGTTGCCACAGGGTTATTTGCATAGCCTGACCCCGTAAGGCCCCCAAAAAGGAAACCCCAACTCTGTCCCATGGATCGACGGCAACCCCAATCAACCGCAGGAGGCGTCACTTGATGCAAACCGCAAGAGGTGTTTATTCCAGCGCGCTGGGACCCAACTCGTGACTCACGCAGGAGTCGAGGAGTCGAGTCCCTAGCAGAAAATCTTGTAGGTTTATAAAAGCAGAGACCACACATCGGGAGGGGTCACACATGAAAGGGGGGAAAAGGGGAAAAAAAGGAAAAAGGGGAACAAAGCTGCCAGGAAATTTCAAAGGGGGTCTGGGTTTGCCGATAACATACAACATTTCACAATGTTTTACAACAGGGCATAGATTCTGGTCAATAGTTTCTGGTAATCCTACTGTTTGAGCACTATCTGGCTATCTGGCTCAATTTACTCTTTTACTCTCTGTTTGGGGCTGATTCCTTGAACAGCTTTAAGGGCTTTGTTCCCGTCACTGGGAAGGAGACCTTAGGGAGTTGAGATAAAACAGACAGCTTAAAAAAATGTTCATTCTTTCATTTCCTGTTTTCTTTTCTGGTAAGTTCTAATCATGGAACTTCTGTCTTTATATACTCTTCTCCAAAGCTATTTCCTTGGTGGAGGGACTGGTATTATTGCCTGAGCATTAGTACTTGTACAGCACTTATTCTCTCCCTGATGAAGGTGACTCCATGAAGGAGATATTCAGAAGGTTACACGACCCTTGGTTGTTACATTTGGCTGCCGTAAGATTTTGCTGTACAGTTATTAAATCCCAGAAGAAGATGGGGTGCCAATAAGTGTTGCCAATAGTTTCATACCCCCATGCGGAACAATAATAATGGTCTATACCTCCGCATGTCCTTGCCATATTCCGTGACCTCCCATCCCGGGGGCAGAAATAGAAAGGGGTCTGTTCTAGATTGTCACGGGAGTGTGGGTAGTTACATCCTGGGTTGTACCCTTCAACTAGGCAGTATTCTGTTCCCCCAAAAGGCCTGGGTGATGTTGGCCAATGTCTATGTGCCTCCTCAGAAGTCAGGGTAGGGATATCCCAATTATCTAACCCAGCTACTAAGGCGGAGATGTCTGAAGTTAGGGATGGCCACCAAGCCCAAAGGTGTTTCTCCCTGGTGGTGCGCTCCATATTATATATCCAGTCTGGGAGAGGACCTGCCATGTTAGTCATTGGGGGACATGAGGGTTGGGACTACTTATCAGGGGGAGGTGCGTCAACAGAAGCAGGAACATGGTGGACGTGGAGCTTAAGGGGTTGTCCGATTTTTTCACTTTCCATGTTGGGTCTGGTGGTGGTGTAGGCTTGACATGCAAAGCGTGAATCCAGGTGGTGATGCCATTGACTTTTCAGGCAGGCAAGGGCCCAGGGGGCACCAATTAGCAGCCCCTTGTTTGCAGTCCTTGATAAACAGTCCTTGATAAAGGCAGGTAAATTTGATAATCAATGGCCTCCGGAGATCCTTGACATTCCATTCTTCCAGGGGCAGTCTCCAACTTGCAGAGGCAGATGACTTTATGGCTTCATTTCCTCGATTTGGCCCGATCCCCTATTTCTACACTAACTACCTGTTCCCAATTCTGGCTTCATTCCCCCCTTTAGCTTTAGGAACACCTAACTGCTTGTTAAGGAATGGGGCATCGGTCGTTCTGGCTGCTTTGAAGCTGAATGGGGGCAGCGAGGGGCAAGCAGTTTGGAGTTCCTTTTTTAAAAAAATTCGGTCAATTGAGGGGTCCCAGGAAGAAGCCTGGTTGGGGAAGAGCAGGTTGTAAAGTCTTCTGGGGGTGGCTGCTTCTATAATAGAAGAACAAAAAGACATGAGTACTGAAATGAGATTAGTACAAAGTAAATGTTGCAGCATCTCAAACGTGCCACTGAGTATCATGAAAATGACAGAAGTTAATCTCTCACCAGGAGGTGGAAGAACTGAGAAATTTTTCCCATAACTAGGCCTAGCAAAGGCTGGAGAGGACAAGGCCTTTATTTGGGGACTTTAACATTGTCCAGATTATCAGGAATATAAACACAACATTTAACTCTTAATGTCATACATGTCCCCAGAAAATATAGTTAAGATACTTAATGTCATCTGATTTTGTAAAATATCCCTTTATTGGCATAACCTGTGTTTACTAGAGATCTCTATACTTCTGTTACTTAGGAATAGATAATCATACTAGCAAACATAGATTAAGTCTACCTGTGTAGCTTAGGAAGGTCTGCAGGCCTTAAACTGACTAAAAACTTCTGACTCTGGCAGTTTCTCTTGATAGTTATCAGGCACATTTGCTGAAGAATCTTTCTTTCATTTGTAGCTTCCAGTCTTTATTCTAGTGGGCTAATACAAGTGTACATCTTAAGTTACATTTAACTATTATTTCCTTTAAATGCCCAAGAATGGCTATATTTTGGTTTCAACTGTTTTGCTGGGTATCTAAGATCAAGCTGGTCAAATTGACCTGGTTCCTGTCTTGTTAAAGAGTCAGCTGAGTTCCCATGGGGGTCACTCATAGAGAACTTAAGAGCGGCTCACTCATAGAGAACTTAAGAGCGGCTTCCTAGTTCCACCAGTGACTTTGGTTAGGCAGGGTCTCTTAATGAGGTGACTTCCTTTGAAAGCATCAAGGGATGTTTCCCTTTTTCCATGACCCTCCTCTGCAACAGATGCACTGAGTGATTTTTCATCCTCTAGTCTCAACAATCTCCTTGAACAGGAGGTTGTGTGACCCAGAGTTGCAACACTCCTTAGAGAAGTCCTCTTATTCCATGGGTTCAGGCTGACTTTGAGGGCAAAACCCAAATATGGACTTTTCTTGACCTCTGTATTTAACTCCAATCTCTAAGTTTGATCTTAGTCATCCAGCAAGCCAGTCTCACCAGTCATAAAGTAAGAGTACTGGGCTTTAACTTTAATGTCCATAACTTTACAGTTATTTACCCTTTTATCTAACTGGAATCTGTATTAGTACTGGAAATTATCACTGTCTGTTCTATAGGTGATGGCTTATTATCACAAGTTATGTAGGTTGTGTGTTCTTGAAGCAGCTACTTCTGCAAAACATTAACAGGTAACAGTTTTACTAAATGAAATTACAAAGAGTAAAAACATATTCAGCTTGTATAATAGCTATCTTGAATTTTGATTGAGAACCACATTCTATCCACTATTTGAGATCTCAGTACTTTTACAATAAGAACCAATCTTTTGACTAGAACTTTAAATAGGCTGAAGTCTGGCTTATTTTGGAGCTATTCTACACAGTGAGGTGGGAGGCAGAGCCTTATCTCTGGTGAGGCATGGCTCTTTACAGATCTTAAGTGTTCTAATTCTGATGTTGATCTTTGCCTCTTCCTTAAATATCATTAAGTGGTTTACATATACTGTTTCCTGAGTCTATATAAATTTTATAATTAACACAATTTAACATAGTATCTAAAACATGAATCAAAGAAAGGCTGAGAGAGCTTTTAACTTTCCTTTTGTGTGATTAAGTGGCAAAATGTTTTCATGTTTCTTTCATGTTTCACAATACTAACCTTTAAACAAATCAGGCTCTAGTGTTTAGAAATACATTTACATTTGAAATTCTTTATCTCAGTGTAAAAAGTGACAAATTTTACACATACCCTATTGATAGCAGGTCCTATAATAGAACATTAAATGATAGAAATAAATCCCCAATAAAATGTACTCTTTATAAGTTTAAGATTACCATTACAGACAAGTTTAATCTGAAGAATAGCAGAGCTCGATAAATTCCCTGCTTTAAAAACTTGTATACCTGGAAAATATGAACACATTTAATATACAACTAGTGACCATTTCACAATTACCTTGACACTTTTATCTTACCAAATTTAGTTTTTAAAGAAAAATGTAGACTCTGTAACATAGTACAATACTCTATAACAGTTGTTTAACCATAATTGTATACACCCCAATTTTTAAGACTAATTGTTCTAAAGAATAAAACTTAATAGACACAAAGTTGAGACTAAATTAGTGTTTCAAATCCTTGTCATTTTACCATGTCATTCTACCATATAGATTAAACTTTGGTTTACATCAGAACATTAGTATTTCACCTTAGGAAAAACCTTAAATAGCTTTAGCTGTCTCACATATATATAACCAACTTAGTTACACACAAACTTGTTGAAACTTGCCCTTTACTTACACAGACTTTCTGAGCACTTACATAGACCCTCATGTATTTCATCACACAAGCACTTTCTTACCCAGAAACCTTTCCTTTTCCCTTTTACTAAATATATTTCCATACCCAGAATCTTTTATTTTCTCTTTCCTATTTGTTGACCCCTTTTTGTTCACATTCTGAAACAACTCTTATGAAATTTCTGAATTTAGATAAATTACTCTTTTTTAATAAGATTAAATATTTTGTTGTTTAAAGTACTCTAATTGAAACACAGTTGAAACTTTTTATATAGAATTGCACTTCTTAGGACATAACTCTTAGTAACCTTGTTTTTAGTTTAGTGATGACACAAAGCAAGTTTAAACCCTTTTATTTACCAACCTATGGAAACACCAATAATGTTTAAGTATGATACCCCATGGAATTTAAGGAGTTAAGAGTACTTGATGTTATTCAACAATTAGTATTTTAACTTTGTAAATTAATCAGATATCTCTACAAACACATTTGAGTAATCCCATACATGTCAACTCTAATTCACTTATTCTGTAAAAACCAAGATTCAGACAAGTGTCCTGAACAGTATTTGCTGTCTCTTTCCTGTTGAAGAAAAGTCCTAGAAACAATTGATATTAGACACTTTATTAACATCAATATTTTATTAGCTTGACCACCTAGAGACTTTTGAGTTATTTTCAAAGACATTTTACTTTTATTAGTTTACCCAATTTGAACCTTTTTAAATCATGTGAATTAAAAGTATCTGGATCCATTTTTAAATTTTAATTTTAGGAGCGCTCAGTTTTGATACAGACAAAACATGACATCAGACAGCACGACATACAAATTACACAAAATCAAAGGCCTTGTAACTTTATAGGTGAATCTCCATTGGAATGTAACAGATGTTCAAAAACTCTAGTTGAATAAAAAATAGAACTCATCAAAAAATCATGAGCTCCAAAAACATATCATTAAAAAACAAGAGTCCTGGAAAAATGATATGGCCATTAATTACTTTAGTAAAGTACCATAAGATTTACTTTGCTGGAGTTTTAAAGACTCTTTTTACTCTTTTTCTTCTTGCATTTGAGACCGGTCTCCTACTGAGCCTTTAGGCTTCTTTTATTTATATTTCAATGTAAGCCTTGACTGAGATCTGGAAGGATCTAACAGATTTTAACAGAAACTTTGTGTCTAGGGCATTTTAGCCATCTCATCAGGACAGGTTGGATGTCAAAGAAAATTATGAGACCTTATTTTCCATTACTTTTGAGAATGAAGCTACTTTGCCAAGTTACCCTTCAGGGCTGTCGGGAGGGGGAGTCCGGAGAAGGAATCTTTGGGGTCCACCCTAGAGTAGCCCGAGCCAAGAACCCCGCAGTTGTTCCAACCCTTCCTCCACCTTGTCCACCACAAACACACAACAGAACCAGAACCAGATGGGCACCACTCCAAATGTAAGGCCCCCAAAAAGGAAACCCCAACTCTGTCCCATGGATCCACAGTAACCCCAGTCAACTGCAGGAGGCGTCACTTGATGTAAACCACAAGAGGTGTTTATTCCAGCGCGCTGGGACCCAACTCGTGACTCACGCAGGAGTCGAGGAGTCGAGTCCCTTGCAGAAAATCTTGTAGGTTTATAAAGGCAGAGACCACACATCGGGAGGGGTCGCACATGAAAGGGGGAAAAAGGGGGAAAAAAGGAAAAAAGGGGAACAAAGCTGCCGGGAAATTTCAAAGGGGGTCTGGGTTTGCCGATAACATACAACGTTTCACAATGTTTTACAACAGGGCATAGATTCTGGTCAATAGTTTCTGGTAATCCTACTGTTTGAGCACTATCTGGCTATCTGGCTCAATTTACTCTTTTACTCTCTGTTTGGGGCTGATTCCTGGAACAGCTTTAAGGGCTTTGTTCCCGTCACTGGGAAGGAGACCTTAGGGAGTTGAGATAAAACAGACAGATTAAAAAAATGTCCATTCTTTCAACCCTCTGCCATGATTGGTGGCCAGTGACTTGGCCCAGTAGACTCAGACACCCTCAGTACATGTTTTCTCCCCAGATGATGTGTTGTTGACCTCTGACTATCTTGCAGATAGAAAGCTTGCAGCCTTCACCTTAGTGGCCCATTTTGAGACACATGGCTGGGCAGTGAACAAGCCCAAGATGCCAAGACCTGGCTTTTCATTCAAGTTCTTGGATAAGTTTCCATTGGGTAGGACAAAAGTTTGCCTGAGGCTGTTATTGATAAAATTCTGGTAGATCTGTGACCAACAATTCTTGTATACTTGCAGACCTAGTTGGATTATTGTGACATTGGTGGTTCCCATTTGGTCCAGTTGTGTCAGCCCTGTTGCCCTAGTAAAGAAAGGGGTGTGGTGGGACTGGACAGTGGCCACAGAACAGATGCTCTAAGACACTGTTCAGCAAGCTCAGGTCTTGCATGTAGCACACCCAGCTTGCTGCATTGAGCTGAATGGGTTTGGAGGAGGCCTGTGGCAGTGCATGAGCATCCGGCTAGACCAGTAAGCTTCTGGTCACTGTGGTGGAGGGTGCAGAGTTTCACTACACTCATAGAGAAGCAGCTGGCAGCTATGTATGCAGCCCTTGTGACCTCAGAGTCTTTCAAGGGCTGCTGAAGTTTTGGTGCATGCCAAGTGTCTGTGGCAGAAGGAATTGGGGTTTGCCCCTTACCACAAGGACAGGGGGAGGTCAGACACCTACCCTAGGAAAATGAGGAACATACTTCTGACAAAGTGTCTTGTCTGCTATTCCCTGTCCCTTGAGTCCTACATATTCTAAAGGCCATGCAGTGCGCAAATGAGGAAGCGCCAGGCAGGGTTAACACATATGAGTCAAGGAGCCAGGTCTCTTCGAGGTGGGAGCAGCCCCTTGGCTGCCTGTGCTTGGTGCCCTAAGGATCCAGTAGAGGGCCCTGGTCTCCTTCAACTGCTGCTGCTAAACGGCCCTCTGCTGACATCTTATGGTAGATGTGGGAATGGGCAAAGGAGCCCATGGGCTGAATTGCATGCCTTAGGGATGGTGGCACTGTATGAACCAGGGCCTCTGATCTTCTGTACCGACAGCTGGGCCGTGTTTAGGGGTCAACTCAGGGTTACTACATGGAAAGTAGTGGTAGGACATCGCCTTTGTGAGGTTCAACAACTGAGAAGACCTTTGGGCCATGAGCCAGGAAAGGCAGATGACCACTACACATCCTGTCCAGGCCCCTGGAAAGCCCAGGGAAGGATGGAGGCAATGCTCTTTCTGGGGTGTGGAGCTTCCAGTGGGTGCTTCCCCGAACTTCTGTCTTGGCTGCATGGCTGCCTGAGCTGTAGGGGTGGAACCATGTGGAACATAGGGAAACAGGGGGCTCTGCCTTCAATGTCAGATGCACACAGGGGCCTGCCAGGCCATTGTGGCTTGGGCTCAGGAGTAACCACATCCCTGACACCTTGGAGTCATGGAGTGGCAGGTAGTGCAGGTCATGACATGTCCCTTTGACACTAAGTCAGGTTGAGTTCACTGGCCCTTTACAGGGGTGAGAAGAGGCCATGTTTGCCTTGATGGCAGTGGATATGGTTACATCCTTGCTGATGGCCTTGTGGTCAAGCAGGTCAGCATGCTATTATGTGTGCCCTGACAGTGTTGATAGACTTGTATGCACTTTCTATCACAGTACAGCCACCAGGAACCATTTCATAGGTCAGGGTGGCAGCAATGGCAGCTGGGCTACAGATTCCATGGGGGCTGCACATCCCACACCACCCGCAGGCTGCAGGCCTGATAGACATAATGGCCTGCTTGAGCAAGGACGCAGGACTGCATTCCACCTGTCTTCCATGAAGGGGTGGGCACAGTGCCTGTGGCTTGTTGTGAGATCTCTGAATGAGCATCCTGGAGAGGGTCCAGCTCCTGTGGAGGTCTTGCTGCACCACCCAGCAGCCCCAATGCAGATCAGGTGGTTACAAGGGTGTCACACATAAACCTGGGTCAGGGAAGCATGGAATGTTGTTTTCCCTATTCCCACAGCATTTAATAGGGTGCAAATGTAACATACGTGGCCCTGGGCAATTAAATCCCCAGCCTTGTAGGGTAGCCCATCAGCCCCATGAGAAAAGGTTTGGAGTGTGATTACCTTGTGACACCATGCATGGGTAGTCAACTACCCTCCCCCAGGTGCATGTGACACAGGTAGGCCCTGCAGTGGGGACACTGGTTATAAGGCAACATTTTTTCCCTGTCCATTTATGTCTCCCCTGGTGTTGGTGTACTAGAGCCAGCCAAGTTTCAGGACCATGGTCTGCCTGTGTGGTATCACCAACCAGGTAAGCTGCCACGGGCTGTCACTGTGCCATCCTAGAACTCAGCTGGCACACATACTCTCACATGATTTCCTGTGCTGGTGCCTGTAACTGCTGTGTCCTTCCATCCATGGATGTGTGGTCACCCACACCATAGTGAAGTAGCACATGCGTATGCCAGTGCAGCCAAACCTCTGCAGCCGAGTGTGCACTGAAGTGCCCTGAGCTTTGCTGGGAGACCCTGGTGAACCCAGAATATGATTATGGATGACTGGACTCGCAGGGAAAGACATAAGCTGCCACCTCAGCTTATTGCCTCATGCTGGCAATGGGTTTAATGATCCTAGGTGATGGGGACTGCTTTCTGACTGTGTGTTGTTGTGGCCTGCATTCGTGTTGTGGCCTGTGATTCAGAGCTCTGCCCTCCTCACTAAGGATCATTACGGAAGCCTTCAGAGGTTCAGATGCGTAAAATATATGGCGTGTAATTCTAAAGGGGTGGTTAGTAGTATAGGCCCCAAATGGCCACAGTTAGGTTTCTCACAGAGGCTTCCAGTGGGCTAGGTTTTTCCTGTGTGGTCAATGTCATGAACTCTGATTCAGTGCATGTACTCAGGGTATAAATGTTTGTTTGTGAGCTGCACCTACAATGCAACCTGATGGCAGTGTGCATTTTTGTCCAACCAACATGTAAAAAGTCATATGGAAAAGACTCAGGGGGCTAAATGGAACTGGTCAGGAGATGAAGTGGAGATGGGGACAGGCGAGATGCTACTGTGACATCTGAATAAAGAATGTAACTCTCCCAACTGTCTTATATTTTCTTCCACCTGCTAGGCTCCCACATCTGTTTCCCAGGATCTGAGCCTCCACATGGCATCCATGAAACCTACTGATCCCCTGAGCAAGGCCCTGACCTCCTCTGAATCACTGGAAAAGGCCATTAGCCTCACAAATCAGCTGAATAGCCCTGAATTCAATGATATAGAGTAGAAAACTCTGAAAACATATTTAGACCCCACTTAAGGCCCTGAACCCCACTAAAACATTTTTGAAAGCCTTTAGATAACATACACACTGGGAAAGGTTCTGAGCTCCAGTAAAATACTATGGACAACTCTGAAACCCACTGGAATTCTGGAAAAGGTCCTGAGGCCAACTGACACCTGATGGAAGGCGCTGAGACCAATGATGCCTTGGAAGAGCCATGAGCCCCACTGATGAGCCAGGAAAGTCCTGAGACACACCAGACACTGCAAAAGGCCCTCAACACAATGTAGAGTCCAGCAGAGCCCTGAACACCAATGAGAGTATAGTGAAGGCATTTAGCCTCAAAGAAGCATCAGGGAAAAAGAATCTCATTCTCACTAAGATCCTGTTGAAACCCCAAGTGCCACTGAAATTTGGGGGAAGACCCTGTGACCCAATGATGTTCCACAGAAGTTTAGTGTAAGGTCGTATATTGACCAGAAGGTATCAGACCACAGGCATCTCAGGAAAGCATTATTGGGATCAGCTTTCAGGCAATATTCAGCATTCCACCACGGTAAAGGGCCAGGAAAGTCTCGCTAGGTCTCCAATGGGGTGGCGTTTCTGTATCCTGGGGTAGGCGGCGTAAGCTCGGGGGTTGATGTGTCTTCCTGGGGTAGGCTGGAGACCCTGTTGGGACCCATGCCCTTCTGGGATTGTCTGTTGATACTATTGAGTGACAGGTGAGTGTGAGATGCCATTAGGGTTTATGTGTCAGCATCTGGTTGCTCTTTTGCATATGTGGCTGCCTGATGCCTGCCCCATTCAGTCGCATCTGACTTCCCCAACATTTCAGTGTTTTTGATAATATAGGGCACTGGAGTCCATCTGGCTACTTCCTGCCTAATAGGAGCATCGTGGAGAGGACACTTGGATGTGGGTTTGGTAGGGGGGAGAGTGTAAGGGTGCAAGAGCATTTGGTTGTATGTTACTCTGGCCACCTCACTTATGTGACTACAGACTGACCTGAGAAAACAGGGATAAATCATTAGTAGGAGTCTTATCACTAATGTAGGGGTAAGAATAGGGGTCAGCCAGGGGACAAGAATGAAATCTAGCCAACCTGGCCAGGGGCCATGTGTCTGTTGTTGCTTCAGCCTTTCATTCAGATGTCTGGGAGCCTCGATATTTTTCTCAAACAGCCCAGTTTCATTGATGTAGTAACAACTTTCTTCTTTAGGAAAAGGCATGTTCCTCTTTTGTCTGCCATCAGGATATCTAGTTCTTGATGGTTCTGTGAGGAAACTTGGACCTTACGAGTAGCTTGTCTTTGTAATGATGCAAGAGAGGCAGCAGAGACCTCTCCTGCCCTTGGAGTCGCTGTTCTAGCTTCTGGGTGGCAGTGACTGCATAACCAAGTCCTCCTGCCCCCAACCTAGATGCTGCAAGTAAGGAGGCTCGGGAGAGCCCAACCTCCACTGGTAAGAATAAGTCCCATCCCACCCTAGGGATGGGATTCTGAGCAAGCAGGTGAATTCAGCTTCACTGTACAGCGTCAGCTGTGGAACTAAAGTGGAGGCACAGTGAATGTGGAGGGCAAATTGTAATCTAAATTCATTGTTATGGTGCCATTGCACCAGAAAAAGAATCCCGGAGGATCAAACATCGAGGAAGAGACCTGGACAGTAGGGTTAGGAGGTAGAGAAAGTGTAACCGCAGGTAAAGTTGAGGAGTTGTGAAAAAGGGGATCCCCTCCAAAGGTGGAGAGGGGTTCCTGTGAGGTGCTGAGGAAGAGTTAAGGGGGAATTGATAGGGATGGTGGTAGAGGGTCCGATCAAAACCTGGGTACAGAAAGTAGTGCATGCTGTTGTTGACCCTGGCCAAATGAGAAGGCGAAGGCCTTGACATATCAATGCAGCCCTGAGAAGCAGTCAACACTGGGATGAGCCGCCTTCTTGAGTTGTCATTGAATTTCTTCTTTCTGCTCTTGGATGGTTATATGAACCTGTGGGACCACCTGAGTAGAGGCCCTCAGGATTGTAAGTGGAATTTTGGGAAGATTGTCTCCATACACATGTAGAGCTTCCATCAAACCTCATGACCATTTGGGGGCCAGGGGTCTTTAATGTTGATGGTTGTAATGTTAAATTCACCATTTGGGCCAATCGGTATTTTCCATTTGGGTACTTCGCAGGGTCAACGAGGTGCCTTTCACACTGGTGGTAGGGGCACCCCCATAGGTGGTGGTCCACTTCCTTCAATATGTTTTGGTCTGGTCAAACAGAAAGCAAGCAATAGCAGTGGGGCTGTGAGGGGAGATACCTATAGAGTTAAAATCTACGAGATGGAAGGTGAGCCTCCAGTCACATTCTGTGGGGGAACAGTCATTCTCCCCTCTGATCTAAGACTGTGAGGTCTCATCCTGCTGCCACGTCTCCTGGACATAGAAATGCCACCTGTGGGCTGGACCAGAGTCCTGAGAGAGATTCATGAGTAGGAGGAGTCATAGAGGATAGGCGAGAGATTTTCAGTTTGGTGGGTCCCAGTGTAGTGGAGGCCCAGGACTGGGTATCTGGGATGGGTGCTTTTTTAAGGCAGGAGACATGGTATAAGGAAGAGAGTCCTAGAAGTTTGGCTGCAGTTGGGATTGTAAGAAAAACCATATGAGGTCCAGTCCAGTGAGGTTGCAGTGACTGAGGATGTAATTCCCAGAGCAAAGTCATGTCGCCCGGTTGCAATGGGAGGATGGTTGATTCTGGTGGTGGTTCAGCTAGAGATGAGGCTGTGAATGGCACAGGGAGACAACGGTCCATGAGCTCCCTAACAGCTTGTGCAAAAGTGTGAGATAGGGTAAGTAGGATGCAAAAAGGGAGGGGTGGCTGGGAAGTTTTGGTTGAGTAGGAAATGGCACCCATAGTAGCTCAAAGGGCTGAACCCCAGTGAGAGTCTAGTGAAAGCCTTTAGCCTCAATAAAAGCACCAGTGAAGAAAAATCTCATTCTCACTAAGATTATGTGGAAAACCCCAAGTGCCACTGAAATTTGGGGGAAGATCTTGTGACCCAGTGATGTTCCAATGAAGGTTAGAATTCCAAAAGATTCTTTGTCTCCAGAAAGCCTTAGGCCCCTCTCTAACTGTGGGAAAGATGCTGAGCCACACTGAGATCCTAAGGTCTACTAAGAAGCTTGAGATGGACCTGGGCACCATTAACACACTGGAGAAGACCGTGAGCACTACTGTGACCTGAGGAAGTAGCCTTGAGTTCAGTAAGTGTGGGGAAGACTTCGAGGAGAACTGTTCCTGGGAATGGCACTGAGCCCCACTGAGACTCTGGGAATATTACTGAGCAAAACCCATACACTGCAAAAGCTGCTGGTAATGGCCATGAGTTCCACTGAGATCCTGGATCAGGCCTTTGCCCCATTGAGAACTTCACAAATGTCCTGAACTGAGAATATGGGAATATCCAAGAGCAACACTGAATGCCTGGGGAAGATAAGGAGAAGATTAAGACTCTGGAGAAGTCCATGAGCACCACTGGGACACTGAAGAAGGACAGGGTCCACTGATATGCTAAGGAAGGACCTCAGTCCCCATGCAAACACTTGGGTTTGCATGAACCCCATTTATGACCTAGAAAATCCTGAAAACACTGCCATTGGGAAAGACCTTAGAGCCATCCAGAATACAATGAAGGCCCAGAAACCCACTAAGATACTAGTGAAGGCCTCCCAGAAACCTGGGGAAGCATCTAAATCCAACAAAAGTCTTGTGGAATACTCTGAGGCCATGGAAATACTGGAGTAGACCTGACTTCAGTAAGACTCTTGGGAAGATTCCGGTCACCAATGTGACATTGGAGAAGGCCCTGAGGCTAAATAAGACTCTAGAGAATACACTGGAGAAGGCTCTGGGCCTCAAAAAGAATCTGGAGAAGACCCTGAGTAGCACTGTGATCCTGGGAAAGCAATGACCTCCACTGAGAACCTGGGCAAGGCCCTGGGATCCACTGAGACCCTAGCAAAGTCTGAAATCAGTTATTCTTAGGGAAGTTTCTGAGCCTCACTTCAACACTGGGAATAACACTTAGTCCCACTGAGAACTTCAGAAAGTCTATGAGACAAACTGAGAACCTGGGGAAAATCAGGGGAATGTCCCTATCCCACTAAATCCCAGGGAAGAACCATGTTTCTGGGGAAGGCAGTGAGACTACTAAGATTCTGAGGAAGGGCCTACACAGGACTGTGACCCTGAGGAAAGCCTTAGTTCCATGATAACCTAAGAAAGAACTGAGTGCCACAGAAAACTTGGAAAGGCTTCAAGCAATGTCATGACCTGCAGTGTTGAGACCCAGTGAGACTGGGAAGGGCTCTGAACCTCATTAAGACCACACTGAATGGGCCGAACGACACTGAGACTATAGATAGGACCTTTAATGTCTCAGAAATAGTTCAGCAGGATCTGACCCCACAAAAATCATAGGAGTGCTCCAAACATCACTGAAACTCTGGGGATGATCTTGAGTACCACTGACTCCCTGGGCAAGGCAATGATCCCCAATGAGACCCCAGGAAGGTCCTAAGTATGACTCTGACCTTCAGAATGGCAGTGAGCTTCATAATTCTCAGGAAAGGCAATGAAAATAAGACTCTTAGGAAGGCTCTGCATATGACTGTGACCCTGGGAAAGACCTGAGCATCCCTAAGACTCTACATAAGGCCCTGAGGCCTTATGTTCAGTCCAACAACATTTGGACTCCACTGGAGGCCATCAACTCCACTTATATTCTACTGAAGGACTTTAGTGTAGCAGAAACACTGGGGAAGTCTGAGCCCCTGTAAATTAGGTGGGCAACTCCAAATGACACTGAGATTCTAGGGAAGGTCATGAGGTCCCAGAGCATTTGAGGAAGGCATTGAGCCCTATTAAAATCCTGGTATAGGGCTGACCTGCACTAAGAATCTGGGGAGGATCAAGGGCACCACTCTGACTCTGAGATTGATGCTGAGCTCCACTGAGAAGCTGTATATGGTGCTACATTTTCTGAGACTCTCATGAAGTCTCTGACCAGAGTGGGTTATGTGGGGGGACACTCAGAGCCTCACTGAGAGTATGAGAACAGCACTGAGCCTCACGCAGGCATTGGGAATGTCACTGAGCCCCACTGAGGTTTTGTAAGAGGCCCTGAGACACAGTGAGATGCTGAGGATGACCGAGTTGCTCTGAAGGAATGGGGAAGGAAATGAGCCTCAATGAGACACCAGGGAATGTCCTGAACCCCACTGTGACCCTGGGAATTGCTGTTAGTGGTACTAGGAACCTGGATAAGCTCCTAATATTCACTGGAACCCTGGTGATGGCCCTGAACCCAGTGTGTCCTTGGGAAGTTTCTGAGTCACATGGAGCTTTGGGAATAACAGTTAGCACCACTGAGACACTGCAAAATGTCATGAGAATAGCTGACATTGAGATAAGTCTGTGAGTCTTGTTGAGAACCTATTGGAAGACTGTGCCCCACTGACAATTTAGGGAATGTCCTCAACCATACAGACCCTGGAAATATCTACATGTTCCGCTGAGTGCCTGGGGCAGGTAAGCAGACCACTATGCCTCTAGAAGAACAAACTCTGACTGTGAGACTGGAGAAGGCTGTGAAACCCACTGAAACTCTGGGCAAGGCCCTGATCCCCATTTTTTACTAGGAAAGGCCATGTGTCCCATTGAAAAGCACAGAAACACAATGATATAGTGGGAAATTCCTAAATCTCATTCAGATCCCAGTGAAGTCTCTGACCCCCTGAGATACTTTTAAAAGACTTTGGATCCCACAAACACTGGGAAAGTATCCAAGCCCTAATAAAGTACTATGGACAGCCTTGAGCCACACTCAAATATGAGGAAAAATCTTGAGACCTAATGATATTCATTGTAAGGCACTGAGCCCCCAAGACTTGGAAAAGCCATGAGTTCCACTGATGTCCTGGAAAATCCATGAGACAAAATGCAACCCTGGGAATGGTCTGCATCTCCATTATACCCTGGCAGAGGTCCTGAACCCCACTGAGAAGATAGCAAAGCCTTTAACTTCAAATAAATATGCGGGAAATATCTTAGCCCCATACAACTGTGCACACTCCAAGACTCATTGACATTTTGTGGAAGGACCTGTAATGCTCAGGGAACAGTTATGCTCTTATGTAAAACCCTAGGTATGGCCTAGCCCTATGTTTATTAGAGAAAGTGATGAGACAGAATGAAACACTAAGGAAAACCATGCTACACTACCAAACTTGGAATATCCTCAGTACCTTTAGCTCTGTGTAGAAGGCCCTGAGTACCCCTATGACAATGGGAATGACCCTAATTCCCACTGACACACTGGGCAAGTCACTGATCCCCTTTGAGACTCCACAGAATGCCCTGATTTTAACTGAGACTCTGGGAGATGCCCTGAGCACCATGTGACCCCCTGTAAATACTCCCAGGTCCACTGAGTGCCTGGGAAGACAGTGAGACCACATAGATTTTGTGGAAGGTTTCTGAGCCTCACTCTGAAGGCCCTAGTTCAATATAGGGCAATAATAAGACTCTTGGTATGATAAAAACAGAAAGTTTGATGGTCCAATTTAAGAATATAGCATCTAGTCTTATTTGGCATGTGAGCTCCAATTGTAGCCAGGTGCAATGGCACACTGCTGTACTCCCAGCTGCTCAGGAAACTGAGACAAGAAGATTGGGAGTGTAAAACCAGCCTCAGCAATGTGAAAGGCCCTCTGTGACTTCATAAGATCCTGCCTCAAAACATAAAAGGCACAGGATGTGTCAGTGGATATGTGTCCCTAAGTTCAATGCCCAGACCCTGAAAAAAAAATTCAATTGATCTCTGTCTCAAAAAAAAATCCAGTTATCCATTTTTATGATAACTTTTGCATTTCCCTGCCACAATTTTAAATTTGTATAATGTACTAGATTGTATACCCCATCTTCTTTTCAGACAGGAGGGAGCATGCATTTAAGTTAACTCTTCCTGTCTGCTCACCCAAGCATACTTGCTACCCAGATTCTGTAACATGCCCTTCTGGCAGAAGTAAACTTGACCTTTGACACCCAGCACAGGTTTAATTTTTTTTTTTTTTTTTTTTTTTTTTTTTTTTTTTTGGTATTGCTAACAATTTCTGCACCAGCTCCAGGGTGCCATAAACTACTTCAGGGTGGTTAGGATGCCCTACATTAGAGCAGAACCTTCTACTTCCTTGTTGCTTGGCTGCAGAGCATGGGAGGAATCTGTGATCACTGAGGTTGACAGTGGACCCCAAATAGAAGGTTGATTGGCACCACACAGAGAGGGCCATGCAAGCACCATGGCAACCAGGTAACTCCAAGTAAAGACCAAGGGAGGAAATTCTATTGTTCAGCTTGATAAATAAGTACCACCTTGGTGGTTGGGACATTCCAGAGGTGGTGTGAGTGTAACTGAGACAAGAGTTCAACAAACTTCCCAAAAGAGTGGGGTCATTGAGGCTCTATTCAGAAACACAAGCCAACACCCAGGAAAGCGGGAGGGGTGTGTGAAAGAAATCCCCAGTAAGGAGGACTGAGCACACAGGGGGTCCAGGTGTGCAAGAAACCTCAATGAGGAGGGGTTCAGGACAGGGGGAAGCTTAATTGCAGAATGGGGAATGAAAATTCTAGGCCTAGGAGTGGGGAAGAACAATGTAAAGTCTCATATGTGTAAATCTTCTTTTCCTTTGAAGAGCAGGGAAAACAATCAGTGTTGGTGGCGGGAGTAATTCTGCCCCTGTGGAGAACACGTGGCCACCTGTACCTTTATTTTTGGTGTCCACCATGGCTAGCACACTCTATTCCTAATTTTCCCAACTACACAGGCCCTTTCATGCCATGGTCATCCTGTAAAAATATGCAACACGCTTTATTTTAACCCATGTGTTGTATTCTGTGTCTATGTACATGCTTGTCTGTATTATGTGCATGTCATCAAAATTGATAGATTGATAAGTACTCATACATGTCATGATTGGATACAGATGAATTTCAGTTCACATGATTTAAATAAAACTTTAACAAAAAGGGTCCATCTTAATTGGTAAGAACAAAGGTGTTATTGATACTACTAAACCATGCATTTTTCCATGTATGGAGCTCAGCAAATTGTTCATTCCTATAAAATGTTTAAAGTGCAATGGACATTTCTTCTAAGGATTTTTCTTTCACAGTAATAACTGACTTAAAGTTAATTAGACTAATTAGACTTGTTTCATACCTTGCTTTCTAGGAATATCCTAAGTTACAAATGAGCAAATGAGTTTTTACATAAGTGTGATTAACCTTCATAAATGGGTTTGTTAGAGGAGACATCTGATTTATAAGCAGTGTTAAAATACTAACACAGGGGACTTTAGAACATGAGCCATGGCCCCATTCTTCCTGCCAGGAGAAGTCTGTATTATAACCTTTAAATAAAACCTGCTTAATATGCTTGCCTTGGCGTGCTTCTCTAGTGTTCAATCTTCAACATTAGAAGGAGCAGAACTCATTACCGGTAAACAGTGGTATCAGATTTGGAGGTCCCAATGAGACTTATGCTGAGGTAAATAAGCTTCTCTCTCCATGCACCCCACATCTGTTTTGAGGTGCATCTTTCTGTTCTTTATTTATGGAGGGCAAAATGGGCACCTGTCAGCTACTTAAATGCAGTTAGTGCAGCCGCCATTCTTAAGACTCAGGTGAGAGGTTTCCCGGCCCAGGAAAGTTTCCAATCACCTGCTCTGTAGGCGTGTTGGACTTTGCTGAAGCTCTTTTCTACTTTTCTGTCCAGGCCAGGAGCGCAATTGCCCGCAGTACACCATGTCCCTAGTCCTGATCTGCCCAGGATGCATGGAGGTGGAGGAAGGGTTGGAACAACTGCAGGGTTCTCAGCCCAGGATACTCTTGGGTGGACCCCAAATGTTCCTTCTCCAGACTCCCCCTCACAACTGCTCTGAGGGGTATCCAGAGTGATCGGTAGATGAGTGGCACTGAGGGAAAGCGCCAATTACCTTTGCCTCTCTATGGGCCACACAGTGCACTGAACACTCCCACACATCCACTCCCTCCTGAATGCTCCCCTTCCCTTGCCAGTCAGACATTAGGAATTCAAACTGTAGGATTAAGGCCTGGGATGATTAGTATGAAAGTGGCCAGGTTCCCTCTGTTCGCATAGTTAGTCTTCACTAGTCTAGACATCTAGAGTCTGCCCATTACTGTTTTTGTGCTTAAATGTGCTCATGGTGTTCTCTTTAAGCTGCAAGAGGGATGGATGCATTTAAAAACCCCTCCCATGAGACCCTCCAAGCAAAGACGCCTAACAACCAACAGATGTCCCCTCACCCTCTGGAGATTCCTTTAGTCTACAGGGCAAAAAGATAGGCAAAAGGCACACTTTTTACTCTTGTCATCATTTTCATAATTAGGAGTTTATAGAGGCAGGAGGAAAGCAGTAATGCCCTTAAGTCTGAATCCTCCCAGGGTCTATATCACAGGGCAAACTAGGACCCTAGCACTTTGCTGAAGAAGGCCAGAAATAACTTTGGCAAAGCCAGGTAATGAGAGACAGTTTTTTCTGGACCATAAGGAAGCTCAAAGTTAGGGAGACGTCCCTAATACTTCTAACTCAGAAGGGAGCTTTTCTCTCAACAGTATTGCCAGGTTCACCACTAGCCTGCATACTGCTAAATTGCAAATGATCAAGAAAAGTGCCTTTCATATGTTTCCATGCTTGACAGCAATAATCTCTACCATGAGAGGAGAAAGCCTTGAGGAATCGCCCACTAAGGGAGGAAAATCGAGGGGACCCTCCCAACTTAAGACAGACAAAAATAAATTTAAAGAGGCTTTTGGAGGATCCTAATAAATATTGAGATGTTTCAAAACTTATGCCAGGTATTTGACTTCACCTGGAAAATTATGCTATTAACCATCTAGAGCACAGGCAGTTCCCAGAAACCATCCTAACTGGGATTCGAATAATGAGTAGGATGCCTAAAGAGGAATAGCAAGGAGGTCCTGCTATTGTCACAGAAAGACTCAGGAAGGCAATAAGAAAATCTGAATCCATAAAGGGCCACCTACTTTTAAGGTACAAATTTATCATTTAGTCAGCCCCAAATATTTAGAGGAAATTACAAAAGTTGGCCCATGACCCTGATCAATCCTTAGATGAACTTCTCCAGCTTGCGCCTCCCATTTTTAATAGAGAACAAAAGGAAAGAAAAGGGAACACAAAGACAAGAAAAAGGACTTATTAAAGATCATTCAAAATGACAGAAACTTTTAATGCCTTGCAACCCATGCAATTCACCCATTTTAGGAGTTAAAAAGCAAACTGCCTAGTCCAAAACCTTGAAATAATGAAGCAGTAATTTCCCCCACCTCGTAGTTCTTAACCCATACACTTTTATCTTAGATTCCAACTGCTGCTTGGTTTACTAAGTTAGATTTAAAAGATGGCTTTTCCTGTTTATGCTAGACTCTGAATGGCAATTTCTGTTTTCCTTTGAGGAACCAGATACTGTATCTCAACTAACCTAGACAGTATTGCCTCAAGATTTAGATGGCCCTCACCAGTTCCAAACAAACCTTAGCTAAGGACTTAACAAAATTCACAGCTAAAACATCTGTGATTGTTCTCCAGTAAGTAAATGACATCCTTTATGTGCCTCCACCCAGGAGGCATATCAAAAGGCCATTATGGAGTTCCTACACTTCTTAGCTAATAGGAATAATAAAATCTCAAAGATAAAGCTTAATTATGTCATCAACAGGTTCAATACTACAGAAAATAGCCACCATAGGCAATATTCTGTTCCAAGAATATCAAGAAGGGGCCTTACTTCAAGCTCCTGTCCTCAGATTACCTATGGAGAAACATTTAACGTGTTTGTCACTGAGGGGTAAATAAATCCCAGATACACAGCTATATGCAGTTCAATAACCAATGGCATATCTCAGTGAGGAACTTATAAAAGTAGGTTCATTCTCAAAAGTAATGGAAAATAAAGTCTCATAATTTTCTTTGACATCCAACCTGTCCTGATAAGAGATGGCTAAAATACCCTAGGCACAAGGTTTCTGTTAAAACCTGTTAGATCCTTCCAGATCTCAGTCAAGGCTTACATTGAAATGTAAATAGAGGAAGCCTAAAGACTCAGTAGGAGACCAGTCTCAAACCCAAGAAAAAAAGGGAAAAAGAGTCTTACCTAAACTCCAGCAAAAGTAAATTTTATGGTGCTTTACTAAAGTAATTAACGACTGTATAATTTTTCCAGGACTTTTTTTTTTTTAATTCTATATATTTTTTTTGATCTCATGACTTTTTTTTTTACAGAAAAATGTATATTTTTATTTTTTTTAACAAATGCATTTTTCTTCCTTTTTTTATTATTGTAAACATATGGGATACATGTTGTTTCTCTGTACATGGAGTAAAGGCATACCATTTGTGTAATCATAAATTTACATAGGGTAATGTTGTTTGATTCATTCTGTTATTTTTTTCCCTTTCACACCACCCCTCCCATCCCTCTTTTCCCTGTATATAGTCCTTCCTTCCTCCATTCCTCCATTCTTGCCCCTCTCCCTAACTCTAATGCTAACCCTAACCCCTCCCATTCCCCATTATGTGTCACCATCTGCTTATCAGAGAGCTCATTCGACCTTTGTCTTTTGGAGATTGGCTTATCTCACTTAGCATGATATTCTCCAATTGCATCCATTTGCCTGCAAATGCTATAATTTTATCATTCTTTATGGCCGAGTAATATTCGATTGTATATATATATATATATATATACATATATATATATATACACCACAGTTTCTTTATCCATTCATCAATTGAAGGGCATCTAGGTTGGTTCCACAATCTGGCTATTGTGAATTGAGCAGCTATGAACATTGATGTGGCTGTATCTCTGTAGTATGCTGATTTTAAGTCCTCTGGGTATAGGCCAAGGAGTGGGATATCTCGGTCAAATGGTGTTTCCATTCCAAGTTTTCTAAGAAATCTCCACACTGCTTTCCAGAGTGGCTGCACTAATTTGCAGCCCCATCAACAATGTATGAGTGTACCTTTTCCCCACATCCTTGCCAACACCTGTTGTTGCTTGTATTCTTGATAATTGCCATTCTAATAGAAGTGAGATGGAATCTTAGGATGGTTTTCAGTTGCATTTCTCTTATTACTAGAGATGTGGAACATTTTTTCATATGTTTGTTTTTTTATTTATTTTATTTTATTTTATTGCAAACAAATGGGATACATGTTGTTTTCCTATTTGTACATGGAGTCAAGGCATACCATTTGTGTAATCATAAATTTACATAGGGTAATGTTGTTTGATTCATTCTGTTATTATTTTTTCCCTTCCCCCCACCCCTTCCACCCCTCTTTTCCCTCTATACAGTCCTTCCTTCCTCTATTCTTACCACCCTCCTTAACCCTAATCCTAAACCTAACCCTAACCCTAACACTAACCCTTCCCACCCCCCATTATATGGCTGATGACTTTTTTGATCAGTTCTATTTTTTATTCAACTACAGTTTTTGAACATCTGCTACACTGCAATGGAGATTCACCTATAAAGTTACAAAGCCGTTGATTTTGTTTTATTTGTATGTCATGCTGTCTGATGTCATGTTTTGTCTTTATCAAAACTGAGTGCTCCTAAAATTAAAATTTGAAAATGGATCCAGATACTTTTAATTCACATGATTTAAAAAGGTTCAATTCAAATTGGATAAACTAATAAAAGTAAAATGTCTTTGAAAGTAACTCACAAATCTCTAGGTGGTCAAGCTAATAAAATATTGATGTTAATAAAATGTTTAATATCAATTGTTTCTAGGACTTTTCTTCAATAGGAAAGAGATGGCAAATACTGTTCAGGATACTTGTCTGATATCTTGGTTTTTACAAAATAAGTGAATTAGAGTTGACATGTATGGGATTACTCAAATGTGTTTGTAGAGACATCTGATTAATTTACAAAGTTAAAATGCTAATTGTTAAATAACATCAAGTACTCTTAACTCCTTAAATTCCATGGGGTATCATACTTAAACATTGTTGGTGTTTCCATAGGTTGGTAAATAAAAGAGTTTAAACTTGCTTTGTGTCATCACTAAACTAAAAGCAAGGTTACTAAGAGTTATGTCCTAAGAAGTGCAATTCTATATAAAAAGGGTCCCAAAAGTTTCAACTGTGCTTCAATTAGAGTACTATAAATAACAAAATATTTAATCTTATTAAAAAAGAGTAATTTATCTAAATTCAGAAATTTCATAAGAGTTGTTTCAGAATGTGAACAAAAAGGGGTCAACAAATAGGAAAGAGAAAATAAAAGATTCTGGGTATGGAAATATATTTAGTAAAAGGGAAAAGGAAATGTTTCTGGGTAAGAAAGTGCTTGTGTGATGAAATACATGAGAGTCTAAGTAAGTACTAAGAAAGTCTGTGTGTAAGTAAAGGGCAAGTTTCAACAAGTTTGTGGATAACTCAGTTGGTTGTATGTATGTGAGACAGTTAAAACTATTTAAGGTTTTTCCTAAGGTGAAATACTAATCTTCTGATATAAACCAAAGTTCAATCTATAAGGTAAAATGACAAGGATTTCTTAGAAACACTAATTTACTCTTAACATTGTGTCTATTAAGTTTTATTCTTTAGAACAATTAATGTTAAAAATTGGGGTTTATTCAAATTATGGTTAAGCAACTGTAAGAGTATTGTACTATGTTACAGAGTCTAAATTTTTCTTTAAAAACTAAATTTGGTAACATAAAAGTGTCAATGTAATTGTGAAATGGTCACTCTTTGTATATTAAAGGTGTTCATATTTTCCAGGTATACGAGATTTTAGCAGGGAATTTATCAAGCTGCTATTCTCCAGATTAAATGTGTCTGTAATGGTAATTTTAAACTTATAAAGAGTAAATTTTAATTGGGGATTTATTTCTATTATTTAATGTTCTATTGTAGGACCTGTTATCAATAGGGTTTATGTAAAATTTGTTACTTTAACACTGAGATAAAGAATTTCAAATATAAATGTATTTACAAAAGTTAGAACCTGACTTGTTTAAAGGTTAATATTGTGAAACATGAAAACATTTTGCCATTTTGACACACAAAAGGAGAGTGAAAATATCTCTCAGCCTTTCTTTGATTCATGTTTTAGATACAATGTTAAATTGTGTTAATTATAAAGTTTATATAGACTCAGGAAACAGTATATGTAAACTACTTAAAATGATATTTAAGGAAGAAGCAAAGATCAACATCAGAATTAGAACACTTAAGATCTTTAAAGAGCCACACCTTACCTGAGATAAGGCTCTGCCTCCCACCTCACTGCATGTAGAATTGCTCCAATATAAACCAGACTCCAGCTTCTTTATAGTTATAGTCAAAAGATTGGTTTTTGTTGTAAAGTTACTATAATCTCAAACAGGGGATATAATGTGGTTCTCAGTAAAAATTTAAGATAACTATTATAAAGTTGAATGTATAGTTTTACTCTTGCTAAAACTTATCTGTTAATGTTTTGCAGAAGTAGCTGCTTCAAGAACACACAACCTAGGAAACTTGTGATAATAAGCCATCACCTATAGAACAGATAGTGGTAACTTCCAGTACTAATACAGACTCCAGTTAGATAAAAGGGTCAATAACTGTAATGTTATAGACATTGAAGTTAAAGCCCAGTACTCTTACTTTATTACTGGTGAGACTGGCTTGCTGGATGAATAAGATCAAATTTAGAGATTGAGATTAAATACAGAGGGCAAGGTAGATCAGTATTTGGATCTTTTGCCCTCAGTCAGCCTGAACCCAGGGAATAAGAGGACTTCTCTAAGGACTGTTGCAACTCTGGGTCATACAACCTCCTGATCAAGGAGATTGTTGAGACCACTAGAGGATGAAAAATCACTCAGTGCATATGCTGCAGAGGAGGGTCATGGAAAAAGGGGAGACATCTCTTGATGTTTCCAAAGGAAACCACCTCATCAGGGAGACCCTGCCTAACCAATGGCACTAATGGAGCTAAGAAGCTGTTCTTAAGTTCTGTACAAGTGACCCCTGTGGGAACTCAGCTGACTCTTTAACAAGACAGAAACAGTCCGTTTGACCAGCTTGATCTTAGACACCCAGCAAAACAGTTAAAAACAAAATATAGCCATTCTTGGGCATTTAAAAGAAATAATAGTTAAACATTACTTAAGATGTACACTTGTGGTAGTCACTAGAATAAAGACTAAAAGCTACAATAGAGAGATTCTTAGGCAAATGAGCCTGATAGCTATCAAGAGAAATTGCCAGAGTCAGAAGTTTTTAGTCAGTTTAAGGCCTGCAGACCTTCCTAACCTACAGAGGTAGACTGAATCTGTGTTTGCTCATATGATTATCTAGCCCTAAGTAACAGAAGTATAGAGATCTCTACTAAATGTTGTGTTTACATTCCTGATAACCTGGACAATGTTAAAGTTCCCAAATAAAGGTCTTGTTCTCTCCAGCTTTTGCTAGGCTTTGTTATGGGAACAACTTCTCAGTTCTTCCACCCCCTGGTGAGTAATTATTGACTTTTGTCATCTTTGTGATATTCATTGGCATGTTCCAGATTCTGCAACATTTATATTATATTAATCTCATTTCAGTACTCAGGTCTTTTTGTTCTTCTATCATAGAAGCACCCAGCTCCAATGACTTTACAACCTGCTCTTCCCAAACCAGACTTCTACCTTGGACCCCTCGATTGACCTAATTTTTTGAAAAAAGGAACTCCAAACTGCTTGTCACTCGCTGCCCCCTTTCAGCTTCGAAGCAGCCAAAATGATCAGCGCCCCCTTTTCCTTAAGCAGTTTGGAGTTCCTTTTTTAAAAAATTGGGTCAATTCAGGAGTCCAAGGTAGAAGTCTGGTTGGGGAAGAGCAGGTTGTAAAGTCATCTGGGGGTGGGTGCTTCTATGATAGAAGAACAAAAAGACATGAGTACTGAAATGAGATTAGTACCAGGTAAATGTCACAGCATCTGAAACATGCCACTGAGTATCATGAAAATGACAGAAGTCAATCTCTCACCAGGGGGTGGAAGAACTGAGAAATTGTTCCCATAACGAGGCCTAGCAAAGGCTGGAGAGGACAAGGCCTTTATTTGGGGACTTTAACATTGTCCAGGTTATCAGGAATGTAAACACAACATTTAACTCTTAATGTCATAGATGTCCCCAGAAAATATAGTTAATCTACTTAATGTCATCTGATTTTTGTAAAATATCCCTTTATTGGTAAAACCAGTGTTTCGTAGAGATCTCTATACTTCTGTTACTTAGGGATAGATAATCATATGAGCAAACATAGATTAAGTCTACCTGTGTAGCTTAGGAAGGTCTGCAGGCCTTAAACTGACTATCTGACTCTGGCAGTTTCTCTTGATAGTTATCAGGCACATTAGCTGAAGAATCTTTCTTTCATTTGTAGCTTCCAGTCTTTATTCTAGTGGGCTAATACAAGTGTACATCTTAAGTTACATTTAACTATTATTTCTTTCAAATGCTGAAGAATGGCTATATTTTGGTTTTAACTGTTTTGCTGGGTGTCTAAGATCAAGCTGGTCAAATTGACCTGGTTCCTGTCTTGTTAAAAAGTCAGTTGAGTTTCCACAGGGGTCACTTGTACAGAACCAAAGAGCACCTTCTTAGCTCCATTAGTGCCATTGGTTAGGCAGGGTCTCCTTGATGAAGTGGCTTTCTTTGGATGCATTATGGGATGTGTCCCTTTTTCCATGACCCTCCTCTGCAGCAGATGCACTGAGTGATTTTTCATCCTCTAGTCTCAACAATCTCCTTGATCAGGAGGTTGTGTGACCCAGAGTCGCAGTGCTCCTTAGAGAAGTCCTCTTATTCCCTGGGTTCAGGCTGAGTTTGAGGGCAAGATACTGTTTTTTCTTGGACTCTGTATTTAATTCCAATTTCTAAGTTTGATCTTAGTCATCCAGCTAGCCAGTCTCACCAGTCATAAAGTAAGAGTACTGGGCTTTATCTTCAATGTTTATAACTTTACAGTTATTTACCCTTTTATTAATGTACTACCACATACTATCTTTTTTGTAGGTGATGGCCTATTATCACAAGTTACCTAGGTTGTGTGTTCTTGAAGCAGCTACTTCTGCAAAACATTAACAGGTAACAGTTTTACAAAATGAAATTAGAAAGAGTAAAAACATATTCAGCTTGTATAATAGCTATCTTGAATTTTGACTGAGAACCACATTATACCCCTATTTGAGATCATAGTACTTTTACAACAAAAACCAATCTTTTGACTATAACTTTAAATAAGCTGAAGTCTGACTTATTTTGGAGTCAATCTAACATGCAGTAAGGTGGGAGGCACAGCCTTATCTCAGGTAAGGCGTGGCTCTTTACAGATCTTAAGTGTTCTAATTCTGATGTTGATCTTTGCTTCTTCCTTAAATATCATTAAGTAGTTTACATATACTGTTTCCTGAGTCTATATGAACTTTATAATTAACACAATTTAACATTGTATCTAAAACATGAATCAAAGAAAGGCTGAGAGAGCTTTTAACTTTCCTTTTATGTGGCAAAATGGTTTCACCTTCTACGATATGAACCTTTAAACAAATCAGGCTATCACTAATTCTTTGATATACATTTACATTTAAATTTTTATCTCAGTGAAATAAGTAACCAATTTTACATATATCTTATTGATAATAGGTCACATAATAGAACATTAAATGAAAAAAATAAATCCCCAATAAAATGTACTCCTTAAGTTTAAAATTACCATTACAGACAAGTTTATTCTGGAGAATAGCAGTGCTTGATAAATTCCCTGCTTTAAAAACTTGTATACCTGGAAAATATGAACACATTTAATATACAACTAGTGACCATTTCACAATTACCTAGACACTTTTATATTACCAAATTTAGTTTTTTTTTCTTAATGTAGACTCTGTAACATAGTACAATACTCTAACAGTTGTTTAACCATAATTGTATACACCCCAAATTTTAAGACTAATTGTTCTAACGAATAAAACTTAATAGACACAAAGTTGAGACTAAATTAGTGTTTCAAATCCTTGTCATTTTACCTTGTCATTTTACCATATAGATTAAACTTTGGTTTATATAAGAAGATTAGTATTTCACCTTAGGATAAACCTTAAATAGCTTTAGCTGTCTCAGTACATACAACCAACTTAGTTACATCCAAACTTGTTGAAACTTGCCCTTTACTTACACAGACTTTCTGAGCACTTACTTAGACCCTCATGTATTTCATCACACAAGCACTTTCTTACCCAGAAACCTTTCCTTTTCCCTTTTACTAAATATATTTCCATACCCAGAACCTTTTATTTTCTCTTTCCTATCTGTTGACCCCTTTTTGTTCACATTCTGAAACTACTCTTATGAAATTTCTGAATTTAGAAATTTACTCTATTTTAATAAGATTAAATAATTTGTTGTTTATTGTACTCTAATTGAAGCACAGTTGAAACTTTTGGGACCCTTTGTATATAGAATTGCACTTGTTAGGACATAACTCTTAGTAACCTTGTTTTTAGTAATGACACAAAGCAATTTTAAACACTTTTTAATTTACCAACCTATGAAAACACCAATAATGTTTAAGTATATTACTCCAAGGGGCACATTCTTGCACAAAATGAAAATATATTTTTAATTGAGCTGTTCCTACATGCATTCCTCTTTTAGTTAATAAGTACTTAGCGATATCAATAAATAGTGCTCTTTCTTTGCTTTCTCTACCTCCCACGGTAGCTGTTCTGTCCATCCCTTCCTCTCCTTTCTTGGCCTTCTCTACCAAGGGGTCCACGGCACCCCAGGCAGGATAATAGCTGTCACAAAAAGGAAAGAAATTAATATTAATAAATGGGGGGCTTACCAGAGGTCCCCACGTTGGAAGCCACTTGCCGGGGTCCAGCCCCAGCAGGGGTCCATGGGTTCCACACTGGTAAGGGGGCGCGGAGAGACAGCGTAAGCGATGGATGGAGAATGAAAGACACAGACTCTAGTTCTCGTGCAATCATTTCCACTTTATTCTGGGGAAGGCTGGGTTTCTACACATTTTTTTTCAGGCTTTGTTGACAGGTTTGTGACTAATAAAATCAAAGAAGTTTCCAAAGCATAGGCAGAAATTGTTTTTACTGAAAGATTATTTGAAAACAGTAACCTTACAGATTATCCTTACTTAATCACCAGGGCTTGCCATTGATAAAATAAGCTGGTCCATATCTAGTAGCTACTGTGGGAGGTGCTTTGTGCTTAGAAGTTGGGGAAACATTGTTATCTATAAGTTTCTGTGCCCCAACACGTTCTAGCTGTGCCACTAAATGTAGTGTTTGGTTTTTAACATAATAAAAACATTCTGCTGTTGTGAGCTTAATCCTCACAGGGTTTCAACATGTGTTTTGTCTCCATGATGTTTTTCTGGACATTTGTAGAATTATTCCCATCACATCTTGCGAGATCCCCAGACTGAATTGAGTAATATACTATTAGGAAAACTCCAAGCTAGGGAGGCATACATCTGGCATGCAATCCTTTTAGGATGAGGCTTTGCAATCACCCATCAGTAGAACTCTGTCAAGCACTGTAAGGAGAGCCAGGCACCCCTGCACATATGCATACAAAAAAGTTTCAGCTGTGTTTTAATTAAAGTACCGTAAAAGATTGAAGTATTATATCTTATTAAAAAAGAGTAAGACTTGTGTGAATGAGGGCAGAAGGAACTCCTGTAATGCAAGGGACAACCTTCATAAGAAAGATTTTATGATTTCTGGATGAAGGCATTGATCAAAGTCTGTGCTGAACAGAAATTCAAAAGCTTTGGGGTTATGGTTGAAATCTATTTTGTACAGGCATTGGGAGGATACCGTGGTTATTGCTTCACTCATGCTTTTTAATTGACTATGTTTTTAGTCCCTGATGGGAATTTTTCAATAATCTCCATATAGATCCATCCTCACTTCCATCTGCCCCCCTCTACCTTTCAGGTACAAAGGTGTTGGCTGGAGTGTTTAACATCATGGGGTTGGCCTTTACATTAAAAAATAAAACCTTAACTGGGTCCCATTACCCTGAGTGCCAGACTATTAACTGTCCTATGTTATCCAAGGTGTGAAAATTGCCAGTCACAAAGAATGGTTCCAGCACGATTACATTATAAGCTGGGGGAATCCTTACGGCACCTATTTCATTTTTTGAGTGCCATATTATCTAACGCTGGATCTCTCTTCTGTGATAAGCTTTGTATGTAAATGAAATGTACAGATGACATTCTAACCCAAAGAGTAACAACTTTATTGGAAAGGGTCTCCCATGAAAGGGAAACAATGTTTACTCTGTGGGGGTGTACTAGGAGTTAATAGGTTCATTTGGGTTAAAGGGATCTTGAGAAAGAGTACCACGTTATCTTTTTTTTTTTTTTAACATTTTTAGCCATCAAGGCATCTTTATTTATTTGTATGTGGTGCTGAGAATTGAACCCAGTGTCTAACACATACCACGAGGTGCTGGACCACTGAGCCACAACTCTAGCCCCTGATCAACTCATATTAAACAAGATATTGTTCAACCAAGAAATAATTTGCCACAGAAAGTATAGACATATCCCCCTTAAGAGAGGCATTAATGGGGACCCATAATTTCCTGGATGACTCTTTAAAACATGAATTGAATCAGTTTAGGGGAGCACTTTACCAAGTTAGTGTTCTCCAAACCAAAGTTTTCTGTAGTGGTAATTACCTTCAGATTTGTATGAAAAAGCAAATCTAATTGGAGAGTTATTTATTTCATTTCATGTTCTGGTTACCTGTTTTTCAATAAGATAGGCATGAACTTTTTTGTGAATTTTTACACTAGGGTGGAAATTTAAATGTATCTTAAAAAATAATAAGAGCCTGATTCCTTTAAAAGCTGACATGGTGAAATAGGGAAGCATTTGGCCACTTTTCTACACAGAGTAAGTTTGGATCTCTCTTAGTTTATTGATTATATTTCAGATAAAATGTTGCATTGTGTTATTTGTCAAGAGCCCTGCCTTACTGAGATAAGAATCCGACTCTCACCCTGTGTTAGACGGACTACAAAGAAAGTTAGACTTCCACTCATTTTAAATTTTATTCAAAAGAGAGATTTTTGTTGAAAAGATTACTGCAAACCTACTGGGCCTGGTGGCTCATACCTATAATTCCAGCAGCTTGGGAGGCTCAGGCAGGAAGATTGTGAGATTCAAAGCCAGCCTTAGCAACTTAATGAGGCCATAAGGAACTCACTGAGATGCTGATTCTAAATAAAATACAAAAAAAATGGCTGGGGATGTGGCTCAGTTCTTAATTGCCCCTGGGTTTCATCACCTGTACAAAGAAATTACTATGATCCTAAAATTATCAAGGAATATCACACAAAACTAAGTAAAGATTTGGGTAAATTATAAAAGGTATGTGAGGTTGTAAGGGAGTTTTAAAAGAATTTGAAATTTGTAAAGGGTTTCGTATGTCATTGAGTTGATACATTCATATGTCTCTGAGGAGGCAATATGGAAGCCAAGATATACCAGTGTACTATAGATATTAAGTTGCTTAGTTTAAAGCTATTATGCAAACTGAATACATTTTTATTCTTTTAAATTTCATTTTGTATTTTCCACATGGAACTTTATAAGTTTTGGATGTTAGTGTTTTGTAGAAGTTCTCCTCCTAACAGAACAACCTGAGTTAATTTGAGATAATAAGCTATCACGTATAGCACAGAATAGGATAAAAGGCTGACTTCCAGTACTAACATAAACCCCCATTCAATGGAAGGAGTAAGAATAAGATTATATACATTAAATTTACTGATAAAACTGAGTTGCTGGATGTTTAAACCCAAAACTTAGAAACCAAAGGCAAGGAAATGAAAGTGCCAAGGAAAAGTGACCAATATTTGGCCCTTGCCCTCTAAGGTCAGCAAGGACCCAGGAACACTGGGACTTCTCTAAGGGCTTGGTGATTCTGGGTCTCTTGGCCTCCTAATCAGGGGCTTCAAGGGGACCCTAGAGAGAAGGAGGCAATCAGTGCACAGTCTGCAAAGAGGAGGATCTCTGGAGAAGGAAATATCTCTAATGCTTCCAAGGGCAGTCAAATATGGTCATCAAGACCCTCGTACGTCCTGGCAGATGGGACAACTGCTAGAAGAATAGCTAAAGGAGCCAAAAGCCTCCCACATGTTCCCATGAATGATCCATGACAAATCTCAGCTGACTCTAAGAGTACATAGGAACAAGTCAATTTTGTCAACTTGTCCTTAAACACCTGGCAGGAGAACATAAACAAAGTACAGGCACACAAGGACAATTAAAATAAATGCAATGTTTCTTTTCATGTAACCAGGGGAGTTCATTAGTGTCAGTGCTCCCAAAAGTAATTAAAACTGAGAAGTTATACAGGAAGAGATTTGCTGCCTGATTCAATTAAAGATCTATCAGTGCTTTGTTTTCTCATTATCTTCAGATGAATAGTTGCTCAGACCCCTTCAAGAGGTTGGGATTCATCAATTCCAGCCTGGGGATTTCATTTGAATCAAAACCTAGAAAAGACACAAACTTCAACTTCACTGCAAAAGACCTGAACAAGTGCTAGTAATCACTGGGATGGCTACCGGGATGGCTAACGGGGAGAACTCATTATGGTGGATGATTTCCACATTAGAAAGTTTATATATCTTGAATGGATGACACCACTAATGGGGACATCAGCATAATGAAAATGAAATAAAATGTTTAAAAGCTAAAGGGGGAATTTGTGAGAAATGGTGCATTTTTAAAACATAGTATTTAGCCTTAATTGAGATGTAAGAGCAAATTGTACTCATTTTATTTATAGCCTTCCCCATTCTTTGCCTCAAATTTAAAATTCACCAATAATATAGATTGTGACCCTGAGGTCCCCCAGTCAGGCCAGAGGTAGTGCCAAAATAGAAATAAATGATGTAGAGTGCATGCCCAAGTGTTTTCCCTGCTGGGTTTTACAGAATGACTTTCTTGCAGAAGTAAAGCTTCTGCACACTCTCATTTTCAAGCACATGTTTAATTTCTTGAGGCACCTCAATATTTTCACACCCTGAGGTCCACTGAAATACTGGGATAGCCATGAGCCTCGCTAAGACACTTGGGAAGGCCCTGAGGGACTTCCCTACGGTACTAGGGAAGGTCCTGACCAACAATCAGACTTGGGAAAGATCCTGAACACCATTGCGATCATGGGTGTAACTCTGAACTCCATGGGAAACCTGGGAAAGACCCTGGGATTCACTGATAATCCCATGATGACTCTGAAACCCAGTGGTTTCTTGGGGAGGTTTTGTACCCTGAGAGGCTAGAAATACCACTGAGACTCACTGAGACTGGTAATAGCACTGAGACCCATTGAGATGCTGAATAATGTACTCACATGTACTGAGCCCCTAAGCAAGATGATGGAGCGCTATTGATACCCTGGGGAATGTCCTTACCTCCACTGTATCCTTAGGAATGGTTCTGAGATAAGCTTAAACTGTGACAAGGCTATGAGGCCACTAAGCCTCCTGAAAAAGTTGTAAAAAGAACCGTGAACCTGCAGAAGGCTCTCAGCCTCATTCAGACTCTGTAGAAGGTCCTGAACACCACTGAGAAACCAGTGAAAGCATTGAACCCCTCTAAGATTCTTGTGAAGGCCTTAGAATCTTCAAAACACAAGAGGAATTATCTGAGCCTCAAAAAGATCATGTGAACATTTCTACATGTAATTAAAATACTTGGGAAGACCCAGAGCCCCAGTGAAACTATGACAAGGGTCTGAGAGTGGTTTAGAAGCCAGGGTGAGCCCTGAGTCCCCACTGATATGGGGACAGGACTTGGACCCCTCTGATACACTGCACAAGTCTCTGAGTGTCATGTAGATGCTGGAGAAGGCCGTGAGCACAACTCTAGCATTGGGAATGTCACTGAGCTTCATTGAGATCTTGGGAAATGCTCTGAGATTCACTGAGACCCTAGCAAAGAACTCATCCATGTGTGCACTTGGGGAGGAATCTGAGTCCCAGTGAGACTCTGAGAAGAGCACTGAGCATGACTGAGACACAGCAAAGGCCCTGAGAATAACAGACCCTGGTAAAGACCAGGAGTCCATCTGAGAAACTGGTCAAGATATGTGGTCCATTGAGAACCTAGGAACCATCCTGAACCACAGTGAGAGACTGGGAATATTCAAGAAGTTCACCCACTGCCTGCTGAAGGGAATGAGACCACTAAGAATATGCAAAACACCCTGAACATGACTGTGAGAGTGTAAAAGACCAGGAGGCCCACTGACTAGTCCTGGACAAGGCCCTGTAATCCACTGAATCACTATGATATGGAATGAGCCTTAGTAGAGACCCGGAAATCCCAGAATTTAACGATATAATAGAAGCACTGAACCCCATTCAGACTCCAGTGAGGGTCCTGAAATCTAGAAAAATACTTTGGAAGGCCTTTTAGATCACACAAACTCTTGGAAAGTAGTTGAACTCCACTGAAGTACGATAAAGATCATGAAGCATGCACTTGGAGAAGTCTCTGAGCCCCATTGAGACTCTGGGAAGGACCCTGAGCTGCAATGAAACCCCAAAAAAGACCTTGAGGTTGAAAGAGACCCTCAGAAAGGCTGAAAGATCCACTGAGAATTATGAGATTTGTGGAAGTAATGAGAATGCTCTGAGCCCTTTGGGTACCCTGGTGAAGGCCCTGATTTTCACAGATATTTGGGGCAAATCTAGTCCCAATGAGATCCAACAACCCTATGAATGAGGAAAATCCTATGCATGACTGTGAACATTTAGAAAGGACTATGCAACTGTGATCTGGAGAAGGTCCCTATGCATGACTATTACCCTGGGGCAGGGGCCTATGCATATACGTGACATGGAGGAAGGGCTGAATGCATGACCGTGACTGGAGAAGGGGTATGCATGACTGTGACCCTGGGAAAATCCCTAATCAGTACTCTAACCCTGTAAAAGGCTGTATGTATGATTGTGACCATGGGGAAGGGCCCTATGCATGACTGTATGACAGAAATGGTCCTATACATAACTATAACCCTGCAGAAAGGCCCTATGCATGACTGTGACACTGAGGAAGGGCCTATGCATGACTGTGACCATGGGGAAGGGCCTATGCATGACTCTTACCCTGGGAAGTGCCTATGCATGAGTGTGATCCTGCAAAAGGTACTATGACTTTGACCTTGGAGGAGGTCCCTACACATGACTGTTTCCTTGGGGAAGGCTCTATGTTAGACTATGAGTATGGGGCATGGCCCACAAATGACTGTGACACTGGGGAAGGTCTATACATGACTTTGACCTTGTGGAAGGGCCTATCCTTGACCGTGACCCAGCAGAAGGATAATATGAATGATTATGACCCTGAGGAAGGGCTTATGCATGACTGTGAACATTGGAAGGGACTATGACTGTGACCATGGGAAGTGACTATGACTGTGACCCTGGAGAAGGTCCCTATGCTTGACTGTTACCCTGGGAAATGGCTCTATGCATGAGTGTGTCCCTGGGGAAGGGCTCTATGCATGGCCCTCACCTGGGGAAGAGCGTATGCATGCGTGTGATGCAAGGGAAGGCCCTAAGCAGGACTGTGACCCTGGGAAGGGCTATGCATGACTGTGACTCTGCAGAAATCACTATGCATTACTGTGTCCCTGAAAAATCTACTATGCATTACTGTGACCTTAAGGAAGGTTTACCCATGATGGTGACCCTGAGGAAGTGCCAGTGCAAGACTGTGACTCTGGAGAAGGTCGAATGCATGAGTGTGATGCTGAGGAAGGGACAATGACTGTGAACCTGCAGAAGGTCCCTTTGCATGACTGTTACCCTGGGGAAGTGCCCTATGCATGACTGTGACCATAGGTAGGGCCTATGCATCACTGGGACACTGGGAAAGGGCCTATGCATGACTTTGACCCTGAGGAAGGGCCCTATTCATGACTGATGCTGAGGAAGGACCTATGAATGACTGTGACACAGGGGAAGGGCCTATGCCTGACAGTGACCCTGAGGAAGAGCCCTATACATGACTGTGATGCTGAGGAAGGGCCTATGCAGGACTGTCACACTGGGGAAGGTAATACGCATGACTATGACATGGTAGAAGGGCCTTATGCATGACAGTGACCCAGAGGATGGGCCCTATGGATGACTGCGACTTGGAGAAAGGATGCTATTCATGACTCTGATGCTGATTAAGGGCTATGCATGACTGTGACCCTGGAAAAGGGCATATGTATGACTTTGACATTGGGGAAGGGCCTATGCTGACTGAGAGCATGGTGAAGTGCCTATGCATGAGTGTCACCCTGAGGAAAGGCCAATGCATGACTGTGATACTGGGAAAGGGCCCTATGCATACTCTGACCCAGAGGAAGGGCCCTATTTATGACTGTCACCCTGAGGAAGGGCCTATGCATGACTTGACACAGGGGAAGGCAGCCTGTGTGAATGTGACCCTGTGGAAATGCCTGTGCATGACTCTGACCCTGGGGAAAGGCCACATGCATGACTGGGAGCGTGGGTATGAGACTCTACATGACTTTAACCCCGGGGAAGGTGGTAAGTGTAACTGTGAACCTGGGGAAAGGCCTATGCATTACTGTGACACTATGGAAGTGCCAAATATATGACCCTGACTGGGGAAGGATCTATGCATGACTGTGACCCTGAGAAAGGGCCTATGCATGACTGTGACCATGGAGAAGGACCCTATGCATGGCTGTAAGCCTGGAGAAGTACCTGTCCATTACTGCCACCCTTGTGGAAGGGCTCTATGCATGACTGTGACCCTGAGAAAAGGCCTATGCATGACTGTGACACTGGAGAAGGTCCCTATGCATGACTGTTACCCTGAGGAAAAGTGTATACATTACTCTGAAACTGGGGAAGGTTCTGTGCATGACTGTGACCTTGAGGAAGGGCTCTATTCATGACTGTGACACTGAGGAAGGGCCTATGCATGACTGTAACCTGAGGTAAGTCATATGCATGACTGTGACACTCAGGAATGGCATATTCATGACTGTGACAAGGAGGACGATCCTATCATGACTCTGAGCCTGGAAACTGCCCTATGCTTGACTGTGAAGCTGAGGAAGTGACTATGCATGGTTGTGACCATGGGGAAGGACCTATGCATGACTGTGATCATGGGAAAGGGCCACGTTAATGAGTGTTCCCAGGTGATGGCCCTATGTATGACTGACACCTGGGAAGGTTGTATGCCTGACTGTGACTTTGCAGAAGGGCCTTGTGCATGACTGAGACTCTGCGGAAGGGCTCTAAGCATGACTGCGACCCTGAGTAATGGCATTATGAATGACTGTGACCATTGAAATGGTCTATCCATGACTGCGACCCTGTGGAATGTCCCTATGATGTTAAACCTGAGGAAAATCCTATGTATGACTGTGACATGTGGAAGGGCCTATGCATGACTGTGACCTTAAGGAAGTTCCCTATGCATGACTGTGATCCTGGGGAAGAGATCTATGCATGAGTGTAAGCCTAGGGTAGGACCTATGCATGACTATGACACTGCAGATGGACCTAACCATGCCTGTGACCCTGGAGAAGGCCATATGCATGACTGTGACCATAGGAAAGTTCCTATGCATGACTGTGATGTTCAGGAAGGGCCTAAACATGACTGTGACCATGCAGAAGGGACCTATGAATGAGTGTATCCTGAGAATGGGCCCATGCATGACAGTGACCATGGGGAAGGGCCTATAGATGACTGTGACAGTGGGGAAGGGCCTATGCATGACTGTGACCTTTAAAAAGAACCTATGAATGACTGTGACCCTGCAGAAGAGCCCCATGCATGACAATGAGACTGAGGATGGGCCTATGCATGACTATTATCATGGGAAAAGGCGTATATATGACTTGACTCTTCAGAAGAGTTCTATGTATGACTGTGACCCTGGGAAAGGGCCTATGCATGACTGTGACCATGGAAAAGGGTTTATGCATTCCTGTGACCCTGCAGAAGGGCCCTATGCATGACTAAGACACTGAGGAAGGGTCTGTGGATAACTGTGCCCCTATGAAAGGCCCTAACCATGAATGTGACCCTGCGGAAAGGCCCTATGAGTGACTGTGTCCCTAAGGAGGGGCCTATGTGTGATTGTGACCCTAAGGAAGGGACTAAAACTGTGACCCTGGAGAGATCTCCATGCATGACTGGTACTCTGGGGAATGGCCCTGTGCATGACTGGGACCCTGGGACAAGACATAAGCATAACTGTGTCCCTGAGGAAGAGGCCTAAGCATGACTGTGATCCTGGGGAAGAGTTGCATGTGTGTCTGTCACCCTGCACAAAGGCCCTATGGAAGACTGTGACAATGTGGAAGGGTTATGCATGACTGTGACACTGGAGAAGGGCCCTATGTATGACTGTAACCCTGGGGAAGGATCTATGTATGCCTGTGACTCTGGTGAAGAGTCTATGCAGAATTCTGACACCGGGGAATGGCCACAAGCATGACTGTCTTCATTCAGAGGGCCGTATGCATGACTTTGACCCATGGAAAATGTTCTATTCATGACTGTGACGTTGTGGTAGGACCCTAGGTATGGCTGTGACCATGGAAAAGAGCCTATGCAAGATCTTCACTCTGATGTAGGGCTTATGCATGACTGTGACCCTGATGTAGCATGACTGTGACCCTGATTAATGAACTATGACTGTGACCCTGCAGAAGGTCTCGAAGCATGACTGTTACCCTGGGGAAGGGCCCTATGCATGACCCTGAATGTGTGGAAAAATGTATGCATGACTGTGGTCTTGAGGAATGGCCTATGCATGACAGTGACCATGGGGAAGGCCTATGCATGACTATGACACTGCAGAAGAGCCCTAAGCAAGACTGTGATACTCAGGAATATCCTATGCATGACTGTCACCTTGTAGAAGGGCTTATACATGACCATGAACCCTGGAATGTTGGTGCATGACTGTGAGCCTGATGAAGGTCTCTGTGCTTTACTATGACAATGTGGAAGGGCCTATGACTCACTATGACCCTCGGGATGTGCCCTATGCATCTATGACCCCAGGGAATGGCCATTTGCATGACTGAGATTGTGGGGATGGGCATACGCACGACTGTGACCTTGGAGAAGGGCCTATGCATGACTATGACCCTGAGGAAAGGCCTATGCACAACTGTTACCATGAGGGTCTATGCATGACTGTGACCCTGTGGAAGGGCTATGCATGACTGTGACCCTGGAAAATGGTCTATGCATGACTGTGATCATGGGGAAGGGCCCTGTACTGACTGTGATATTAGGGATGGCCCCATGCATGACTGAAATGGGGGAAGGGCCTATGCATGTCTGTGATCATGATAAAGGGCCTATGCATGACTTTGAGCCTGAGGATGGGCCTATGCATGACTGTGAACATGTGAAGGGCCCTATTCTTAACTGTGACCTGAGGGAGGGAATATGCATGACTATGACAATAGGGAAGGACCCTATACATGACTGGGATCACAGAAAGGTGCCTATGCATGACTGTCACCCTGAGGAAAGACCTATGCATAACAGTGAGGCCACAGAAGGGCTATGCATGACTATGACTGTGGAATGCCCTATGTAAGACTGTGACCATGGAGAAGAGGCTACAAATGACTGTGACCCTGAGGAATGGTCTGTATATGACTGCAACATGCACAAGGGCTCTATGCATGACCACTATCCTGAGGAAAAGCTAATGAATAACTGTGACCATGGGGAATGGTCTGTGCATGACTGTGACCATGGAGAAGGGCCCTGTGCATGGCTGTGATATTGTGGATGACCCTATGCATGACTGCAACATGGGGGAAGGTCCTATTTATGTCTGTGACCATAATAAAGGGTCTATTCATGACTTTGAAACTGAGGTTGGGCCAATGCATGACTATGACACTGGGGAAGGGTCCTATGCATGACTCTGACCCTTGGGAAGGCCCTCTGTATGACTGTGATGATGCTAAAGAGCCCCATGCATGAGTGTGACCCTGGGGAAGGGTCATATGTATGACGTGACATTTGGGATGGCCGTATGCATATCTGTGATCCAGTGGAAGGACCCTATGTAAGACTGTGACCTTGGGGATGGGACTATGCCAGAACAAGACCCTGGGGAAGGGTCTATGCATTACTGTGAAACTGAGGAAGGGCCTACACATGACTGTACCATGAGGAAAGGCCTAAGCAAGACTGTGACCCTGGGGAAGGGCCTATGCATGATGGTGTCATTGGGAAGGCACCATGCAAGACTGACCTTGAAGAATGGTCCTGTGAATGATTGTGACTTTACAGAAAGGCCCTATGCATGACTGTGAATCTGAGGTAGGGCCTAAGCATGATGGTGACCAAGAGGAAGTACCTATGCATGACTGTGACAATGGGGAAGGTCGTGTGCATGACTTGGACTTGAGGAAGCACATATGCATGATTGTGATCCTGGAAATGTGCCTGTGCATGACTGTGACCTGCCGAAGGTCCTGTGCATGACTGTGACCCTGGGGAAGGCCTATGCATGACTGTGCCCAAAGGAATGTTCATATGCATAACTGTGACCTGGGGATGGTACCAATGCATGACTATGACCCTGGAGAAGGTCCCTATGCATGACTCTGTCCATGGGGAAGTGCCTATGCCTGACTCTTACCCTGTTGAAGGGCCCTAAGCATGACTGTCATCATGGGGAAAGGGCCTCTGCAAGACTGTGACCCTGGGAAGGCCCTAATGTGACTGTGAGCATGCAGAAGAACCCTATGCATGACTGTGACCCTGGGGAAGGCTGAATGCATTTCTATTACCTTGGGGATGAGCCCTATGCATGACTATGACCATGGAAAAGGGCCTATCCATGACTGTGACCCTGCACAAAGGCCCTATGCATGACTTTGGCCTTGAGGAATGTCCTCTGTATGACTGACAGTGAGGAAGGGCCTATGTTTTATTGTGACCCTGGGGATAGATGTTTGCATGACTGTGACCCTGGGGAAGGCCATATGCTTGGCTGACCCTGAGGAAGGGCCTATGTGTGACTGTGAACATGGGGAAGGGATTATACATGACTTCCACCATGGCAAAGGGACTGTGCATGATTGTGACACTGGGAAAATCCCAAAATTCCATTGAGAGGTAGTGGAAAGCCCAGAGATACATTGAAATGTGGGAAAGGGTCTTTTGCATGTCTGTGACTTTGTGTAAGGGCCCTATGCATGACTGCGGCTATGTGGAAAGGCCTGTGCATGACTGTCACTCTTGGGAAGGGTCCTATGCATTTCTGTGACCATGGGAAAGGGCCCTTTGCAAGACTGTGACCATGGGGAATGGCCTATGCATAACTGGGAAGCTGGAGAAGGACCTATGCATGACTGCAATCCTGGGAAATGTCCATGCATGACTGTGAATCTGGGGAAGTGCTATGTATGACTGGGAATCTGGGGAAGGCCCTGTGCATTACTGGGACAATGGGGAAGGATCCTATGCATGACTGTGATGCTTGGGAAGGGCCTATGCATTAATGTAACCCTGTGGAAAGGCCTATGCATGAGTGTGACACTGGGGAAAAGTCAATGCATGATATGACCCTGAGGGAGGGCCTATGCATGACTGTGACCCTGGAGAAGGGCCTATGCAATACAGTGACCATGGGAAAGGGTTCTATGCATGACTGTGAACACGTAGAAATGCCTATGCATCACTGTGACTCTGAAGAGGAACCTATGCATGACTGTGACCATGGGGAATGACCTTTGCATAACTGTGACCCCCAGGAAGGGCCTCTTCATGACTATGATGCTGGGAAAGGGTCAATGCATGAGTTTCACCCTGAGGAAGGGTCTATGAATCACTGTGATTCTCCTGAATGTACCTATGCATGACTGTGACCCTGGGCAGGGGCATATGCATGAGAGTGACTCTGGGGAATGTTTTAGACAGGACTGTGACACTGTAGAATGGTCTGTGCATGACTATGACCTTGGGGGAAACTCAGAATTCCACTAAGAGGCAGGGAAATTCCCAGAACCCCACTGAAACACTTAGAAATTCCATGAGCCCCATTGAGGTCCTGGAGGAGCCTTGAGAACCAATGAGACCTGAGAAAGGCCCAGCACACCATTTACACCACCGCAGAGGAGGCTCTGAACACCACTGAGAATAGTGAACACTAAACACAGAAACACTGGGGAAGAACTGCTAAGAATTTGTAGACAGCCCTGAGTTCTACTGACATTCTGGGGAAGGCCTAAGTCCCAGTGATACTCTGGGAAATGTTCTGATCCCTCATGACACCCTAGAAAATGCTCCAAGCCCAAAGCACACTTGTGGAAGGCATTGAATCTGACTGAGACCCTGTAGAAGGCTGTGAGATCTGCTGAGAAACTGGAGAAGGTGCTGAGCCCCATTCCAACACCAGGGAAAGCAATGAGCACCAGTGTGACCCTAGAATGGAGCTGAGCTCCGCTGAGAACATAGGTAAGGACCTGGGATGCACTAAGTCCCTGTGAGGGCCCTGAACCCAGGGTTCACATGAGGAAGTCTCTGAGCCACACTGAGATCTGGGAACACCACCGAGACTCTGAGAAAGTCCCAGACACATACTGAAATTCTGGGTATAGCCATGAGTCCCACTAAGTCCCTAGGCAAGGGCCTGAGCCCAATGAAAAACCTTGGGAATATTCTGAAATCCACAGAGACCCTGAGTAGGTCAAACCCAATCGAGTTCCTCTGGAAAGGGAAAAATCCATTGAGAGTCTGGCAAAATCCCTGAACACTACTTTGACCTGGTGAAGCCCCAGAGACCTGCTTATACACATAAGAAGACCCCAAGGGCTACTATGATTCTGGGTATAATCTGAGTAACACTGAGGCCCTGGGGAAAGCACTGATTCCCATCGAGACCCTGTGGAAGGCCTAGAGCACCACAGTGACCTCAAGAATGATACTGAGAATATAGAATATAGTATTGAGCCTTATCTGGGATCTAAGATTCATACTTATTCATTTTGGGATTCTCAGTATGTATCCAAGCACAGCCATTTTAACTATAGCCCTTCCTTTCCCCTCCCCAATTTTTTTTTTTTTTTTTTTTGTACTGGGAATTGAACTCAGTGTCACTCAACCACTGAGCCACATCCCCAGCACTATATTTTGTATTTTATTTAGAAACAGAGTCTCAGTGAGTTGCTTAGCTGTTGCTGCCTGCAGCAATGCTACCTCAGGAAAGTGTTGGAGGTGGGCTGGGAATGAACTACTTCTTTATCTTTTTCTGGGCTGCTTTCTTGCTTGATTGCTTGCTCCCTAGGTTATAAAGGAAGAGAGGCTTGCTTGTTTTTAGAGGAAGAGAAGTTTATTTGCTTTTAGAGGTGCTATGCTTTCAGAGAGGCTACCCTTTCAAAGAAGCTACACTTTCAGAGAGGCTATGCTTTCAGAGAGGCTACACATTCAGAGGTGCTACCTCTTAGACATCTGCAGCTTCTTAGAGGTGTTGCCTTCCTCCCAGGTGAAGAGAATGTCATATATACACAAAGGCAGCTAATCAGCGTATATAAGGCTGTCTTATATATGCCAGCCATCATCTTAGAACTACTTCCTCAAAGAGTTGTAAACATGTCTCTACACTTAGCACCTCACATTGGCTGAGGCTGACTTTGAACTTGTGATCCTCATGCCTCAGACTTCTGAGCCACTGGGATTAGTCACGTGCCAATATGCCTGGCTTCCATTTCCAACTTTAAAATTAGCCAATCACATAATTGTAACCCCAAACTCCTTCTATCAGAGCAGAGGACAGTTCTGCATTGGGGATAAAAACAGGTAGACTGCCTGTCAACATGTACTTGCTTACAGAATTTTGTAGCCCACCCTCTGCAGAAGTAATGTTTGCTTCTCCAAGCTACTTCTGAGAACATGCTTGATTCCTTGAGGCATGCTGATATTTCTAAAATGTTGACACCCCAACTGGGGATTCATTCATCACCTAGGGGTTCATGGGAACTTCCCTTTAAAGATGGTGCATCCCACTGACTTGTTGCCATGAACTTGGGATGAGATATAATACCTGTGATTTATGGGACTAAAAACAGTTCCCAAATCGAAAGGTGATCAGCAACAGAGAGAGAGAGAGAGAGAGAGAGAGAGAGAGAGAGAGAGAGAGAGCGCCCTGGTAAGTGCAGCAGCACTCAGGTAGCTCCATGTACACATGAAGGTAGGAAAGTCTGTTCTAAAGAAAGATGTTCTTCCTTGGGGTCAGGACATCCTGGAGGCTGTGTGAGTGGGACTGAGATGTGAGGCAAAGAACCTCCCAAAAGGGCAGTTGAACCATTTGTCAGAAACATGAGCCCTCAGCTAGAGTGTAGGATGGCATGTGGGAACAAGAGACCAACCGCAGTATTTTTGAACCTTTAACAAAAAATCTCTAGACAAGGGGATACCAGCAATGAAAAAGATACTGAAATTCCCCCACATAGTCCTTGGGGCTAAAATAATGGAAAGAGAGTCGTAGGACCAAAGGAAAAAATATAACAAAGGTGATAAAATGATATTGTTTTTTAAGCACTCACTGAGTGTGCAGAAAGTTTGGGGTGTGCAAGGAATCTCCAGAAAAAATTATAGGCCTAGACACAGGGTAGAAAATTGGAAAACACGGGGCCTTCCCAGGTCTGAGTCATTCTGTAAAAATCTGTAACAGGCTCTATTTCAGTTTCTAAAGCCCTAAATCTAATAGTTACTTTGCCCCCTACCTGTAGAAATTAAAACTCAGGAAAAAGGTACAAAATTCTTGTATGTTTATCTGTGCCTATATCTGTTGTCTCCATATATGCTTGTGTCTGTATTGTTTACATGGTATGAAAATTACAAATAGATAAATGAACACTTACAAACTAATTAATAGTCACCCAAATGGATCCAAATGCCTTTCAGTTCACATAAGTTAAATTGGTTAGCAGTAAAGATATCGTCAGGATTACTAATTTACATATTTCTAGGTCACAAATCAATCTATTATATAAAGTACAATGTCCATTGCTTCTAAGTATTTTACTTTGACAGGAATAACTGAATTAGAATATTAACTAGACTTGTTTGATATCTTGGATTTCAAAGGTAACACAAATTAGAAGTGGGTAAATTTATTTTTACCTAAATGGAATTCAACTTCATAAAGGTACTTGTGAGAAGAGCATCACAATGCACTCAATGCAGGAGACTTTACAACCACAAGTAAACAAATGGATGTGGGGATGAATAAATAAATTTTATTTCTTTACATAACCAATAGGAAAAAGTAAACCTAGGTGATATTCTGGAAGATTGTACACCTCATAGTACTCAGCAAATGAAGAAACTTGTGCTCTAGGGGATAAAAAGCTGGTTGTACCCAATCTATGTGTTCCTGACCCATAGGTACATGGGTCTTTCAAGACCATATTTAAGTAAAGCCTCACTTTTTCCTCTACCTATATCTCTTAGTCCACTCTTTGGGCTTGGACACATGAGTGCATTTCTGACAATCAGCAAGTGGACAAAGAGAGATATAAGAAAGTTATAAGTGTGGAAAGTTAAAAGGAAAAAGAAAGTTTGTATGTTTTGTATGGTAAACAATTTTAAGAAGCCTAAGTAAGATTCAAAAGGTTTGTGGAAAGTAAATCTCAAAAAGTTCATGTATGTGATTATGTTGGTTATAATCACTAGGTTACTTAAGGGCTTTTTACTAAGGTGAACCTATAATATGCTAATTTTCTATGTTTAGAAACAACAAGAAATTCTTAAAACATTGATCTGTTCTTATCTGTAAATATAATTTATTGTTTTTCTAGGTTTTATGACTTCGGAAAACTAAGTCTTAAGGGGATTAACAGAGTGCCTGTTTTAAAGTCTTTTACAAAAATAAATAAAGTTTTAAAAATGATTGCTTTGGGACTGATTAAATAAACAACTGTTATATGTACATCTGGAACTGTTTGAGCCTTGTGTAAGTTTCAATATAAAAGTTAAATTTAATTAATGAGGAAATATATGCAAATGTGACACTATCCATTACTGACTTCTGTGTATATCAGATGACTTCATGTTCTTCAAGTATACAATATTTTAACATGTAAAGCTTAGGAGAGCATTTTACCAAGTTGATGTTCTCCCAATACTCTCCTTCAGATTTACATAGAAATAACCAAGTTCATGTATACATATATCATTTAATGTTTTGTAACTGGATTAATGTAACATGTTATTATAAGTTATATAAATAATTTTGTATTACTCTTTACACAGAGATGGAAATTTAAGTGTATTTTTGGAAGGCACTAAGGGAGAGTCTGAATTGTTGAAGTTAAGAGCTCTCTTGGCCTTTATGCTTAATTCATTCTTCAGATTTAATGTTGTATTTTGTTAACTGATATTTAGATTAAGGAAATAATACATGAGAACACTGTGAAATGATATTTAAGAAAGGGACAAAGAACATTTTCAGAAAAAGGAATTTAACTAAAATTTTCAAGAAGTGTCACTGAAATAAGATTCTGCCTCTCACATTTCATTTTAGTTGGCTCCAATGTACTCTAGAATTAGGCTAATTTAAAGTTTGTTTAAAAGTTAGCTTTTTTGTTGAAAATGTTACTGAGATCTCAAAATAAACAGGAGATATAACAAAACTAAGTAAAGTTATGGGATTATAAAAATTATGCTTCTTGGTTCATAGCTGTTATATAAACTGAATGTTTTTGCTGTTTGAACATTTTATATTTTCCTTAAGTGTTATAACTGTTGCCTGTTAGTGTTTTGCAGAAACACTGCTTCTGATAGAACAACCTGAGTTAATTTGAGACAATACTCCATCACCTACAGAACAGATAGGATGTAATTCTGACTTCCAGTTCTAATACAGACCCCAATTAATTACAGACATTAAAGTTAAAACCCAGGACTCTTACTTCAAGACTGGCAAAAAGTTAAAACCCAATACTCTTACTTCAAGATTGGCAAAATTAAAGTCCAGCACTCTCACTTCAAGAGTGTCAAAACTGACTTGCTAGAAGTTTAAAACCAAAATGTGGAAATCAAAGTCATGTAAGTCAAAGAGACAAGGAAAAGTCACCAATATTTGGTCCTTGTCCTGTAAGGTGAACCAGGATCCAGGGAACAACAGGACACCTCTGAGAGCCCTGCAATTCAGGGGAGTCACCTGACCAGGGGTGTTTATCAGGGGTGTTGAGAGTACCCTAGAAAACAGGAAGTGAACCAGTGCACACTCTGCAAAGAGCAGGGTCATTGGAGTGGATAATGGCAAACCACATGGGGCCAGAAAGGGAAAGCCATATGGGGTCAGCAAGACCTTGATCCACCCTAGAAGATGGCACAACTGCTAGAGGAAAAGCTAAAGGACCCAAAAGGCTCCTTCAGAGTTCCCAAGATAAATCCCTGATAAATCTCAGCTGACTCTAATAATAGGAAAAAGGTCAGTTTTGACAAACTTGGTCTTAAAAACACCTGGCAAGAGAATATACCCAAATCACACCACACATGGGCATTTAAAGGATAGGACAATTGTTCTTTAAATGTCAATTGAGAAGTACTTTTCTGTCAGTTCTTCCAGAAGCAAGTGCCACTATGCAATGGTATATTACTCAGCTTTAAAGAAGAATAAAATTCTGGCATTTGCTGGTGAATGCATGGATTTAGAAAACATCCTGCTAAGTGAAATAAGCCAGAGCCAAAACACAACAGGCCATTTTTTCATCTGATATGCAGAAGTTAATTCACAATAAGGAGGGGGGAGGGAACTATAGAGTTACTTTATATTAGGTAGAGGGGAGTGAAGCCAGGGGAAGGGGTGTGGAAGAAGGAATGATAGTAGAGTGAAACAGACATTATCATCACATGTGAATGTATGACTGCATGATCTGCAACATGTATAATCAGAAAAATGAGAGATTATACTCCATTTAAGTATAGTCTATGAAAATGTATAATTGCATTCTACTGTCATATACAACCAATTAGAGCAAATATAATAACAAATTTCAAAAAGTAAAGGAGGTGTTTTTATGCAGGAGGCCTATGCTCTGTCAGAGTCACAAGTCTGTGCCGAGTGAATTTGAAACCTTACAAATCTTCTTAACCTCCTGCCTACATGAACTTGATCTGTGTCTGTTGCCACATTTTTCTGGTATCATTATCCCGAGTTTCTACTCAGACCCCTACCCCTTTGGAGTCTGCAATTCATCATTTCCAGTCTGGCAACATGGTTTTTTCAAAACAGGATACAACTGATACCATGGAGAGAGGCCTCAGCCCACTGAGAAACTTGGAAAGACCATGAGCACCACTGGTATCCCACAAAAAACTGAGAGCCCATGACACACTGAATAAAGGCTGCATCCCACTGAGATCCTGGGCAAGAGATTGAGCCTCACTGAGATCCTTGAAAGGGCCCTGAACCTCACTAAGACCGGGACAAAGCGTTGAGCACCACTGTGACCCTGCTATTGGCTGAACTTCACTGAGCACCTGGGCAAGGTCCTGGGATTCACTGAGACCCTCATGGAGGCCCTGAACCAGTGGGCTCTGAGGGAATACTCTGAGCCTCACTTATTCTCTGGTAATATCACTGAACCTCTTTGAGACTCAGGGAATAGAGTGATTGCAAACCCAGTCCTGGTTGTGAAATAACATTGTAGAAATGTTATGGAAATGTTATTGGCGCAACTTAAGAAGAGACTAATCACCACTGAGAAGTCCAAATTTGAGAGTATTTATTAAGCCGGCTGACTGACTCATACAATGCCCCAAAAAATGACTATTGGGAGAAAAGCCCTGACTAGGGGTTCTTATACCAAAAATTACATTAATCATAAGTGTCTGTTGCTATGACTCAAAATTACACATTAACATCATGAGATCACCAACAGTGGGAAGTGGGTCAAAATGACCCTTACCTAGGTACAAACTAAAGAATGGTTACTGACATCCACACAATCACCATTCACATGGTGTATTGTTTAGGAGCAATAGGAATCAAAAGAGAGCAATTTTTCTTTACATAGGAATTATCATTCTTTACTGTTAAACATGTCACACTAACTGATGATGGGCACAGAGGCGGGGTGTTCACATGGGAGAAGCTTATTTCCTACATAACATGGAGTCTCAGAGCAAAATGGAGTCTGTTTAGTCATTTCCTTTAGATTCTGGCCTACAACATTCTCATGGAGCCAGATCTGTCAGTCCATCAGAGTAAGAAACCTATCCCTGGGGAAGGGGTCAGTTCCCCTCATTTCCCTCATTTTCCCAGGAAATGTGATTGGTGGTCATGGGTCCTTAACTTTTGGATTGCAGGTAACTTCACCTGGAAGTCTAACTCCTACCCTTTGAAGTATAAATGTACCTGTAGGGACTCAGGGCCCAAGGCTGGAGATTTCCTGAAGGCCTTGTAAGAGGAGGCATTTCTTCCCCTTACTGAAGTCTGCTGCTGTAACATACTTCCTACTAGAGCCCATGCACAACCATATGTTTGGTAGACTAGAAACTTAGGGCACTACATAGTGTTGTGGGGGTTCAAGAACAGATTGATTGCTATTAGAAGTCCGAATTTGAGAGTCTTTATTATTCTGTTCCATTGACTGTCTCACACAATGCCCCAAAAATGACTATTGGTTTTAGGGGTTCTTATACCAATAATCACATCAATCATATGTATCTGTTGCTATGATTCAAAATTACAAACTATCATCATGAGATCATCAGCAGAAGGAGAAGTGGGTCAAAATGACCCTTACCTAAGTACAAACTAAAGAATGGTTACTAACATCCACACAATCACCATTCACATGGTGCAGTGTTTAGTACCAATAGGAATCAAAAGAGCAATTTTTCATTATATAAGAATTATCATTCTGTATTGCTAACCATGTCATGCTACTTAACTAATGATGGGTATAGAGGTGGGGAATTCTTATGGGAGAAGCTCAGTTACTACATAACATGCAGTCTCAGAGCAACATGTAGTCTGTTTGGTCATTGCCCACGTATACTGACCTGTAACATTTCCAGGAGTCAAATCTGCCAGTCCATCACACATAACCTATAAATATTGTAAGAAACTGTGGATGGGTGCTCAGAATTTGGAGTTTGGTTTTTCTCTGGGCCCCTGGTGTAAAATAATTTATTTGGAGTTCTCCTCTCTGAGTGCTATTTCTTGATCAGTCTTTTTCCCACAACAGCCCTGAACCTGCTGTGCTTTTGACATTAGGTATCCCCCAAAAGATCATGAATGAGACAATGCAAGAATATTCTGATAGGGATCAACTGAGCAGTAACTGAAGACATGTAGGGTGCATTGATGTGGCCATCTCACTGTAGCATGCTGATTTTAATTCCTTTGGGTTATGTACCAACTGGTGAGAAAACCAGTTCAAATGGTTGTTTCATTCCAAGTTTTCTGAAGAATCTCCATACTCCTTTCCAGAGTGGTGGCACCAACTTGCACTCCTACCAGCAGTACATAATATACCTTTCCCCCACATCCTCTCCAAACCCATTGTTGCTTCTATTCTTGATAATTGTTATTGTGACTAGAGTGAGAAGAAATTTCAGTGCAGTTTTAATTTGCATGTATCTAATTGCTAGAGATGTGAAACATCTTTCCATATATTTGTTCACTATTCATACTTCTGGGAAATGCCTGTTCAGTTTCTTTGCCCATTTATTGATTGTTATTGGTTTCTTTTATTTTTATTATTTTGGTGTTACATTTTTTTGAGATTATTATATATCTGTATCAGCTAATGTTTAATTCAAATACATGTGGACCACATGATGGAAGATTTACTAGTGGCATGAGAGACCTTGTTCTTTAGTGTGCTCAGTGCACCACATTTGGTTCTCTGATGGCTATGTTCACCCATATGTTGGGCGCCCCTTTAGTGAAGTTACTAGCATGATGGCTGACCTGGGAGAAGGCCTAGCAGATGGCCATCCAAAAGGTGCACAGAGTGAGTCCTGGAGGCGAGACAGAAAGAAAGAAAGTGCCCATTACAATCACTTACATGCAAATGATGGCTGATCTCCTAGCAGCAGGGGTAGATGCCAGGAGATAGCACCCAGCCTACTTTGGTCCTTCTTGAGCTGTGGGAACAGATATGTCCACCAGCTGTACCTGAAAGAGGCAGAGGTATAGAGGCATCCTGAGAAGCCTGACCTGTGCAACTGAAAGACAACCTGTCTGCTTCTAGGAGGAGTGAGGGGACTGTGTTTCAGCATGACTAGAAATCCAGCCAAGGCACCCACCCTGAAGGAATGGCTGGGTGCTAAAGGCCACATGTAGAGCTAGCCACCTACTGGTCCCCAAACAATGTGCTGGCCCTGGTGGACACTGGGGCTGAGTGCAGCCTGGGGTTTGGCAAACAGGTTAGTTCCCAGGCCCATATGCCAGGTTGATGGCTGCAGTCCCTAACAATCAAGATGAAGGCAGTGTCCCTATTGCTGGGGACAGGCCATATCCCACAAGCATACATGGTGCCGCTGCCTTTCATGCTGAAGTACACCTTAGGTGTAGATGTGCTCACAGGGCTGTGTCTAAGGGCCACAGCAGAGGGGCAGTTGTGAAGGTGGTCATGACAGGAAATGCTAGACAGCTGGCCCAGGTCCCACCACAGCCCTGCAAGACTGTGTAGTGAAGCAGCTCTGCCTTCCAGGGGGACATGCAGGAATCGGCTTCTATCCTGGAGCTGGAGCAGGTGATCCTCTGTCTCCTTAGGGCCAGTGGAGAAGCCTGGGGCACCTGCAGCATGACAGGGCACCATGGAGAGCTGACGCAGTGCTATCTTCCCTGCAGCCTCCGTCCGGGGCACAACCTCAAGGACCAGCTGGCCCTGCAGCTGCCCACATAGCACTATGCACTGGACCTGGCTATTGCTTTCCTCTCTTTTTCTGAAGAGTCAGGAGCAGTCTGACTTCACAGAGGAAGGCCTGCAGTGGACATTTCAAGTGTTGCCACAGGGTTATTTGCATAGACTGACTCTATGCTATGTTTGGTAACCAGTGATTCGGCCCACTTGACTCAGCCACCCTCAGTACATGTTTTCTCCTCAAATGATGTGTGTTGACTTCTGACTGTCTTGCAGATAGAAAGCTTGCAGCCCTGACCTTAGTGGTCCATTTTGAGACACATGGCCGGGCAGTAAACAAGCCCATGGTACCAGGATCTGGCTTGCCATTCAAGTTCTTGGTAAGTTTCCATTGGGTAGGACAATAGTTTTCCTGAGGCTGTTATTGATAAAATTCAGGCAGATCTGTGACCAACAACTTTTTTAGTTGCAGACCTAGTTGGCTTATTGTGACATTGGTGGTTACCATTTGGTCCAGCTGTGTCAGCCCTGTTGCCCTAGTGAAGAAAGTGGTTTGGTGGGACTGGATTGTGGCCACTGAACAGATGCTCTAATAAACTGTTCAGCAAGCTCAGCCCTTGCCTGTAGCACACCCAGCTTGCCCTGTTGAGCTGAATGGGTTTGGAGGGGGCTTTTGACAGTGCATGAGCATCCAGGGAGACCAGTAAGCTTCAGTTCACAGTGGTGGAGGGTGCAGAGGTTCACTACACTGATAGAGAAGCAGCTGGCAGCTGTGTATGCAGACCTAGTAACCTCAGAGTCTTTAACAGGTGCTGCTGAAGTTTTGGTGCATGGCAATTTTGTGTGGTAGGAAGGGTTGTGGTTTGACCCTTAACCCAAGGACAGGGTATCTTAGACTCCTACCCTAGAAAAATGGAAGCATACTTGTGACAAAGGAATGACTTGTCTACTATTCCCTGTCCCTTGAGCTCCAACAGATTCTAGGGCCTGTACAATATGCACTGAGGAAGCACCAGGCAGTGCTGATAAATATGGGGCAAGGAGCAAGGGCTCCTGAAAGTGGAAGCAGCCCCTTGAGTGCCTGTGCTTGGTGACCTAAGGATCCAGTAGAGGGCCCTGGTCTCCTTCCACTGCTGCCGCTAAACAGCCCTCTGCTGACACCTTGTGGTATGATGTGGGAATGGGCAGAGCAGCTCCTGGTTTGAGTCTTATGCCTTAGGGATGGTGGAACTGTATGAACCAGGATCTCTGATCTTCTGTACCAACAGCTGGGCCATGTTTAATGGTCAACTCGGGATTACTACATAAAAAATAGACAATGTCATGATCAGACTTTGCCTTTTTGGGGTTGAGGAACTGGCAGGACCTTTGAGCCATAAGCCATGCAAAGCAGATGACCAGTACTTGTTCATGTCCAGGCCCCTGAAAAGCCCAGGGAAGGATGGAGGCAATGCTCTGGCTGGAGTGTGGTGCTTCCCCTGATCTGCTGTCTTGGCTGCATGGCTGCCTGAGCTGCAGGGGTGAAACCATGTGGAATATAGGGAACAGGGGGCCCTGCCTTCAATGTCAGATGCACATAGGGTTCTGCCAGGCCAGTGTGGCTTGTGCTCAGGAGTATCCATAGCCCTGGCACCTTGGAGTCATGGATGTTCAGTTAGTGCAGGGTATGACACATCCCTTTGACACTAAGTCAGGTTGACTGCACTGGCCCTTTTCAGGGGTGAGAAGGGGCCATGTGCACCTTGATGGCAGTGGATATGGCTATATGCTTGTTGGTGTCCTTGTGGTCAAGCAGGCCTGAATGCTATGTCCTGTGCCCTGACAGTGTTGATAGCCTTGTATGCACTTCCCATCACAGTAGAGCCAGCAGGAACTATTTCATGGGTCAGAGTGCACAGCAAAGGCAGCTGGGTTAGAGATTCCATGGTGGCTGCACATCCCACACCACCCACAGGCTGCAGTCCTGATAGACATAATGGCCTGCTTGAGCAAGGATGCAGGACTGCAGTCCACCTGCCTTCCATGAATGGGTGGGCATGGTGCCTGTGGGTAGTTGTGAGAACTCTGAATGAGCTTCCTGGAGAGGAACCAGCTCCTGTGGAGGCCTTGGTGTACCGCCCAGCAGCCCCAATGCAGTTCAGGTGGTCACAAGGGTATTGTACTTAAGCCTGGGTCAGGGAAGCACATGAATATTCCTTTCCCTGCTCCCTCTGCATCCAATAGAGTGCAAACGGTAGCATACATGGCTCTGGACAGCAAATTCCCCTGGCCTTGTTGGGTAGTCTGATAGCCCCATGAGAAAAGTTTTGGAGTGTGATTGCCTTGTGACACTATGGATGGCTAGTGAACGACCTCCCCCAGGTGTGTGTGACATGGCTAGGCCCTACGGATGGGACACAGGGTATAAGGCAACATATATTTTCTCCCTGTCCATTTATGTGTCCCCTGGCATTGGTGTACATAAAGCTAGCTGAGATTTAGGACCTAGCCGTGGTGTGGTATCACCACCCTGGTAAGCTGCCACAGGCTGCCAATTTCCCTTCCTGGAACTCAGAGCTGCCATTCATCCTCCTACATGACTTCCTGTGCTTGTTCCTTTAAGTTCTGTGTCCCTTCATCCATGGTGGTCATCACCCACATCCTTGTGAAGAGGCATATGTGTATGCTAGTATAGCCAAACTTCTGCAGCTGAGTGTGCACTGAAGTAACCTAAGCTTCTCTGGGAGACCCTGGTGAATCCAGAATATGATTATGGATGACTGGACTTGCAGGGAAAGCCTTGAGCTGCCACCTCAGTGTGGGTGAGGCTGGCAATGGGTTTAGTCCTAGGTGATGGGGACTGCTTTATGACAGTGTGTTATTGTGGCTTGTATTGGAGATGTGGTCTGTGATTCAGAGCTCTGCCCTCCCCACTAAAGGATGATTACAGAAGCCTTCAGAGGTTCAGATGCATAAAATGTAAGGCATGTAATACTGAAGGGGTGGTTAGTAGTATAGGCTTAAAATGTCCACATTTAGGTTCCTCACAGAGGCTTCCAGTGGGCTAGGTTTTCCCTGTGTGGTCAATGTCATGAACTCTAATTCAGTGCATGTACTCAGGCCATAAACATGTTTGTGAGCTGTACCTACAATGCAACCTGATGGCAGTGTGCCTTTTTGTCTGGTCTACATGTAAAAAAGTCATATGGAAAAGGGGGCTAAATGGAACTGGCTGGGGGTGAAGCTAGAGATGGGTTCTGGAGAGAGGTTACTGTGATGTCACAGTAAAAAATGTTACTCTCCCAACTGTCTTCTATTTTCTTCCACCTGCTCGGATCCCACATCTGTTTCCCAGGATCAGGGACTCCACAGTGAGATCCATGAAACCTACTAATTCCCCTGACTTCCACTGAATCACTGGAAAAGGCAATTAGCCTCACTGATCAGCTAAAATCCCTGAAGTCAATGATACACTGCAAAAAACAACGAAAATATACTTAGAGTGTATTGAACACCCTGTGTCATGATCTTAAGCCCCCTTGCTCTTCTCAAACAGTGACAAGGGAAGGGAACACTCCCCAAAAAGTTCAGACCAGGATAGGTAGGGCCGACTGACTGCCCGCTCCCAGCCCTCTGGGCGGAGGACAATCAGAGGCATCAGGGAGATCAGTCACAGCAGAAACTCATTTATTGAGGAAATCACACAGATTTTATGTAGGGTGGGGGCTAGGCAGGAACTAATCAGCCTAAAGGTCAGCAAGGCATGGGAGGTTCACGCAGGTGAGAGTCCCATAGGAGTATACAGCAAGCATGAGCTGATCATGTTTGTGGAACTGTTGTTAACCAATCCCTGATGGTGGTCTGATTTATTGTCATTAACTATTAAAACTGCCTTTGAGGTCTTTATCTTTCTCACTCACCAGGGAGTAAGGAGTCAGTCTGAGTTAGCTAACATGTCATTAGTCCCAACTACCCTGAACCCCACTAAAACATTTTTGAAATCCTTTATATCACATGCACACTGGGAAAGGATCTGAGGTCCAATAAAATACTATGAACAGCTCTGAACACCACTGGAATTCTGGGAAAGGTCCTGAGGTCAGCTGATAACTGATGGAAAGCACTGAGACAAATGATGCCTTTGAAGAGCCATGAGCCCCTCTGATGAGCGTGAAAAGTCCTGAGACACACCAGACACTGCAAAAGGCCCTCAACAGAATGTAGAGCCAGTGGAGCCCCGAACCCCAATGAGAGTGTAGTGAAGGCATTTAGTCTCAAAAGAGCACCAGGGAAGAAGAATCTCATTCTCACTAAGATCCTGTTTAAAACCCCAGTGCCACTGAAATTTGAGAGAAGACCCCATGATCCAATGATGTTCCAAAGAAGGCTAGCATAAGATCGGATGTTGGCCACAAAGAGGTCAGACCACAGGCATCTCAGCAAAGCTTTATAGGGATCAGTTCTCAGGCAAGATTCAGTTGTCCACCAAGGTAAATGGTGGGGGAAGTCTCGCTAGGTCTCCGATGGGGTGGCATTTTTGCACACTGGGGTAGGTGAGTGTAGGCTCAGGGGTGGATGTGTCTTCCCTGGGGTATCTGGAGACCCTGCTCTGACCCGTCCTTCTGGGATTGGATGGCCATGCCGATGAGTGATGGGTGGGTGCGAGATGCCATTAGGGTTTATGTGTCAGCATCTGGTTGCTCTTTGGCATGCGTGGGCTGCCAGATACCCTGCCCCCATTCAGTCACTTCTGTCTTCCCCAAGATTTCAGTCTCTTTGGTGATACAGGGCACTGGAGACCATCTGGTTACTTCTTACTTAATACGGGGCATCATGGGGAGAAAGCTCAGATGTGGGTTCCCTAAGGAGGTGGCTGTAAGGGTGCAAGAGCATTTAGGGTGACCTCACTCTTGCAACTCCAGGCAGACCTGAAAAGACAGAAATCAATTATTAGTAGGAGTCTTATCACTATAATGGGGGTAAGGACAGTGGTCAGCCAGGGGACAACAGTGAAATCTAGCCATCCTGGCCAGGGGACATGTGACTGCTGTTGCTTCAGCCTTTCATTCAGACATCTGGAACCTGGACATTTTTCTCGACCAGCCCAGTTTCCTTGATGTATTAAAAAGTTTCTTTAGGAAAAGGCATGTTCTTCCTTTGACTGGAGTCAGGATGTCTAGCGCCTGATGGTTCTGTGAGGAAATGTGGGCATTAGGAGTTTTTTGTCTTTGTAATGATGCCAGGTAGGCAGCAGAGACCCCTCCTGCCCTTGGAGTTGCTGTTCTAGCTTCTGGGTGACAGTGACTGCATAACCAAGTCCTCCTGCCCCCAACCCAGAGGCTGCAAGTGAAGAGGCTCAGGAGAGTCCGACCTCCACTGGTAAGAATAAGGCCCATCCCACCCTAAGGATGGGATTCTGAGCAAGCAGGTGAATTCAGCTTCACTCTATAGTGTCAGCTGAGGAACTAAAGTGGAGGTCACAGAGAAAGTGGAGGGCATATTGTAATCTAATTTGTTTGTTACAGTGCCATTGCACCAGAAAAAGAATCCTGGAGGAACAACCAACAAGGAAAAGACCTGAACAGTAGGGTTGCAAGGTACTGAGGTAGAGGAGGTTTAGCAGCAGGTAAAGTTTGTTGAGGAGTTGTGAAAAAAGGGATCCCCCTCCAAAGGTGGAGAGGGGTTCCTGTGAGGTGCTGAGGAGGAGTTAAGAGGGAAATTGATAGGGACAGCTGTTTGGCGGATCCGATCCAAACCTGGGTAGAGGAAGCAGACCATGCTCTTGTTTACCCTGAACAAATTGACAAGCTGAAGGCCTTGATGTATCAGGGTAAACCATGAGAAGGGGTCAACACTGGGATAAGCCACCTCATTGAGTTGGGATTGAACTTCTTCCTGCTCTTGGATGGTTATGTGAACCTTTGAAACCACCTGACTAGAGGCCCTCTAAATTGTAAGTGGAGCTGTGGGAAGTTTGTCTCCATACACATGTAGAGGTTTACATCAAAACTGAGGATCATATGGGGGCCCAGGGGTCTTAGACATTAATGGTAATAAGGTTCCATTCACCATTTGGCCCAATCAATCAGTTGATCTCTGGGTTCTTCACAAGGTCAATGCGGTGCCTCACACTGGTGGTAAGGGTACCCCTCAGGTGGTGGGCCACTTTTTGAAGTATGTTTTGGTCTTGTCAATCAGAAAGCAAGCCACAACAGTGGGGCTCTTTGGGGAGATATGTATGCAGTTAAAATCTACAAGAAGGAAGGTCAGCCTCCAGTCACATTCTGTGAGAGAACAGTCCTTCTTCATTCTGATCTGAGAGTGGGAGTTCTCATCCTACTGGCACAACTCCTGGACATAGAAACACCACCTGTAGGTTGGGCCAGAGGCCTGAGAAAGACTCAGGAGTAGGAGGAGTCTTAGAGGATTGGTGAGAGATTTTGAGTTTGCTGAGTCCCAGGATAGTGGAGGCCCAGGACTGGGTATCTGGGATGGATGCTTTTTTAAGGTGGGAGACATGGTACCAGGAGAAGAGGCCTAGAAGTTTGGCTGCAGTTGGGGTGGTAAGTACAACCACATGAGGTGCAGTGTAACTTCACTAGTTGCAGTGACTGAGGATGTAATTTCCAAAGCAACATCATGTCACCCATTTGCAGTGGAAGTATGGTTGCTTCAGGTGGTGGTTCATCTGGAAATAAGGCTGTGAATGGTCCAGGGCTACAGAAGTGTGTATGCTCCTTCAACAGCTTGTGCAAGAGTGTGAGATGGGGTACGTAAGATACCAAAGGGGAAGAGGTGCCTGGGAAGTTTTGGTTGATTGGGAAAGGGTAGATAGAGCAGATCAAAAGGGCTAAGTCCTGTGGGGACTGTGGGGGCTGCCTGAATGCAGGTAAGGGCCAATGGAAGGAGATTGGGCCAGGAGAGTTTGACTTCAATGGTAAGTTTAGTCAAATAATCCTTGATGGTGCTGTTAGCCCTTTCAACCTCACCTGAGATTTGGGGTTAGTAGGGGATGTGGAGCTTCCAGGTGACATTGAGGCTTTGGACACTAGTTGAACAAACTGAGAGGTGAAGGCAGACAGTTGTCTGACTGGATGGATGCAGGAAGTTCAAATCTCTGGATGGTATGCTGGTGAGGATGAAGGCAATGGTGTCTGCAGTTTTCTTGGAGGTGAAGAAGGCTTCTATCAGCCTGAAAAAATATCTCCCAAACTAAGTAAGTAAAGAAGCTTTTTGTGTCTAGGCATGTGGGTGAAGTCAACCTGTCAGTCTTCACCTGGCTGTTGGCCTCTATCTGGTGTGTTGGGAATTTGGGTTTGATGCCTCCTTGTGGGGATACTGTGGAGCAGCTGGAGCAAGTGAAGTGGAACTGCTACAGAATAGATCTCAATCTGGGTGATAAAAGAGGGAAAAGAGGGGTTGGCAGAAGTTCAGAGGAGGCCTGGGTTGAATATGAAGAGAGTTATGATGTCCATCAGCAAGTTGATAGCTTGCTGCTTAGGAAGGGCAATCTGGTTCCCCAGAATGATCCAGCTGTCATTCTGAAAATGGCTGCCCTGGATTATTAGGTCTTCTTGGTCCTGTGGAGAATATTCAGGTTTAATTATGGTGGATATAAAAAGAATGGGGGCTGTTGAGGACTTTGTTTCCAAATCCCCCCCCCACAATAGGGAGTCTGCCTTCTTGTTACTCATATAGGTCTGAGGAATTTTGATGTCCTTAGTAGTGTGTATGATGGCAAGTTGGAGTAGCAGCTGAAGTGCCTCCAAAGGTTTGGAAATCAGGGACTCATGGACCCCTGGTGACCCCTTTGTGGTTAGAAACCCACTCTCCTTCCAAATGGCCAAATATGAGTGAGCAATCAAGAAGGCATCTTTGGGCGATCCAAGATGGCGGACTAGAGGGTGACAGCATCTCCAGTCGCCCCAGACCCCAGGATCCAAGAAGGGGAGGCATTGAGAGACTCGGACTAAAATAGAACCACGGGGTGAGTCTCCCCCACCCAGCGAAGCTCAGCTGGGCGGCAGGTCCGGATTCAAGTGGCTTATTAGAGTGGGACAGGGCAGATAGCGTCTCCCCCAGGCAGCTCGGTGCAGTCTGGCGGTGGGCTCCTCCCACAGGGACAGATCCTCCAGCCTCATGGAGCAGGCCCCCCAGTGAGAGGCCTTCTGCACAGAAGCAGCGCGGCCAGCTCCGGCCTGCCTCGGCCAGCTCCGGCCCGCCCTGCTGCCAGCTCTGTCCCGCCCACAGGTTGCTTCAGTGACCAGTACAGGGTGCCAGGAACTTCCCCAAGCAGCCCAGCCCCCTCTGGCGGGAAGTGCCTCTCTAGGCTAGCTTCTCGGGGCAAACCGCCCAGTGAGAGAATGTCTACACAGAGCCAGCCACAAGTCCCCAAGCCAGTGGAGACCTCCAAACTACCACCAGCCTCTGGGACCAGGACTGGGCAGCAAGAGACCTCTCCAGGTGTCTCTCCCTGGCACCAGTAGCGGGCTAGGGGCAGCGTTCTTTGGAAGCACTGCACTATCAAATTAATCCAAGACTTCTGGCTACTGAAGGCTGGTAGGTGATACACGAAATCTACAGGGTCACTATAAGCCAATAGAAGAAATCTACAGAAAACTTTGTGAAGTAGAGCTGCCGGCGAGACACCACTCCCCCCGCTAGAGCAGTGAACTCCGACAACTGGGAGCGCCGTAAAGGAGGCCGCTCGGCACAGCGCTGGGACTCGGAGCAACCACTGGGGCTCCAGCGGCTGCCCAGGGGAGGAGTGGCGAGGAGAGCTGTGTGGACTCAGAACACCGGGGCCTGCCCTGAGGAGGAGGAGGAGGAGCATGGCCGCTTGGATTCGGAGTGACTGCACCAGAGCTACAGGCGGTTGCCAGAGGAGAAGCTCCGCGGAGAGCTGTTTGGACTCAGAACAACTGCTTCTGAACACCGGGGCCTGCCCTGAGAACGAGGAGGAGGAAGAGGAGCGCGGCCGCTTGAATTCGGAGTGACTACACCAGAGCTACAGGCGGTTGCCAGAGGAGGGGCTGCGTGGTGAGCTGTTTGGACTCAGACCACTTCTGAACACCGGGGCCTGCCCGGAGGAGTAGGAGGAGGAGGAGGAGGAGGAGAGCGGCAGGTCATGTGGACTCGCAGTGACTGCATTAGCGCTCCAGGTGGCTGCTCAGAGGAGAAGGCGAGTGGTGAGTTGTTTGGACTTAAAGTGACAGCTCCTCAACACAGGGGGGCTGCCTGGAGGAGAAGTGTGGTGGGTCGCTTGGTCTTGAGTGACCACACCAGAGCTCCGGGCGGTTGCCCAGAGGACCCGTGCAGTGGGTCACGTGGATTCAGAGCCACTCACAGCGACCACTCCTGAATACCAAGGGGGTTATCAGGGGAAGGAGGAGGAATGGGGAGGGTCACTTCGACTCGGAGTGATTGATTGCCCAGGGCTACAGGTGGTTGGTGGGAGGTGGAGGCACGCAGTGAATTTCTTGGACTCCTAGGGACCGCACCGGAATACTGGGTGGCTGTCTGGAGGAAGAGGCGTGTGGCGGGTCTCTGGGACTCAGAGCGATTGTACGGGGCCCCAGGTGGCTGCTCAGAGGAGGGGCCGCATAGCCAGGCGATTAGGTGCAGAGCAGGGTCCCAGAATCTAGGAGGCTTCTTGGTGGAAGAGCCGCACAGAGACAGGCTTAGGGCAGAGCGAAGGTTCCAGGCCTGCGGGCAGATTCTCTGAGAAAGGTCAGCCTAAGGAGATTTATCTGCGAAGGGTGAGGCTCCCAGGCCCAGGAGGTAGGGCCGGGCCCCTGGGAACCTTGCAGAGGAAGGCAGCCCAGCCCAGGCGGTAGCTGTAAATTGAGGGGAAACTCTAGGAGGGAACTGACCAGCGAGACCTCCCCACCGGGTGAGTCTTCCCTGCCGGGTGAGGTTTCCCCACAAGGATGGTAAAACCAGAGACTCAGGCCAAACAGGCCTTGCCTCAGCCTGCAGCCTAGGTCCCCTTTGGATGACCATTGGTCAACAAGTGGAGGCACCTCTGCCCACTAGCAGGGATTATACCCCACCTGAAGGCCACCACTCCTAGAGAGGCAGCTTCCTTGTGGAGCACCGCATTATCAACTTCCTCCAAGACTTCAGCCTACTGAAGGCTAAGGGAGGATATATATAGAAATCTTCAGGGACATTGTAAGTCAATAGAGGAAATCTGCAATATCTCAGCGGTCCACTGATACCTGAACAATATGAGAAAACAAGGAAAGAAAATGCTGCAAACAAATCTAGATGTTACATCAATAAAACCCAATGACAGCAGGGCAGAAGAAATGACAGAAAAGGAGTTCAGAATGTACATAATTAAAATGATCAGAGAAGCAAACAATGAGATGAAAGAGCAAATGCATGCACTGAATGATGAGATGAAAGAGCAAATGCAAGCATTGAATGATCACACCAATCGACAATTAAAAGAGCAAATACAGGAAGCAAAAGATCATTTCAATAAAGAGTTAGAGATATTGAAAAAAAACCAAACAGAAATCCTTGACATGAAGGAAACAATAAACCAAATTAAGAACTCCATAGAAAGCTTATCCAATAGGATAGAACTCCTGGAAGACAGAACCTCAGACATTGAAGACAAAATATTTAACCTTGAAAACAACGTTGAACAAACAGAGAAGATGGTAAGAAATCATGAACAGAATCTAGAAGAACTATGGGATATCATGAGAAGGCCAAATTTAAGAATTATTGGGATTGAGGAAGGCCTAGAGAAACAAGCCAAAGGAATGAACAATTTATTCAATGAAATAATACAGAAAATTTCCCAAATCTGAAGAATGAAACGGAAAATCAAGTTCAAGAGGCTTATAGGACTCCAAATACACAAAATTACAACAGATCCACACCAAGGCACATTATAATGAAAATACCTAACATACAAAATAAAGACAGAATTTTAAAGGCTGTGAGAGAAAAGAACCAAATTACATTCAGGGGGAAACCAATACGGATAGCAGCAGATTTTTCAATCCAGACCCTAAAAGCTAGAAGGGCCTGGAACAACATTTTTCAAGCACTGAAAGAAAATGGATGCCAACCAAGAATCTTATACCCAGCAAAACTTACCTTCAAATTTGACGATGAAATAAAATCCTTCCATGATAAACAAAAGCTAAAAGAATTTACAAAAAGAAAGCCAGCATTACAGAACATTCTCAGCAAAATATTCCATGAGGAAGAGATGAAAAACAAAGAAGCAAATCAGCAAAGGGAGGAATTATCCTAAAGGAATTGTCAAATAAAGGAGGAAACAAGTTGTGTCAAACAAATAAATAAAAAATGAACCAAATGACCGGGAAACCAAATCATTTCTCTATAATAACCCTGAATGTTAATGGCCTGAATTCATCAATCAAAAGACATAGACTGGCAGATTGGATTAAAAAGAAAGATCCAACAATATGTTGCCTGCAAGAGACTCACCTCATGGAAAAAGATACCCATAGATTAAAGGTGAAAGGATGGGGAAAAATATACCATGCACATGGACTCAGCAAAAAAGCTGGAGTATCCATCCTCATTTCTGATAATGTGGACTTCAAGCCAAAGTTAGTCAGAAGGGATAAAGAAGGTCATTTCATACTGCTTAAGGGAAGCATAAATCAGCAAGATATAACAATCATAAACATCTATGCCCCAAACAGTGGCTCATCCATGTATGTCAAATAAATCCTTCTCAATTTCAGAAACCAAATAGACCATAACAATAATACTAGGTGATTTTAACACGCCTCTCTCACCACTGGACAGATCTTCCAGACAAAAATTGAACAAAGAAACCATAGATCTCAATAACACAATCAATAATTTAGACTTAACGGACATTTATAGACTATACCATCCAACCAAGAGCGAATACACTTTCTTCTCAGCAGCACATGATCCTTCTCTAAAATAGACCATATATTATGCCACAAAGCTAATGTTAGCAAATACAAGAAGATAGAGACACTACCTTGTATTCTATCAGATCATAATGGATTGAAGTTAGAAATAAATGAAAGAGTAAAACACAGAAACTATTCCAACATCTGGAGATTAAACAATATGCTATTATATGATGAATGGATAATAGAAGATATTAGGAAGGAAATTAAAAAAATTCTTAGAGATAAATGAGAACAAAGAAACATCATATCAAAATCTCTGGGACACTATGAAAGCAGTACTTAGAGGGAAATTTATTTCATGGAGAGCATTTAATAAAAGAAGTAAAACTCAACAAATAAACGACCTAACACTACAGCTCAAAGCCCTAGAAAAAGAAGAACAGAACAGCACCAAAAGTAGTAGAAGACAGGAAATAGTTAAACTCAGAGCTGAAATCAATGAAATTGAAACAAAAGAAACAATACAAAAAATTGACAAAATAAATAGTTGGTTCTTCGAAAAAATAAACAAAATTGATACACCTTTAGCCACACTAACAAAGAGAAGACGAGAGAAAACCCAAATCACTAAAATTCGGAATGAACAAGGAAATATCACAACAGACAGGATTGAAATACAAAACATAATTAGAAGCTATTTTGAAAATCTATACTCTAACAAAATAGAAAATTTCGAAGACATCAACAGGTTTCTAGAGACATATGAATTGCCTAAACTGAACGAGGAGGACATAAACAATTTAAATAGACCAATTTCAAGTACTGAAATAGAAGAAGTCATCAAAAGCCTACCAACAAAGAAACTTCCGGGACCAGATGGGTTCTCAGCCGAGTTCTACAAAACCTTTAAGGAAGAGCTCATTCCAATACTTCTCAAAGTATTCCATAAAATAGAAGAGGAGGGAACCCTCCCAAACTCATTCTATGAAGCCAATATCACACTGATACCTAAACCAGACAGAGACTCATCAAGGAAAGAAAATTTCAGACCAATATCCTTAATGAACATCGACGCAAAAATTCTCAACAAAATTTTAGCAAATCGCATACAAAAACATATTAAAAAGATAGTGCACCATGATCAAGTGGGTTTCATCCCAGGGATGCAAGGTTGGTTCAACATCAGGAAATCAATAAACGTAATTCACCATATTAATAGACTTAAAGTCAAGAATCACATGATTATTTCAATAGATGCAGAAAAAGCATTTGATAAAATACAGCACCCCTTCATGCTCAAAACACTAGAAAAAATAGGGATAGTGGGAACATTCCTTAACATTGTAAAGGCCATTTATGCTAAGCCCATGGCTAATATCATTCTAAATGGTGAAAAACTGAAAGCATTCCCCCTAAAAACTGGAACAAGGCAGGGATGTCCTCTTTCACCACTTCTATTCAACATCGTTCTTGAGACTCTGGCCAGAGCAATTAGACAAACCATAGATATTAGAGGGATACGAATTGGAAAAGAAGAACTCAAACTATCCCTGTTCGCTGATGACATGATTATATATTTAGAGGAACCTGGAAATTCCACCAGAAAACTCTTAGAACTCATAAGTGAATTCAGTAAAGTAGCAGGTTACAAGATCAATGCCCATAAATCCAATGCATTTTTATACATAAGTGATGAATCTTCAGAAAGAGTAATTAGGAAAACTACCCCATTCACAATAGCCTCGAAAAAAATAAAATACTTGGGAATCAATCTCACAAAAGAGGTGAAAGACCTCTACAATGAGAACTATACAACACTAAAGAAAGAAATTAAAGAACACCTTAGAAGATGGAAAGATCTTCCATGTTCTTGGATAGGAAGAATTAATATTGTCAAAATGGCCATACTACCTAAAGTGCTATACAAATTCAATGCAATTCCAATTAAAATCCCAATGACGTACCTTACAGAAATAGAGCAAGCAATTATGAAATTCATCTGGAAGAATAAGAAACCCAGAATAGCTAAAGCAATCCTTAGCAGGAAGAGTGAAACAGGGGGTATCGCATACCAGATCTTCAACTCTACTACAAAGCAATAGTAACAAAAACGGCATGGTATTGGTACCAAAATAGAAAGGTAGATCAATGGTACAGAATAGAGGACACGGACACAAACCAAAACAAATACAATTTTCTCATACTAGACAAAGGTGCCAAAAATATGCAATGGAGAAAAGATAGCCTCTTCAACAAATGGTGCTGGGAGAATTGGAAATCCATATGCAACAGAATGAAACTAAACCCATATCTCTCACCATGCACAAAACTAAACTCAAAATGGATTAAGGACCTCGGAATCAGACCAGAGACCCTGCAGATTATAGAAGAAAAAGTAGGTCCAAATCTTCACCTTGTTGGTCTAGGATCAGACTTCCTTAACAGGACTCCCATAGCACAAGAAATAAAAGCTAGAATCAACCACTGGGATAGATTCAAACTAAAAAGCTTTCTCTCAGCAAAGGAAACTATCAGCAATGCAAAGAAAGAGCCTACAGAGTGGGAGAATATCTTTGCCAATCATACTTCAGATAGAGCACTAATCTCCAGAATCTATAAAGAACTCAAAAAACTCTACTCCAAGAATTCAAATAATCCAGTCAACAAATGGGCTAAGGAAATGAATAGACACTTCACAGAAGAAGATCTACAAGCAATCAACAAACATATGGAAAAATGTTCAACATCTCTAGTAATAAGAGAAATGCAAATCAAAACCACCCTAAGATTCCATCTCACCCCAATTAGAATGGCGATTATCAAGAATACGAGCAACAACAGGTGTTGGCGAGGATGTGGGGAGAAAGGTACACTCATACATTGCTGGTGGGGCTGCAAATTAGTGCAGCCACTCTGGAAAGCAGTGTGGAGATTCCTTGGAAAACTTGGAATGGACCCTCCATTTGACCCAGCTATCCCACTCCTTGGCCTATACCCAAAGGACTTAAATTCAGCATACTACAGAGATACAGCCACATCAATGTTCATACTGCTCAATTCACAATAGGCAGACTGTGGAACCAACCTAGATGCCCTTCAATTGATGAGTGAATAAAGAAACTGTAGTATATATATACAATGGAATATTACTGAGCCATAAAGAATGATAAAATTATGGCATTTGCAGGCAAATGGATGAAATTGGAGAATATCATGCTAAGTGAGATAAGCCAATCTCAAAAAGCCAAAGGACGAATGATATCGCTAATAAGTGGAGGATGACACATAATGGGGGGAGGGAAAGGTTAGTGTTAGGGTTAGAGTTAGGGTTAGGGAGGGGGACAAGTATGGAGGAAGGAAGGACTGTACAGAGGGTAAAGAGGGGTGGGAGGGGTGGGGGGAAGGAAAAAAATAACAGAATGAATCAAACAACATTACTCTATGTAAATTTATGATTACACAAATGGTATGCCTTTACGCCATGTACAGAGAAACAACATGTATCTCATTTGTTTACAATAAAAAAATTTTAAAAATTAAAAAAAAAGAACTCAAAAAACTCTACACCAAGAATACAAATAATCCAATCAATAAATGGGCTAAGGAAATGAACATTCACTTCACAGAAGAAGGTGTACAAGCAATCAAGAGATATATGAAAAAAATGTTCAACATCTCTAGTAATAAGAGAAATGCAAATCAAAACTACCCTAAGATTTCATCTCACCCCAATTAGAATGGCGATTATCAAGAACATAAGCAACGATAGGTGTTGGCGAGGATGTGGGGAAAAAGGTACACTCATACATTGCTGGTGGGGTTGCAAATTAGTGCAGCCACTCTGGAAAGCAGTATCTAGATTCCTCAGAAAGCTTGGAATGGAACCACCATTTGACCCAGCTATCCCACTCCTTGGCCTATACCCAAAGGACTTAAAATCAGCATACTACAGAGATACAGCCACATCAATGTTCATAGATGCTCAATTCACTATAGCCAGATTGTGGAACCAACCCAGATGCCCTTCAGTTGATGAATGGATAAAGAAACTGTGGCATATATATACAATGGAATATTACTCCGCCATGAGGAATGTCAAAATTATGGCATTCGCAGGCAAAAGGATGAAATTGGAGAATATCATGCTAAGTGAGATAAGCCAATCTCAAAAAACTAAAGGAAGAATGATCTCGCTGATAAGCGGATGAGGACATATGGGGGGGGTGGGAGGGGTTAGTGTAAGGGTTAGGGTTAGGGTTAGGGTTAGGGATAAGGAGGGTGGTAAGAATGGAGGAAGAAAGGAATGTATAGAGGGAAAAGAGAGGTGGGAGGGGAGGGGGGAAGGGAAAAAAATAACAGAATGAATCAAACAACATTGCCCTATGTAAATTTATAATTTTTAATTTAAAAAAATACAGTAAGCACAGTAAAAAAAAAAAAAAAAAAAAAAAAAGAAGGCATCTTTGGAGTCTGTGTAAATGTTAACCTTTTTGCCTTTGGGTAGAATGAGGGCCCTAGGGAGGGTAAAGAGTTTGGCTTTCTGGGAGTTTGTCCTGTCGGGAAGGCAGTTGGTTTTGCAAGAAGGCTGTGGCAACACTCTCTAATTCATTGTTAAGAGTTGGCAAGAACGGTTAGGGTTAGGGAGAGAGAGAGTAGAGGAGGATGTAAGAGCATCCTTGAGCTTGTAAATGGACTTAGCTATCATATTGGGGGAGGCAAGGGGCCCAGGAAGCATCTCCTTTGCTGCCTGGTACAGGGGTTTGGTGAGGAGTGCAATGGTAGTTACCCATGCCTGAAGAAGCCAGGAAGACCCAGGAAGGAGAGAATGTAATCTGCCATTTTAGGTGACTGGAGGTCACTGAGGGCCTGGATTCTGTGTGTTGTGAGGCTCTTAGAGGTAGGAGTAAGGAGTATGCCTGAATTTGTGACTGAATTGGTGGTGAGCTAGGCCTTGGTGGGAGACACTTAATAGCCCTGAGACACCAGGAAGTTAAGGAGCTGAGCAGTGTGTGTTTGAGAGCTTTGAGGGATGGGAGAAGTTCATCCACATACTGTAGGAGTGTAGTATCTCCTACATCGCCAGAAGCCACGTCCTGATTTAGGGCTTACCCAAAGAGGTTGGGGCTATCCTGAATCCTTGGGTAAACCTGTCCATGTTGTCTATTGAGGCCTAAGAGATGTAGGATCCTCCCTTGTGAAGGTAGAGGTAGGAGGAGTCAGGGTGAAGGGGATCTGTGAAGAATGCATCTTTAAGATCCAGGAATGTGAAATGAGTGGTAGATGTAGGAATGTGGGAAAGAAAAGGGTAGGGGTGAGGAACCCCTGGGTGAATGGGAACAAGTGCCTCTTGATCAGGTGGAGGTCCTGGATTAAGGGGTAGGTGTCTGAGTTTTTGCGGACTGCCAATATGGGTGTTTGACAGGGAGAATCTGTAGGAATGAGGAGTCCCTGAGTAAGCAATTTCTGTATGATGGGATTAAGTCCTTCTCTTTGGGTGGGATAAATAGGAAATTGAGGATGTGAAGGAAATTTAGTTTGAAGTTTCAGTTGGATAAGGACTGGCTTGTGGTGGGAGGCTGTGACTGTCTTGGAGGTGTCCCCAGACCTGGGGATTGACCATATCCGGTGGCAGTGGTAGGGTAGGTGGTGTGAAGGTGTTACAAAGTGAAAGAACTAGAGGTAGAAGATGAGTGATAATAGTGTCCCTGGGGAGAGGTTGTGGGGTGGCTCCCAGGAATTGAAGAACATCTCTACATAGGAGGGGAACTGGACAGAAGGGATTCACCAGGAGTGTGGAAAAGGATGGCACTGTAGGGCACAGGCTAGGTTAGCGGTTCTGTTTGGGAAGCAGGGTTTCCCATCAGTTCCCATAACCAATATCTGGGAAGGAAACAAATGCCCACAGTGGGCAGGCAAGATAAAGTAGGTAGCCCCGGGGACACAAGGAATGTAATGAACTTACCCGCCACCTGGAGAGTGACCCTGGACTCAGTGAGGGTGATGGGATCCTCGAATCCAGGCTCCTTTAGTCTTCTGCAAATCCCAACAAATTGAGAAAAAGGACTGCTTGACCACTCACACCTCCATGTGGAGGCACTGGGGAGAGATATGCTATAGGGCAGTTGCTCTTCCAGTGTCCTGCTTGTTTTCAGGAGGGACACGGCTTGGAATGGGGCTGTAGGTTTGGACATTGATGCATTGATGAGCCCTGTGATCTCCACGTCCACTTCTGAAGCAAGCCCCTGGTGGAAAGGGTTGCTTGACCCAATTTGAAGCTTTCTCTAGAGCTGTAGGCCACAGGGCAGCTACCACATATTGGGATTGGAACATTACCTTTTTCTGTAAACTAGCCTGCCTGGCCAGTTCAGCTGCTTCCTCTTGGGCATTATATACTTTGAAGGTTATTGTTTCCAGTTCTCAGTGAGGGGTCTGAGGGCCCTCCTCAGCTTTTTGAGCAGTTTTCTAATATCAGGGGTCGACTGAGAAATGAAGTGTGTTGCTAGCACTGTACCCCAGAGGGGATAAAGGGCCCAGTTTAGTGTATTTGGAAAGGGCCTATGTAAGACAGTTAAGGAAAAGGCTGGATTCTCGTTTAGATCCTGGGTAATTTCCCTCAGTTTATGAAAGTTTTCCACCTTATTGAAGACTGCCTGCATGCCTGCTCTGAGATATTGGACCATGCAAGCACAATGCTGGCGATCCTGCTGACCTTCCTGGTAGTTCCAATTTGGTTCGGTTGTTGGGACTGCTGCTGCACCTGTGAGTAGCGTTATGTCTGTTATGTGGACTTGGTCATTATGATCTTGTGCTGCCTGCTGGATGAGGGCCCCATTCATCTGGGGTGAGGGTGGAAGGAAGAATGACATAAACATCATGCCAGGTGAGATCATAAGGCTAAGAAAGATCTCTATATTTTTTAATGTAAGTATAAGAGTCAGAGTAGAAAGATCTTAAGTGCTTTTTGATCCAGGAAAGATTCTGGAGTGAGAATGGGACGTGGATTCCTACAATGCCCTCTGCACCAGCCAATTCCCAGAGAGTTCAAAGGAGGGCTTAGTTGGGTGGTTGGAGGACTTGATGAGATGGGGTGTGAGTGCTAACAGGAGAGGAAAGAGATGGGGAAGAGGTGGAAGAACTTGCAGAGAAGTGGGTGGAGCTGTGACTGTAAGAAGGGAAGAGAGATAAGGGGAGGAGGGACCTGTAAGAGGAGAAGAGGGAAAAGAGGAGGAGGGACCTTCCAGTAGAGAAGAAGGAGGCATGTAAGCAGGTGGGCCTGAGAGTGGCATGGTTGGTGGAAGAGGAGTTCGGAGAGAAGAAGAGAAGGAAGTATGGCCTGTGTAAGGAGGGGGAGGGTGGGAAACATGGGGGGCTGATAGCAGTTCCAGTGGATCTGAAAAGAAGGAAGAAGATGTAGGAGAAATGGGGGAGAGGCTTGGGACCATCTATGGCGAGGAAAACTTAGGCAGTGGAGCAGGTAGAACAAAGGGAGAAGGGAGTATGTAAGTCCCCAAAAGCTTGAATGTAAGGCAATTCTGCCCACTTCTCTGTCTTGCAACAGTAATTGTCCAAATCAATGAAGATTTGAAAGTCAAAATTCCCTCTGGTGGCCATTTTGGGCCATTGTCCAAGACATACTAAGGCCAAGCCTCAGTTGAGTAAAAGACCAGCTGCTTATGGTGTAAGACTTGGGTGAGTCCTAATTTGGCAAAATTAAAATATAGACAACCCAAAGGAGTTTTTGGGTCTAAGGAAGACTTGAAGTTTCCCATGACCTTTCAGTATTACCTAGAGGGTGAATAGGAACAGAAAGAGGTGTCCCAAATTCTGATTGTGCTCACCTGTGAAATGGAGGCAGGCGGGCCAGAGGCTAGGATGTCTCCTTAGCTCTAAATGGATGGTTGTGGGGGGCTACAAAAGACTGGAACATCTCCACAATCTACGGGGACCCAAATGGAATGGGTGGAGGTCTGTTGTGAGGATATGATTTATGGGCAGATCCCCTATTTGGAATGTGCAACGAAAAGGCAGAGGGAAATGAAGGAACTTACCCCACTTCTGTCGACCCAGGTGAAGAGAAAGGAAGTAGTACAGGAATTTTCTGGCTCATTTGAAGGAAATTGGACCAGAGGACCCTCCCAAATGTAAGATGGGATGCTGGACAAAAAGGGATCAGACAACAAGCATCTCAATAAAGCTTTTTTGGGATCAGCTCTCAGGTGAGACTCACTGGTTCACCAAGGTAAATGCCAGGAAAGTTGCACTGGGGCTCTTACAAAGCAGAGTTTTTGTACCCTGGGTAGGCAGGGGGTAGGCTCAGGTAGGTGGGGGGTGGATATTTTTCCTGTGGTTGGCCAGAGATCCTGCTGGGATCCATGTCCTGTGACTGGCTGAGGATCCCTGGTAGTGACAGGCAGTTGCAAGATGTCATTAGGGATTATCTGTCAACATCTCATTGGTTGCTTTTTGGCCCAAAGGGGCTGCCTGATGCCTTGCCCCCATTCAGTCACTTCTGACCAGCCCAACAGTTAGGATTCAAGAAGAACCCCTCTCTAGGGAATGCTCTAAGGCTCTGTAACCTTGGGAATGGTACGGAGGCAGACTGAGATCCAAATTTCCACTAAGAAGTTTGAGAAGACCTGAGCACCATTAACACACTGGGGAAGGCCCTGAGCAGCACTCCAATCTGTAGAAGGAAGGCCTGGAGTTCAATATGAGTGTGGGGAAGACATTGAATTGCACTCTATGCCTGGGAATGGCACTGATCCCCACTGAGACTCTGGGAATAGCACTGAACAAACCTGAGACACTGCAAAAGGTGCTGAGAAAAATGGCCACTGAGTCCCATTGAGATCCTGGGTAAGGTCATTACCCCATTGAGAACGTCATGAATATCCTGAACCACACTGAGAATGTCCAAAAGCCCCACTGAATGCCTGGAGAAGAAAAGAAGACCAGTAAGACTTTGGGGAAGGCTATGAGCACCACTGGGACACTGAAGAAAAACAGACTCCATTTGAATGCTAAGGAAGGCCCTCAGCCAAACTGAAACACTTGGGAGGGCATGACGCCCAATTAAGACCATGAAAATCCTGAGAACACAGGCACTGGAAAAGGCCTGAGAGCCATCCAGAACACAATAAAGGCCCAGAAACCCACTAAAACACTAGAGAAGGCCTCCCAGAAAACTGGCGAAGCATCTAAATCCAACTAATGTCTTGTGGAGTACTCTGAGGTCATGCAAATACTGGAGTAGACCTGAGCTCCAGTAAGACTCTTGGGAAGACCCTGGACACCAATGTGACACTGGGGAAGGCTCTGAGCCTCAATAAGACTCTGAAGAATAACCTGAGTACCACTGTGATCCTGGGAAAGCAATGACCTCCACTTAGAACCTGGGCAAGGCCCTGGGATCCACTGAGACCCTAGCAATGTCTGAAATCAGTGAGTCTTAGGAAACATTCTGAGCCTCATTTCAACAATGGGAATATCACTGAGTCCCACTGAGAACTTTAGAAAGTCCAGAAAACCAATGAAGATCCTGGGAAAAATCAGGGGAAATACCTTATCCCTAATACCTGAATCCCTGGTAAACCATGTTTCTGGGGGAGACAATGAGAACACAAGATTCTGAGGAAAGGCCTACACAGAACTGTGACCCTGAGGAAAACCTTAGCTCTATGATAACATAGGGAAGGACCTGAGTGCCACATAAAAACTTGGAAAAGTTTTAAACAATGTCAGGACCTGCAAGAGCCTTGAAACCCAAAGACACTGGGAAGGACTCTGAACCTCATTAAGACCACACTGAATGGGCTGAACCACACTGAGACTCTAGTTAAGGTCTAGCTTCTCAGAAACAGTTCAGAAAGATCTGATGCCCACAAAAATTATGTGGACTGCTCCAAACATCACTGAAATTCTGGGAATGACAATGTGTACTACTGAGTCCCTGGGCAAGGCAATGAGTCCCAATGAGACCCCAGGAAGATCCTGTATGCCACTGTGACATTGGGAATGTATGGAATCTTCATGATTTTCAGAATGGCAATGACAATAATAAGACTCTTGGAAAGACTCTGTGCATCATGGTGACCCTGGGGAAGACCCTGAGCTTCATTAAGACTCTGCACAAGGCCACTGAGAAGCTGGGAGACACCCTGAGCCTCAATGAGACCCCAGAGATTGTATTGAGCTCTATTGAATATCTGGTTAAAGTTCTGATTTCCACTGAGACTGGGGAAAGAATCAATCTGCACTGAGAAACTGAGGAATGTCCTGTTATCCATGTGAGTCACACTGAGGGTCTGGGGAAGTCAATGAGATCAGTATAATTCTGGCAAAATCCCTGAACACCACATTCACCCTTGGGAAGCCTCAGATCTCTCAGAGAACATACAGAAGTCTCTGAGCCACATTAAAACACTGGGAAGACCCTAAGCCCCTCTGACGATCTGTGCAAGGCCCTGCAACTCAGTGAGACTTGGGCAAAATATCTCATCCCTGTGGATCCTCTTGGAAGTCCCTGCTCCCAACTGAGATTGTAGACATTTCCCTGAGCCCCAAAGAGAATACCTGAAAAAATGTCAGCCCCACTAAAACTCTGGAAAATGCTCTGAACCCAGTTCAAAATTGGGAAGGCACTAATGCCCCTAGGCAACTCTGGGAAGCCTGAGACTCAAGAGCTCTCAGCCCAATAAGAAAATTATGTAGAATTACTCAGTGAGAATTTGGAGAATTCCTTGAGCCTCCATTGAGACTCTGGACTTCTACCTGATCCCCACTGAGAGCCTCTAGGCCTCAATAAAACTGTGTATATAGCACTGAGCCCAGTGAGACACTAGGAAGGTCCTGATATAAATTTGATACCCACAAAGATTATGAGACCTGCCCTTGGGGAAGTCTCTGAGCCTCACTGAGACTCTGGAAAAGACCCTGAACTCTAATGAAACCCTGAGAAAAGAACTTGAGCCAGAAAGAGACCCTGGGAAAGGCACAAAGACCCACTAAGGATTGGGAAAGATTTGTAGAAATAATGAGACCTTGTTGAATGCTCTGAGCCCCTCAGAGACCCTGGTAAAGGCCCTGATTTTCACAGATATATGGGTAAATTTAGTCCCAATGAGATCCAACATCCTTATGAATGTGTATGAGCCTTAAGAAAGCACTATGCATGAGTGTGATCATGTGGAAGGTTCTATGCAACTGTGATCATGTGGAAGGTCCCAGTGCATTACTATTACCCTGGGTAAGGAGCCTAAGCATTAACTTGACACAGGGGAAGGACCTAATGGTTGACCCTGACTGCGGAAGGGTCAATACATGACTGTGACCCTGGTGAATTCCCTAAACAGTTCTTTGACCCTGGAAAATGCTGTATGTATGACTGTAACTGTGGGGAAGGTCCCTATTCATGACTGTACCACAGAAAGATTTCTATGCATAACTTTCCTCTTCAGAAAGGCCCTATGCATGACTGTGACAATGAGGAAGGGCCTATTCATGACTGTGACCATGGGGAAGAGCCCTATGCAGGACTATGACCCTGAGGAAGAACCTATCCATGACTGTGACTGCAGAAGGACACTATGAATAACTGCAACCATTGGAAAATGCTTATTGATGACTGTGACCATGGGGAAGGGCCTGTGCATGACCCTGACCCTGAGGAAGGGCATATGCAGGCCTGTGAAGGACTATGACTGTGACTCTGGATAAAGTCCCTATGCATGACTATGACCCTGCAGAAGACTGTATTTAAGACTGTGAGCATGGGGCAGGGCCTATGCATGACTCTGACACTGGGGAATAGTCTATACATGACTGTGAGCTTGGAAGGCCCATATGCATGACTTCGATCCTGAGGAAAATCGGATGCATTACTGAGAATCTGAGGAAGAGTCCTAAGCATGACTGTGACCCTGTTGAAGGATGTATACATGTCTCTGACACTGCTGAAGTGTCCTATGCATGACTGTGACCCTGGGGAAGGGCTCTGCATGACTGTGACTTGTGGAAGGGCCTATCCTTGACTGTGTCCCAGCAGAAGGGCAGTATGAATGACTGTGACCCTGAGGAAGGGTCTATGCATGACTGTGACCATTGGAAGGTACTATGACTGTGACCCTGAAGGAGGTTCCTATGAATGACTCTTACCCTAGGGATGGGCCTAATGCATGACTGTGTCCCTGCAGAAGCGCCCTATGCCTGGCCCTGAGCCTGGGGAAGAGCCTATGCATGCGTGTGATGCTGAGGAAGGCCCTAAGGAGGGCTGTGACCCTGGAAAATGCTGTAGGCATGACTGTGACCATGGAAAGGGGTCTGAGCATGACTGTGACCCTGGGGAAGGGCTATGCATGACTATGACTCTGCAGAAGACCCTGTGCATAACTGTGTCCCTGAAAAATCTCCTATGCATTTCTGTGACCTTGAGGAAGCATTATGCATGATGTTGACCCTGAGGAAGGGCCAATGACTGTGACCCTGGAGAAGGTTCCTTTGCATGACTGTTACCCTGGGCAAGTGTGCTATGCATGAGTGTGACCTTAGGTAGGGCCTATGCATGACTGTGACAATGGGGAAGGGCCTATGCAGGACTGATGCTGTGGAAATACTCCATGCATGCTCTGACCCTGAAGAAGGGCCCTATTCATGACTGTGATGCTGAGAAAGGGCCTATGCAGGACTGAGACACTGGGGAAGGGTGCATGACAGTGACCCAGAGGAAGGGCCCTATGGATGACTGTGACTCAGAAGAAGGACCCTATTCATGACTGTGTTGCTAATTAAGCATCTATGAATGCCTGTGACCCAGGAGACGTGCCCTATGCATGAGGGAGACCTGAGGTAGGGAATATGCATGATTGTGACACTGGGGAAGGGCCTATGCATGACTGTGACCATGGGGAAAGGTAAGAGCCTATGCATGACTGTCACCCTGTGGATGGGCCCTTTGCATGAGTGTGACCTGATGTAGGGAATATGCATGACTGCAACCATAGAAAAGGGCCTATAAATGACTGTGACACTGAGGAAGGCCTATCCATGACTGTGACCCTGCAGAATGTCCTGATGAATGGCTGTGTCCCTGAGGAAGGGCGTATGCATTACTGTGACAATGGAGAAGGGACTTATGCATGACTGTGACCCTGAGGAAGGGACAATTACTGTGACTCTGGAGAAGATTCCTGTGCATGACTGTGACCATGTGAATCACCTATGCATGACTGTTACCCTGGGGAAGGGCGTAGGTAGATCTGTGCCCCTGCAGAAGGGCCCTTTTCATGACAGTTTCCATGGGGAATGGCCTATGCTTTACTGTGACCTTGCACAAGGGCCCTATGCATGACTGTGTCCCTTAGGAAGGGCCCCATACATGGCTGTAACCCTGAGGAAGGGACTATGCATGACTGTAAATATCTGGATGGGCCAATGCTGACTTCACACCTCGGAAAGTGTCTGTGCATGACTGATGTGGGAAAGGGCTCTGTTCATGACTGCCCAGGGGATTGCCCTCTGAATGACTGTGACACTGGGGAAGGGTCTATGCATGACTGTGACTGTGGAAAATGGCCTCTATATGCATGGCTGTGGCCTTGCAGAAAGGCCCTATGCATGACTGTGACCCTGAGGAAGGGCCCTATACATGACTGTAACCCTGAGAAGTGACTATGCATAACTGAAAATCTGGATGGGCTGATGCTGACTGTGAACTACAGGAAGGGTCTATGCATGGCTGTGACCTTTGAAAAGAGCCTATGTATGACTGTGACCCTGTGGAAGGGCCTAACCATGAATATGACCCTGCAAGAAGGTCCTTTGAATGACTGTGTCCCTGAGGAAGGGCCTATGCATGATCGTGACCATGCAGGAAGGACCCTATGTATGACTGTAACCCTGAGGAAGAGACCATGACTGTGACTGTGGAGAAGATCCCTATGCATGACTGTTACCCTGGGAAATGGCCCTATGCGTGACTGTGACCATTAAAAAGGGCCTATGCATGACTGTGACCATGGGAAGGGCCTAGAGATGACTGTGACCCTAGGGAAGGGCCTATGCATGAAAGTTACCATGGGGAAGGACCTATGCATGACTATGACCCTGGACAAGGAAGTATGCATGACTATCACCCTGCGAAGAGGCCATTGCATGACTCTGACCCTGGGGAAGGGTCTATGTATGACTGTGACCATGGAAATGAGCCTATGCATAACTGTGACTATGGGCCCTATGCATGACTGTGACACTGAGGAAGAGCCTGTGCATGATTGTGACCTTGTGAAGGGCCTAACTATGAATGTGACCCTGCAGAAATGCCCTATGAATGACTGTGTCCCTGAGGAAGGGCCTATGCATGATTGTGATCTTGGGGAGAACCCTATGTATGACTGAGACCCTGAGGAAGGGACTATAACTGTGACCCTGAAGAAGATCTCTATGCATGACTGTTACTCAGGGGAATGGCCATATGCATGACTGTGACCCTGGGACAGGCCGTATGCATGACTGTGACACTGGGGAAGGGTTGTGTATGTGTCTGTCACCCTGCACAAAGGCCCTATGGAAGACTGAGACCATGCAGAAGGGTTATGAATTACTGTGATGCTGCAGAAGGGCCCTATGCATTATTGCAACCCTAAGGAAAAGCCTATGCGTGATTGTGACACTGGAGAAGAACTCTATGCATGACTGAGACCCTGGGGAATGGCTGTAAGCATGACTGTCACCATTGGGAGGGCCATGTGAATGACTGCGACTCTTGGGAAGGGTTCTATTCATGACTGACCCTATGGAAGGACCCTATGTATGACTGTGGTCATGGAAAAGAGCCTATGCAAGACTGATGTAGGGCTTATGCATGACTGTTACCATGGGGCAGGGTCCCATGCATGACTGTGACACTGATTAATGCACTATGACTGTGACCCTGCAGAAGGTCCCAAAGCATGACTGTTACCCTGGGGAAGGGCCCTATGCATGACTCTGAGTGTGTGGAAGAACATATGCATGACTGAGGTCTTGAGGAATGGCCTATGCATGACAGTGACCCTGAGGAATGCCCTATGTAAGACTGTGACAATGGGAAAGAGCGTACACATGACTGTGACCCTGGGGAATGGTTTATGCATGACTCTGACCTTGCAGAAGGGCCCTATGCATGACCATGACCCTTGAGGAAAAGCCTATGAATGGCTGTGACCATGGGGAAGGGCCTATGCATGACTGTGACAATGGGGAAGGGCCTATGCATGACTGTGAGCATAGGGAAGGGCCTATGCATGACTGTGAGCATAGGGTAGGGCTCTGTGCATGAGTGTGATGTTGGAGATGGTCCTATGAATTTAAGTATCTTTCCCAAACTTACAGTCTTAATATCCTTTCTTCCACTCCCAGTATCCAACAGGCAGCACAGGACCACGCTGACCAAGCCCATTTAACGGACATAACTTTACCCACAGAGGCAAGTTCCAATAACTGAACCAAACTGGAACTATCAGAAAGGCCAAGGAAGCCACTGTTACTGTGCTCAAATGGTCCAATATCTCATAGCAGGCATGCAAGCAGCCTCCAATATGGTGGTAAACTTTGATAAACTGAGGGAAATTATCCAAAATCCAGATGAGAATCCAGCTCTTTTTTTTTTTTTTTTTTTTTTTTTTTTTGTGGTGCTGGGGATTTGAACCCAGGGCCCTATGCTTGCAAGGCAAGCACTCTACCAACTGAGCTATATCCCCAGCCCCCAGCTCTGTTTCTTAAGCACCTTACAGAGGCCCTTACTAGATATATTAAACTGGACCCTGAATCTCCCTCTGGGGCTACAGCGCTAACAACCTACTTCATTTTTCAATCAGGCCCTGATATAAGAAAAAAGCTCAAACGAATGAAGGAGGACACTCAAACCCCTATCTGAGATCTGGTAAAATTGGCCTTTAAAGTCTATAATTCCCACCACCCCCAAATCAGCCGAATTGGCCAGGCAAGCTTGTTTACAGAAAAAGGTGACACTCCAATCCCAAGTCTTGATAGCTTCCCTGTGGCCTGCAGCTCCAGCAAGAACTTCAAAGGGGAGCCAGCAATCCTCTCTGCCAGGGGTTTGCTTCAAGTGCAAACTTGAAGGTCACTGGGCTCAATGTCCAAACCCATGGCCCCCCACCAGGCTGTGTCCCACCTGCAAACAAGCAGGACATTGGAAGAGTAAATGCCCTATGGCCGGTCCCTCCCCAGCGTCTCTACGCAGAGGTGTGGCCAGCCAAGCAATCCCTTCCCATGAGCTTTTGGAATTTGCAAAAGACTGAATGAGCCCAGACTCAAGGACCCTTATAACCCTAGCCAGGCCCAGGGTAAAAGCTCCAGGTAGCCAGTAAATCCATAAATTTCCTTGTGGACACAGGGGCCACCTATTCTGTCTTGCCTGCCCATGCTGGGCCTTTATTTCTTTCCCAGGATTCGGTTATGGGAATTGACAGAAAACCCTCCTTCCCAAGCAGAACAGCTAGATTAGCCTGTGCCTTGTACACACTCATTCCTACTTATTCCCTCCTGTCCAGTACCCCGCCTAGGAAGAGATATTCTCAACCCATAAGATCCACCCTACAGCTTCTTCCCAGGCACACTGCTAGTGCTCACCTTCTTCTACCTCTGTTTCATACATTCTCTAATGCCACCACACCACCTACCTTACCATTGCACCCAGACCTGGTCGACCCCCAAGTCTAGGACATTTCCATGCCAGTCATAGGCTCCCACCACAAGCCAGACTTTATCCAACTGAAACCTCAAGCTAAGTTTCCTTCATGTCCCCAATTTCTAATTTCCCGTACTCACAAGGAAGGACTTAAACCCATTCTGGACCAATTGCTTACTCAGGGACTCCTTATCCCTACTGACTCCCCTTGTAATGCCCCCATACTGCCAGTACATAAACCCTCAGGAACCTATCGCTTGGTCCAGAACCTCCATCTAATTAATGAGGCAGTTATTCCCATCCAGCCCAAAGTTCCTAACCCTTACACCCTTCTTTCCCACATTCCCACTTCTACCACCCACTTCACAGTCCTGGATCTCAAAGACACCTTCTTTACTGTTCCCCTTCACCGTGACTCCTATTACCTCTTTGTCTTCACATGGGAGAATCCTACATCCTTTAGGTCTCTAAGTTGTGATCTTCCTCCCTTAGTAGGTGATTCCTCAAGGCTTTCTCCTCTCATGGTAGAGATTATTGATGTCAAGCATGGTAGACTAAAGAAATCTCCAGAGGGTGAGGGGGCATCTATTGGTTCTTAGGCGTATAACGCCCTTTGCTTGGAGGTCTCACGGGAGGGGTTTTTAAATGCCTCCCTCTTACAGCTTAAAGACAACAAAGTGGGCACATTTAAGCACAGGAACAGTAATGGGGAGACTCTAGAAAGACTAGTGAAGGCTAACTATGCAAACAAAGGGAAACTGGGCATTTTCATACTAATTGTCCTAAGTCTTTCTCTTGATCCTACCATCTGAATGCTTAATGTCTGATCAGCAAGCAAAGGGGAAACATCCTGGAGGGAGTGGATGTGGGGGGGGGTGTGCTGTACAGCCCGTACAGAGGCAAAGGTAATTGGCACTTTCCCTCAGTGCCATTCGTCTACCAAGCACCCTGGATACCACTTAGGGCAGTCGGGAGGGGGAGGCCAGAGAAGGAGCTTTTGGGGTCCACCTGAGAGTTGCCCAGGCCAGAGAACTCCACAGTTGTTCCAACCCTTCCTCCACCTCCAGGCATCCTGGGTAGGTCAGGACTAGGGACACTGTGTACTGGTGGCAATTGCACTCCAGACCTGGGCAGAAAAGTAGAAAATGGCTTTGGCAGATTCCAACATGCCTGGTCTGTACAGAGCAGGTGATTGGAACTTGCCTAGACCGGGAACCTCTCACCAAGTCTTGAAGGATGGCAGCTGCATTAGTTGCCTTTAAGTAGCTGACGGGTGCCCATTTTACCCTCCAAAAATAGACAGAAAGATGCACCTCAAACAGATGTGGGGTGCATAGAGAGAGAAGCTTACCTACCTCGCTCTGTGTAGATCTCAGTAAAGGTTGGCCACTCTGTGGAGCAGAGTGTAGTAAACTTACCCTTCTTTAGGTGGCCCACACCAAAGTTCTCTGTCCCAGACCTCTAGAAGTGAGTCAGGAGGAAAGTCTTAGGAGTTACCTGAGCCTGACCCATGATAATGAGGAGAAAAGAACCAAAGCAGACCAAAAAGAATGAGGGAGGCAATACACGCAGTAAAACAAATTTTCACAGGACTCTCCAACATTCACCAGCCAGTCAACCACACCACTCTTACAGGAGCAATGCCTTTCTCATTCACACTACCAAAATCAGACAAAGGATCCTTTATGAATAGACGTCCAGACAGTGTCCACCAGGGATGTCAGCGCAACTCATTTGTCGAGAACATCTCCCATGACTTCCAACAGTAAAACCTCCAGGGTCGCTCACAACTCTTTCCTTCCCCCAAATGAGAATTCTCAACCAAACTCAAATGGGGACCTGTGTCCCACCAAATGGAGGTGGCCAATCCTCCTTCTGCAGCAAATCTCCTTAGAAACCTCAGTACCCTGGGCCATTTGTCTCTCCTGGGGTGGAGTCAGATGAGCCTATCCCGGAGGAGCCTCCAAATGTTGGGGTTCAATATTGACTGATCCCCAGAGAGTCAAAGTACACACATGATAATGCAAGACACACAATGAGCTTTTATTGCAAGCTCCAGCTTGGACTGCAACCAGCCTTTCAGACCACTACAATGGCTGAGTGGGGAGTGTCCCCGAGGGGTGAGAAAGCACTCCATTTAAGAGATTTTCAAGCATCACACACAAAGACCTGTACATTATTGGTTAACATTTGAACAGCTAAACATTTGTCCTCTTTGGTTGGGTCCTGCCAACCAAAGAATCTATTTGATTCTCATTGGGTCCTGCCAGAACTGAATGGTCCTGGAGGAAGAAGGGAGGAGGGAAGGGGTGAACTATGCAGGAGATGAGTTGGGGCTAGGCCCCCCTGTCCTTGATAGATAAAGTTCTGGGCAGCAGCACATTCCTTGGACAGGTATCTCTTAAAAGCCTTGCTAAGCCCGGGGGCCCAGCACATCCTATTTGTCCTGTATTGGCTCTTGAATGTGCTGTTGCAACCACCTGGGAATGCTCTATGCATGCCTCTGACCCCAGAGAAGCATCTATGCATGATTTTGACCCTGGGGAATGACTGTGAGCATGACTGTGACCATGGAGAGTCTGTATGCATGACTGTGATCCTTGGAATGTGTTCTATGCATGACTGTGACCCTGTGGAAGGGCCTATGCATGATTGTGACCATGGAAATGGGCCTATGCATGATTGTGGCCCTGTGGAAGGGCCTAGGTATGTCTTTGACAATGGGAAAGGGCCTATGCATGACTTTTTATCTGGTGAAGGATCTAAGCATGACTGTGACCCAGAGGTAGTGAAGCCAGAATTGGGGACAGGCAGTTAGTGTAGAAATAGGGGATTGGGTCAAATGGAGGAAATGGAGGTCATAAAAACCATCTGCCTCTGGAAATTGGAGACTGCCCCTGGGAGAATGGAATGTCAAGGATCTCTCAGAGCTCATTAATTACCAAATTTACCTGCCCTTATCAAGGACTGCAAGTAAGGAACTGCTAATTATAGCCCCCTGGGCCCTTGCCTGGCTGAATCAGTTTGGCCCTCCCACTGCCCAGTCTGCTTCTCACTTTATGCATCTCACCTGCAAAACCAGGCCTAGTCACATAGGCAGTAAGGAGACATAAGGGGGGGGAGAACTGGAGGAAAAAAGAGATCTTAGCCTATAAAAGATGTAGGGTGGGCTCACTTCTGGGGACTTCAGAACATCAGCCATGAGCCCCTTCTCCCTCCCGGGACAAGTCTGTATTATTACTACTTTTACCTAAAACCTGCTTAATATGCTTGCCTTGGCGTGCTTCTCTAGTGTTCAAACTTCAACATTAGAGGGAGCAGAACTCATCACAGGTAAATGGCAGTATCAGTAGGACCAAGGCATAAATGTGACCCTGGGGAAGAGCCCTAAGCATGACTGTAACCTTGGGGAAGGCTGAATGCATGACTATTACCATGGGGATGGAGCCTATGCACGACTGTGACCATGGAAAAGGGCCTATCCATGACTGTGACCCTGCAGAAAGGCTCTATGCATGACTTTGACCCTGAGGAATGGCCTGTGCATGACTGTGACCTGGAGAAGGGCCTATGCATGACTGTGACACTGGGGAAAGGACTATACATGACTGTGACAATCGGGAAGTGTCTGTGCATGACTGCGACACTAGAGGAATCCCAGAATCCCATTGAGAGGCAGGGCAAAGGCCAGAGCCCCACTGAAACTGTGAATATGGGAAAGGGCCCTTTGTGTGACTGTGACCTTGTATAAGGGTCCTATGTGTGACTGTGGCAATGTGGAAAGGACTGTGCATGACTATTACACTCATAAAGTGTCTTATGCATTTCTGTGACCATGGGAAATGGCTCTATGGAGGACTGAGACCATGGGGAAGGGCCCATGCATGACAGTAACCTTGGGGGAGGGACCTATGCATGACTGTGATCCTGGGAAAAGTCCATGCATGACTGTGATTCTGGGGAAGGCCCTATACATGACTGGGAATCTGGGGAAGGCCCTATGCATGCATGTACCCTGGAGGTGAGCCCTAAACATGACTGTGACCATGAAAAAAGGGCCTATGCATGAGTGTGAGATGGCGAAGGGCCTATGCAGGAGCGTGACCCTGGGGAAAGGTCAATGCATGATGTGACCCTGAGAGGGGTCCTATGCATGACTGTGACCATGGGAAGAGCCTGTGCATAACTGTGACAATGAGGAAGGGCCTCTTCATGACTGATATGGGAGAAGGGTCTATAAGTGACTGTGACATTGGTGAGTGGACCTATGCATGACTGTGAACATGGGAAGGGGTTTATGCATGACTGTGACCCTGGGGAATTCCCTGAATCCCATTGAGACCCTGAGCAGTGACCAGAGTCTCACTGAAACACTTAGAAACGCCACAACCCCACTGACGTCCTGGAAAAGCCTTGGGATCAGGACATCCTTTAAATAAAACCTGCTTAATATGCTTGCCTTGGCTGCTTCTTTAATGTTCAGTCTTCAACATTAGAAGGAGCAGAACTCGTCACCGGTAAATGGTGGTATCAGATTTGGAGGTGCCACTCTGAGACTTTTGCCAAGGTAAGTAAGCTTCTCTCTCCATGCACCCCACATCTGTTTGAGGTGCATCTTTCTGTCTCTTTATTTTTGGAGGGCAAAATGGGCACCCGTCAGCTACTTAAATGCAGTTAGTGCAGCCACCATTCTGAAGTCTCAGGTGAGAGACTTCAGCCCAGGCAAGTTTCCAATCACCTGCTCTGTAGGCGTGTTGGACTCTGCTGAAGCTGTTTCCTACTTTTCTGTCCAGGCCCGGAGCGCAATTGCCGCCAGTACACCGTGTCCCTAGTCCTGATCTGCTCAGGATGCGTGGAGGCAGAGGAAGGGTTGGAACAACTGCGGGGTTCTCGGCCCGGGCTACTCTCGGGTGAACCCCAAAGGTTCCTCCTCCAGACTCCCCCCCACCGACCACCCTGAGGGGTATTCAGGGTGTTTGGTAGATGAATGGCACTGAAGGAAATCCCCAATTACCTTTGTCACCGTGTGGGCCGTACAGTGCACAACGCTCCCGCACATCCACTCCCTCCTAGATGCTTCCCTTCCCTTGCCAGTCAGACATTAGGAATTCAAACTGTAAAATTAAGACCTGGGATGATTAGTATGAAAATGTCCAGGTTCCCTTTGTTCTCATAGTTAGCCTAAACTACTCTAGACATCTAGAGTCTCCCCCTTACTGTTCTCATGCTTAAATGTTCTTTTTAAGCTGCAAGAGGGAGGCATTTAAAAACCCCTCCCATGAGACCCTCCAAGCAAAGGGCCTAACCACCAATAGATGTCCCCTCACCTTTCGGAGATTCCTTTAGTCTACAGGGCAAAAAGATAGGCAAAAGGCACACTTTTTACTCTTGTCATCATTTTCATAATTAGGAGTTTATAGTGGCAGGAAGGAAAGCAGTAATGCCCTTAAGTCTGAATCCTCCCAGTGTCTCTAGCACAGGGCAAACTAGGACCCTAGCACTTTGCCGAAGAAGGCCAGAAGTAACTTTGGCAAAGCCAGGTAATGAGAGATGGGTTTTTCTGGACCATAAGGAAGCTCAAAGTTAGGGAGACATCCCTAATACTTCTAACTCAGAAAGGAGCTTCTCTCTCAACAGTATTGCCAGGTTCACCACTAGCCTGCATACTGCTAAATTGCAAATGATCAAGAAAAGTGCCTTTCATATGTTACATGCTTGACATCAATAATCTCTACCATGAGAGGAGAAAGCCTTGAGAAATCGCCCACTAAGGGAGGAAAATGGAGGGGACCCTTCCAACTTAAGACAGACAAAAATAAATTTAAAGAGGCTTTTGGACGATTCTAATAAATATTGAGATGTTTCAAAACTTATGCCAGGTATTTGACTTCACCTGGAAAATTATGCTATTAACCATCTAGAGCACAGGCAGTTCCCAGAAACCATCCTGAGATTGGAATAATGAGTAAGATGCCTAGAAAACGATTATGTGGCCTTCAGGAAAGTCCTGCTATTTTCATTGAGAGACTTAGGAAAGCAAAAAGAAAACACACCACCCTGAATCCTGAATTCATAAAGGGCCACCAACTTTTAAGGTACAAATTCATCATTTAGTCAGCCCCAAATATTTAGAGGAAATGACAAAAATTGGCACGTGACCCTGATCAATCCTCAGATGATCTTCTCCAGCTTGCATCTTCCGTTTTTTAATAGACATCAAAAAGAAAGAAAAGGGAACATAGAGGCAAGAACAAGGACTTATTAAAGATCATTCAAACTGATAGAAACTTTTAATGCCTTTCAATAGCCCATGCAATTCACCCATTTTAGGAGTTAAAAAGCAAACTGCCTAGTCCAAAACCTTAGAATAATGAATCAGTAATTTCCCCCACCCTGTAGTTCTTAATCCATACACTTTTATCTTGTATTCCAACTGCTGCTTGGTTTACTAAGTTAGATTTAAAAGATGACATTTCCTGTTTATGCTAGACTCTGAATAGCAATTTCTGTTTGCCTTTGAGGAACCAGATACTGTATCTCAAGTATTGCCTCAGGATTTAGGTGGCCCTCACCTGTTCCAGACAAACCTTAGCTAAGGACTTAACAAAATTCAGAGATAAAACATTCTGTGATTGTTCTCCATTAAGTAAAGTACATCTTTTATGTGCCTCCACCCAGGAAGAATATCAAAAGGCCATTGCAGAACTCCTAAACTTCTTAACTAATAGGAATTAAAAGATCTTTAAAAATAAAGCTTAATTATGTCATCAACAGGTTCAGCAATACAGGAAATAGCCACCATAGGACAATACTCTGCCCCAGGAATATCAAGAAGGGGCCTTATTTCAAGCTCTTGTCCTCAGCTGACCTATGAAGCAAGATTTAACCTGTTTGTCACAAAGGGGAAAATAAATCCTGGATAGGCAGCCATACACAGCTCAGTAACCAATGGCATATCTCAGTGAGGAACTTAGCAAAGTAGCTTCATTCTCAAAAGTAACAGAAAATAAGGTCTCATAATTTTCTTTGACATCCAACCTGTCCTGATGAGATGGCTAAAATGCCCTAGGCACAAGGTTTCTGTTAAAACCTGTTACATTCTTTCAGCTCTCAGTCAAGGCTTACACTGAAATGTAAATAGAGGAAGCCTAAAGGCTCAGTACCAGACTGGTCTCAAACCCAAGGAAAAAATAAGCTTAAAAAAAGAGTCTTACCTAAACTCCAGCAAAAGTAAATTTTATGGTTAATTACTAAAGTAATTAACATCTGTATCATTTTTCCAGGACTCTTGTCTTTTTAATTCTATATTTTTTGGGGTTCGTGATTTTTTTGATCAGTTTGAAAGAATGGACATTTTTTTTAAGCTGTCTGAGGTCACCCTCCCAGTTATCTTAACTCCCTAATGTCACCCTCCCAGTCATCTCAACTCCCTAAGGTCACCCTCCCAGGAATGGGAACAAAGCCCTTAAAGCTGTTCCAAGAAACAGCCCCAAACAGAGAGTAAAAGAGTAAATTGAGCCTGATAGTGAAAGAATGGACATTTTTTTTAAGCTGTCTGAGGTCACCCTCCCAGTCATCCCAATTCCCTAAGGTTTCCCTCCCAGTAATGGGAACAAAGCCCTTAAAGCTGTTCTCTGTTCCCAAACAGAGAGTAAAAGAGTAAATTGAGCCTGATAGCCAGATAGTGCTCAAACAGTAGGATTACCAGAAACTATTGACCAGAATCTACAGCCTGTTGTAAAACATTGTGAAACATGTTGTCAGCAAACCCAGACCCCCTTTGAAATTTCCTGGCAGCTTTGTTCCCCCTTTCCCCCTTTCATGTGCGACCCCTCCCGATGTGTGGTTTCTGCCTTTATAAACCTACAAGATTTTCTGCTAGGGACTCAACTCCTGGAGTTGGGTCCCAGCGCGCTGGAATAAACACCTCTTGCGGTTTGCATCAAGTGACGCCTCCTGCGGTTGATTGGGGTTGCCGTCCATCCATGGGACAGAGTTGGGGTTTCCTTTTTGGGGGCCTTACATTAGCCAGATAGTGCTCAAACAGTAGGATTACCAGAAACTATTGACCAGAATCTACACCCTGTTGTAAAACATTGTGAAACATTTTGTCAGCAAACCCAGACCCCCTTTGAAATTTCCTGGCAGCTTTGTCCCCCTTTTCCCTTTCATGTGCGACCCCTCCCGATGTGTGGTTTCTGCCTTTATAAACCTACAAGATTTTCTGCTAGGGACTCGACTCCTCGAGTTGGGTCCCAGCGCGCTGGAATAAACACCTCTTGCGGTTTGCATCAAGTGACACCTCCTGCGGTTGATTGGGGTTGCCGTCCATCCATGGGACAGAGTTGGGGTTTCCTTTTTGGGGGCCTTACAAGTTCTATTTTTTTTTATTCAACTAGAGTTTTTGAACATCTGTTACATTCCAATGGAGATTCACCTATAAATTTACAAGGCCTTTGATTTTGTGTTATTTGTATGCCGTGCTGTCTGATGTCATGTTTTGTCAGTATCAAAACTGAGCGCTCCTAATATTAAAATTTAAAAATGGGTCCAGATACTTTTAATTCACATGATTTAAAAAGGTTCAATTCAAATTGGGTAAATTAATAAAAGTAAAATATCTTTGAAAATAACTCACAAGTCTCTAGGTGGTCAAGCTAATAAAATATTGATGTTAATAAAATGTCTAACATCAATTGTTTCTAGGACTTTTCTTTAACAGGAAAGAGACAGCAAATACTGTTCAGGATACTTGTCTGATATCTTGGTTTTTACAGAATAAGTGAATTAGAGTTAACATGTATGGGATTACTCAAATGTGTTTGTAGAGACATCTGATTAATTTATAAAGTTAAAATGCTAATTGTTAAATAACATTGAGTACTTTTAACTCCTTAAATTCCATGGGGCATCATACTTAAACATTATTGGTGTTTTCATAGGTTGGTAAATAAAAGGGTTTAAACTTGTTTTCTGTCATCACTATATTAAAAACAAGTTTATTAAGAGTTATGGCCTTCCAGGTACAATTCTGATACTGCTGTTTACCGGTGATGAGTTCTGTTCCTTCTAATGTTGAAGATTGAACACTAGAGAAGCATGCCAAGGCAACCATATTAAGCAGGTTTTATTTAAAGGTAATAATAAGACTTGTCCCAGCAGGAAGAAGGGGGCCATGGCTGATGTTCTTAAGTCCCAAGAAGTGAGTGCACCCTACATCTTTTATAGTTTAAATTCTCTTTTGTTCTCCAGTTCTCTCCCCCTCTTATCTCTCCTTCCTGCCTACCTGACTAGACCTGGTTTTGCATTAAGTGAGAAGCCATGGGCAGGGGGAGGGCCAAGGTAATTCAGGCAGGTAAGGGCCCAGGGGGCATTAATTAGCAGCTCCTTGCTTGAAGTCCTTGATAAAGGCAGGTAAATTTGGTAATCAATGGGCTCCAGAGATCCTTGACATTCCATTCTTCCAGGGGCAGTCTCCAACTTCCAGAGGCAGATGGCTTCATGGCTTCATTTCCTCAAATTGACCCAATCCCCTATTTCTACACTAACTACCTGTCCTTAATTCTGGATTCAATTCTATATGCAAAGGGTTCAAAAAGTTTCAACTGTGTTTCAATTAGAGTACTATAAATAACAAAATATTTAATCTTATTAAAATAGAGTAATTTATCTAAATTCAGAAATTTCATAAGAGGTGTTTCAGAATGTGAACAAAAAGGGGTCAACAGATAGGAAAGGGAAAAGGAAATGTTTCTGGGTAAAAAAGTGTTTATGTGATGAAATACATGAAGGTCTAAGTAAGTGCTAAGAAAGTCTGTGTGTAAGTAAAGGGCAAGTTTCAACAAGTTTGTGTGTAACTAAGTTGGTTGCATGTATGTGACACAGCTAAAGCTATTTAAGGTTTTTCCTAAGGTGAAATACTAAATTTCTGATATAAACCAAAGTTTAATCTATATGGTAAAATGACAAGAATTTCTTAGAAATACTAATTTACTCTTAACTTTGTGTCCATTAAGTTTTATTCTTTAAAACAATTAGTCTTAAAAATTGGGGTTTATTCAATTATGGTTAAACAACTGTTACAGTATTGTACTATGTTACAGAGTCTAAATTTTTCTTTAAAAACTAAATTTGGTAAGATAAAAGTGTCAAGATAATTGTGAAATGGTCCCTAGTTGTATATTAAAGGTGTTTATATTTTCCAGGTATACAAGTTTTTAAGGCGGGGAATTTATCAAGCTCTGCTATTCTCCAAATTTAACTTGTCTGTAATGGTAACCTTAAACTTATAAAGAGTAAATTTTATTGGGGATTTATTTCTATCATTTAATGTTCTATTATATGACCTGTTATCAATGGGGTATATGTAAAATTTGTTACTTTTTACACTGAGATAAACAATTTTAAATGTAAATGTACTTCTAAATGTTAGAACCTGATTTGTTTAAAGATTAATATTGTGAAACATAAAAGCATTTTTGCCACTTTGCCACACAAAAGGAAAGTTAAAAGCTCTCTCAGGCTTTCTTTAATTCATGTTTTAGATATAATGTTAAATTGTGTTAACAAAGTGTTCATATAGACTCAGGAATTAATATATGTAAACTTCTTAAAATGACATTTAAGAAAGAAGCAATGATCAACATCAGAATTAGAACACTTCACTTAAGATGTGTAAAGAGACACACCTTACCTGAGATAAGGCTCTGCCTCCCACCTCACTGCATGTTAGAATGGCTCCAAAATAAGTCAGACTTCAGTTTCTTTAAAGGTATATTCAAAAGATTGGTTTTTGTTGTAAAATTACTGTGATCTCAAACAGGGGATATACTGTATAGCTCAGTGCCCCGGCCCGCAGGACATCAACGGGTACCTGGAGGGGGGTGCTGGGATTGAAAGAGACAAGAGACATGAGAAATGGAGACAAGACAAAAGCCTGATCAAGTCTCATTTATTAGAGGAATTAACACAGTTAATATAAAGTACAGAAACCAATCAGAGTAAAGCGCACGAAGGCAAGACTAGTCTCGCTCCAGAACTCCAACAAGGAAGTATAATTGTCCAATCATGAAGCACCACGCAATCTAGTGTGATGCACCTGGTATAGTCTGACAGGTGTGTAAACAGGTAATGGCACGCCCTGCCAGCATCCGGCAGGCGCCATCTTAGCTCAGCATGAGGCGCAGCAGGGGGCGTGACCATGAGTCAAAACGCCTGACCATGATCCAAGGCGCGTGACCTTGAGGCAAGGCAGGGCGAGTGACCTGCCGGCTCCAGACAGCTCAGCCAAAATTTAAGATAGCTATTATACAAGCCAAATATATTTTTTTACTGTTGCTAATTTCATTTTGTAAAACTGTTACCTGTTAATGTTTTGCAGAAGTAGCTGCTTCAAGAGCACACAACCCAGGTAACTTGTGATAATAAGACATCACCTATAAAACAGATTGTTGTAACTTCCAGTACTAATACATACTCCAGTTAAAGAAAATAACTGTAAAGTTAAATAACTGTAAAGTTATAGACATTGAAGTTAAAGCCCAGTACTCTTACTTTATGACTGGTGAGACTAGCTTGCTGGATGGTTAAGATCAAACTTAGAGATTGGAGTTAAATACAGAGGCCAAGAAAAAACCAGTATCTTGCCCTCAAAGTCAGCCTGAACCCAGGGAATAAGAGGACTTCTCTAGGAAGCATTGCAACTCTGGGTCACAGAACCTCTTGATCAAGGAGATTGTTGAGACCATTAGAGGATGAAAAATCACTCAGTGCATCTGCTGCAGAGGAGGGTCATGGTAAAAAGGAGACATCCCTTGATGTTTCCAAAGGAAGCCACCTCATCAAGAAGACCCTGCCTAACCAATGGCACTGGTGGAGCTAAGAAGCTGCTCTTAAGTTCTCTACGAGTAACCCTGTGGGAACTTAGCTGACTCTTTAACAAGACAGGAACAGGTCAGTTTGACCAGCTTGATCTTAGACACCCAGCAAAACAGTTAAAACCAAAATATAGCCATTCTTGGGCATTTAAAAGAAATAATAGTTAAATATACCTTAAGATGTACACTTGGGCTAACACACTAGAATAAAGACTGGAAGCTACAAATGAAAGAGTCTTGGGCAAATGTCCCTGATAACCATCAAGAGAAATTGCCAGAGTCAGAAGTTTTTAGCCAGTTTAAGGTCTACAGACACAGGTAGGCTTAATCTATGTTTGCTAGTAACAGAAGTATAGAGATCTCTACTAAACACAGGTTATACCAATAAGGGATATTTTACAAAAATCAGATGACATTAAGTAGCTTAGCTATATTTTCTTGGGACATCTATGATATTAAGAGTTAAATGTTGTATTTACATTTCTGATAACCTGGACGATGTTAAAGTCCCCAAATAAAGGCCTTGTCTTCTCTAGCCTTTGTTAGGCCGCGTTATGGGAACAATTTCTCAGTTCTTCCACCTCCTGGTGAGAAATTGACTTCTGTCATTTTCATGATACTCAGTGGCATGTTCCAGATGCTGCAATATTTACTTTGTACTAATCTCATTTCTGTACTCAAGTCTTTTTGTTCTTCTATCATAGAAGCACCACTCCCAGATGACTTTACAACCTGCTCTTCCCCAACCAGACTTCTATCTTGGACCCCTTGATTGACCTGATTTTTTAAAAAAGGAACTCCAAACTCCTTGCCTCTCGCTGCCCCCTTTCAGCTTTGAAGCACCCAGAATGATCGATGCCTACTTTCTTTTCCTTACAGCAGTTAGGAGTTCCTAACGCAAAAGTGAGGGAATGAAGCCAGAATTAAGGACAGGTAGTTAGTGTAGAAATAGGGGATTGGGTCAATTTGAGGAAATGAAGCCATGAAGCCATCTGCCTCTGGAAGTTGGAGATTGTTCCTGGAAGAATGGAATGTCAAGGATCTCCGGAGACCATTGATTACCAAATTTACCTGCCTTTATCAAGGACTTCAAGCAAGGAGCTGCTAATTAATGCCCCCTGGGCCCTTGCCTGCCTGAATCACCTTGGCCCTCCCCCTGCCCATGGCTTCTCACTTAATGCAAAACCAGGCCTAGTCAGGTAGGCAGGAAGGAGAGATAAGAGGGGGAGAGAACTGGAGAACAAAAGAGAATTTAAACTATAAAAGATGTAGGGTGCACTCACTTCTTGGGACTTTAGAACATCAGCCACAGCCCCCTTCATCCTGCCAGGAGAAGTCTTATTATTACCTTTAAATAAAACCTGCTTAATATGCTTGCCTTGGTGTGCTTCTCTAGTGTTCAATCTTCAACATTAGAAGGAGCAGAACTCGTCACCACTAAATGGCGGTATCACTAGGTACAAATTAAGAATGGTTACTAACATCCACACAATCACCGTTCACAGTGTACATTGTTTAGGAACAATAGGAATCAAAAGAGAGCAATTTTTCATTACATAAGAATTGTCATTCTGTATTGTTACACTTGTCACACTAAGTAACTGATGTTGAGCATAGAGGTGGGGTATTCTTATCAGAGAAGATCATTTACTACATAACATGGAGTCTCAGAGCAATATGGAGTCTGTTTGCTAATCGTCCTTATAGACTGGCCTGTAACATTTCTAAGGAGCCAAATCTGTCAGCCCATCACACATAACCTATAAATATTGTGAGAAAATGTGGATGGGTGCTAAGAATTGGGAGTTTGGTTTTTCTCTGGGACACTGGTGTAAAATAATTTATTTGGAGTTCTCCTCTCTGAGTTCTGCTTGCTGTTTCTTTTCTTTTCTTTTCTTCACATAAGGGAGTTTATTAAGCAAACAGAGTTCCTCCCTGCAGGGAAAGAGAGAAAATGAGAGGAAAAGAGAAAGGAAAGAGAAAGGGTGTGCACTAGAGATAGTGGAAAGCAAGGAGGAGAAAGAAAGCAAGTCAGTGGGAGAAAAAAGCAAGAGAAAAGATGGCGGGGGTAGCTATCATAAAGCAGTTGAAATCTGCTGGGCTAACAGGGGACCAGTGATGGAGAAGGTTCATCAGTTGCAAGCTGACTGATGCACCAATAGCTAGCTAGGATGTTTACAGACCAACAGTAGTTGGGAGGTGGGGAAATGGCTGCAACGGAAAGGGCGGGGGAGCAGCTTTGTATTACATTCCACCGTTTCTGTTTTTATAAGAAAATCTTTTGCTCTTCAGTTCTTTCCCGCCTTATCTCTCCTTCCTGCCTAAGTGACTGGGTCTGGTTTTGCAGATGAGATGTAAAAGGTCTATTTTCCCAGGGCAGTATTCAACTTCCAGACTTCCAGAGGCAGATGGTTTTCGTGGACCTCCATTTCCTCAATTTAAGTGATCCCCGATTTCTACACTAACTGCCTGTCCCCAATTGTGGCTTAACTCCTTTTCTGCTGTAGGGAAAGGAGGCGATGACCGTTCTGGCTTCTTTGAGCTGTAAGGGGCAGCATGGGGCAAGTAGTTTGGAGTTCCCTTTTAGAAATTGGGTTAATCAAGGGTTCCATGGTAGAAGTCTGGTTGGGGAAGAGCACGTTGTAAAGGCATCTGGGCATGGGTGCTTCTATGAGAGAAGAACAAAAAGACATGAGTACTGAAATGAGATTGATACAATATAAATGTTGCAGATTCTGAAACATGCCAATGAATATCATAAAGATGACAGAAGTCAATAATTCCTCACCAGGGGGTGGAAGAACTGAGTTGTTCCCATAACAAGGCCTACCAAAGGCTGGAGAGGACAAGGCCTTTGTTTGGGAACTTTAACATTGTCTAGGTTACCAGGAATGTAAATGCAACATTTAGTAGAGATACTAGCAAACATAAATTAAGCCTAACCTGTGTCTGTAGGCCTTAAACTGACTAAAACTTCTGACTCTGGCAGTTTCTCTTGATAGTTATCAGGCACATTTGCCTATGAATCTCTCTTTTGTAGCTTTTAGTCTTTGTTCTAGTGGGCTAACACAAGTGTACATCTTAAATTACATTTAACTATTATTTCTTTTAAATGCCCAAGAATGGCTATATTTTGGTTTTAATGGTTTTGCTAGGTGTTTAAGATCAAGCTGGTCAAAGTGACCTGTGCCTGTCTGTTGGAGTCAGCTGAGTTCCCACAGGGGTCACTCATAGAGAACTTGAGAGCTTTAGCTTTAGTGCTGTCCATTATGCAGGGTCTCCCTGATGAGGTGGCTTCCCTTGGAAGCATAAGGGTGTCTCCCTTTTTCCATGACCCTCCTCTGCATCAGGTGCACTGATTGACTTTTCATTCTCTAGTGGCCTCATTAATCTCCTTGATCAGGAGGTTGTGTGACCAATCCAGAGTTGCAAAGCTCCTTAGAGAAGTCCTCTTGTTCCCTGGGTTCAGGCTGACTTTGAGGGCAAGACCCAAATATGGAATTTTCTTGGCCTCTGTATTTAATCTCAATATCTAAATTTGATCTTAACCATCCAGCAAGCCAGGCTCACCAGTCATAAAGTAAGAGTACTGGGTTTTAACTTCAATGACTATAACTTTACAGTTATTTACCCTCTTTTATATAATTGGGGTCTACATTATCTGTCCTATAGGTGATGGCTTTCCAAGTTAATCTATGGTGCACTTCTGCAAAATATCAGGCAACAGTTAGAGTTTACAAGGAAATAGAAATGGAATCACCAACAGTAAAACACTCAGTTTGTGCAATAGCTATCTTGAATTTTGGCTGAGTTATTCATTATATCCCCTGTTTGAGATCACAGTAATCTTTACAAGAAACATCAAACTTTTGAACACAACTTTAAATGAGTTAAAGTCTGGCTTACTTTGGAGCCATTCTAATGTGCAGCAGGGTTGTGAGGCAGAGCCTTATTGCAGGTAAGGTGGGGCTTTTAGCTCTGTTCTCTGATGGAAACACAGATCTAAAGAGTTATGTCAGCAATCTTTATATATGTGCAATGTTAGGTTGCAAAGTTACTGTAAGGTTGGCAGGAAACAGAGAAGGGATCTGATGAAACACTGGTTATCTAGCAAAAGAATTTCTTCCTGCCCAACAGCTGTGTGGCCTGAGATCACTGTACTGCCACAGCAGTTAGACATCTTATGCCCCTGCACAGGAGCACTCCCAGGCAACAGGCATGCTACTGTTGTCCCATTTTTGCTATTGCGCATTACACTCTTTCTTAAATGTCATTTTAAAAAGTATACATATATTGACTCCTGAGTCTATATGAGCATTAGTTAACAAATTTAACATTATATCTAAAATGTGAATTAAAGAAAGGCTGAGAGAACTCTTAACTTTCCTTTCATGTGGCAAAGTGGCAAAATGCTTTCACAATATTAACCTTTAAACAAATCAGGCTTTCACTAAAATTTAGAAATACATTTACATTTAAATTTCTTTTATCTCAGTGTAAAAAATTTTACATATACCCTATTGATGACAGGTCCTATAATAGAACATTAAATGATGAGTTTAAAATTTACCATTACAAGATATTAGACAAGTTTACCAACAATATTTGCCATCTCTTTCCTGTGGAAGAAAAGTCCTAGAAAAATTGATATTAGACATTTTATAAACAATAACATTTAATGAGTTTGACCACCTAGAGACTTGAGTTAATTTTAAAGACATTTTGCTTCTATTAGTTTACACAATTTAAATTGAACCTTTTAAATCATATGAACTAAAAGTATTTGAATCCATTTTTTTAAATTTTAATTTTTATGTGCACTTATATTTAATACAAAAGTAAAGCCTTGTAATGTTTATCTCCATTGCAATGTAACAGATGTTCAAAAATAACTCTAGAGTTGGATAAAAAGAACTGATCAAAAACCATTAACCTAGGCATGTAGGATCAAAATTGTGAGCTCAAAAATATAGCATTGGGGCAGATGCAAGATGGCGGACTAGAGGGTGACTGCATCTCCAGTCGATCCAGAACCCAGGATTCAAGAAGGGGAGGCATTCAGAGACTCGGACTAAAATAGAGCCACAGGGTGAGTCTCCCCCATCCGGTGAAGCGCTGCCTGGGTGTCAGGCCCAGATTCAGGTGGCTTATTAGAGTAGGGTAGGGCAGCTAGAGTCATCCCCAGGCAGCTGTGCACTCTCCAGTGGTGGGCTCCTCCCACAGGGCCAGATTATCCAGCATCTCGGAACATGCCCCCCAGTGCCCAGTGAGAGACTTCCAGCTCAGAACTAAGCTTCAAGTCTCTGAACCAGGGCGGCGAGTTCCTGCCCACACGTTGCATCATGGACAAGGACAGGGCAGCCAGGGACTTCCCCAAGTAGCCCGCAGTCTGGCCCCCTCCAGCGGGAAGCACCTTTCCAGGCTAGCTTCTCAGAGCAGACTGCCCAGTGACAGCCTTTCTACACAGATCCATCTACAAGTCCCCAAGCCAGCGGTGACCTCAAGCCCACAAGTAGCCTCTGGGACTAGGGCAAGGCAGCCAGAGACCTCTCCAGGTGGTCCTGCCCCCTGCCCCACCCCCGGCCACAGGCTTTTTCCACGGGGCAATCCAAGATAGTGGACTAGATGGTGACTGCATCTCCAGTCACTCCAGAACCCAGGATTCAAGAAGGGGAGGCATCGAGAGACTCGGAATAAAATAGAGCCATGGGGTGAGCCTCCGCCACCCAGTGAAGTGCTGCCTGGGTGGCAGGCCTGGATTCGGGTGGCTTATTACAGTAGGGTAGGGCAGCTAGAGTCTTCCCAGGCAGCTCTGTGCACTCCGGCGGTGGGCTTCTCTCACAGGGCCAGATTCTCCAGCATCTCGGAGCAGGCCCCACAGTGAGAACCTTCCTGCACAGAATCAATCTTCAAGTCCGTGAACCAGGGCGGCGAGTTTCTGCCCACAGGTTGCTTCAAGGACCAGGACAGGGCAGCCAGGGACTTCCCCAAGCAGCCCACAGCCCGGTTCACTCCAGCAGGAAGTGCTTTTCCAGGCTAGCTTCTTGGAGAAGGCCCCCAGTGAGAGCCTTTCCACACAGAGTCAGCTCCAAGTCCTGGAACCAGTAGCAGGCTAGAGGCACATTTCCTTGGAAGCACTGCATTATCAAGTTACTCCAAGACTTCAGGCTACTGAAGGCAGGAAGGTGATACACTGGAAATCTACAGGGACACTATAAGCCAATAGAAGAATTCTGCAATATAACAAAGTCCCACTGACATCTGACCAATATGAGAAAACAAGGGAAGAAAATGTCCCAAACAAACCTAGATACTATATCAATAAAACCCAATGACAGCACAGCAGAAGAAATGTCACAAAGGAGTTCAGAATGTACATAATTAAAATAATCAGGGAAGCAAACGAGGAGATGAAAGAGCAAATGCAGGCACTGAAGGAGGAGATGAAAGAGCAAATGCAGGCATCAAATGATCGCACCAATCAACAGTTAAAGGAGCAAATACAAGAAGCAGGAGATTATTTCAATAAAGAGAGATGTTGAAAAAAAAAAAAACAGAAATCCTTGAAATGAAGGACACAATAAACGAAGTTAAAAACTCCAAGAAAGCAAAACAAACAGGATAGAACACCTGGAAGACAGAAACTCAGATATTGAAGACAAAATATTTAATCATGAAAACAAAGTTGACCAAACAGAAGATGGTAAGAAATCATGAACAGAATCTACAAGAATCATGGGATATTATGAAAAAGCCAAATTTAAGAATTTTTGGGATTGAGGAAGGCTTAGAGAAACAAACCAAAGGAATGAGCAATCTATTCAATGAAATAATATCAGAAAATTTCCCAAATCTGAAGAATGAAATGGAAAACCAAGTACAAGAGGCTTATAGGACTCCAAATATACAAAATTACTACAGACCCACACCAAGGCACATTATTATCAAAATACCTGACATACAAAATAAAGACAGAATTTTAAAGGCCATGAGAGAAAAGAATCAAATTACATTCAGGGGGAAACCAATAAGTATATCAGCAGATTTTTCAATCCAGACCCTAAAAGCTAGAAGGGACTGGAACAACATTTACCAAGCCCTGAAAGAAAATGGATGTCAACCAAGAATCTTATACCCAGCAAAACTTACCTTATAGATTTGATGATGAAATAAAATCCTTCCATGAGAAACAAAAGCTAAAGGAATTTACAAAAAGAAAGCCAGCATTGCAGAACATTCTCAGCAAAATATTCCACGAGGAAGAGATGAAAAACAACGATGCAAATCAGCAACGGGAGGAACAAGCCTAAAGGAATAGCCAAATAAAGGGGAAACCAAATCATGTCAAAAAACAAAAATGAGTCAAATGACTGGAAATACAAATCATATCACAATAATAACCCTGAATGTTAATGGCCTGAACTCATCAAACAAAAGACATAGACTGGCAGAATGGATTAAAAAGAAAAATCCAAAAATATGCTGCCTGCAAGAGACTCATCTCATAGAAAGAGATACCCATATACTAAAGGTGAAAGGATGGGAAAAAACATACCATGCACATGGTCACAGCAAAAAAGCTGGAGTATCCATCCTCATTTCAAGCCGAAACTAGTCAGAAGGGATAAAGAAGGACATTACATACTGCTTAAGGGAAGCATAAATCAGCAAGACATAACAATCATAAACATCTATGCCCTGAACATTGGCTCATCCATGTACGTCAAACAAATCCTTCTCAATTCCAGATATCAAATAGACCAAAACACAATAATACTAGGCGATTTTAACACACCTCTCTCACCGCTGGATAGAACGTCCAAACAAAAATTGAGTAAAGAAACCATAGATCTCAATAACACCATTAACAATTTAGACTTAACCGACTAATATTGAATATACCATCCAACAAAGAATGAATACACTTTCTTCTCAGCAGCACATAGATCCTTCTCTAAAATAGACCATGTCTAATGCCACAAAGCTACTGTTAGCAAATACAAGAAGATAGAGATACTACCTTGTACTCTATCAGATCATAATGGATTGAAATTAGAAATAAATGACAGAATAAAAAACAGAAACTTCTCCAATACCTAGAGATTAAATAATACACTATTATAAAATGAATGGATAACAGAAGACATTAGGATGGAAATAAAAAAAAATTTAGAACTAAATGAGAACAAAGACACATCATATCAAAATCTCTGGGACACAATGAAAGCAATATTTACAGGAAGATCTATTTCATGGGGTGCATTCAACAAAAGAAGTAAAAATCAACAAATAAATGACTTAACACTACAGCTCAAAGCCCTAGAAAAAGAAGAGCAGACCAACACCAAAAGTAGTAGAAGACAGGAAATAGTTAAAATCAGAGCCAAAATCAATGAAATTGAAACAAAAGAAATAATTCAGACAAATTAACAAAATAAATAGTCGGTTGTTTGAAAAAATAAACAAAATTGATAAACCCTTAGCCACACTAACAAAGAGAAAGAGGGAGAAAACTCAAATTGCTAAAATTCAGAATGAACAAGGAAATATCACAACAGACACGAGTGAAATACAAAACATAATTAGAAGCTATTTTGAAAAACTATACTCCAACAAAACAGAAAATCTTGAAGACATCAACAAGTTTCTATAGACATATGAATTATCTAAACTGAACGAGGAAGACATACACAACTTAAATAAGTCAATTTCAAGCAATGAAATACAAGAGGTCATCAAAAGCCTACCAACAAAGAAAAGTACAGGATCATATGGGTTCTCAGCCAAGTTCTACAAAACCTTTAAAGAAAAGCTCATTCCAATACTTCTCAAAGTATTCCATAAAATGGAAGAGAAGGGAACCCTCCCAAACTCATTCTATGAAGCCAATATCACCCTGATACCAAAACCAGGCAGAGACACATCGAGGAAAGAAAATTTCAGACAAATATCCTTAATGAACATTGATGCAAAAATTCTTAACAAAATTTTAGCAAATCGCATACAAAACTATATTAAAAAGATAGGGCACCACGATCAAGTGGGTTTTATCCCAGGGATGCAAGGTTGGTTCAACATCCAGAAATCAATAAATGTCATTCACCATATCAACAGACTAAAAGTTAAGAATCACATGATTATTTTGATAGATGGAGGAAAAGCAGTTGATAAAATACAGCATCCTTTCATGCTCAAAACACTAGAGAAAATTGGGGTAGTGGGAACATTCCTTAATATTGTAAAGGCCATCTACACTAAGCCTATGGCCAATATCATTCTAAATGGTGAAAAACTGAAAGCATTCCCCCTAAAAACTGGAAGAAGGCAGGGATGCCCTCTTTCACCACTTCTGTTCAATATCGTTCTTGAGACTTCAGCCAGAGCAATTAGAGAAACCAAAGAAATTAAAGGGAACGAATATGAAAAGAAGAACTCAAACTATCCCTGTTCACTGATGACATGATTATATATTTAGAGGAACCTGGAAATTCCACCAGAAAACTCTTAGAACTCATAAGTGAATTCAGTGAAGTAGCCGGTTACAAGATCAATGCTCATAAATCCAATGCATTTTTATACATAAGTGATGAATCTTCAGAAAGAGAAATTAGGAAAACTACCCCATTCACAATAGCATCGAAAAAAATAAAATACTTGGGAATGAATCTCACAAACAGGTGAAAGACCTCTACAATGAGAACTACAGAACACTAAAGAAAGAAATTAAAGAAAACCTTAGAAGATGAAAAGATCTCCCATGTTCTTGGATAGGAAGAATTAATATTGTCAAAATGGCCATACTACCTAAAGTGCTACACAGATTCAATGCAATTCCAATTAAAATCCCAATGATGTACCTTACAGAAATAGAGCAAGCAATTATGAAATTTATCTGGAAGAATAAGAAACCCAGAATAGCTAAAGCAATCCTCAGTAGAAAGAGCGAAGCAGGGGGTATCGCAATACCAGATTTTCAACTCTATTACAAAGCAATAGTAACAAAAATGGCATGGTATTGGTACCAAAATAGACAGGTAGATCAATGTTACAGAATAGAGGACATGGACACAAACCCAAATAAATACAATTTTCTCATACTAGACAAAGGTGCCAAAAATATGCAATGGAGAAAAGATAGCCTCTTCAACAAATGGGGCTGGGAAAACTGGAAATCCATATGCAACAGAATGAAACTAAATCCCTATCTTTCACCCTGCACAAAACTAAACTCAAAATGGATCAAGGACCTCGGAATCAGACCAGAGACCCTGCATCTTATAGAAGAAAAAGTAGGTCCAAACCTTCAACTTGTTGGCTTAGGATCGGACTTCCTTAACAGGACTCCCATAGCACAAGAAATAAAAGCTAGAATCAACCACTGGGATAGATTCAAGCTAAAAATCTTTCTCTCAGCAAAGGAAACTATTAGTAATGTGAAGAGAGAGCCTACAGAGTGGGAGAACATCTTTGTCACTCATACTTCAGATAGAGCGCTAATTTCCAGAAGCTATAAAGAACTCAAAAAACTCTACACCAAGAATACAAATAACCCAATCAACAAATGGGCTAAGGAAATGAATAGACACCTCACAGAAGAAGATCTACAAGCAATCAACAAACATATGAAAAAATGTTCAACATCTCTAGTAATAAGAGCAATGCAAATCAAAACTACCCTAAGATTTCATCTCACCCCAATTAGAATGGCGATTATCAAGAACACAAGCAACAATAGGTGTTGGCGAGGATGTGGGGAAAAAGGTACACTCACACATTGCTGGTGGGACTGCAAATTAGTGCAGCCACTCTGGAAAGCAGTATGGAGATTCCTCAGAAAGCTTCAGAAAGCTTGGAATGGAACCACCATTTGACCCATCTATCCCACTCCTTGGCCTATACCCAAAGGACTTAAAATCAGCATACTACAGAGATACAGCCACATCAATGTTCATAGCTGCTCTCTTCACTATAGCCAGATTTTGGAACCAACCTAGATGCCCTTCAGTTGATGAATGGATAAAGAAACTGTGGCATATATATACAATGGAATATTACTCCACCATGAAGAATGATAAAAATTATGGCATTTGCAGGCAAATGGATGAAACTGGAGGATATCATGCTAAGTGAGATAAGCCAATCTCAAAAAACTAAAGGACAAATGATCTCGCTGATAAGTGGATGAGGACATATAAAGGGGGGATATGAGGGGTTAGCATTAGGGTTAGGGTTAAGTTTAGGGTTAGGGATAAGTTTAGGGTTAGGGATAAGGAGGGTGGTAAGAATGGAGGAAGGAAGGACTGTATAGAGGGAAAAGAGGGGTGGCTGGGGTGGGGGGTGGGGAAGGGAAAAAATAACAGAATGAATCAAACAATATTGCCCTATGTAAATATATCTTTTTCCCACAACAGTACTGAGCCTGTTATGGTTTAAACATTACGTATCCCACAAAAGTTAATGGGTGAGACATGAAAGAATATTCAGAGCCTAAATGATCGGTTTATTACAGCCTTAACTCAATGAGTGAATTACTCCCCTGGTAGGGATTAACTGAGCAGTAACTGAAAGCATGTAGGGTGCATTGATGTGCCCATGTCACTGTAGTATGCCGATTTTAATTCCTTTGGGTTATATACCAAGTGGTGGGATAACTGAGTCAAACGGTGGTTTCATTCCAAGTTTACTGAAGAATCTCCACTCTCCTTTCCAGAATGGTGGCACCAACTTGCAATCGTACTGGCAGTATATAAGTGTACCTATCCACTGCATCCTCCCCTACACCATTGTTGCTTCTATTCTGGATAATTGCTATTGTGACTAGAATGAGAAGAAATCTCAGTGTAGTTTTAATTTGCATTTATCTAATTGCTAGAGATGTGGAACATTTTTCCATATATCTGTTGACGCTTCACACTTCTGGGAAATGTCTGTTCAGTTTCTTTGCTCATTTATTGATTGTTATTCGTTTCCTTTTGTGTGTGTGTGTGTGTGTTAAATTTTTTGAGATTGTTTTATATCTGTGTCAGCTGATGCTCAATCGGAATACACGTGGAGCACATGATGGAAGATTTACTAGTGGCATAATACTTTCTTCTTTAGCATGTTCAGCCAACCACATTTACCACATTTGGGTCTCTGATGTCCACTTTAGTGAAGTTACTAGCATGAAGGTTGGCCTGGAAGAAGCCCTAGCAGATGGCCGTCCAAAATGTGCACAGAGTGAGTCCTGGAGGTGACACACAGAAAGAAAGAAAGTGCCCATCAGAAACACTCACATGAAAATGAGGGCTGACCTCCTGGCAGCAGGGTGGATGGCCAGGAGATAGCGCCCAGCCTACTTTGGTCCTTCTTGAGCTGAGGGAACAGATATACTCACCAGCTGTACCTGAAAGAGGCAGAGGTAGACAAGCATCCTGAGAAGCCTGAACTGTGCAACTGAAAGGTGACCTGGCTGCTTCTAGGAGGAGTGAGGGGACTGTATTTCAGCATGACTAGGAATCCAGCCAAGGCGCCCACCCTGAAGGAATGGCTGGGTGCTAAAGGCCACATGTGGATCTAGCCACCTACTGATCCCCAAACAATGTGCAGAGGGTACTGGCCCTGGTAGATACTGGGGCTGAGTGCAGTCTGGGGTTTGGCAAACAGGAAAGTTCCTAGGCCTATATGCCATATTGATGGCCACAGGCCCCAACAATCAAGACGAAGGCAGTGGGCCATAGCCAACAAGAACACGTGGTGCCTGTGCCTTTTATGCTGGAGTACATCTTAGGTGTAGATGTGCTCCCAGGGCTGTGTCTACAGGCCACAGCAGAGGGGCAGTTGTGAAGGTGGTCATGACAGGACATGCTAGACAGCTGGCCCAGGTCCCACAACAGCCCTGGAGGACTGTGGAGTGAAGCAGCTCCACCTTCCAGGGGGACATGCAGGAATCGGCTTCCATCTTGCAGCTGGAGCAGGTGGTCCTCTAAGCCTCCTTTGGGCCAGTGGAGAAGCCTGAGGCACCTGCAGCATGATGGGGTGCCATGGAGAGCTGACGCAGTGCTGCCTTCCCTGCAGCCACCATCCTGGGCATGATGTCAGGGACCAGCCAGCCTCCCAGCTGCCCACATAGCACTACGTGCTGGACATGGCTAGTGCTTTCTTCTCTTTTTCTGGAGAGCCAGGAGCAGTCTGCCTTCACAGAGAAAGGCCTGCAGTGGACATTTCAAGTGTTGCCCCAGGGTTATTTGCATAGCCTGACCTATGCCATGTTTGGTGGCCAGTGACTTGGCCCAGTTGTCTCAGTCACCCACTGTACGCAATTCCTCCCACTGATGATGTGTTGTTGACTTCTAACTGTCTTTCAGATTGAAAGCTGCAGCCTTGACCTTAGTGGTCCATTTGTAGACACATGATTGGGCAGTAAAGGAACCCAAGGTGCCAGGACCTGGCTTGTCAGTCAAGTTCTTGGGTAAGTTTTCATTGGGTAGGACAAAAGTTTGCCTGAGGCTGTTATTGATAAAATTTATGCAGATCCACAACTTACAATGATGTTTAACTGCTTTAGGTGGCTTGTTGGGACATTGGTGTTTCCCCCTTTGCCCACTGTGTCAGCCCTGTATGCCCTGGTGAAGAGGGGGGTTAGTGTCTCTGGATATCGGTCAATCAACAGCTTTCTAAGACAAAATTCAGCAAGCTCAGGCCTTGACTGTAGTACACCCACATTGCCCCTTACAGCTAGATGTTCAGATCACCCAGGAGGATTTTGAGGGGCCCTTTGGCCTTGCATGAGCAGCTGGGGAGACCAGAAAGCTACTGGTCACAGTGCTGGAGGGTGCAGAAGCTCACTACACTGACAGTGAAGCAGCTGGCACCTGTGTATGCAGCCCTGGTGGCCTTCAGTTCCTCACAGGGAATGCTAAAGTTTTGGTGCGTCCCAGTTTATGTGTCAAGAATGGTTGGGATTGGGCACTTACCCCAAGGAAAGGGGGACCTCAGACACCTTCCCCAGCAAAATGTGGGACATACTGTGAAAAAGAAATGCCTTGTCTACTATTCCATGTTCCTTGAGCTCCTACAGATTTTAGGGCCGGTGCAATATGCATTAAGGAAGCATCAGGCAGTACTGATAAATATGGGTCAAGGAGCCAGGGCTCTTCGAGGTGGGAGCAGCCCCTTGGGTGCCTGTGCTTGGTGCCCTAATGATCCAGTAGAGTGCCCTGGTCTCCTTCCACTGCTGCTGCTAAACAGCCCTCTGCTGACACCTTGTGGTATGATGTGGGAATGGGCAGAGCAGCTCCTGGGCTGAGTCGCATGCCTTAGTGATGGTGGCACTGCATGAATCAGGACCTCTGTTCTTCTGTACCAACAGCTGGGCCATGTTTAGGGGTCAACTCGGGGTTACTACATGGAAAGTAGACAATGTTGTGGTAGGACATCGCCTTTGTGGGGTACAGCAATTGGAAGGACCTTTGGGCCATAAGCCATGCAAAGCAGATGACCAGTACACATTTCTGTCTAGGTCCCTGTGAAGCCCAGGGAAGGATGGAGGGAATGCTCTGGCTGGGGTGTGGAGCTTCCCTGACCTGCTGTCTTGGCTGCATGGCTGCCTGAGCTGCAGGGGTGAAACCATGTGAAACATAGGGAAACAGGGGGGCCTGCCTTCAATGTCAGATGCCCGTAGGGGCCTGCCAGTCCAGTGTGGCTTGTGCTCAGAAGTATCCACAGCCCTGATGCCTTGGAGTCATGGATGGTCAGGTAGTGCAGGGCATGACACGTCCCTTTGACACTAATTTAGGTTGAGTCCACTAGCCCTCTTCAGGGGTGTGAAGAGGCATGTTTGCCTTGATGGCAGTGGATATGGCTACATGCTTGTTGATGTCCTTGTGGTCAAGCAAGTCAGCATGCTATTATATGTGCCCTGACAGTGTTGATAGCATTGTATGCATTTCCCATCACAGTAGAGCCATCAGGCACCACTTCACAGGTAAGGGTGGCAGCAATGGCAGCTCAGCTACAGATTCCTTTGGGGCTGCATATCCCACACCACCCACAGGCTGCAGACCTGATAGACATAATGGCCTGCTTGAGCAAGGACGCAGGACTGCAGTCCACCTGCCTTCCATGAAGGGCAAGGTGCCTGTGGGTAGTTGTGAGAGCTCTGAATGAGCATCCTGGAGAGGGACCAGCTCCTGTGGAGGTCTTGCTGCACGGCCCAGCAGCCCCAATGCAGTTCAGGTGGTTACAAGGGTGTCCTACTTAAACTTGGGTCAGGGAAGTATGGAATGTTCTTTTCCCTGGTCCCACTGCATTCAATAGGGTGCAAACTGTAGCATACATGTCCCTGGACAGGAAAGTCCCCTGGCCTTTTTGGGTAGCCCATTAGCCCCATGAGAAAAGGTTTGGAGTGTGATCTCCTTATGATGCCATGGATGGCTCCTGAGCCACCTTCCCCCAGGTGCATGTGACACAGCTAGGCCCTGCAGATGGGACACAGGTTGTAAGGCAACATTTTTTTTCCCTTGTCCATTTATTTGTCCCCTGGTGTTGGTGTACATAGACCCAGCCAAGGTTCAGGACCTAGCAGTGCCATGTGGTATCTCCACCCAGCTAATCTGCCACAGGCTGTCGCTGTGCCTTCCTGGGACTAAGCTGGAATGAATCCTCCCACATGATGTGATTTCCCGTGCTAGTGCCGGTAATTGCCGTGTCCTTTCTTCCACAGTGTGTCCTCACCCACACCATAGTGAACCAGCACACATGTATGCTAGTGCAGCCAAACCTATGCTGCCGAGTGTGCTGAGATTTGCTGGGAGACCCTGGTGAATCCAGAATATGATTATGGATGACTGGACTCACAGGGAAAGCCTTGAGCTGCCACCTCAGTATGGGCGAGGCTGGCAATGGGCTTAGTGATCCTGGGTGATGGGGACTGCTTTCTGACTGTGTGTTGTTGCAGCTTGTATTGGTGTTGTGGCCTGTGATTCAGAGCTCTGCCCTCCTCACTAGGGATCATTACGGAAGCCTTCAGAGGTTCAGATGTGTAAAATGTAAAGCATGTAATTCTAAAGGGGTGCTTAGTAGTATAGGCCCAAAATGGCCAAAATTATGTCCCAGACTGAGGCTTCCAGTGGGCTGGGTTTTTCCTGTGTGGTCAATGTCATGAACTCTGATTCAGTGCATGTACTCAGGGTATAAATATTTGTTTGTGAGCTGTACCTACAACACAACCTGATGGAAGTGTGCATTTTTGTCTGACCAACATGTAAAAAAGTCAAGTGGAAAAGACTCAGGGGCTAAATGGAACTGGCTGAGGAATGAAGCAGAGATGGGGACTGGCGAGAGGCTACTGAGACATCTGAGTAAAGAATGTTACTCTCCCAACTGTCTCGTATTTTCTTCCATCTGCTAGGCTCCCACATCTCTTTCCCAGGATCTGAGCCTCCACATGAAACCATGAAATCTTCTGATCTCCTGAGCAAGGCCCTGACCTCCACTGAATCACTGGAAAAGGCCACTAGCCTCACTGATCAGCTGAAAATCCCTGAATTCAATGATACATGGTGGAAAAGTCTGAAAATATATTTACACCCAGTGAAATCTGTGAACCCCACTAAAACATTTTTTAAAGCCTTTAGATCACACACTTACTGTAAAAGGATCTGAATTCCAATAAAAAACTATGGACAACTCTGAACCTCACTGCAATTCTGGAAAAGGTCCTGAAGCCAACTGATACCTGATGGAAGGCACTGAGACCAATGATGCCTTGGAAGAGCCATGAGCCCCACTGATGAGCCAGAAAAGTCCTGAGACACAACAGACACGCAAAAGGCCCTCAACACAATGTAGAGTCCAGTGGAGCCCCGAACCCCAATGAGAATGTAGTGAAGACCTTTAGCCTCAAAAAAGCACCAGGGAAGAAGAATCTCACTCTCACTAAGATCCTGTGGAAAACCCCAAGTGCCACTGAAATTTGGGGGAAGACCCTGTGACCCAATGATGTTCCACAGAAGGTTAGTGCAAGATCAGATGTTGACCAAAAAGGTATCAGACCACAAGCATCTCAGCAAAGCTTTATTGTGATCAGCTCTCAGGCGAGATTCAGTGGTCCACAAAGGTAAAGGGCTGGGGAAATCTTGCTGGGTCCCTGGTGGGGTGCTGTTTTTGTACCCAGGTGTGGGTAGTGCTAGGCTCAGGGGGGGCATGTGCCTTCCTAGGTATGGTCAGAGACCCTGCTGGGACCCATGTCATTCTGGCATTGTCTGGGGATACCAATGAGTGACAGGCGGGTACGAGATGCCATTAGGGTTTATGAGTCAGCATCTGGTTGCACTTTGGCACTCATGGGCTGCCTGATGCCTGCGCCCATTCAGTCACTTACAACTTCCCCAACATTTCAATCTTTTTTGGTGATATAGGGCACTGGAGTCCATCTGTTTACTTCATGATTAATAGGGGGCATTGTGGGGAGAAGGCTCGAATGTTGGTTCCCTAAGGAAGTGGCTGTAAGGCTGCAAGAGCTTTTGGTTGTATGTTACTTTGGCGACTTCACTCATGGGACTCCACACAGACCTGAAAAGACAGGGAGCAATCATTAGTAGGAGTCTATCACTAATGTGGGGGTAAGGACAGGGGTCAGCCAGGGGACAAGAGTGGAATCTAGCCATCTTGGTCAGGGGCCATGTGACTGTTGCTGCTTCAGTCTTTCATTCAGACGTCTGAGAGGTTTGATATTTTTATTGGTCAGCCCAGGTTTATTGATGTAGTAACAACTTTCTTCTTTAGAAAAAGTCATGTTCCTCCTATGTCTGGCATCAGAAATCTAGTTCTTGATGGTTCTGCAAGAAAACATGGGCATTAGGAGTGATTTGTCTTTGTAATGACCCAGGGAGGCAGCAGAGACCTCTCCTGCCCTTGGAGTTGCTGTTCTAGCTTCTGGGTGGCAGTGACTGCATAACCAAGTCCTCCTGCCCCCAACCCAGGGGCTGCGAGTGAGGAGACTCAGGATATCCTGACCTCCACTGGTAAGAATAAGGCCCGTCCCACCCTAGGGATGGTATTCTGAGCAAGTAGGTGGATTCAGCTTCACTCTATAGTGTCAGCTGAGGAACTAAAGCAGAGGCACAGAGAACATGGAGGGCATATTGTAATCTAATTTTTTTTGTTACAGTGCCATTGCACCAGAAAAAGAATCCTGGAGGAGCAAACATCGAGGAAGGGACCTGAACAGTTTGGTTGCATGGTACCGAGGTAGAGGAAGTGTAATAGTAGGTAAAGTTGAGGAGTTGTGAAAAAGGGGATCCCCCTCCAAAGGGGGAGAGGGGTTCCTGTGAGGTGCTGAGGAAGAGTTAGGGGGGGAATGGATAGGGATGGCTGTTAGGGGGTCCGATCCAATCCTGGGTACAGAAAGCAGTCCATGCTGTTGTTGACCCTGGACAAATTGAGAATTGAAGGCCTTGATGTATCAGGGAAGCCATGAGAAGGGGTCAACACTAGGATGAGCGGCCTCGTTGAGTTGGCATTGAATTTCTTCTTCCTGCTCTTGGATGGTTATGTGAACCTGTGGAGCCACCTGAGTAGAGGCCCTCGGGATTGTAAGGAAGTGGGAAGCTTGTAAGCTGTGGGAAGTTTGGCTCCATACACATGTAGAGCTTGCCATCAAACCTGAGGATGATAAGGGGACCCAGGGGTCTTTGATATAGATGGTTGTAAGGTTTCATTCACCATTTGGGCCAATCAGTCAGTTTCCCTCTGGGTTCTTCGCAGGATTGACGAGGTGCCTTTCACACTGGTGGTAGGGGCACCCCCATAGGTGGTGGGTCACTTTCTGCAGTATGTTTTGGTCTGGTCAAACAGAAAGCAAGCTGAGCAGTGGGGCTGTGAGGATAGAGTTAAAATCTATGAGATGGAAGGTGAGCCCTCATCATGCTCTGTAGGGAAACAGTACTTCTCCACTCTGATCTGAGACTGGGAGGTCCCATCCTATTTCCAGGTCTCCTGGACATACAAACACCACCTGTAGGCTGGGCCAGAGGCCTGAGAGACATTCAGGAGTAGGAGGAGTCATAGAGGATTGGTGAGAGATTTTGAATTTGGTGAGTCCCAGAATAGTAGAGGCCCAGGACTGGGTATCTGGGATGGGTGCTTTTTTAAGGTGGGAGGCCTGGTATCAGGAAGAGAGGCCTAGAAGTTTGACCACATTTGGGGTGTAAGTATAACCATATGAGGTCCAATCCAGTAAGGTTGCAGCGACTGAGGATGTAATTCCCAGACCAAAATCACATTTCCCGGTTGCAATGGAAGGATGGTTGACTCAGGTGGTGGTTCAGATGGAAATGAGGCTGTGAATGGTCCAGAGCTACAAAAGTGTGTGTGTTCCCTCAATAGCTTGTGGAAGAGTGTGAGATAGGGTAAGTAAGATACCAAAGGGGAGGGGAGCCTGGGAAGTTTTGATTGATTAGGAAAGGGTGCCCATAGAGCAACTCAAAAGGGCTTAGTCCTGTGGGGACTCTGGGGGCTGCCTGAATGCAGGTAAGAGCCAATGGAAGGAGATTGGGCCAGGAGAGTTTGACTTCAATGGTAAGTTTAGTGAGATGCTCTCTGAGGGTGCCGTTAGCCCTTTCAACCTCACCTGAGGACTGGGGTCAGTAGGGGATGTGGAGCTTCCAGGTGACATTGAGGCTTTGGACCCTAGTTGAACAACCTGAGAGGTGAAGGCAGGACAGTTGTCTGAGTGGATGGATGCAGGAAGTTCGAATCTCTGGATGATCTGCTGATGACAATGGAGACGATGGTGTCTGCAGTTTACCTCGAGGTAAAGAAGGCTTCTATCCAGCCTGAAAAAGTATCAGAAAAAGTAAGTAAGGGAGCTTTTTGTGTCCAGGCACATGGGTGATGTCAACCTGCCAGTCTTCACCTGGCTGTTGGCCTCTATCTGGTGTGTTGGGAATTTGGGTTTGAGGCCTCCTTGTAAGGATACTGTGGAGCAGCCGGAGCAAGTGAAGTGGAACAGCTACAGAACAGATATCAATCCTGGGTGATAAAAGAGGGAATGGAGAAAGTTCAGAAGACGCCTGAGGTCAATATGAAAAGATTTTTGAATGTCCATCAGCAAGTTGATAGCTTGCTGCTTAGGAAGGGACATCTGGTTCCCCAGAAAGATCCAGCTGTCATCCCCAAGATAACTGGCCTGATTATTAGGTCTTCCTGGTCCTGTGGAAAATATTCAGGTTTTGTTTCAGTGGATAAGAATAGAATGGGGGTTGTTGCAGACTTTGTTGCCAATCCCCAACCCCACGCTATAGTCTGCCTTCTTGTTACCCATGGTACAGGGTCTGAGAAATTCTGATGTCCTCAGTAGTGTATGATGGCAACTTGGGATGGCAGCTGAAGTGCCTCCAAATGTTTGGAAATCAGGGAGGCATGGACCCCTGGTGACCCCTTTGTGGTTATAAACCCATGCTCCCTCCAAAAGCCAGATGCGAGTGAGCAATCAAGAAGGCATCTTTGGAGTGTGTGTAAATGTTAACCTGTTTGCCTTTGGATAGAATGAGGGTCCTAGTGAGGGCAAAGATTTTGGTTTTCTGGGAAGTTGTCCATCTGGAAGGCAGCTGCCTTCCAGGACTGAAGCAGTGGTAAGCACTGCTCTACAGCATCCTTTGGGATCTCTCACAGAACTGCCATCTACAAAAATGGTTAAGTCAGGTGAGGGGAGTGGATAATCAGAAAGGTCCTCATGGGGTGAGTGTAGGACAGTTTCTGTGGACAGGAATGACTGACTGTTGAGGGAGATGGGGTCAGTGGAGGAAGTGTAGCAGGGTTGAGGGAAGAGGAAGAGCAGAGAGTGATGGTCGGGTTTTCTGTGAAGAGGAGATGGAATTCTTGAAATCTTGATGGGCTCAGTAGGAGAAGGGATTTATGGCTTAAGAGGTCCTGGAGTCGATGGGTATGGTATATAGTTATTGACCAGAGCCAGATGAGTTTTAGTTTTCATTAGTTCAGATGCTGCCACCAGTGTTCAGAGCCTTAGTATCCACCCACAAACCATAGAATCAATGTACTTGGAGAGATATGCCACTGGCATCAAGGTCCAGTTGGTTGTGCAAGGAGGCCTCTGGCAACACCATATATTTTGTCATTATGAGATGGCAAGGAAGGTTAGGGTTAGGGAGAGAAAGAGTATGGGAGGATGTAAGAGCATCCCTGAGCTTGTAAAATGAGTTAGCTATCATATTGGGGGAGGAAATGGGCCCATGAGGGGTCTCCTTTGCTGCCTAGTACAGGGGTTTGGTGAGGAGTGCAAAGGTAGGGACCCCGTGCCTGAAGAAGCCAGGAAGACCCAGGAAGGAGAGAATGTAATCTGCCATTTTAGGTGACTGGAGGACACAGAAGGCCTGGATTCTGTGTGTTGTGAGCCTCTTAGAGGTAGGAGTGAGGAGCATGCCTGAATTAGTGACTGAATTGGTGGTGAGCTGGGCCTTGGCTGGAGACACCGAATAGCCCCGAGACCCCAGGAAGTTAAGAAGCTGAGCATTGTGAGTTTGAGAGCTTTGAGGAAGGGGAGAAGTTCATCCACATAATGTAGGTGTGTCTATCTCCTACATCATGAGTAGCCATGTCCTTGGGTAGGCCTTGCCCAAAGAGGTTGTGGCTGTCTTGGAATCTTTGGGTAAACCTGTCCATGTTGACTATTGAGACCTAATGGATGTAAGATCTTCCCATATGAAGGCAAATAGGTAGAAGGAGTCAGGGTGAAGGAGAACTGTGAAGAACACATGTTTGGGTTCCAGTGTGTGAAATGAGTGGTAGATGGAGGAATGTGGGAAAGAAGAGGGTAGGGGTGAGGAACCCCTGGATGAATGGGAACAACTGTCTCTTGATCAGGTGGAGGTCCTAGATTAAGCGGTAGGTCCCTGAGTGTTTGTGCATTGGCAATATGGGGGTTTTACAGGGAGAATCTGTAGGAATGAGGAGTCCCTGAGTAAGCAATTTGTGTATGATGGGATTAAGTCCTTCCCTGTGGGTGGGATAAATAGGAAATTGAGGACATGAAGGAAATTGAGTTTGAACTTTCAGTCAGATAAGTTCTGGCTTGTGGTGGGAGGCTATGACTGGCTTGGAGGTGTCCCCAGACTTGGGGATTGACCACATCTGGAGGCAGTGGTAGGGTAGGTGGTATGAAGGTGTTATAATGTGTATGAACTAGAGGTAGAAGGAGGTGAGTAGTAGTAGTGTCCCTGGGGAGAGGTTGTAGGGTGGATCCCAGGAGTTGAAGAACATCTCTACATAGGAGGGGAACTGAACAGGAGGGATTGACCAGGCCTGTGAAAAAGGGTGTTTCTCCAGGGCACAGGCTAGGTTAGTTGTTCTGTTTGGGAAGGAGGGTTTTCCATCAATTCCCATAACCAAAATCCGGGAAGGAAATAAATGCCCAAAAGGGGCAGACAAGACAGAGTAGGTAGCCCCGGTGTCCACAAGAAATTTTTTGCACTTACCTGCCACCTGGAGTGTTACCCAGGGCTCAGCAATCATGATGGGATCCTCGAGTCCAGGATCCTTTAGTCTTCTGCAAATCCCAGCAGCTCAAGAGAAGGGAATTCTTGACCAGTCACACTTCCAGGTGGAGGTGCTGGGGAAGGACATGCCATAGGGCAGTCACTCTTCCAGTGTCCTGCTTGTTTTCAGGTAGGACACGGCTTGGAAGGGGGCTGAGGGTTTGGGCACTGACAAGCCCAGTGACCTCCATGTGTACATCTAAAGCAAACCCCTGGTGGAAAGGATTGCTTGTCCCCATTTGAAGCTCTCTCTGGAGCCACAGGCTGCACAGCAGCTACCAAAGCTTGGGATTGAAGCATTATTTTTTTCTGTAAATGAGCCTGCCTGGCCAGTTCAGCTGCTCCTCTTGGGCATTATATGCTTTGAAGGCCACTGTTAGCAGATCTCAGAGAGGGGTCTGAGGGCCCTCCTCAGCTTGTTTGAGCAGTTTTCTAATGTCAGGGGCCAACTGAGAAATGAAGTGGGTTGCTAGCTCTGTAGCCCCAGAGGGAGATTCAGGACCCAGTTTAGCGTATTTGGTAAGGGTCTCTGTAAGGCTTTTATGAAAAAGGCTGGATTCTCATACAGATTCTGAGTAATTTCCCTCAGTTTATCAAAGTTTACCACCATACTGAAGACTGCCTGCACACCTGCTATGAGATATTGGACCATGCAAGCACAATGGCGGTGACCCTGCTGGCCTGCCTGGTAGTCCAATTTGGTCTGTTGTTGGGACTGCTGCTGCACCTGTAGCATTCTGTCTGTTATGTAGACTTGGTCATCATCATCCTGTGCTGCCTGCTGGATGAGGGCCCCATTCATCTGGGGTGAGGGTGGGAGAAAGAATGACATAAACATCATGCCAGGTGAGATCATAAGCCTGAGAAAAATCTCTAAATTCCTTAATAAAAGTAGATGAGTCAGCAGAGAAAGATCCTTGGCACTTTTCGATCTGGGAAAGATCCTGGAATGAGAATGGGATGTGGACACACACAATGCCCTCTGCCCCAGCCACTTCCCAGAGAGGACAAAGGAGGTCTGGGTTGGGTGGTCAGAGGACTTGATGAGATCTGGTGTGAGTGCTAACAGGAGAGGAGAGAGATGGGGAAGAGGTGGAAGGACCTGCTGGAGAAGAAGGGGGTGGAGATGTGACTGTAAGAGGAGAAGAGATAAGGGGAGGAGGGACCTGTAAGAGGAAAAGAGGGAAGAGAGGAGAAGGGACCTTCCAGTAGAGAAGAAGAAGGAGTGGAAGCAGGCAGGCCTGAGAGTGGCATAGTTGGTGGAGGAGGAGCTGGGGGAGAAGAAGAGGAGGAAGTATGGCCTGTGTAAGGAGGGGGAGAGTGGGGCACATGGGGGGCTGAATGTAGTTCCATTGGATCTGAAAACAAAGAAGAAGGTGCAGGACAAATGGGGGAGAGGCTTGGGACCATCTCTGGTGAGGAAAACTTGGGCATTGGAGCAGGTAGTACAAAGGGAGGGGTGAGCATGTAAGTCCCAAAGAGCTTGAATGTTAGGCAATTCTGACCATTTCTTTGTCCTGTGACAGAAATTGCCAAATCAGTGAAGATTTGAAAGTCAAAAGTTCCCTCTGGTGGCCATTTTGAGCCATTGTCCAAGACATAATGAGGCCAGGCCTCAGTTGAGTAAAAGACCAGCAGCTAACAGTGTAAGACTTGGGTGTATCCTAATTTGGTAAAATTAAAATATAACAGCCAAAGGAGTTTGGGGGTCTAAGGAAGACTTGAAGTTTCCCATGACCTTTCAGTATGACCTAGAGGGTGAACAGGAACAGAATGAAGCATCCCAAATTCTGATTGTGCTCACCTGTGAAATGGAGGCAAGCAGGCCAGAGGCTAGGATGTCTCCTTAGCCTTTCGAGGTCTAAAATGGGTGAAGTGGGGCCAGTCAGAGATTGGACTTCTCCATAATCTTACCTGGGCCCAAATGGAATGGGTGGGAGTCTGGTGTGAGCACATGACTTATGGGCAGATCACCTCTTTGGAAGGTGCAACTGAAAGGCCAAGGAATTCATGGAACTTGCCCCACTTCTGTTGACCCTGGTGAAGAGAAAGGAAGTAGTGCAAGAATTCCCTGGCTCATTTGACGGAGAGGTAGACCTCAACCCTGTTGGGGGTGGGGCCTGAGGACCCTCACCCAAATGTAAGATCATCTGCTGGCCAAAAAGGGATCAGACCACAAGAATCTCAACCAAGCTTTATTGTGATCAGCTCTCAGGTGAGATTCAGTGGTCCACCAAGGTAAAGGGCTAGAAAAGTCATGCCGGGTCTTTGACAGGGTGGAGCTTTGGTACCCTAAGGTAGGCAGGGGGTAGGCTCTGGGGTGGATGGTTTTCCTGCAGTTGGTCAGAAACCCTGTTGGGACCTGTGCCCTCTGGGATTGGCTGGGGATCCCACTGAGTGACAGGAGATTGCAAGAAGCCATTAGGGTTTATCTGTCGATGTCTGATTGGTTGCTCTTTGGCATGCATGGTCTGCCTGATGCCCTTCCCCCATTCAGTCACTTTCAACTGCCCCAATAGTTAGGTTTCAGAAATTTCCCCTCTCTAGGGAATGCCCTAAGCCCCTGTAACCTTGGGAATGGTACTAAGTCACACTGAGATCCTAAGGTCAAGTAAGAATCTTGAGATGGACCTGAGCACCGTCAACACACTGGGGAAGGCCCTGAGCAGCACTGTGACCTGGGGAAGGATGCCTGGAGTTCATATGAGTGTGGGGAAGACTTTGAGTAGCACTCTATGCCTGGGAATGGCACTGAGCCCCACTGAGTCTATGGGAATAGCACTGAACAAAACTGAGACATTGCAAAATGTGCTGAGAAAAACAGACCCTGGTAATGACCATGAGTCCCACTGAGATCCTGAGTCAGGCCACATTGAAAACATCATGAATATCCTGAACCACACTGACAATGTCCAGGAGCCCCACTGACTTCCTGAGGAAGGCAAGGAGACCACTAAGACTCTGGGGAAGGCCATGAGCATCACTGAAACAGTGAAGAAGTCCAGGCTCCACTGATATGCTAAGGAAGGCCCTCAGCCACACTGAAACACTTGGGAGGGCATGAGCCCCACTAATGACCTGAAAACCCTGAGAATGCTAACACCGGGAAAGGCCTGAGAGCCATCCAGAGCACAATGAAGGCCCAGAAACCCACTAAGCCACTAGAGAAGGCCACTCAGAAAACTGGGGAATCATCTAAATCCAACTAATGTCTTCTGGAGTACTCTGAGGCCCATGGAAATACTGGAGAATACCTGAGCTTCAGAAAGATGCTTGGGAAGACCCTGGACACCAATATGACACTGGGGAAGGCCCTGAACCTCGAGAAGACTCTGAAGAAGAACCTGAGTGGCACTGTGATACTGGGAAAGCAATGACCTCCACTGAGAACTGGGAAAGACCCTGGGATCCACTGAGACCCTAGCAAAGTCTGAAATCAGTGAATCTTAGGGAAGTTTCTAAGCCTCACTTCAGTACTTGGAATAGCACTGAGTCCCACTGAGAACTTGAGAAAGTCCATGAGACCAACTGAAATCCTGGGGAAAATCTGGAGAATGTCCTTACCCCACTAAATCCCAGGGAAGGATCAAATTTCTGGGGAAGACCCTACACAGGACTGTGACTCTGAGAAAACCCTAAGCCCAATGATACTCTTGGGAAGGATCCGAGTGACACAGAAATATTTGGAAATGCTTTAAACAATGTCATGACCTTCAAGAGCCTTGAGACACAATGAGAGACTGGGAAGGGCTCTGAACCTCATTAAGACCACACTGAATGGGCTGAACCACTGAGACTCTAGTTAAGGCCTTTAGTTTCTCAGAAACAGTTCAGAAAGATCTGATACAAAAATCATGTGGACTTCTCCAAACATCACTGAAATTCTGGGAATGACCATGGGTACTACTGATTCCCTGGGCAAGGCAATGAGCCTCTTTGAGATCCCAGTGAAAGTACTGATTACAACTGTGACATTGAGATTGGAAGTGAGCTTCATGATTTTCAGGAAAGGAAATGACAATAAATAATAAGACCCTTGGAGGGGTTCTGCATTTGGCTGTGATCCTGGGGAAGATCCTGAGCTTCGCTAAGGCTCTGCATAAGGCCTTGAACACAATTTGGACTCCACAGGAGCACATCAACTTCACTTCAATTCTACTGAAGACCTTTAGTGTAACAGAAACATGGGGAAACAGTCTGAGCCCCAGAAAGACAATGTGGGCAACTCCAAATGACATTGAAATTCAAGAGTTCACAGAGGCTCTGAACAAGGCCTTGAGATTTATGGAAATCCTGGTGTAGGATTGAACTGTGCTAAGAATCTAGGGAGGAACATGAGCGCCGCAGTGACTTCAGGATTGGTGCTGAGCTCCACTGAGAACCTGTGTAAGGCCCTACAATTCACTGAGACCCTCATGAAGGCCCTGACCCCAGTGGGCTGTGTGTGGGGAATATTCAGAGCCCCACTAAGACTCTGAGAATGAACAGCACTGAGCCTCACTCAGGCATTGGGAATGGCACTGAGCTCCACTGAGACTTTGTAAGAGGCCCTGAGACACAGTGACATGCTGAGGATGGCCCAGGTTCCTCTGAATGGATGGGGAAGGAAATGAACATGAGACCCCTGGGAATGTTCTGAGCCCCACTATGACCCTGGGAATTGCTGTTAGTGGTACTAGGAACCTGGATAATGTCTTCAAAATCAGTGGAACCCTGTTGATGGCTTGGAACCCAGTGTGTCCTTGGGAAGTTCTGAGTCACATGGAAGCTCTGGAAATACAGTTAGCACCACTGAGACACTGCAAAAGGCCATGAGAATAGCTGACATGGAGGTAAGTCTGTGAGTCCTGCTGAGAACCTGTTGAAAGACTGTGCCCCACTGAGAATTTAGGGAATGTCCTGAACCAAACAGACCCTGGCAATATCTATGAGTCCCACTGAGTGTCTGGGGATGTAAGCAGACCACTATGCCTCTGGAAGAACAAACTCTGACTGTGAGACTGGAGAAGGCTGTGAAACCCACTGAAACTCTGGGAAAGTCCCCAATCCCCATTTTTGAGTAGGAAAGGCCATGTGTCCCATTGAAAAGCACCAAGACACAATGATATAGTGGGAAATTCCTGAATCTCATTCAGATTCCAGTGAAGTCCCTGACCACCCTGAGATACTTTTAAAAGACTTTAGATCCAATGCCTAATAAAGTAACATGGTATTCCCTGAGTCAACACTCAAATGTGAGGAAAAATCCTGAGACCTAATGATATTCAGTGGAAGGCACTGAGCCCACAAGACTTGGAAAAGCCATGAGTTCCATTGATGACCTGGAAAATCCCTGAGAAAAAACGCAACCCTGGGGAAGGTCTGCATCTCCATTATACCCTGGCAGAGTTCCTGAACACCACTCAGAAGATAGCAAAGACTTTAGCTTCAAATAAACACGTGGGAAATATCTGAGCCCAATAATTATGTGCACACCTGAAGATGCATTAACATTCTTTGGAAGGACCTATAATGCTCAGGGAAAAGTTATGATCTTCATTAAAAACCTAGGGTATGGCCCTATGATTTATTAGAGAAAGTGGTGAGCCAGAATGAAATACTAGGGAAAACCCTGAGCTACACTAAGAAACTTGTAATACCCTGAGTACCATTAGCTATGTGCAGAAGGCCCTAAGCACCCCTGTGACAATGGGAATGGCCCTAAGTCCCACTGACACACTGGGCAAGCCACTGAGCCCCTTTGAGACTCTACAGAATGCCCTGAGTTTCACTGAGACTCTAGGAGATGCCCTGAGCACCACTGTGACCTCTTGTAAATATTCCCAGTGCCACTGAGTGCCTTTGAAGACAGTGAGACGATGTAGATTCTGTGGAAGGTTTGAGCCTCACTCTGAAGGCCCTTGTTCAATACCAGTCAATAATAAGACTCTGGATGTGATAAACAGAGTGTCGGATTGTCCATTTTAAGAAAATAGCATCTAGCCTTACTAGGGATGAGAGCCCCAATTGTAGCCAGGTGAAATGGCTCCCAGCTGCTCAGGAAACTGAGGCAGGAGGATTGGGAGTGCAAAACCAGCCTCAGCAATGTGCAAAGCCCTCTGTGACTTCATGAGATTCTGCCTCAAAATAAAACATAAAAAGTGCAGAGGATGCTGTCAGTGGATATGTGTCCATAAGTTCAATCCCCAATTCCAGAAAGAAAAAAAAAGTCAATTGATCTCTCTCTCAGAAACAATCCAGTTGTACACATTTTTAAGATAACCTTTGCATTTGCCTGCCACAATTTTAAAATTAGGTAATTTTGTAGATTTTACACCTGATCTTCTTATCAGAGTTGGAGGGGAGCATGCATTAAAGATAAAGCATGCTGACTGCCCACCCAATAGCCATATTCTGTAGCATGCACTTCTGGCAGAAGTAAAATTGACCTTCGACACCCAGCTCCTAGCACAGGTCTGAATTTTTTTGTTGTTGTTGTTATTTCTAACAATTTCTGCACCAGCTCCATGGTTCCATAATTACCTCAGGGTTGTTAGGATGCCCCACGTTAGAGCAGAAACCTTCTACTGCCTTGTTGCTTGGCTGCAGAGCATGGGAGGAATCTGTGATCACTGAGGCTGACAGTGTACCCAAATTAGAAAGTGGGTTGGCACAACAGAGAGGCAGCCAAGCAAGCACCATGGCAACCAGGTAAGCCCATGCACAGACCCAGGGAGAGAACTGTATTGTCCAGCTTTAGAAACAAGTACCACCTTGGTGGTTGGGTAAACCCACAGGTGGTGTGAGTGTGACTGAGACAAGAGTTCAAGAAACTTCCCAAAAGAGTGGGGTCCTTGAGGCTCTATTCATAAATACAAGCCAACACCCAGGAAAGAAGGAGGGGTGTGTGCAAGAAATCCCCAGTAAGGAGGACTGAGCACACAGGGGGCCCAGGTGTGCAAGAATCCTCAATGAGGAGGGATTCAGGACAGGGGGGAAGCTTAATTCCAGGAATGGGGAATGAAAATTCTAGGCCTAGAATGGAAAAGAACAAACAAAGATTTCATATGTGTCAATCTTTTCCTTTGAAGAGCAGGGAAAACAATCAGTGTTGGTGGTGGGAGTAAATCTGCCCCTGTGGAAGACACGTGGCCACCTGTACCTTTATTTTTGGTGTCCACCATGGCTGGCACACTCTATTCCTAATTTTCCCAACTACACAGGCCCTTTCATATCATGGTCATCCTGTAAAAATATGCAACAGGCTTTATTTTAACCCATGTGTTGTGTGCTGTGTCTACATACATGCTTGTCTGTATTATGTGCATGGCATCAAAATTGACTGATAGATTGATAAGTACTCATACATGTCATGATTGAATACAAATGAATTTCAATTCACATGATTTAAATAAAACTTTAACAAAAAGGGTCAATCTAAATTGGTAATAACGAAGGTGTTATTGATACTACTAAACCACACATTTTTTCAGGTGACTGGCCAGAGTGTTGGTTCCTATAAAATGTTTAAAGTGTAATGACCTTTGCTTCTAAGGATTTTTCCTTGGTTTTAATAACTGATTTAAAGTTAATTAGACTTGTTTCATGCTTTCCAGGGGTATCCTAAGTTACAAATGAGTTTTTACATAAGCGGGATTAATCTTCATAAATGTGTTGTTAGAGGAGACATCTTATTATTTGCAGCGTTAAAATACTAACACATCGACTAAATATAAATTCAAGTACTCGTGGCTTCTTGAACTCCATAAGGTAAAATGCTGTGTGCAGTTTGGCAGTTAATTCAGAAACCATTGAGGAGTGATGTGGGATGAAGAAAATATAGACAGACACACATAGAGTGAAAAAGCTGGGGGCAGGGGGGATTTACTTTCTGATGGAAGATGAATGACTCAGAGCAAGTTCACCATGTTTATTATATAGGTTTTGTCATCAAAATTTATTTGTGAGAAAGTTTCAGCAAAGCAGACAGATCTGAAAATCACAGTGAAACTTGGGAGACTTGGGAGACATTGAAGTTATCTTGTTATGCTCAGAACTCTCTATCCTTAGGACTTGGTGCCTGAACTCAAAGCCCCAACTGATGAACCTTGGTGCCTTTGCACAGAGCCTTGCTTGGTTGATTGTCACCATAGCAACTGGGCAATATTGACTTGCAATTTTGCAGAGGATGTTCCCAGCACAAAGACAGTGATGAGATAATCAGAAGCCATGGTTCGAGTCACTACTCTCCACAGTAACACGTATTTGGGTCACTAAATGTGTGCTTGAAATCAGTTTATTTGAAAAAAGGAATTAAGATGTGCATTTCTGGATCCTAAGAGCAAGATTACATGGGTTAAAATTCTAACAGCTGTAAGTTTATATGCATACAAGAAATTTTCAGCTGTGTTTTAATTAAAGTACTGTAAAAGATTGAAGTATTACATCTTATTAAAAAGAAATAAGACTTGTGTGAATGAGGGAAGAAGAAACTCTTGTAATACAAGGGACAACCTAACAGAGGTTTTATGGTTTCTGGATGAAGGCATTGATCAGAATCTGTGCTGAACAGACATCCAAAAGCTTTGGACCTAAGATTGAAATCTGTGTTGTACAGGCATTGGGAGGGTACCAAAGTTATTGCTTCACTCATGCTTTTCTAATTGACTAAGTCCTTTTAGTCCTAGATTGGAATTTTTCAATAGCCTTCATATGGGTCCATCTCCACTTCCATTTGTGCCCCTCCACCTCTCCGGGACAAAAGTGATGGCTGGAGTGTTTAACATCATGTGGTTGGCCTTTACAATAAAAAATAAAACTTTAATTGGGTCCCATTACCCTGAGTGCCAGATTATTAACTGTCCTATGTTATCCAAGGTGTGAAAACTGCCAGTCACAAAGAATATGGCAATGGGTTCCAGCACTATTAGATTGTTAGCTGGGGGAAACATTAAGGCTCTTATTTTATTCTTGTGTGCCATATTGTCTAACCCTCCACATCTCTTCTGTGATAAGCTTTGTTATGTAAATTAAATGTACAGATGACATTCTCACCCAAAGTGTAATGACTTCTTTGGAAATTGTCTCCCAGGAAAAGAAAACAAAGCCTGCTCTGCTGCAGGTGTCCTAGGAGATAATAAAGTCATTTGGGCTAAAGGAATCTTGAGAAAAAGGATCAAGTTATCTTTTAGAAAAATTATTTTTATTTGTCAAGGGACCTTTATTTTATTTATTTATATGTGGTGCTGAGAATTGAACCCAGTGCCTAACACATTCCAGGGAGATGTTGGACCACTGAACCACAACCCCATCCCTGATCAACTTATCTTAACCAAGATTTTGTTCAATCAGGAAACAACTTGCTTAAAAAAGTACAGACACATCCCCCTTAAGAGAGAAGCATTAATGGGGACCCATTATTTTTTGGATGGCTCTTTAAAACATGTATTGAATCAATTTAGGGGAGCACTTTACCACATTAGTGTTCTCCAAACCAAAGTCATCTGTGGTGGTAAATTATCTTCAGATTTGTATGAAAAAGCAAATTTAATTGAAGAATTATTTATGCCATTTCATGTTCTGGTAACCTGTATTTCAATAAGATAGGCATGAACTTTTGTGTGAATTTTTACCCTAGGATAGAAATTTAAATATATCTTAAAAAATAATGGTTGCCTGATTCCTTTAAAAGCTGGAATGGTGAAATAGGGAAGCATTTGGTCACTTTTTCTACACAGAGTAAGTTCAGATCTCTCTTAGTTTATTGATTATATTTCAGATGAAATGTCACATTGTGTTGTTTGCCAAGAGCCCTGCCTTATTGAGATAAGGCTCAGCCTCTCACCCTGTGTTAGACTGACTACAGAGAAAGTTAGACTTCCACTCATTTTAAATTATATTCAAAAGAGAGATTTTTGTTGAAAAGATTACTGTAATCCCACTGGGCTTGGTGGCACATACCTGTAATCCCAGCAGTTTGGGGGGGCTCAGTCAGGAACATTGTGAGATTCAAAGCCACCTTCAGCAACTTAGTGAGGCCCTAAGGATATCAGTGAGACTCTGCCGGGGTCCAGCCCTAGCAGGAGTCCATGGGTTCCACTCAGGTAAACGGGGCATGGGGAGACAGCATCGGCGATGGATGGAGAATGAAAGACACAGACTCTAGTTCTGGTGCAATCAATCCCACTTTATTCTGGGGAAGGCTGGGTTTATATACATTTTTCTTCAGGCTTTGATGACAGGCTTGCAATTAATAAAATCAAAGAAGTTTCCAAAGCATAGGCAGAAATTGTTTTTACCGAAAGATTATGAGAAAACAGTAACCTTACAGATTATTTTTACTTAATCACAATTGTTTTAAGAATATCTACAATGTTTATTTCCTTAATATCTAAACTCTATATGACCTAAGACTATTCTTATTACTTTTGCGGTAAAGCGATAGACAAATAATACCATGCGACCATCTCTACTAGGTCCTTCTGGTTAATATCTAAATTGCTGAGTTAAGGGCTACAGGAGGGCAGCGGTCCCAATGGTTATTGTGTACCAATGTTTATTATAGGGGTGATATATTCTTTGTAGGAAGGAAGGCATGTTATAAAACCTTATCCTTCTACCTTACCACCACACATAAACAAAACCATCATCTGGATTAAACCACCCTGTAGGAGACAGGGGGAGATCTATATCTACCTTCTCTAAGGGCTTGTCTTTAGGGGGGTACCAGGGCTTGCCATTAATAAAATAAGCCGGTCCATATCTAGTAGCTACTGTGGGAGGTGCTTTGTGCTTAGAACTTGGGGAAACATTGTTATCTATAAGTTTCTGTGCCCCAACAGGTTCTGGCTATGCCAGTAAATGCAGTGTTTGATTTTTAACATAATAAAAACATTCTTCTGTAGTGAGGTTAACATCACAGGGTTTCAACATGTGTTTTGTCTCCATGACGTTTTTCTGGAAATTTGTAGAATTATTTCCACCACCTCTAGCAAGATCCCCAGACTGAAGTGAGTAATATATTATTAGGAAAACACCACACAATAACATCCAAGCTAGGGAGGCATAGATCTGACATGCAATCCTTTTAGGATGAGTCTCTGCAATCATCCTTCAGTGGAACTCTGTCAAGCACTGCAAGGAGAGCCAGGCGCCCCTGAAAGACCCTGTTTCTAAAAATATACAAAAAAATAACTGGGGATGTGGCTCAGTGGTTAATTACCCATGGGTTTGATCACCTGTATAAAAGAAATTACTACGACCACAAAATTAACAAGGAATATCATACAAAACTAAGTAAAGAGTTGGGTAAATTATAAAAAATGTATGTCAGATTGTAAGTGTGTATTAAAATAATTTAAAATTTGTAAAGGATCTCATATGTGATTGAGTTGATAAATTCATGTGCCTGAGGAGGCAAAATGGACACCAAGATATACTAGTGTAATATAGATATTATGTTGCTTTGTTTAAAGCTATTATGAAAACTGAACACGTTTTTGGTCTTTTAAATTTCATTTTGTATTTTCCACATGGAACTTTATAAGTTTTGAATGTTAGTGTTTTGAAGAAGTTCTCCTCCTAACAGAACAACCTGAGTTAATTTGAGATAATAAACCATCACCTATAGCACAGAATAGGATATAAGGCTGACTTCCAGTGCTAACATAAACCCCCATTCAATGGAAGGGGTAACTATAAGATCATATGCATTAAATTCACTGATGAAACTGAGCTGGTGGATGTGTAAACCCAAAAATTGGAAACCAAAGGAGAGGAAGTGAAAGCCCTAAGGAAAAAGTGCCAATATTTTGCCCTTGCCCTCTAAGGTCAGCTAGGACCCAGGAACACTGGGACTTCTCTAAGGGCTTGGTGATTCTGGGTCTCATGGCCTCCCAATCAGGGGCTTCAAGGGGACCCTAGGGAGCAGGAGGAAACCAGTGCACAGTCTGCAAAGAGGAGCATCTCTGGAGAAGGAAATATCTCTAATGCTTCCAAGGGAAGTGAAATATGGTCAGCAAGACCCTGGTCCACACTGGCACTGGGACAACTGCTAGAAGAATAGCTAAAGGAGCCAAAAGCCTCCCACATGTTCCCATGAATGATCCATGACAAATCTCAGCTGACTCTAACAGTACCTAGGAACAAGTCAATTTTGCCAACTTGTTCTTAAACACCTGACAGGAGAATGAACCAAAGTACAAAGTACACATGGACATTGAAAATAAAACACAATGTTTCTTCTCATGTAAGTAGAGGGGTATATTAGGGTCAGTGCTCCCAAAATTATGTAAAACTGAGAAGTTCTACAGGAAGAGATTTGCAGCCTGGTACAAAAGTTTGTTCTGATTCAATTAGAGATAATCTGTGGTTTTCTTTTTCATCATGATCAAATGAATTGTTGCTCAGGCTCCACTTCAAGAGGTTGCCATTCATCACTTCTAGCCTGGGGATTTGATTTTAATCAAGACCTAGAAAAGACGCAAGCTTCAACTTGGCTGGAAAAGAGGTGAACAAGTGCTAGTAATCACTGGGATGGCTACCGGGATGGCTAAAATGGGGAGAACTCATTATGGTGGATGATTTCCACATTAGAAAGTTAATATATCTTGAATGGATGAAACTACTGGTGGATACATGAGCAAAATGAAAATGAAACTAAATGTTTAAAAGCTAAAAGTGGTATTTCTGAGAAATGGAAAGTCCAGTGGTCCATTTTCAAAATACAGTATTTAGCCTTAATTGAGATGTAAGAGTAAATTGTAGTCATTTTATTTATAGCCTTACCCATTCTTTGCCCCAAATTTAAAATTAGCCATATAGATTGTAACCCTGAGGTCCTCCAGTTGGGCCAGGGGTAGTGCCACAGTAGGAATAAAAGATGTAGACTGCATGCCCAAGTGAGTTTCCTAGCCAGGTTTTATAGAATAACTTTCTGGCAGAAGTAAAGTTTCCCTTGCCCACTCACTTTCAAGCACATATTTGATTTCTTGAGGATCCTCAATATTTTCACACCCTGCTGTCCACTGAAATACTGGGATAGCCATGAGACTCACTAAGACACTTGGGAAGGCCCTGAGGAACACTGTGGTACTAGGGAAGGTCCTGACCAACAGTTAGTCCTGGGAAAGATCCTGAACACCATTGTGACCATGGGTGTGGCACTGAACTCCAGGGAAAACCTGGAAAAGACCCAGGGATTCACTGAGAACCCCAGGATGAATCTGAAACTGAATGTTTTCTTGGGGAAAATTTGGACTCTTACTGAGAGTGTACAAATACCACTGAGACTCAATGACACTGAAAATAGCACTGAGCCCCACTGAGATGTTGAAAAAGGTTCTCACTTGTACTGAGACCCTAAGCAAGATGATGGAACCCTACTGAGACCCGTGGAAGGCCTTAAGCACCACTGTATCCTTGAGATGGTCCTGAGATCCGCTTAAAGCCTGGCAAGGCTATGAGACCACTAAGTCTCCTGGAAAAGTTGTATATACAACTGTGAACCTAAGGAAGGTTCGCAGCCTCATTCAGACTCTGTAGAAGATCCTGAACACCACTGAGAAAACAGTGAAGGCATGGAAGATTCTTGTGATGGCCTTAGATTCTTCAAAACACAAGGGGAATTATCTGAGCCCCAAAAAGATCATGTGAACATTTCTAAGTTTCAGTATAATTCCTGGTAAGACCCAGAGTCCCAGTGGAACTATGAAAAGGCCCTGAGATCTGCTTAGATGCTGGGGTAGGTCCTGAGTCCCCGCTGACATGGGGAAAGGGCCTGAACCCCTCTGGTACCCAGCACAAAGCTCTGACTGTCACGTAGATGCTGGAGAAGGCCATGAGCACATCTCTGACATTGGGAATGGCACTGAACTTCATGGAGACCCTGGGTAATGTTCTGAGATCCACTGAGACTCTAGCAAAGAACTCAACCATATGTGCTCTTGGGGACGAATCTGAGCCCCAGTGAGACTCTGAGAAGAGCACTGAGCATGACTGAGACACTGCAAAGGCGCTGAGTATAGCAGACTCTGGTAAAGACCAGGAGTTTATCTGAGAAGCTGGCAAGGATATGTGGTCCATGGAGAACCTAGGAAACATCCTGAACCACGGTGAGAGGCTGGGAATATTCAAGAAGTTCACCCACTGCCCAGTGAATGGAATGAGACCACTAAGAATATGCAAAACACCCTGAACATGACTGTGAAATTGTAAAAGACCATGAAGCCCACTGACAAGCCATGGCCCTGCAATCCACTGAATCACTATGAAAGTCAATGAGCATCAATAGAGACATGGAAAAGCCCAGAAATCCAATGATGTAATAGGAAAAACCCTGTATCCCATTCAGACCCCAGTGAGAACCCTGAACTCTATTGAGATACTTTAGAAGGCCTTTAGGCCCCACAAACTCTGGAAAAGGACTTGAAATCCACTAAAGTACTATAAATTTCTATGAGATCCACTGAAGTACTGGAGAAGGTCCTTCAACCTACTGCTATCTTGTGGAAGGTACTGCACAACACTGAATCCCTTGGAAAAGCCATGAGCCCATTTGAGGTGCTGGAAAATCACTGAGACACAATACAATACTGTGAAAGGCCCCTAAACCCTTAAAAACCTACCGAGAAACTAGTGAAAACCATTAGCCTCAAAGAAACACTGGTGAAGAATCTAAATCCCCTATGAACCTGTGTACACCTCAATGTTCTACTGAAATTCTGGAAAAAGGACCTTAGACCTGAGAACTCAGTGGAGTGCCCGGAGCCTTTATAAGACATTGTGGAAGGTGCTGAGCCAAACTGAGCCCCTGGAGAATGTCCTGTCCTACGTGTAGAAACTTGGGATGGCTCTGAGTATCACTGACATATTGGGGAAGGTCTTAAGCCTCACTGAGATCATGGGAATGGCCTTAAGACCCATGGTCACCAGGAGTAACCATTGAGAACCAATGAGACTCACAATGTGTTACCAATTCCACTGAATTCCTGGGGAAGGTCATGAACCCAGGTGAGAAACAGTAAAATGATAGGTCCCAGTGAGAACTTTTGGAAGGGTATAAAACCCAATTAGAACCTGGAGAAGGCTCTGAGAGCTCCTAAGACCTCAAGGAAGCCCCCAAACCCCACTGAGATCATGGGAAAGATCCTGAGCCCCATAAGTCCCCCAGGAAGACTACAAGACACACATCCTAGAAAGAGGATCATCTCCAGTGAGACCTGGGGATGACCCTGAACACCACTGGGTTCCTGGGAAAGGCTGTGAACACTATTGCAAATGTGGAAAAGCCCTCTCCCCCAATAAATTCCTTGGGAAGAACCTGAGCAACACTGAGACCCAGAACAAGGCCTTTAGCTTCACAGAGAACCTGGGGAATGTCTTGAGACCCAGTGAGAATCTGGAGAAAGTTTGAACTCCACTGAGACCATGGAAAATGCTCTGAATGTGGTGGGACCTGGTATAAGGCCCTAAGCTTGGACTGAGCCTTGACAAAGGGCCCTAATCACCACAGAGACTCTAGGTAAAAATCTAGCCCCCCTGAGAATCTGTGGACAGCCCCGAGTCCCACTGAGACTGTGGGGAAGACTGTAAGCCCCACTGAAACCCTGGAGAATGTTGTGAGCCACTGAGTCCTTGGGAAGTCCCTGAATGCAGTGGTATTGTGAGGATGGAGCCAAGGCCCACTGAAACTCTAGGAAAGGTCTGTGAGACACCCACAAAATCCATGATGCCCACAGAGACAGTGGGGAAAACTCTGAGCCCACTGAGACCCTGTGGAGGGTTCTGAAAACTACTTTTACCGTGGGGAAGCCTCCCAGTCTCTCTTAGACCCTGTCAAAGACCCTGAGCAACACTACCACTCTGAGGTAAGGCACTGAGCACCACTGAGAACCTTGGCAAAACCTGGGATTCACTAAAATTTTGGTAAAATCTGATTCTTCAGGATTCTTGGGTAACTCTGTGATGTCCCTGAGATCCTAAGCATGCCCAGGAGCCCCACTGAGAATTCTGAAAGAATCTGAGTCCTATTGAGACCCTGGGAAAGACTGTGAACACAATAGAATTCTGGCAAAGAACATGAGCTCTACTGAGACTCTGGGCAAGGTCCTGAACCTCTTTGAGACACTGGGGAATGATCTAAGTCCCACTGAGAACCTAAGGAAGGCCCTCAGTCCCATGAAGTACCTCAGATATTCTGAGAATCAATGAGACCCTGGGGAAGGCCCTGAGTTTCCCTAAGACTCTGAGGAAGGCCCTGAATCTATTAGCTTGGGGAAGTTCTTAAGCTCTATTGAGACACTGGACAAATTCATAGAATGTGTGAAAGTATCTATGTTCCACCAAACTCTGGATGTACCACTAAGCCCCAGCAAGATGCTAGTGAAGTTCCTGATACATGTTATAAACCTGTAAAATTTATGAGACACACAGAGCATTAGTAATTCTGTGAGCCTCAGTAAGACTCTGGGAAAGATATTGAGTTCCACTGAGATGCTGGGAAACACCCTGAGCCTCAATGAATCTCCAGAGAATGTCTTGAGCTCTATTTAATCTCTGATTAAGATCCTGATTTCCACTGAGACTGGGGAAAGAATCAATCTGCATGGAGTAACTGGGGAATGTCCTGAACTCCACATGAGCCCCACTGGGGAAGTCAAGGAGATCAGTACAATTCTCACAAAAGCCCTGAACACCATTTTCACACTTGGGAAGCCTCAGCATCCTTCTGTGATCCTAGGGAAGGCCCTGAGCCACAGTAACACACTAGGAAGACCCTAAGCTCCACAGATGATCTAGGCAAGGCCGTGCAACTCAGTGAGATTTGGGTAAAATATCTTATCCCTGTGGATCCTTGTGGAAGTACCTGCTCCCAACTGAGATTGTAGACATTTCCCTGAGCCCCCCTGAGAATATCTGAAAAAATTTGAGCTCCACTGAATCTCTAGAAAGGGCTCTGAACCCAGTTGGACCTTGAAGACACCAGTGCCCCAAGGCAACTCTGTGGAATTCCCTGAGACTCAAGGGCCTTCAGCCCAATTAGACAATTATGTAGCCTTTGAGCCACAGTGAGAATCTGGGGAAGTCCTTGAGCCTCCATTGAGAGTCTAGATTTGTACCTGATCCCCAATGAGGATCTCTAAGCCTCACTCAAACTGTGGATACACCACTGAGCCCAGTGAGACACTAGGAAGGTCCTGATACAAATTAAACACCCACAGGGATCATGAGATCTGCACTCGGGGAAGTGTCTGAGGCCCACTGAGACTCTGGGAAAGACCTGGAATTCTAACAAAACCCTGATAAAAGATCTTGAGCCAGAAAGAGACCCTGGGAAAGGCCCAAAGACCCACTAAGAATTGGGAAGGATTTGTAGAAATAATGAGACCTTGTTGAATGCTCTGAGCCCCTCAGAGACCCTGGTGAAGGCCCTGATTTTCACAGATATATAGGGTAAATCTAGTTCCAATGAGATCCAACATCCTTATGAATGTGTATGAGCCTGAGGAAAATCCTATGCATGAGTGTGACCATGTGGAAGTACCTATGCATGAGTGTAACCATGTGGAAGGGCCTATGCATGAGTGTGACCATGTGGAAGGGCCTATGCATGAGTGTAACCATGTGGAAGGACCTATGCATGAGTGTGACCATGTGGAAGGGCCCATGCAGCTGTGATCCTGGAGAAGTTCCCTATGCATGTCTATTACTCTGGGGAAAGGGCCTATGCATTAACTTGACACAGGGGAAGGGCCGGATACATGACCCTGACTGGGGAAGTGTCTACGCATGGCTGTGACACTTGGGAAAACCCTAAGCAGTACTTCGACCCTGAAAAAGGCCACATGTATGACTGTGAACATGGGGAAGGGCCCTATGCATAACTGTACCACAGAACAGGTCCTATGCATAACTGTGACCCTGCAGAAAGGCTGAATGCATGACTGTTACCTGAGGTAGGGCATATGCATGACTGTGACATTGCATTTAGATGGGTCTATGCATGACTGTGACCATGGGGAAAGGCCTATGCATGTTGTGACCATAGGAAATTGGCTATGCATGACTGTGACCCTGAAGAAAAACCTATGCATGACTGTGACCATGGGAATGGCCCTATGCATGACTGTGCTGCTGAGGAAGGGCCTATCCATGACTGTGACACTGTGGAAGGGCCTGTCCATGACTGTGACACTGTGGAAGGGCCTTGTGAATGACTGCAACCATGGGGAAAGGCCTATTCATAACCGTGACCATATGGAAGGGCCTATGCATGACCCTGAGCCTGGAGAAGGGCATATGCATGATGGTGACCCTGTGAAAGGGACTATGATTGTGACTCTGGGGAAGGTACCTACATTTGACTGTTACCCTGGGGAAGGGGCCTCTGCATGACTGTTACCCTGAGAAAGGGACTATGACTGTGACCACAGAGACAGTCCCTATGTATGACTGATCCTGCAGAGGGCTCTATGTAAGATGTGTGCATTGGGCAGGGCCTACATATGACTGTGACACTGGGGAGCAGTCTATTGATAACTGTGAGATTGCAAGGGCCCTATGCATAGCTTCGACCCTGAGGAAAACCCGATGCATGACTGTGACACTGGGGAAGAGTCCTAAGCATGACTGTGACCCTGTTGAAGAATGTATACATGTCTGTGTCACTGCTGAAGTGTCCTTTGCATGACTGTGACCCTGAGGAAGGGTTACGCATGACTGTGACCTTGTGGAAGGGCCTATCCTTGACTGACCCAGCAGAAGGGCAATATGAATGACTGTGACCCTGAGGAAGAGCCTATGCATGACTGTGACCATGGGAATGGACTATGACTGTGTCCCTGGGGAAGTGCCCTATGCATGGCCTGAGTCTGGTGAAGAGCCTATGTGTGAGTGTGACACTGGGGAAGACCCTAAGCAGGACTGCAACCCTGGAAAACACCGTAGGCATGATTGTGACCATGGAGCGAGGCCTATGCATGACTGTGAGTCTGAGAAATCACCTATGCGTTACTATGACCTTGAGGAAGGGTTATGCATGATGGTGACCCTGAGGAAGGGACAAAGACTGTGACCCTGGAGAAGGCCCCTTTGCATGACTGTCACCCTGTGGAAGGGCCCTATGCATGACAGTGACCCTGAGGAAAGGCTTATGCATGACTATGACCATGGAGAAGGTCTCTATGCATGACTGTGACCCCAGGGAAGGGCCGTATGAATGACTGTGACCCTGGGGAAGGGCCCTGTGCATGACTGTTCCCAGTTGATGGTCCTATGTATGAGTGACACTGGGGAAGATTCTATGCATGACTGTGAACCTGGGAAAGGGTCTGTGTATGACTGTGACCATGGGGAGGGGCCTGTGTATGACAGCTCCTAGGTGCTGGCCCTATGTATAACTGTGACACTGGGGAATGTTCTATGCATGACTGTGACATTACAGAGGGGCATTATGAATGACTAATACCCTGAGGAAATACCTATGAATGTGTGTGACCCTGTGGAAAAGCCCTAAGCATGAATGTGACCCTGAGGAATGGCCTTATGAATGACTGTGACCATGGGGAAGGACCTATGCATGACTGTGATCCTGGAGGTTTCTATCCATGATGGTGACTCTGGGGAAGGGGTCTATGCATTATTGTAACACTAGGGAAGGGCCGAATGCATGACTGTGATCCTGGAGAAGGTCCCTATGCATGACTGTTACCCTGTGGATGGGGCCTGTGCATTACTGTGATACTGGGGAAGGGCCTATGAATGACTGTGACACTGAGGAAGGAGCTGTGCATAACTGTCACCCTGTGGAAAGGCCTAACCATGAATGTGACCCTGTGGGAAGGCCCTATGAATGACTGTGATCCTGTGGGAAGGCCCTATGGATGACTGTGTCCCTGAGGAAGGGCCTATGCATGATTGTGACCTTGGGGAAGGGCTCTATGTATGACTGTGTCCCTGAGGAAGGGACTATGACTGTAACCCTGGAGAGGGTCCCTATGCATGACTGTTACCCTGGGGAATGGCCCTATGCATGTCTGTGAAAATGAAAAAGGCCCTATGCATGACTGTGACCATGGGGAAAGGCCTAGAGATGACTGTGACCCTAAGGAAAGGCCTATGCATGACTGACTCCAGAGAATGCAATATACATGACTATGACCCTGTGGAAGAGCCCCCTGCATGACTGTGACCCCGGGGAAGGGCTATGCATGACTATGACTCTGTGGAATGCCCTATGACAATTGTGACCATGGGGAAGGGGCTACGCATGACTGTGACCCTGGGGAATGGTCTATGCATGACTGTGATCTTGCAGAAGGGCCCTATGCATGACGTAACCTGAGGAAAAGTCTATAGATGAATGTGACCATGGGGAAGGGCCTATGCATGACTGTGAGTATGGGGAAGGGTCCTTTGCATGAGTGTGACATTGGGAATGGTCCTATGCATGACTGTGACCATGGGAAAATGCCTATGCATAATTGTGACCATGAAAAGGGCCTATGAATGACTTTGACACTGCAGAAAAGCCCTATGCATGATTGTGTCCCTGAGGATGGGCCTATGTATGACTGTGACCCCAAGGAAGGGCCTATGCATAAGTGTGACCCTGAGAAAAGGACAATGACTGTGAACCAGAAGAAGATCCCTATGCATTACTCTTACCCTCAGGAAGGGCCCTATGCATGACCGTGACCCTGTGGAGGGGCCCTATGCATGACTGTGACCCTAGGAAGTCCCTAAGCAGGACTGTGACTCTGGGGAAGGCTGTGTGCATAACTGTGACCATGGGGAAGGCTGTATTCATGACTATGATCCTTGGGAAGGGCATAAGCATGACTCCTGAGCAAAGGCCATAGACATAACTGTGACACTGGGGAAGAGCCCTATCCATGACTGTGACCATGGGGAAGGACCTGATGCATGACTCTTTACCCTTGGGAAGGCCCTCTGTATGACTGTGACCCTGCTGAAGAGCCCCATGCATGAGTGACCTGGGGAAGGGTTATATTTATGACTATGACATTTGGGATGGCTGAATGCATATCTGTGACCCTGTGGAAGGACCCTATGCAAGACTGTGACTATGGGGATGGGAATATGCATGCATGAGACACGTGGGAAGGGCCTACACATGACTGTGAAACTGAGGAGGGGCCTATGCATGACTGTGACCATGGGAATGACCTATGCATATCTGTGACACTTAGAAAGGGCCTCTTCATGACTGTGATGCTGGGGAAGGGTCTAGGCATGACTGTGACCCTGGTGAATAGACCTATGCATGGCTGTGACCCTGGGGAAGGGCATATGCAAGAGTGTGACCCTGGGGAATGTCCTAGGCATGACTGTGACACTGGGGAAGAGTCTGTGCATGACTGTGACCCTGGAGAAAACCCAGAATTCCACTAAGAGGCAGGGAAATGCTCAGAACCCTGTTGAAACACTTAGAAATGCCATGAGCCCCATTGATGTCCTGGAGGAGCCTTGAGAACCAATGAGACACTGAGAAAGGCCCTGCACCCCATTTACACCACCACAGAGGAGGCTCTGAACACCACTGAGAAGAGTGAACGCTAAACACAGAAACACTGGGGAAGAACTGCTAAGAACTTGTAGACAGCCCTGAGTTCTACTGACATTCTGGGGAAGGCCTGAGTCCCAGTGACACTCTGGGAAATGTTCTGATCCCTCATGACACCCTAGAAAATGCTGCAAGCCCAATGCACACTTGGAGAAGGCACTAAATCCCACTGAGACACTGGGGAAGCTAAGAGAGCCACTGAGAAACTGAAGAAGGTGCTGAGCCCCATTCAAACACCAGGGAAAGCAAAGAGCATCCGTGTGACCATAGAATGGTGCTGAGCTCCACTGAGGACATAGGTAAGGCCCTGGGATGCAGTAAGTTCCTGTGAGGGCTCTGAACCCAGTGTGCCCTTGAGGAAGTTTCTGAGCCACACTGAAATCTAGGAACGCCACTGAGTCTCTGAGAAAGTCTCAGACACAATCTGAAATTCTGGGGATGGCCATGAGTCCCACTAAGTCCCTAAAAAAGGGCCTGAGTCCCATGAAAAACCATGGGAATATTCTGAAATCCACAGAGACCCTGAGGAGGTCCAAGAGCCCAAGTGAGTTCCTCTGGAAAGGGAAGAATCCACTGAGACTCTGGCAAAATTCCTGAACATTGCCGTGACCTGGGGAAGGCCAGAGACCTGCTAATACACTTGAGAAGATGCCAAGGGCTACTGTGATTCTGGGGATGATCTGAGTAACACTGAGACCCTGGGCAAGGCACTGATCCCCATTGAGACCCTGTGGAAGGCCCTGAGCAACACTGTGACCTCAAGAATGACATTAAGTATACAGAATATAGTATTTAGCCTTATCTGGGATGTAAGATTCAATCTTATTCATTTTGAGATTCCCAACATGTATCCAAGCACAGCCATTTTAACTATAGCCCTTCCTCTCCCCTTCTCAATTTTTTATTTGTGCTTGATTCCTTGAGGCACCCTGATATCTCCAAAATGTTGACACCCAATCTGGGGGTTCATTCATCATCCAGGGGTTCATGGGGACTTCTCTTTAGAGGAGAAGCATCCCACTACCTTGTTGCCATGAACTTGGGGTGAGAGATAATACCTTGATCCCTGGGACTGAAAACAGTTCCCAAATCAAAAATTGATCAGCAACAGAGAGAGAGAGAAAGGGAGAAAGAGAGAGAGAGAGAGAGAGAGAGAGAGAGAGAGAGAGAGAGAGAGAGAGAGAGAGAGAGAGAGAGAGAGAGCACGCCCTGGTAAGTGCAGCAGCACCCAGGTAGCATCATGCACAGATGAAGGTAGGAAAGTCTGTACTCAAGAAAGAAGATCTTCCTTGGGGTCAGGACATCCTGGAGGCTGTGTGAGTGTGATTGAGATGCAAGGCAAGGAAACTCCCAAAAGGGCAGTTGAACCCCTTTTCAGAAACATGAGCCCACAGCCAGGGAACAGGATGGCATGTGGGAACAAGAGACCACCATTGCGGGGCTTAGCCTCTAACCAAAAAACCTCTGGAGAAGGGGAGGCCAGCAGAGGGAAAGACACTGAAATTTCCCCAGATAGACCTCTGGGCCTTATGTTAAAATATTGGAAAGAGAGTCTTAGGACAAAAGGGGAAAGATACCAAAGGTGACAAAATGTTTATTTATTTATTTATTTTAGCACTCATTGTGTGTGCAGAGAGTTTGGGGTGTACATGGAATCTCCAGGAACAATTATAGGCCTAGACACAGGGAAGGAAAATGGAAAGCCCAGGCCCTTCCTAGGTCTGAATCATACTGTAAAAATCTGTGACAGGCTCTATCTTAATTTCTGAAGCACTAAATTTAATAGTTACTTTGCACCCTACCTCTAGAAATTTAAAACTCAGAAAAAAGTTACAAAATTATTGTTTATCTGTGCCTATACTTGTTGTCTCCATATATGCTTGTGTCTATATTGTTTACATGGTGTGAAGATTAGAAATAGATAAATGAACACTTATAAACTACGTAAACAGTCACCAAATAGATCCAAATGCCTTTCAGTTCACATAAGTTAAATTGGTTATGAGGAAACATATCTTCAGTATTACTAATCTACATGTTTCTAGGTCGCAAATCAATCTATAAGTCATATAAAGTGCAATGTCCATTGCTTCTAAGTATTTTTCTTTGACAGGAATAACTGACTTAGAATATTAACTAGACTTGTTTGATATCTTGGATTTCAAGGGTAACACAAATTAGAAGTGGGTAAATTTATTTTTACCTAAATGGAATTCAACTTCATAAAGGTATTTGTGAGAAGACGGCCACAATGCACTCAATGCAGGAGACCGTCCAACCACAAGTAAACAAATGGATGTGGGGATGAATAAATTTTATTTCTTTACATAACCAATAGGAGACAGTAAACCTTGGTGATATTCTGGAAGATTGTACACCCCATAGTACTCAGCCAATGAGGAACCTGGGGAGGGCTCTTGTGCTTTAGGGGATAAAATGCTGGTTGTACCCAATCTGTGTGTTCCTGACCAATAGGTACCCAGTCTTTCAAGACCTTCTTCAGGTAAAGCCTCACTTTTTCCTCTACCTTGTATCTCTCAGTCCATTCTTTGGACTTGGACAGGTGAGTGCATTTCTGACAGTCAGCAACTGGACAAAGAGAGATATAAGAAAATTATAAGTATGGAAATATATTGGAATATGGAAATTTAAAATGAAAAAGCAATGTTTCTATTTTGTATAGTAAACAAGTTATAAGAAGTCTAAGTTTCAAAAGGTTTCAGGAAGGTAAGTCTCAAAAAGTTCATGTATGTATTATGTTGGTTATAATCAGTCAGTTACTGAAGGGCTTTTTTCTAAGGTTAAGCTTTAATATGCTAATTTGCTATGTTTAGAAAAAGCAAGAACTTCTTAAAACATTGATCTGGTCTTATCTGTCAAAATAACTTATTGTTTTTTAAGGTTTTATTACTTAGGGAAACTAAGTCTTAAAGGGATTAACAGTGTGCCTATTTTAAAGTCTTTTAAAAAATAAAATGATTATTTAAACATTAAATAACTGTTTATTTAATAAATGATTAAATAAACAACTGTTATGTGTATATCTGAGAACTGTTTGAGCCTTGTCTAAGTTTCAATGTAAAAGTTTAACTTAGTTAATGAGGACAAGTGTGTAAATGTGACCCTAGCCATCACTGACTTCTCTGTATATCAGATGACTTCATGTTCTTCAAGTATACAATCCTTTAAAATGTAAAGCTTAGGAGAGCAGTTTACCAAGTTGATGTTCTCCCAAAACTCTCCTTCAGATTTATATAGAAATAACCAAGTTGGTGGGTATATATGACATTTAATATTTTGTAACTGGATTAATGTAACATGTTATTACAAGTTATATAAATAATTTTGTGTTACTCTTTATACTGAGATGGAAATTTAAGTGTATTTTTGGAAGGTATTTAAGTCGGAATTTGGGCAACTATATAACGGAGAGCAGAGCAACTGTGGCAAAGGACAGTGCGCCACACAGCGACCAATAAAACGGGCAGGAAAAATCCAAAGATCCTTACCTCCACCTACCTGACTTATACCCCAGGGGCTGGGAATTTCACCCAAGAGCCAAATTCCAATAAAACTTGCTTCGGTCACTTTCTGTACAATTTTATTTGGCCACTAGCCATGCCCCCAAGTTTACAGTATTAAGGAGATGGAATTGTGGAAGTTAAGAGCTCTCTTGGCCTTTATGTTTAATTCATGCTTCAGTTTTAGTGTTGTACTTTGTTAACTGATATTCAGATAGATTAAGGAAATAATACATGAGATCACTGTGAAATGATATTTAAGAAAGGGGCAAAGATCATCTTCAGAAATAGAGCAATTTACCTAAAATTTGTCAAGAACCCTCACCTGAAATAATATTCTGCCTATCACATTTCATATTAGTTGGCTCCAATGTACTCTAGAATTAAGCTGATTTAAAGTTTGTTGAAAATTAGCTTTTTTTTTTTGTAAATCTTACTGAGATCTCAAAATAAACAGATAAAATACATAACTTAGTAAAGTTTTGGGATTATCAAAATTATGCTTCTTGGTTCATAGCTATTATACAAACTGAATATTCTTGCTTTTGTTAGCTTTTTAAAATTTTCCTTAACTGTTATAACTAATGCCTGTTAGTGTTAAACATGATACCACTGATACCACGGAGAGAGGCCTGAGCCCACTGTGAAACTTGGAAAGACCATGAGCACCACTGATAGCCTACAAAAAACTGAGACCCCATGACACACTGAATTAGGCTGCATCCCAGTGAGATCCTGGGCAAGAGATTGAGCCCCACTGAGATCCTTGAAAGGGCCCTGAACCTCACTGAGACACTGGACAAAGCACTGATCACCACTGTGACCCTGCTAATGGCTGAACTTCACTGAGCACCTGGGCAAGGTCCTGGGATTCACTGGGACCCTCATGGAGGCCCTGAACCAGTGGGCTCTGAGGGAAGATTCTGAGCCTTATGTAGGCTCTGGTAAAATACCATTGAACCCCTTTGAGACTCTGGGATTAGTGTGATTGCAAACCCAGGCCTGGTTGTGAAATAAGATTGTAGAAATGTTATGGTAAGACACCTATCCCCGGGGAAGGGGTCAGTTCCCCTCCCCTCTCTCAGCCTTTTCCCAGGAAGTCTGATTGGCCTTGGGCCCCTATCTTTTGGAGTGTAGATAACTTCCCCTGGGAGTCTGACTTCTCCCCTTTGAAGTGTAAATGTACCTGTAGGGGCTCAGGGCCCAAGGCTGGAGATTTCCTGAAGGCCTTGTAGGAGGAGCAAGTTCTTCCCCTTCCTGCAGTCTGCTGCTGTAAACATACTTCCTACTAGAAGCCCGTGCACAACCATATATCTGGTAGAATAGAAATTTAGGACAATACATAGTGTTATGGAGCATGACTTAAGAACAGATCGATCACCACTGAGAAGTCCAATTTGAGAGTCTTTATTAAGCCGGCTGGCTGACTGTCTTGTACAATGCCCCAAAAATGACTATTGAGAGAACAGCCCCAAACATAGGGTTGTAGGGGTTCTTATACCAAAAATCACATCAATCATAAGTGTCTGTTGCTATGATTTGAAATTACAAACTAACATCATGAGATCATCAACAGAGGGGGAAGAGGGTCAGAATGACCCTTACCTAGGTACAAACTAAAAAATTGTTACTAACATCCACACAATCACTGTTCACATGGTGTGTTGTTTAGGAGCAATAGGAATCAAAACAGAGCAATTTTTCATTACATAAGAATTATCATTCTGTATTGCTAAACTTTTCACAGTACATAACTGATGATGTGTACAGAGGCAGGGCATCCCCATGGGAGAAGCTCATTTACTATATAACATGGAGTCTCAGAGCAACATAGAGTCTGGTCATTGCCCATATAGACTGGCCTGTAACATTTCCAAGGAGCCAAACCTGCCAGCCCATCACACATAACCTATAAATATTGTGACAAACTGTGGATAGCTGCTCAGAATTTGGAGTTTGGTTTTCCTCTGGGCCCCTGGTATAAAATAATTTATTTGGAGTTCTCCTCTCTGACTGCTGCTTGCTGTTTCATGATGAGTATTTTTCCCACAATAGAACTGAGCCTGTTATGGTTTAGACATTATGTATCCACCAAAAGTTCATGGGTGAGACATTGCAAGAATATTCAGAGCCTAAATGATTGATTTATTATACCCTTAACCCAATCAGTGAATTACTCACTGGTAGGGATTAACTGAGCAGTAACTGAAGTCACGTAGGGTGCATTGATGTGGCCATGTCACTGTAGTATTCTGATTTTAATTACTTTGGGTTATATACCAAGTAGTGGGATAAACAGATCAAATGGTGGTTTCATTCCAAGTTTTCTGAAGAATCTCCATACTCCTTTCCAGAGTGGTGGCACCAACTTGCAATCCTACCAGCAGTATGTAAGTATACTGATCCACTGCATCCTCCCCAAATGCATTGTTGCATCTATTCTTGATAATTGCTATTGTGACTAGAGTGAGAAGAAATCTCAGTTGTAGTTTGAATTTGCATGTATCTAATTGCTAGAGATGTAGAACATTTTTCCATATATTTGTTGACTAGTCATACTCCTGGGAAAAGTCTGTTCAGTTCCTTTGTCCATTTATTGATTGTTATTGGATTCTTTTATTTTTGGTGTTAAGTTTTTTTGAGATTGTTATATATCTGTGTCACCTGATGTCTAATCTCACTACATGGGGACCACATGATGGAAGATATACCAGTGAAGTGAGAGACATTGTTCTTTAGCATGCTCAGCCCACCACATTTGGGTCTGTGATGGCTATGTTCACTCATATGATGGGCGCCCCTTTAGAGAAGTCACTAGCACAATGACTGGCCTGGGAGAAGCCCTAGCAGATTAGATGCCTGTCCAAAATGTGCACAGAGTGAGTCCTGGAGGTGAGACACAAAAAGAAAGAAAGTGCCCATCAGAATCACTCACATGCAAATGAGGGTTGATCTTCTGGCAGCAGGGTGGGTGGCCAGGAGATAGCACCCAGGCTACTTTGGTCCTTCTTGAGCTGTGGGAACAGATATGCCACCAGCTGTACCTGAAAGAGGCAGAGGTAGACAAGTATCCTGAGAAGCCTGACCTGTGCAACTGAAAGACGACCTGGCTGCTTCTAGGAGGAGTGAGGGGACTGAGCTTCAGCATGACTATGAATCCAGCCAAGGCACCCACCCTGAAGGAATGGCTGGGTGCTAAGGGCCACATGTGGAGCTGACCACCTACTGATCCCCAAACAATGTGCAGAGGATAGAGGCCCTGGTGGACACTGGGGCTGAGTGCAGCCTGGGGTTTGGCAAACGGGTAAGTTCCCAGGCCCATATGCCATGTTGATGCCCACAGGCCCCAACAATCAAGACGAAGGCTGTGTTCCTCCTGCTGGGGACAGGCCATACCCCACAAGCACACAGGGTACCTGTGCCTTTTGTGCTGGAGTACATCTTAGGTGTAGATGTGCTCCCAGGGCTGTGTCTACAGGCCACAGCAGAGGGGCAGTTGTGAAGGTGGTCATGACAGGACATGCTAGACAGCTGGCCCAGGTCCCACCACAGCCCTGGAGGACTGTGTAGTGAAGCAGCTCCACCTTCCAGGGGGACATGCAGGAATCAGCTTCCATCCTACAGCTGGATCAGGTGCTCCTCTAAGTCTCCTAGGGACAGTGGAGAAGCCTGAGGGACCTGCAGCATGACAGGGCACCATGGAGAGCTGACGCAGTGCTGCCTTCCCTGCAGTTGCTGTCCTGGGCACAACCTCAGGGACCAGCTGGCCTTGCAGCTGCCCACATAGCACTACAAGCTGGACCTGGCTAGTGCTTTCTTCTCTTTTGCTGGAGAGCCAGGAGCAGTCTGCCTTCACAGGGGAAGGCCTGCACTGGACATTTCAAGTGTTGCCCCAGGGTTATTTGCATAGCCTGACCCTATGCCAGGTTTGGTGGCCAGTGACTTGGCCTCAGTACATGTTTTCTCCCCAGATGATGTGTGTTGACCTCTGACTGTCTTACAGATAGAAAACTTGCAGCCTTGACCTTAGTGGCCAATTTCAAGACACTTGGCTGGGCAGTAAACAAGCCCATGGTGCCAGGACCTAGCTTGTCAGTCAAGTTCTTGATAAGTTTCCATTGGGTAGGACAAACGTTTGCCTGAGGCCGTTTTTGATAAAATTCAGGTAGATCTGTGACCAACAACTCTTGTTTAGTTGTAGACCTAGTTGGATTATTGGGACATTGGTCCAGTTGTGTCAGCCCTGTTGCCCTAGTGAAGAAAGGGGTTTGGTGGGACTGGACTGCAGCCACTGAACAGATGCTCTAAGACACAGTTCAGCAAGCTCAGGCCTTGCCTGTAGAACACCCAGCTTGCCCTGTTGAGCTGAATGGGTTTGGAGGAGACCTGTGGCAGTGCAGGAGCATCCGGGGAGACCAGTAAGCTTCTGGTCACAGTGCTGGAGGGTGCAGAGGTTCACTACACTGATAGAGAAGTAGCTGGCAGCTGTGTATGTAGCCCTTGTGACCTCAGAGTCTTTAGAGGGCTGCTGAAGTTTTGGTGCATGCCAAGTGTCTGTGGCAGAAGGAGTTGGGGTTTGCTACTTACCCCAAGGACAGGGGGAGGTCAGACACCTATCCTAGGAAAATGGGGGCATACCTGTGACAAAGGAGTGCCTTGTCTACTACTCCCTGTCCCTTGAGCTCCTACACATTCTAAGGCCCATGCAGTGTGCAATGAGGAAGCGCCAGGCAGTGCTGATACATATGAGTCAAGGAGCCAGGGCTCTTCAAGGTGGGATCAGCCCCTTGGCTGCCTGTGCTTGGTGCTCTGAAGGGTGCAGTAGAGGGCCCTGGTCTCCTTCCACTGCTGCTGCTAAACAGCCCTCTGCTGACACCTCGTGGTAGGATGTGGGAATGGGCAGAGCAGCCTGTGGGCTGAGTCTCATGCCTTAGGGATGGTGGCACTGCATGAACCAGGACCTCTGTTCTTCTGTACCGACAGCTGGGCCATGTTTAGGGGTCAACTCAGGGTTACTACATGGAAAGTAGACAATGTCGTGGGAGGACATCACCTTTGTGGGTTTGAGGAATTGGCAGGACCTTTAAGCCATAAGCCATGCAAAGCAAATGACCAGTATTTGTTCCTGTCCAGGTCCCTGTGAAGCCCAGGGAGGGATGGACCAATGCTCTGGCTGGGGTGTGGAGCTTCCAGTGGGTGCTTCCCCGACCTGCGCTCTTGACTGCATGGCTGCCTGAGCTGCAGGGGTGAAACCATGTGGAATGTAGGGAAACAGGGGGCCTGCCTTCAATGTCAGATGCACGTAGGGGCCTGCCAGGCCAGTGTGGCTTGGGGTCAGGAGTATCGACAGCCCTGATGCCTTGGAGTCACGGATGGTCAGGTAGTGCAGGGCATGACACGTCCCTTTGACACTAAGTCAGGTTGAGTCCACTGGCCCTTTTCAGGGATGAGAAGGAGCCGTGTTTGCCTTGATGGCAGTGGATATGGCTACATGCTTGTTGATGTCCTTGTGGTCAAGCAGGTCAGCATGCTATGTCCTGTGCCCCAACAGTGTTGATAGCCTTGTATGCACTTCCCATCACAGTAGAGCCACCAGGCACCATTTCACAGGTCAGGGTGGCAGCAATGGCAGCTGGGCTAAGGATTCCATGGCGGCTTCACATCCCACATCACCCACAGGCTGCAGGCCTGGTAGACATAATGGCCTGCTTGAGCAAGGACGCAGGACTGCAGTCTACCTCCATGAAGGGGGGTGGGCATGGTGCCTGTGGGTAGTTGTGAGAGCTCTGAATGAGCATCCTGGAGCATCTTTTCCCTGCTCCCACTGCATTCAATAGGGTGCAAACTGTAGCATACATGTCCCTGGACAGCAAAGTCCCCTGGCCTTTTTGGGTAGGCCATTAGCCCCATGAGAAAAGGTTTGGACTGTGATATCCTTGTGACACCATGGATGGCTAATGACCCAACCCCCCCCCCAGGTGCATGTGACATGGCTAGGCCCTGCAGATGGGACACAGGTTATAGGGTGACATTTTTTTCCCCTGTCCACTTATGTGTACCCTGGTGTTGGTGAACATAGAGCCAGCCAAGGTTCAGGACCAAGCTGTACCTGTGTGGTATCATCACCCAGGTAAGCTGCCACGGGCTGTTACTGTGCCTTCCTGGGCCTCAGCTGGCATGCATCCTCCCACATGATGTGATTTCCTGTGCTGGTGCCTGTAACTGCTGTGTCCTTCCATCCATGGATGTGTGGTCACCCACACCATAGTGAAGTAGCACATGCGTATGCCAGTGCAGCCAAACCTCTGTAGGTGAGTGTGCACTGAAGTACCCTGAGCTTTGCTGGGAGACCCTGGTGAATCCAGAATATGATTATGGATGACTGAACTTGCAGGAAAAGCCTTGAGCTGCCACCTCAGTATGGGCAAGGCTGGCAATGGGTTTAGTGATCCTGGGTGATGGGGACTGCTTTCTGACTGTGTGTTGTTGTGGCTTGTATTGGTGTTGTGGCCTGTGATTCAGAGCTCTGCCCTCCTCACTAGGGATCATTACAGAAGCCTTCAGAGGTTCAGATGCGTAAAATGTAAGGCATGTAATTCTAAAGGGGTGGTTAGTAGTATAGGCCCAAAATGGCCAAAGTTAGGTCTCTGGCTAAGGCTTCCAGTGGGCTAGGTTTTTCCTGTGTGGTCAATGTCATGAACTCTGATTCAGTGCATGTACTCAGGGTATAAACATGTTTGTGAGCTGCACCTACAATGCAACCTGATGGCAGTGTGCATTTTTGTCTGACCAACATGTAAAAAGTCATATGGAAAAGGCTCAGGGGGCTAAATGGAACTGGCTGGGGATGAAGCAGAGATGGGACTGGCAAGAGGCTACTGTGACATCTGAGTAAAGAATGTAACTCTCCCAACTGTCTTGTATTTTCTTCCACCTGCTAGGCTCTCACATCTCTTTCCCAGGATCTGAGCCTCCACATGGAAGCCATGAAACCTTCTGATCCCCTGAGCAAGGCCCTGACCTCCTCTGAATCACTGGAAAAGGCCACTAGCCTCCCTGATCAGCTGAAAATCCCTGAAGTCAATGATACACAGTAGAAAACTCTGAATATATATTTAGACTCCATTGAAGGCCCTGAACCCCACTAAAACATTTTTAATCATATACACACTGGAAAGATCTGACCCCCTATAAAATACTATGGACAACTCTGAACTCCACTGGAATTCTGGAAAAGGTCCTGATGCCAACTGACACCTGATGGAAGGCACTGAGACCAATGATGCCTTGGAAGAGCCATGAGCCCCATTGATGAGCCAGAAAAGTCCTGAGACACACCAGACACTGCCAAAGGCCCTCAACACAATGTAGAGTCCAGTGGAGCCCCGAACCCCAATGAGAGTGTAGTGAAGGCCTTTAGCCTCAAAAAAGCGCCAGGGAAGAAGAATCTCATTCTCACTAAGATCCTGTGGAAAACCCCAAGTGCCTCTGAAATTTGGGGGAAAAACTTGTGACCCAATGATGTTCCACAGAAAGTTAGTGTAAGATTGGATGTTGATCAGAAAGGTATCAGACCACAGGCATCTCAGCAAAGCATTATTGGGATCAGCTCTCAGGTGAGATTCAGCGGTCCACCAAGGTAAAGGGCCAGGGATGTCTCGCTAGGTCTCCAATGGGGTGGCGCTTTTGTACCCTGGGGTAGGCAGGGTAACCTCAGGGGTGGATGTGTCTTCCTGGGGTTGGCTGGAGACCCTGTTGGGACCCATGTCCTTCTGGGATTGGCTGTCAATCATGCTGAATGACGGGCAGGTTTGATATGCCATTACGGTTTATGTGTCAGTGTCTGGTTGCTCTTTGGCAAGCATGGGCTGCCTGATGCCCTGCCCCCATTCAGGCACTTCCAAGTGGCCCAGCAATTCAGTATTTTTGGTGATATAGGGCACTGGAGTCCATCTGGCTACTTCCTACCTAATAGGGGGCAGTCATGGGTTCAGTAGGGAGGCGACTATAAGAGTGCAAGAGCACTTGGTTGTGTGTTACTCTGGCAACCTCACTCATGGGACTCCACACAGACCTGAGACCAGGAACAATCATTAGTAGGAGTCTTATCACTAATGTGGGGGTAAGGACAGGGGTCAGCCAGGGGACAAGAGTGGAATCTAGCCATCCTGGCCAGGGGCCATATGATTATTGCTTCAGCCTTTCATTCAGACATCTGAGAGCCTCGATATTTTTCTCGACCAGCCCAGTTTCATTGATGTAGTAACAACATTCTTCTTTAGGAAAAGGCATGTTCCTCCTGATGGTTCTGTGAGGAAACTTGGGCATTAGGAGTTATTTGTCTTTGTAATGACCCAGGGAGGCAGCAGAGACCTCTCCTGCCCCTTGGAGTTGCTGTTCTAGCTTCTGTGTGGCAGTGACTGCATAACCAAGTCCTCCTGCCCCCAACCCAGGGGCTGCGAGTGAGGAGGCTCGGGATAGCCCGACCTCCACTGGTAAGAATAGGCCCGGGAGGATCTAAGATGGCGGACTAGAGGGAGGCTGCGTTCCTTGTCCCTCTGTAACTCCGGTTTCAAGCAGAGGATATGTTTCTTGGTGAGGCAGTTTTTCCTGCTTATCGATTCCCTGCTGTTTACCCCATTTGTCTGCTGTGATCACCTGCAGTCTGCCAGCATATCAACGCCTTTTTTGATAAATCATACATAAATAGAATATAATTTCTCATTTTTCTGATTGTATATGTTGTAGGATCACACTGGTCATGCAGTCATACATGTACATTCGATGCCTTTTTTGAGTGCAGATTGCTCACTGTCAGGTGTCTGTCATCTGCCATTTGCCTACCTCTTGCCTGTCCATTGCCTGCCTTACACCTATCCATCACCCAAAGCACGAGGTTCACCTCCCGATCGTCTGACAGTCAGCATACTGATTGCCGACTGCCAGTGGAGCACCAGCTGCCTGCTGTTGCCTGGAAGTGCACTGTTACAGTACCTGAAGGTTTGACTACACGTGGCTGCCGCCATTTTGAGACAACAGCCAGGCCCCGTAGGACCCCTGGCTGGACTGACAGAGCCCTGTCTCCAGGATCCCTCAACCCGACCAATCACTCCCTGCCTCTGGGGCCCTCACATTGACTGACTGCTCCCTGCCACCAGGACCCCCAGACCAACTGACTGAGCCCTATCACCAGGACCCCAGACAGAATGATTGCAACCAGCCTCCAGGATCCCACAACCACACCAAACACACCCGACCTTCAGGACCCCTGCCTGACCAACCACATCCGCCTCCAGGACCTCCAGCTGACCATGTCCACACCCTGAGCTGCAGCTCCCCATTTGCCAACACATTTCAAAGCCAGTGTGTCCATCTTGGATAATCCTTGAAGCCCTAGCTCCGATCTTTAGGTGGGGCAAATCCCATCCTGAGATGCCTGCTGGAGGTTTAAGCACATTGTCAGGTACCTCTCATGCATCAGGCTACTGAACTCTGGGAGGTTTCATTACTATATGACTGTTATACTGTAGATTTTCTTTTTCCTCCTTATAGAAAAAATTTAAGTTTTTATTTCTTTATTTTCTTGCTCTCTTTTCCTTTTGTTTACCTGTTCCCTCAGAGTCTCTGTCTCCCGTCTTTGCATGCTAACATCCAATTTCTTTTGATTACACTCTCACCCTTTCTATTATCTAGAACTTCTGTATATGGTTTTCTTATCCCATTAACAGCCAAATAGTACATCCCTCTGCATCCTTTATGTCTTCCATTAGAAACTACAGACCTTATTGCAAATCTGTTTGTTTACTGAAGATAATATTTGAACTCACTCTTTTTATCATGACAATTTTGTTATTGCCCTCATAGATGCTATTTGGTCTAGGATTGCATAGGGTCTGAATTGGGCACTACTAATATTGATCTCCCATTAAAGAAAGGGTTTTGGAAACCTATAGGGCCACTATAAGCCTATAGGGGGAAAATCTGCAATACCCCAGATCTGCACTGCTAGAGGGGAACACACATGAACAACATGAAAAAACAAGGGAAGAAAATGATCCAAACAAATCTAGATTCTATATTAGTAGAATCCAATGACAGTATGTTAGCAGAAATGGCAGAAAAGGACTTCAGGTTATACATGATAAAGATGATTCGCGAAGCAAAGGATGAGATAAGAGAGTAAATGCAGGCAATGAATGATAATAATAATACCAATAAGCTGAAAGAGCAACTGCAGGAAGCAAAAGATCATTTTGACAAAGAGAGATTCTAAAAAAAAAAAAAAGAAAAAAAATGGAAATCCTTGAAATGAAGGAAACAATAAACCAAATAAAAAACTCAATGGAAAGCATCACCAAAAGATTAGACCACTTGGAAGACAGAACCTCAGACAATGAAGACAAAATATTTAATCTTGAAAATAAAGTTGCCCAAACAGAGAAGATGGTAAGAAATCATGAATAGAATCTCCAAGAACTATGGGGCATCATGAAAAGACCAAATTTAAGAATTATTGGGATTGAGGAAGGCACAGAGATACAAACCTAAAGAATGAACAAACTATTCAATGACATAATATCAGAAAATTTCCCAAACCTGAAGAATGAAATGGAAAACCAAATACAACAGGCTTACAAAACACCAAATGAACAAAATCACAACAGATCCACACCAAGGCACATTATAATGAAATGCTTAACATTCAAAATAAAGATAGGATTTTGAAGGCCACGAGAGAAAAGCATCAGAGTACATATAGGGGGAGACCAATACGGCTAGCAGCTGACTTCTCAACCCACACTCTAAAAGCTAGAAGGACCTGGAGCAACATATTTCAAGCTCTGAAAGAACATGGTTGCCAACCAAGAATCCTACACCCAGCAAAACAAACCTTCAGATTTTAAGATGAAATAAAATCCTTCCATGAAAAACAAAAGTTAAAAGAATTTACAAATAGAAAGCCTGCACTACAGAATGTTCCAACAAAATATTCCATGAGGAGGAAATGAAAAACAACAATGTAGGTCAGCAAAGGGGGGAACTACCTTAGAGAAAAACCACTCAAAGGAGAAACCAAGCCAACTTAAAAACCAAAAATAAGCCAAATGACTGGGAATACAAATCATATCTCAATAATAACCCTGAATGTTAATGGCCTAAACTCATCAATCAAAAGACATAGACTGGCAGAATGGATTAAAAAGAAAGACCCAACAATAGGCTGCCTGCAAGAGACTCATCTCATAGAAAAAGACACCCACAGACTAAAGGTGAAAGGATGGGAAAAAACCTACCAAACATATGGACTCAGTCAAAAAGCAGGTTTTCCGTCCTTATATCAGATATAGTGGACTTCAAGCCAAAGTTAGTCAGAAGGGATAAAGAAGGACATTTCATACTGCTTAAGGGAACCATAAATCAGGAAGACATAACGATAGTAAATATTTATGCCCCAAACAATGGTGCATTCCTGTACATCAAACAAATCCTTCTCAATTTCAGGAATCACATAGACCACAACACAATAATTCTGGGTGACTTTAACGCACCGCTGTCACCACTATATAGATCTTCCAAACAAAATCCAACCAAAGAAACCATAGAATTCAATAACACAATCAATAACCTAGACTTAATAGACATATATAGAATGTTCCATCCATCAACGAGCAGATTTACTTTCTTCTCAGCAGCACATGGAACCTTCTTGAAGAAAGACCATATGTTATGCCACAAAGCAGCCCTAAGGAAATGCAAAAAAACAGAGATTCTGCCTTGTGTTCTATCAGATCATAATGGACTGAGAATAGAAATCAATGGCAAAATAAAAAACAGAAATTACTCCACACCTGGAGACTAAATAGTATGCTATTGAATGAAACACAGATAACAGAAAACATCAGGGAGGAGATAAAAAAAAATTTTAGAGGTCAATGAGAACGATGATACAACATATCAAAATCTCTGGGACACTATGAAAGCAGTACTAAGAGGAAAATTCATTGCATGGAGCGCATTCCAGAAAAAGAATGAAAAGTCAACAACTAAATGATCTAACATTACAGCTCAAAGCCCTAGAAAAAGAAGAACAGAATAATAGCAAAAGTAGTAGAAGACAGGAAATAATTAAAATCAGAGCTGAAATCAATAAAATTGAAACAAAAGAAACAATTCAAAAAATTGACAAAACAAAAAGTTGGTTCTTTGAAAAAGTAAACAAAATAGACAAACCCTTAGCCACACTAACAAAGAGGAGGAGAGAGAAAGCTCAAATTGCTAAAATTCATGATGAAAAAGGAAATATCACGACACACACCACGGAGATACATAACATAATGAGAAGCTACTTTGAAAATCTGTATTCCAACAAAATAGAAAATACCGAAGATATTGAGAAATTTCTAAAGACATATGCTCCTCCCAAACTGAACCAGGAGGACATACACAATTTAAACAGATCAATATCAAGCAATGAAATAGAAGAAGCCATTAAAAACCTACAATCCAAGAAAAGCCAAGGAACAGACAGATTCTCAGCCGAGTTCTACAAGACCTTCAAAGAACTCATTCCAATACTTATCAAGGTATTCCAGGAAATAGAAAAGAAGGGTACCCTACCAAACTCATTCTATGAAGCTAATATCACCCTCATACCCAAACCAGGAAAAGACACATCAAGGAAAGAAAATTTTAGACAAATATCCTTGATGAATAGACATGCAAAGATCCTTAACAAAATATTGGCAAACTGTATCCAAAAACATATTAAGGAAATTGTGCACCACGATCAATTGGGGTTCATCCCTGGAATGCAAGGATGGTTTAACATCTGTAAATCAATAAACATAATCCATCATGTAAATACACTTAAGGATAAGAATCATATGGTTATTTCAATTGACACAGAAAAAGCGTTTGACAAAATACAACACCCCTTCATGCTGAAAACACTAGAAAAAATAGGGATAGTAGGAACATACCTGAACATTGTAAAGGCTATTTATGCTAAGCCCATGGCCAACATCATTCTTAATGGAGAAGAACTGTAACCATTCCCTTTAAAAATGGGAACAAGACAGGGATGTCCTCTTTCACCACTTCTATTCAACATTGTTCTCGAAACTCTAGCCAGAGCAATTAGGCAGACTAAAGAAATTAAAAGGATACGAATAGGAAAAGAGGAACTTAAGCTGTCACTATTTGCTGATGACATGATTCTATATTTAGAGGATCCAAAAACTCCTCCAGAAAACTTCTAGACCTCATCAATGAATTCAGCAAAATAGCAGGCTATAAAATCAACACGCATAAATCTAAAGCATTTTTATACACAAGTGATGAAACAGCTGAAAGGGAAATGAGGAAAACAACTCCATTTGCAATAGCCTCAAAAAAAAAAAAATATTGGGAATCAATCTAACTAAAGAGGTAAAAGATCTCTACAATGAAAACTTCAAAACATTGAAGAAAGAAATTGAGGAAGACCTTAAAAGATGGAAAGATCTCCCATGTTCTTGAACAGGCAGAATTAATATAGTCAAAATGGTCACACTACCAAAAGTGCTATACAGATTCAATGCAATTCCAATTAAAATCCCAATGACCTACCTTACAGAAATAGAGCAAGCAATCATGAAATTTATCTGGAAGAATAAGAAACCCAGAATAGCTAAAGCAATCCTTAGCAGGAAGAATAAAACAGGGAGTATCGCAATACCAGAACTTCAACTATACTACAAAGCAATAGTAACAAAAACGGCATGGTATTGGCACAAAAATAGACAGGTAGATCAATGGTACAGAATAGAGGACATGGACACAAACCCAAATAAATACGATTTTCGAATACTAGACAAAGGTGCCAAAAATATGCAATGGAGAAAAGATAGCCTCTTCAACAAATGGTGCTGGGAAAACTGGAAATCCATATGCAACAGAATGAAATTTTACCCCTATCTCTCACCCTGCACAAAACTCAACTCATAATGGATCACGGACCTTGAATTCAGACCAGAAACCCTGCATCTTATAGAAGAAAAAGTAGGTCCAAATCTTCACCTTGTTGGCTTAGGATCAGACTTCCTTAACAGGACTCCCATAGCACAAGAAATAAAAGCAAGAATCAATAACTGGGATAGATTCAAACTAAATAACTTTCTCTCAGCAAAGGAAACTATCAGCAATGAGAAGAGAGAGCCTACAGAGTGGGAGAAGATCTTTGCCACTCATACTTCAGATAGAGCACTAATTTCCAGAATATATAATGAACTCAAAAAACTCTACACCAAGAATACAAATAACCCAATCAACAAATGGTTTAAGGATATGAACAGACACTTCACAGAAGATCTACAAGCAATCAACAAACATATGAAAAAATGTTCACCACCTTTAGTAATAAGAGAAATGCAAATCAAAACTACCCTAAGATTCCATCTCACCCCAATTAGAATGGCCATTATCAAGAATACAAGCAACAATAGGTGTTGGAGAGGATGTGGGGGAAAAGGTACACTCACACATTGTTGGTGGGGCTGCAAATTAGTGCAGCCACTCTGGAAAGCAGTGTGGAGATTCCTTAGAAAACTTGGAATGGACCCACAATTTGACCCAGCTATCCCACTCCTCAGCCTATACCCAAAGGACTTAAACTCAGCATACTACAGAGATACAGCCACATCAATGTTCATAACTGCTCAATTCACAATAGCCAGACTGTGGAACCAGCCTAGATGTCCTTCAATTGATGAATGGATAAAGAAACTGTGATATAATATAATGGAATATTACTGAGCCATAAAGAATGATAAAATTATGGCATTTGCAGGCAAATGGATGATACTGGAGAATATCATGCTAAGTGAGATAAGCCAATCTCAAAAACCAAAGGATAAATGATCTCGCTGATAAGCGGATGAGGTCATATAATGGGGGGTAGGAGGGGTTAGCATTAGGTTTAGGGTTAGGGATAAGGAGGGTGGTAAGAATGGAGGAAGGAAGGACTGTATAGAGGGAAAAGAGGGGTGGGAGGGGTGGGGGAAGGGAAAAAATAACAGAATGTATCAAACAACATTGCTCTATGTAAATGTATGATTATGCAAATGGTATGCCTTTACTCCATGTACAAACAGAGAAACAACATGTATACCATTTGTTTACAATAAAAAAAAAAAAAAAAAAAAAAAGATAAAGCATTCTGCCTGCCCACCCAAGAGAAACTTGCTAGCCAGATTCTGTAGCATGCCCTTCTGGGCAGAAGTAAAGTTGACCTTCAACACCCAGCTCCTGGCAAAGGTTTGGTATTTTAACAACTTCTGCACCAGCTCCAGGGTTCCATAAATTACCTCAGGGCTGTTAGGAGGCTCCCTGTAGAGGAGACACATTCCACTGCACTGTTGCTTGGCCCCAGATCATGGGATGAATCTGTGATCACTGAGGCTGACAGTGAACCCAAAATACAAAGTGGATTGGCACCACAGAGAGAGGGCCAAGCAAGCACCATGGCAACCAGGTAACCCCGTGCACAGACTCAGGGAGGGAATTCTATTGTCCCGCTTTAGAAACAAGTGCCCCCTTGGTGGCTGGGACATCCCAGAGGTGGTGTGAGTGTGACTGAGACAAGAGTTCAACAAACTTCCCAGAAGAGCGGGCTCATTGAGGCTCTATTCAAGCCCACACCCAGGAAAGCAGGAGGGGTGTGTGCAGGAAATCCCCAGTAAGGAGTACTGAGCACACAAGGGGCCCAGGTGTGCAAGAATCCTCAATGAGGAGGGGTTCAGGACAGGAGGAAGCTTAATTCCAGGAATGGGGAATGAAAATTCTAGGCCTAGGAATGGGGAAGAATAATGGAAGGTCTCATATGTGTAAATCTTCTTTTCCTTTGAAGAGCAGGGAAAACAATCAGTGTTGGTGGTGGGAGTAAATCTGCCCCTGTGGAGGACACGCGGCCACCTGCACCTTTATTTTTGGTGTCCACCATGGCTGGCACACTCTATTCCTAATTTTCCCAACTACACAGGCCCTTTCAGGTCATGGTCATCCTGTAAAAATATGCAACAGGTTTTATCTTAACCCATGTGTTGCATGCTGTGTCTATGTACATGCTTGTCTGTATATGTGCATGTCATCAAAATTGACTGGTAGATTGATAAGTACTCATACATGTCATGATTGGATACAAATGCCTGTCAAGTCACATGATTTAAATAAAACTTTAACAAAAAGTGTCAATCTAAATTGGTAAGAACAAAAGTGCTATTGATACTACTAAGCCACCCAGTTTTCCAGGTGGCTGGCCAGAGTGTCAGTTCCTATAAATTGTTTAAAGTGCAATGGCCATTGCTTCTAAGGATTTTTCTTTGGCAATAATAACTGACTTAAAGTGTTAATTAGACGTGTTTGATACCTTGCTTTGCAGGGGTATCCTAAGTTACAAATGAGTAACTTAGTTAAATTAGTAAATTAGGATACTCCTAATTTACACATTTGTAGCTTAGTTTTTACGTAAGTGGGATTCATCCTCACAAATGTGTTTGTTAGAGGAGAAATCTGACTATTTGCAGTGTTAAAATACTAACTTGTTGACTAAATATAAATTCAAGTATTTTTGGCCTCTTGAACTACATAAGGTAACATATTTGAGTCTTTCAAATGTGTTTTAAAATAGTTAATTTTGAAAAAGGGATTATGATCGCCCATTTATGGGTCTTAACCTAAAAGCAAAGTTACTTGGAGCTAAAATTCTAACACATGTAATTCAATATGCATACAAAAAGTTTCAGCTGTGTTTTAATTAAAGTACTGTAAAAGATTGAAGTATTACATCTTATTAAAAAGGAGTAAGACTTGTGTGAATGAGGGAAGAAGGAACTCCTGTAATGCAAGGGACAACCTAACAGAGGTTTTATGGTTTCTGGATGAAGGCATTGATCAGAGTCTGTGCTGAACAGACATCCAAAAGCTTTGGACTTAAGGTTGAAATCTATGTTGTACAGGCATCGGGAGGGTACCAAGGTTATTGCTTCACCCATGCTTTTCTAATTGACTATGCCCTGTTAGTCCTTGATTGGAATTTTTCTCTGACCTCCATTTGCATCCATCCCCACTTCCATAACCACCTCCTACCTCTCCCGGGCAAAAGAGCTGACTGGATTGTTTAATGTGGGGGGTGGTCTTTACATTTGAAAAAAAAAGCCTTAATTGGGGCCCATTACCCTGCATGCCAGACCGTTTACTGTCCTATCTTAATCAAGGTGTAAACACTGCAATAGGTTCCAGCACTATTAGATCATAGCATTAAGGCACAAGTCACTGTTTTTCAATGCCAGATTGTGTAATCCTGTAACCTTCTTCTGAGATAAGCTTTGTTATGTAAATTAAATGTACAGATGACGTTCTCACCCAAAGAGTAACAACTTCATTGGAAATTGTCTCCCAGGAAAAGGAAACAAAGCCTGCTCTGCTGGGGGTGTCCGAGGAGTTAGTAAGGCCTTTTGGGCCACAGGGACCCTGAGAAAGAGGATCAAGTTATCTTAACCAAGATTTTGTTTGATCAGGATATAACTTGCCACAGGGGGGAAAAAATTAGACATATCCCCCTTAAGGGAGAGGCATTAGTGGGGACCCATTGTTTTCTGGATGACTTTTTAAAACATGAATTGAGTCAGTTTAGGGGAGCACTCTACCAAGCTAGTGTTCTCCAAACTAAAGTGGTCTGTGGTACTCAAATTCAGATTTATATAAAAAAAATTCAATTGGGGATTTATTTGTGTCACTTAATGCTCTATAATTGGATGAAGGTAACATGTTTTCAATAAGATATTAAATTTTGTGTTACTTTTTACACTGGAGTGGAAATTAAAATGTATCTTTAAAAATAAAGAGAGTTGGCTGAGATTTGTCGGGATCACTCTTGGGAATGAGAAGCCACCTGGCTCCTTTAGCTATTCTTCTAGCAGTTGTCCCATCTGCCAGGATGGACCAGGGTCTTGCTGACAATATTTCACTTCCCCTGGAAGCATTAAAGATATTTCCTTCCCCAGAGATGCTCCTCTTTGCAGACTGTGCACTGGTTGGCTTCCTGCTCTCTAGGGTCCCTTGATGTCCCTGATTGGGAGGCCATGAGACCCAGAATTGCAAAGCCCTTAGAGAAGTCCTAGCTGACCTTAGAGGGCAAGGGCCAAATATTGGCCACTTTTCCATGGTCCTTTCACTTCCTCACCTTTCATTTCCAAGTTTTGGGTTTAAACATCCAGCAGCATTGTTTCATCAGTAAATTTAATGTATATAGTCTTATAGTTACCCCTTCCATTTAATTGGGGTTTTATATTAGTACTGGAAGTCTTATATCCTATTATGTCCTAGAGGTGTGGCTTATTATCTCAAATTAACTCGGGTTGTTCTGTTAGAAGGAGTACTTCTTCAAAACAGTAATATCCAAAAGTTATAATGTTTTATATGAAAAAATGAAATTAACGAGAGCTAAAACATAGTTTGCCTAATAGCTTTAACCAAGAAACATAATATCTATAATAACCCTGATATATCTTGGTTTCTATGTCGCCTCCACAAAGACACATGAGTTTATCAATTCAATCACATGAGACCCTTTACAAATTTTACTTTCTTTTAAAACTCTCTTACAATCTTGTCGCTGGCTCTTTGCGGTACCAAATCCATGGATATTTGTCACCGCCTGCAGCAACAATTTGCACAGGTCTTATGGGTGGTGGACTGGAAACTGAGCCACTTCTATCTCTGGGCTGCTTCCTTGCTTGCTTGTTTATAGAGGATAGAGGAAATGAGGTTTACTTGCTTTGAGAGGAGAGAGAGAGAGAGAGAGAGACAGAGAGAGACTTTGCTTTCAGAGATATCTGTGTTTTCTTAGTTTTCTGCTGCTTCTTACTGGTGCACCCTGCATCCTGTGAACTAAGGGTGCGTCTACCTAAGGTGCTTTAGTGATGCGTCTCAGTTCTCCGCTCTGCGATCTGCCTTACGCTGCTTTCTGCTAGCTGCTGTGCTGCTTGTTTCTATTAGCTGCTGTGTCTTCTGCTAGCTGCTGCTGTGTGTTGCGCTGTCTCCCTCCGCCTATGCTTATATCACCTCCAGGAGGCACAGAGCAGGGCCACACCTCTTACACAAAGATTAGGCCAGACGCTAGATGTCTGAGCAGGCACAATTAGGAGTGCTTGAGAACACATGCGCATACACTGTGTGCGTGGACGATAAATCACCCGAGTGTGCTTATGTCAATTAACCTCCTCGCTGCGGATGTGATCAGGCGCCGTTCTGGCGCGGTCAACATGGCACAGCCCCCAACACAATCTTCCATATCCTTTATAGTTTATACAAGCCATTAGTTTTGTATTACATCCCTTGTTTATTCTGAGATCACAGTAATCTTTCCAACAAAATTTATCTTTTCAACACGATTTTAAGTAAGCTTCCTTCTAGCCTGCTTTGAGCCACGCTGACATGGAGCAGGTTGAGAAGCAGAGGCTGACCTCAGGTAAGGTGGGGCCCTAGACAAATAACACAACACCACAGTCCATCTGAAACCTGAATCAAACAACAACTAAGACAGTTCCTCACTTTCTTTTTGTTGGAAAAGTGACAAAAGGTTTTCATGTTCCACACTGTCAACATTTAAACAAGTCCAGCTGGCCTTATTATTTTCCAAAAATACATTTAATTTTTTAACCCAGTTTAAGGAGTAATGAAAAATTCTATATATAACTTATTGATAACAGGTTACTTTTATCCAGATACAGATTATTGAATGACATGATTCTGAAGGAGACTTGCTACAGACAATTCTATTTTAGAGATCATTAGCTTGGTAAAGTGCTCTCCTAAGCTAGTCTTAAATCTCTTTTACATTTAAGAAGCAGTGTTAATGATCACAAATGAACTTAATCAAAGCAAAGATGTGAGCCAGGTTTTTAAATGGCAGTGTGACCCTTTTCCATCAGATACAATGTATAAAAGAGAGCACTTTTTGGTTATTTTGACTGTAAATATACATAAACATTCATCTTACGACTTTTACATCCCCTTTAGATAAGACTCAGACAAACATTTGATTTCAGAGGCATACATATCTCTAATCACCTGTATTTAGGGTATCAACTATATTATAATAACCTAAAATAATAGTTTATTATTTAACCTGTGATAAAGTGATCATTTAAAAGACTTTAAAACAGGTATGAACCCTAATTCATTTAAGATTCAGTATCCCTAAGTAATAAAACCTAACAGACATGAGAAATTGTCATGATAGATGAGAAAAGATCAATGTTCAGACTTAGTTTCCTGTTAGTACACTAAAATTTGAATAACTTTAACTGATGGTGCTAATTATAGCCAGGTTAATCACATGCACAAAGTTTTTGAGGTTTAACTTTTCTAAACCTTCTGCAGTTTAGATATTCTACAACTTGTTTACATCCTTAATTTTGTCCGTATTTCATCTTGGACTTCAGCACAAGAATACTACTTTACCATACAAAATACTTTTGCATCCAGAAACATTTCTTTTATCTTCTAATTTTTCATATTAAAATATATTTCCATAACTTTGGGTTTCTTTCTTAGTTTCAGACCCTTTCTGAAATTTGTATTTTTTTTTTATTGTAAACAAATGGGATACATGTTGTTTCTCTGTTTGTACATGGCGTAAAGGCATACCATTTGTGTAATCATAAATTTACATAGAGCAATGTTGTTTGATTCATTCTGTTATTTTTTTCCCTTCCCCCCACCCCTCCCACCCCTCTTTACCCTCTATACAGTAGTTCCTTCCTCCATACTTGCCCCCCTCCCTAACCCTAACTCTAACCCTTCCCTCCCTCCCATTATGTGTCAACCTCCACTTATTAGCGATATCATTCGTCCTTTGGCTTTTTGAGATTGGCTTATCTCACTTAGCATGATATTCTCCAATTTCATCCATTTGCCTGCAAATGTCATAATTTTATCATTCTTTATGGCTGAGTAATATTCCATAGTATATATATACCACATTTTCTTTATCCACTCATCAATTGAAGGGCATCTAGGTTGGTTCCACAGTCTGGCTATTGTGAATTGAGCAGCTATGAACATTGATGTGGCTGTATTTCTGTAGTATGCAGATTTTAAGTCCTTTGGGTATAGGCCAAGGAGTGGGATAGCTGGGTCAAATGGTGGTTCCATTCCAAGTTTTCTAAGGAATCTCCACACTGCTTTCCATAGTGGCTGCACTAATTTGCAGTCCCACCAGCAGTGTATGAGTGTACCTTTCTCCCCACATCCTCGCCAACACCTGTTGTTGCTCGTATTCTTGATAATCGCCATTCTAATTGGGGTGAGATGGAATCTTAGGGTGGTTTTGATTTGCATTTCTCTTATTACTAGAGATGTTGAACATTTTTCCATATGTTTGTTGATTGCTTGTAGATCTTCTTCTGTGAAGTGTCTATTCATTTCCTTAGCCCATTTGTTGACTGGACTGTTTGAATTCTTGGAGTAGAGTTTTTTGAGTTCTTTATAGATTCTGGAGATTAGTGCTCTATCTGAAGTATGATTGGCAAAGATATTCTCCCACTCTGTAGGCTCTTTCTTCGCATTGCTGATAGTTTCCTTTGCTGAGAGAAAGCTTTTTAGTTTGAATCTATCCCAGTGGTTGATTCTAGCTTTTATTTCTTGTGCTATGGGAGTCCTGTTAAGGAAGTCTGGTCCTAGACCAACAAGGTGAAGATTTGGACCTACTTTTTCTTCTATAACCTGCAGGGTCTCTGGTCTGATTCCGAGGTCCTTAATCCATTTTGAGTTTAGTTTCGTGCATGGTGAGAGATATGGGTTTAGTTTCATTCTGTTGCATATGGATTTCCAATTCTCCCAGCACCATTTGTTGAAGAGGCTATCTTTTCTCCATTGCATATTTTTGGCCCCTTTGTCTAGTATGAGAAAATTGTATTTATTTGGGTTTGTGTCCGTGTCCTCTATTCTGTACCATTGATCTACCTTTCTATTTTGGTACCAATACCATGCCGTTTTTGTTACTATTGCTTTGTAGTAGAGTTGAAGATCTGGTATTGCAATACCCCCTGTTTCACTCTTCCTGCTAAGGATTGCTTTAGCTATTCTGGGTTTCTTATTCTTCCAGATGAATTTCATAATTGCCTGCTCTATTTCTGTAAGGTACGTCATTGGGATTTTAATTGGAATTGCATTGAATTTGTATAGCACTTTAGGTAGTATGGCCATTTTGACAATATTAATTCTTCCTATCCAAGAACATGGAAGATCTTTCCATCTTCTAAGGTGTTCTTTAATTTCTTTCTTTAGTGTTGTATAGTTCTCATTGTAGAGGTCTTTCACCTCTTTTGTGAGATTGATTCCCAAGTATTTTATTTTTTTCGAGGCTATTGTGAATGGGGTAGTTTTCCTAATTTCTCTTTCTGAAGATTCATCACTTATGTATAAAAATGCGTTGGATTTATGGGCATTGATCTTGTAACCTGCTACTTTACTGAAATCACTTATGAGTTCTAAGAGTTTTCTGGTGGAATTTCCAGGTTCCTCTAAATATATAATCATGTCATCAGCGAACAGGGATAGTTTGAGTTCTTCTTTTCCAATTCGTATCCCTTTAATTTCTTTGGTTTGTCTAATTGCTCTGGCCAGAGTCTCAAGAACGATGTTGAATAGAAGTGGTGAAAGAGGGCATCCCTGCCTTGTTCCAGTTTTTAGGGGGAATGCTTTCAGTTTTTCACCATTTAGAATGATATTAGCCATGGGCTTAGCATAAATGGCCTTTACAATGTTAAGGAATGTTCCCACTATCCCTATTTTTTCTAGTGTTTTGAGCATGAAGGGGTGCTGTATTTTATCAAATGCTTTTTCTGCATCTATTGAAATAATCATGTGATTCTTGACTTTAAGTCTATTAATATGGTGAATTACGTTTATTGATTTCCTGATGTTGAACCAACCTTGCATCCCTGGGATGAAACCCACTTGATCATGGTGCACTATCTTTTTAATATGTTTTTGTATGCGATTTGCTAAAATTTTGTTGAGAATTTTTGCGTCGATGTTCATTAAGGATATTGGTCTGAAATTTTCTTTCCTTGATGAGTCTCTGTCTGGTTTAGGTATCAGTGTGATATTGGCTTCATAGAATGAGTTTGGGAGGGTTCCCTCCTCTTCTATTTTATGGAATACTTTGAGAAGTATTGGAATGAGCTCTTCCTTAAAGGTTTTGTAGAACTCGGCTGAGAACCCATCTGGTCCCGGACTTTTCTTTGTTGGTAGGCTTTTGATGACTTCTTCTATTTCAGTACTTGAAATTGGTCTATTTAAATTGTTTATGTCCTCCTCATTCAGTTTAGGCAATTCATATGTCTCTAGAAACCTGTTGATGTCTTTGAAATTTTCTATTTTGTTGGAGTATAGATTTTCAAAATAGCTTCTAATTATGTTTTGTATTTCACTCGTGTCTGTTGTGATATTTCCTTGTTCATTCCGAATTTTAGTGATTTGGGTTTTCTCTCGTCTTCTCTTTGTTAGTGTGGCTAAAGGTTTATCAATTTTGTTTATTTTTTCGAAGAACCAACTATTTATTTTGTCAATTTTTTGTATTGTTTCTTTTGTTTCAATTTCATTGATTTCAGCTCTGAGTTTAACTATTTCCTGTCTTCTACTACTTTTGGTGCTGTTCTGTTCTTCTTTTTCTAAGGCTTTGAGCTGTAGTGTTAGGTTGTTTATTTGTTGAGTTTTACTTCTTTTATTAAATGCGCTCCATGAAATAAATTTCCCTCTAAGTACTGCTTTCATAGTGTCCCAGAGATTTTGATATGATGTTTCTTTGTTCTCATTTACCTCTAAGAATTTTTTAATTTCCTTCCTAATATCTTCTGTTATCCATTCATCATATAATAGCATATTGTTTAATCTCCAGATGTTGGAATAGTTTCTGTGTTTTACTCTTTCATTTATTTCTAACTTCAATCCATTATGATCTGATAGAATACATGCTAGTGTCTCTATCTTCTTGTATTTGCTAACATTAGCTTTGTGGCATAATATATGGTCTATTTTAGAGAAGGATCCATGTGCTGCTGAGAAGAAAGTGTATTCACTCTTGGTTGGATGGAATATTCTATAAATGTCCGTTAAGTCTAAATTATTGATTGTGTTGTTGAGATCTATGGTTTCTTTGCTCAATTTTTGTCTGGAAGATCTGTCCAGTGGTGAGAGCGGCGTGTTAAAATCACCTAGTATTATTGTGTTGTGGTCTATTTGGTTTCTGAAATTGAGAAGGATTTGTTTGACATACATAGATGAGCCACTGTTTGGGGCATAGATGTTTATGATTGTTATATCTTGCTGATTTATGCTTCCCTTAAGCAGTATGAAATGACCTTCTTTATCCCTTCTGACTAACTTTGGCTTGAAGTCCACATTATCAGAAATGAGGATGGATACTCCAGCTTTTTTGCTGAGTCCATGTGCATGGTATATTTTTCCCCATCCTTTCACCTTTAATCTATGGGTATCTTTTTCCATGAGGTGAGTCTCTTGCAGGCAACATATTGTTGGATCTTTCTTTTTAATCCAATCTGCCAGTCTATGTCTTTTGATTGATGAATTCAGGCCATTAACATTCAGGGTTATTATAGAGATATGATTTGGTTTCCCGGTCATTTGGTTCATTTTTTATTTATTTGTTTGACACAACTTGTTTCCTCCTTTATTTGACAATTCCTTTAGGATAATTCCTCCCTTTGCTGATTTGCTTCTTTGTTTTTCATCTCTTCCTCATGGAATATTTTGTTGAGAATGTTCTGTAATGCTGGCTTTCTTTTTGTAAATTCTTTTAGCTTTTGTTTATCATGGAAGGATTTTATTTCATCGTCAAATTTGAAGGTAAGTTTTGCTGGGTATAAGATTCTTGGTTGGCATCCATTTTCTTTCAGTGCTTGAAAAATGTTGTTCCAGGCCCTTCTAGCTTTTAGGGTCTGGATTGAAAAATCTGCTGATATGTGTATTGGTTTCCCCCTGAATGTAATTTGGTTCTTTTCTCTCACAGCCTTTAAAATTCTGTCTTTATTTTGTATGTTAGGTATTTTCATTATAATGTGCCTTGGTGTGGGTCTGTTGTAATTTTGTGTATTTGGAGTCCTGTAAGCCTCTTGAACTTGATTTTCCATTTCATTCTTCAGATTTGGGAAATTTTCTGATATTATTTCATTGAATAGGTTGTTCATTCCTTTGGCTTGTTTCTCTAGGCCTTCCTCAATCCCAATAATTCTTAAATTTGGCCTTTTCATGATATCCCATAGTTCTTGTAGATTCTGTTCATGATTTCTTACCATCTTCTCTGTTTGTTCAGCTTTGTTTTCAAGGTTAAATATTTTGTCTTCAATGTCTGAGGTTCTGTCTTCCAGGTGTTCTATCCTATTGGATATGCTTTCTATGGAGTTCTTAATTTGGTTTATTGTTTCCTTCATGTCAAGGATTTCTGTTTGGTTTTTTTTCAATATCTCTAACTCTTTATTGAAATGATCTTTTGCTTCCTATATTTGCTCTTTTAACTGTCGATTGGTGCGATCAATCAATGCTTGCATTTGCTCTTTCATCTCATCATTCAATGCTTGCATTTGCTCTTTCATCTCCTCGTTTGCTTCTCTGATCATTTTAATTATGTACATTCTGAACTCCTTTTCTGTCATTTCTTCTGCCATGCTGTCATTGGGTTTTATTGATGTAACATCTAGATTTGTTTGCAGCATTTTCTTTCCTTGTTTTCTCATGTTGTTCAGATATCAGTGGACCGCTGAGATGTTGCAGATTTCCTCTGTTGATTTACAATGACCCTGAAGATTTCTATATATATCCCCTCTTAGCCTTCAGTAGGCTGAAGTCTTGGAGGAGGTTGATAATGCGGTGCTCCACAAGGAAGCTGCCTCTCTAAGAGTGGTGGCCTCCAGGTGGGGTATATTCCCTGCTAGTGGGCAGAGGTGCCTCCACTTTTTGACCAATGGTCATCCAAAGGGGACCTAGGCTGTGGGCTGAGGCAAGGCCTGTTTGGGCCTAAGTCTCTGGTTTTACCGTCCTTGTGGGAAACCTCACCCAGCAGGGAAGACTCACCCGGTGGGGAGGTCTCGCTGGTCAGTTTCCTCCTAGAGGTTCCCCTCAATTTACAGCTACTGCCTGGGCTGGGCTGCCTTCCTCTGCAAAGTTTCCAGGGGCCCGGCCCTACCTCCTGGGCCTGGGAGCCTCACCCTTCGCAGATGAATCTCCTTAGGCTGCCCCTCCTCAGAGAATTTGCCCATAGGCCTGGAACCTTCGCTCCGCCCTAAGCCTGTCTCTGTGCGGCTCTTCCACCCAGAAGCCTCCTAGATCCTGGGACCCTGTTCTGCACCTAATCGCCTGGCTGCGTGGCCCCTCCTCTGATCAGCCACCTGTGGCCCCGAACAATCGCTCTGAGTCCCAGAGACCCGCCACAGGCCTCTTCCTCCAGACAGCCGCCCAGTATGCCGGTGCGGTCACTAGGAGTCCAAGAAACTCACTTCGTGCCTCCTCCTCCCACCAACCACCCGTAGCCCGGGGCAATCAATCACTCTGAGTCGAAGTGACCCTGCCTGTTCCTCCTCCTTCTCCAGCTAACCCCCCGGGTGTTCAGGAGCAGTCCCTCTGAGTGGCTCTGAATCCACGTGACCCGCTGCACAGGTCCTCTGGGCAACCGCCCGGAGCTCTGGTGTGGTCCCTCAAGACCAAGCGTCCCACCACGCTTCTCCTCCAGGCAGCCCCCCTGTGTTCAGGAGTTGTCACTTTAAGACCAAACAACTCACCACTCGCCTTCTCCTCTGAGCAGCCGCCTGGAGCGCTAATGCAGTCACTGCGAGTCCAAAGGACCCGCCGCGCTCCTTCTCCTCCTTCTCCTACTCCTCCGGGCAGGTCCCGAATCCAAGCGGCCGCTCCTCTTCCTCCTCGTCCTCAGGGCAGGCCCCGGTGTTCAGAAGCGTCGTTCTGATTCCAAACAGCTCGTCACGCGGCTTCTCCTCTGGCAACCGCCTGCAGCTCTGGCGCAGTCTCTCCGAATCCAAGTGGCCACGCTCCTCTCCTCCTCCTCAGGGCAGGCCCCGGTGTCCTGAGTCCACACAGTTCTCCCCGCCACTCCTCCCCCGGGCAGCCGCCGGAGCCCCAGTGGCTGCTCCGAGTCCCAGCGCTGTGCCAAGCGGCCTCCTCTATGGCGCTCCAGCGGGGGGAGGGGTGTCTCGCCGGCAGTTCTACTTCACAAAGTTTCCTGCGTTCCGGGACCCCCGTCCCATCCGGGATGCCCCCCCAGGGGGTGAGAGTCACCCGGCTACTTTGAGTTGGTCCCAAGCGTCTCAATATCTCCTCTCTTGAATCCTGAGTTCTGGAGCAACACGTAATGCAGCCACCCTCTAGGCCGCCATCTTGAAAACTCAATCTGAAATTTGTATTTTTGAAACAATCCTTATGAATGTTATCTGCACATTTAATTTCACAACAAATTTTATCTCAGAAGAGGGATCGAACAATCTGGTATATCAACATTGTGCCTATCAAGGGATTGGAGGACAAGATATTTTTGAGCTTGACCTGTCTCTATTATTATTATTATTATTATTATTATTATTTTACCAACTTTGAGTTCCCCACTTTCAATTGTACCCAGAGAATCCTGTTGAGCTTTTATTTATTCATTGTGTTTACATCAAGCATATTGATATTCAATGGAGGAGTCCTTCTCCATCTTTTCACTTTTTGTCTCCCTTTCTGAAACTTACTGAGAGAATGGAACTCCAGAGTATGAGAAGTGCATAGCAGTTTGAAACTTAAAGTGGTGCTTTTTTTTGTTTTTTTGTTTTTTGGTGTGTGTGTGTGTGTGAGTGTGTGTGTCTTGAAACAGTTTGGTAATAGCTCATGCAAGTCTGGCTATAAGATGCAGTTATAGTTTATAACCTAAAATAATAATGCTCCCCGTAAGAGTTATCTCTCACTGTCCTCTAACTGCTATTTGGACCAGAACTGAGTACAGAAGATATTAGGTGTTGGGGGCTATGCCATGTGGACGCACCAAGATGGCGCCTGGCAGCCAGCCAGAAGTTGTTTTGGTCACATCAGCAGTGAGGAGGTTGATTAACATAAGCACACCCAGGGGATTTATCATTGGCCGTATTCAATTAAGTCCACACACACAACGTGTGCACAAGTGTTCCCAAGTGCTCCTGATCATGCCTGCTCGTTTTTGACCTTTGCCATGATTGGGCAGCTAGCTCCTCACCTATCTTTGCATCATTGGCGTCAGCCCTACCCTTCACCTCCTGGAGGGGATATAAGCCGGCTCTCCTCGAGCGCTGGGGTTCAGAGTTCGAGTTTGAGTTCAAGGTTGGAGGTTCCAGGTTCGAGAGCCAAGGTTCCCGGGTTTCCTGGTTCAACAATAAACTGTTCCGAATTCAAGAGCCTCGCTACTCGTCCCCCCCCCCCCCACGCCAAATCAAAGCTGCTGGACGGCATCAATTAGGCATTTTCCCCAGGGTTGTGGGTCAAAGGAATCCCAGCATCTGAGTGCGTGGGCCAGATGAAGTGTGCCCATCCAGAAGACAAGGGGGAAGAAGGCGTCCTTTGACACCCCTCCAGTCTCTGAACCAGTTCAATGCCTCCCTAGGAAGGGAAGAACACTTACCTACTGCCCGATAAACTGTTAATGGGCAAAACCTAGAGCCAGGGGTCTGAGACTGAGCTCTGAGGGGAGGTTGCTGCAAAGCAGAGAAAGAAAAAAAAAGAAAGGGACAACTCACGCATGCAGGGGTAGATTGGCAGGGGTAGATTGGCAGTGCGGTGGAGACACCGGAGCTGATCATAGAATGAAGTAGTAAGAACATTGTGATAGAATCGGTGCCTGGGAAAGTTAATTTCTTTCCCTCCCCTCTTGCCAGCCTCTCTTCAGGGAACCTAATTAACCATGGGTCCTTATCTACTGGGTCGTAAATAGCTATCTCTTCTGACAACACTCCCTTGCTGGGGCTATGCCATATGGACTACGCCCAGATGGCGCCTGGCAGCCAGCCAGAAGTTGTTTTGGTCACATTGGTGGTGAGGAGGTTGATTAACATAAGCACACCCAGGGGATTTGTCATTGGCCGTATCCAATTAAGTCCACACACACAATGCGTGCACATGTGTTCCCGAGTGCTCCTGCTCGGACATCTAGCTCTTCACCTAATCTTCGCATAATTGGCGTCAGCCCTACCCTTCGCCCTTCGCCTCCTGCAGGGGATATAAACCAGCTCTTCTCCAGCACCAGGGTTCCCGGGTTTCTTGAATCTACAATAAACCGTTCCGAATTCAAGAGCCTCTCTACTCCCTTGTCCCCTGGGGCCAAATTGACTCCTCTGGAAGGCGTCACTCCCTGTATATGTAAACATCCCTGTGACAGGCTTCAAGACCAGAAGGGATGCGACAGATGCCTATGAAGTTTCTCCTTCTACTTTGTAAACATTTTAGGAATGTAGCTACATCACTTAATGGCTACTATAAACTTTAGGTCACTATGCCAATTAACTGCTGTGGAAACTAGAACCTCATGGGCTTAGTTACTAGAAACAGAGCTCTTAGGGGGATAAGCCCACGTGTCTTGAGTTACTGCTGCCTGAGGAAAAAGACACTTCCTGATGACACTTGCGAGTGTTTTGCTGTCTTAGTGCTGCCCTTGTGAACTGCTTATGGTAAAATTTCTCTACATGTATCTTGGTCATGAAGGTCAAGAAATATAATCTGCCAGTGTTGTGTGGTCAGGGGATGATGATGGATTTCTATAAAGAGCCCCTGCAATCCCAGCTAGGGGCCGACTTCAGAGCACCGGCTCATCTGGGCCCACCGGTCTTGCCAAGTGTTTCAGCGTCTTCTCCATAGTCTGCCCCATGGCGACAGGGGCATCAGGGCCTTCTCTAGATTCATGGTAGACTGAGAGAGACTTCCCCAGGCATTCAGTGGACTTGATGGTCATTCTGTGTCTCAGGGGTTCAAGACATGGACATTCCATAGGATCGAAATGGGACTCAGAGCCTTGCCCAGGGTCTCAGTGGGACTCACGGCTGTCCTCAGGGTCTGATTTTCTCATGATATTTCCCAGCCTTTCATTGTGACTCAGTGCTATTCACAGAATCTCAGGGAGTCTCAGAATCTTAGCCCTAAACCTGCTGAGCTCAGGACCTTCACCAGGGTGCCAGTGAATCCCAGGCCTCTGTGCCTGTTCTCAGTGGAGCCTAGCACCATTTCCAGGCCACAGTTGAGCTCACAGCCTTCCTGGGTATTGGCGCTGCTCAGGACCTTCTCCAAGGCCTCAGTACTGCCCAGGAGCCTCCCAGAGCCTTGGCGAGTCTCAGGGCTTTCCCCTGCAATCAGCGGGGCTCAGGGCCTTCCACGTGTTATCAGCAGTAGTCACAGCCTCAGCGCTGCTCATTTCCTTGCCCAGGTCTCAGTGGGCCTTAAATCCTCCGCCGGCATTTAAGTGGGGCTCAGGGCCCTCCTAGGTTTTCAGTGGATCTCAGACTTGCTCAGAGTGGCAGAGGTGCTCTGAGATTTCCCCACCACCTCAGGAAGTTTTATAGCCTTTTACTTTGTCTCATCAGAAATGAGGAGATTTCCTTTATTTCCAGTGGGATTTGGGGCGTCCAGAAGTTATCAGCAGGGCTCATATTGTCTCTGTGGGGATCAGGGCCTTCCCAAGGTACTCCTACGGCTCAAGACATCCCCTGGGCTGTCACTGAACACGGCACTTTCCCAAGAGTATCACGGGGGCTAGGTGCCTTTGGCAGAATTTCTGTGAGGCTTGTCTTGTCCCCAAGATGTTAGTGGGGCTAAAATTCTTTCCCAGTCTTTCTGTGAAGCTAAAGGCCTCCACTAGAGGGTCAGTCATGTTCATGACCTTCGGTTGATTCTTAATGAGTCTCAGGCGTCTCCCTTTGTCTCACTGAATCTCAGGCTTTTCCAAGTCATCGTGGGACTCGGCCTTCCCAGGGTTTTCAGTGGGCTCTGTGCCTTCCTAGGGGGAGCTGGCTCAAGACTTTCTCCAGAATTTCAGTAGGGCTTGAGGCTCTCTGTGGGGGGTTCTGCCTCATCCAGGGTTTCTGTTGGAGGATGGCACCAGCTACTGATTAATCACTAAGAAACTTGCCTAATTCAATACGCACGGAAGCCAATAATCTTTTCAAACGGGAGGGGGTGTGATGGATTGCGCCATGCCAAGATCTGGCCACAAAAAACATGGAGGAAGCCACCTTCCCTTTACTTATAGTCACACTGGGAGGGGCTTCTTCTGTGAGGAGCAGGATGGGGTAGGTTTAGGAAAGTTCACATTTTTTCAGGTGGTGGGCCACCTTTGTGCAGTCACCTGCCCCAGGCTGTCTGAAAGAGCCTTTCACGACCACCAGTTCCTGGGGTCAGACCTCTGTGTCCCACGACTTAGTCAAGCCTGATTCTGGAAAACCTGGATGGCTCCCCACAGCTCTCTAAAATCTTAGCAGGGGTGAGAATCTTCCGCAGTGTTCCTGCAGGGCAACGGTCTTCTCTAGGTTCTCAGTGAATGGTGGGCTTTATCTGGAGTCTAAGCAGGGTTCAGGGCCTCACGGGGTTGCATTTTGGTTCAGGGCTTTTCGAGGACTCATCACTTTCCTAAGGATTTCCATGGAACTCAGGATCTTTTCCAATGTCACCGTGGTGCTCGGGGCCTTCCCTGGGATTTCAGTTGGGCTCAGGGACGTTATTAAGGTCTCCTTGGGGCTCAAGGCCTTCTAGTTCTCACTGGGCATTAGGACCTTCAGCGAGGTATGACTGGGACTCGGCCTTCCCAAGGTTTTCAGTGGGGTTTGGGGAGCCCATGGGATCTTAATGGGGCACAGATCTCTTCTCCAGTGTTTCTGTGAGGCTGACAGCCTTTACCAGAGCCTCAGCGGGTTTCAGACCTTTCACTGGAATCTGACTTGGGTTTAAGGTCTTTCCCAGGGTCTCGATGTGTCTTAGAGACTCTGCAGCTCATCAGTGGGTCTCGTGTACTTTGTGAGAGTTTCAGTGGGACCTACGCCCTTCCCCAGGGTCACCGTCAGGTTCAGGGCCTTCTCCAGATCTTAGTCGGCTCGTAGCTGTGAACAGGCCCTCAGTGGGCCTCCTGGTCATTCTCCGGCCCTCAGTGGGCCTCACGGTCATTCTCCGGCCCTCAGTGGGCCTCATGGTTGTTCTCCGGCCCTCAGTGGGCCTCACGGTCATTCTCCGGCCCTCAGTGGGCCTCACGGTCATTCTCCGGCCCTCAGTGGGCCTCACGGTCATTCTCAGTGCCTCAGGGTGTCTCAGAACATTCCATATGTACTCGAGGGCTCTCAGGGCCTTGCCAGCGGTCTCCACTGGACTCATGCATGTACCGAACATCTCAGATTCTCTCAGTTAATTGCCCAGTGTTTCTCTGTGGCTCAGTGCTATTCCAAGAATCTCTGGGAGGTCAGAAGCTTTGCCCAAATCCCAATGGAAGTTGTGGGTGCCAAGCCTCGCCCACAGTAACAGTGGGTCTCAGTAGATCCCAGGACCATTCCCAGGTCACAGCCGTCCTCAGGGTCTCCTACAGTCCTGTTGGGGCTCAGCGCCTTCTCCAAAGTCTCAAAGGGGCTCAGTTTTCCCTAGGGTGTTTTGGAGTACTGGAATTTCCCCAGAGTGACATCGTGGTTTGGCGCCTTATGCACAATTCCAGAGAAGCTCCAAGCTGTCCTCAGCGTCATAGTTTGGCTGAGATGCTTCCCCAGCATTTCTCTGGCTAAAGGCCTTCCCTCCGGTCTCACGGGAGTTCATAGCCTTCACTTAGCTCCCTCTCTCAGCTGCTCTCCAGGAAGACCAATTAACATGGCTCCCTACCATTTGGGTTGTAAATATCTGCCCTAAGATTCTGCCTCTTGAAATGTAACAGATGCCTGTGAAAAGAGCAGTTTCTTATCTGTTTCTGTGAGCTGCTTTATGGGAGAGACCCTGCACAAGGCTGCAGATTAGGAATTTTTTTTAAAAGAGGAAAAAGCCCCAGTGATAGGATGGGTCTAAGGTGATGTCAAATAACCTGTGAATATCGTGAAAAACTGTGGGTCAGGGCTCAGAATTTGGAGACTTTTTCCCTCTGGGCCGCGGTGTACAAGTTTGGAGTCCTCCTCCTCTGAGTGCTGCTTGCTGCTTCTCCACAAGACTCTTCCCCACAACACCCAACGTTTGGACTACTTTTTCCTCTGCCGAGGGTGTACTCAAGGACGGGAAAATCGGCCTAAGGCCATGCGAGAGAACTTTACTACGAGTGGAAGGGAGGCATCCCAGCACAAGGAGGCCTGGCCCGCCAGCGCCCCCGCCCCCCCCCGTGCGCAGTCAGCGCCCGCGCTGCAGGGGCCGCCTGTCAACTCGTGGGGAGCCTCTGCCCGCTGCCATGATCACTCCTGACCTGGGGGCCACCATCCCTAGTGGGGCAGCACCCCTCCTCCGTCACTGCATCATCAAGTTCTTCCCAGGCATCCGACGACTGACGACTAGGAGGTTTGAACATCACAGTATGTTTTATTGTAGAATATTTTTATTAGTAGTATTATTATGATTATTCCTATTCTATCTATGAGTAGGCCTACTTCTCTTTTATTAATATTTTCTCACTCTATTTTCCTCTTTTTTCAAGTTTTTTACCCGTTCTGTGACTTTTTTATTATTTTATTTTTTTTTTACAGACTGCATTTTGATTGGGGCACATCTTTTCATTTCTCTGGTTGTGCACAGTGTAGATTCATACCATTCGTGTAATCATATGTGTACAGAGGGTAACGATGTCTGGCTCGTTCCACCATTTTTTATACCCCCAGCTGCTCCTCTTTCTCATGTTCCTCTATGTGATCTAAAGTTTTGGGATTGGCTTATCTCACTTAGCATGATATTCTCCAACTCCATCCATTTATCTGCAAATGCCATAATATTCTTCTTTATGACTGAATAATATTCCATTGTGTATATATACAACATTTTCTTTATCCATTCATCATTTAAAGGGCATCTGGTTTGGTTTTACAGTCTAGTTATTGTGAATTAAATAGCTATAAACATTGATGTGGCTGCATCACTGTGCTATGTTGATTTTAAGACCTTGGGTATAAACCCGGGAGTAGGATAACTTCTTCAAATGGTGGGTCCATTCCAAGTTTTCTGAGGAATCTCCACACTGCTTTCCAAAGTGGCTGCACCAATTTGCAACTCCACCAGAAATGTAATGTAAAATTGTGCCTTTTTCCCCACATCCACACCAACACTTATTATTGTTTGTGTTCTTGATAATAGTCATTCTAATTGATAATTGCCATTCTAAATGAAATTAGAGGAAATCTTAGAGTTGTTTTCATTTGCATTTCTCTAATTACCAGAAATGTTGAACACTTTTTCATAGATTTATTAATCGCCTGCATATCTTCTTCTGTGCAGTGTCTATTTCCTTGACCCATTTATTGACTTGGTTCTTTGTATTTTTGGTGTAAAGTTTTGTAAGTTCTTTATAAATTTTGGAGATTAGTGCAGTATCTGCAGTGTGTGTGGAAAAGATTTTCTCCCACTCTGTAGGCTTTTTACATTATTGATTGCACCCTTTGCTGAGAAAAAGCTTTTTAGTTTGAATCCATCCCATTTATTGATTCTTGCTTTGTTTTCTTGTGCTTTGGGAGTCTTGTTAGGGAAGTCTGATCCTAAGCTACCATGCTGAAGACTCAGGCCTACTTTGTCTTCTGTTTGGTACAGGGAGTATGGTCTAATTTCTAGGTCCTTGATCCATTTTGAGTTGAGTTTTGTGCAGGGTGAGAGATACGGGTTTAATTTTATTTTACTGCATATTGAGTTCCAGTTTTGTCAGCACCATTTGTTGAAGAGGGCATCTTTTTTCCATTGTATGTTTTTGGCTACTTTGTCTAGTACGAGGTAACTGTATTTTTGTGGGTTTGTCTCTGTGTCTTCTATTCTATATCATTGGTCTGTCTGTCTGTTTTTGTGCCAATACCATTTTGTTCTTGTTACTGTTGCTCCATAGTATAGTTTAAGGTCTGGTGTTGTGATACCTCCTGCTTCTCTTTTCCTGCTCAGGATTGTTTTGGCTATTCAAGGTCTCATTCTCCCAGATGAAGCTCATGCTGTCTCTATTCCTATGAGGTAGGTCATTGGGATTTTAATTGGAATTGCATTGAATCTGTATAGCACTTTTGGTAGTTTGGCCATTTTGACAATATTAATTCTGCCTATCCAAGAACATGGGAGATCTTTCCATCTTCTAAGCTTTTCTTCAATTTCTTTCTTTAGTGTTCTGTAGTTCTCACTGTAGAGATCTTTCATCTCTTCTGTTAGACTGATTCCCAAGAATATTTTTTTTTTGAGGCTATTGTTAATGGGGTAGTTTTCCTAAATTCTCTTTCAGAGGATTCATCATTTATGAATAAAAATGCATTAGATTTATGAGCATTGATTTTATATCCTGCTACTTTACTGAATTTATATGAGTTCTAGAAGTTTTCAGGTGAAATTTATTGGCTCCTCTAAATATAGAATCATGTCATTGGCAAATAGGGATAGTTTGAGTTCTTCTTTTCCTGTTCATATTCCTTTCATTTCTTTTTCTAATTGCTCTGGCTAGTGTTTCAAGGATGATGTTGAGTAGAAGTAGTGAGAGAGGACATCCCTGCTTTGTTCCTGTTTTTAGGGGGGATGCTTTCAGTTTTTCTCCATTTAGAATGGTGTTGGCTGTGGGCTTAGCATGAATAGCCTTTACAAGGTTGTAGTATGTTCCTACTGTCCCTATTTTTTCTAGTGTTTTGAGCATGAAGGGGTGCTGTATTTTATCAAATGCTTTTTCTGCATCTATTGAAATAATCATGTCATTCTTAACTTTAAGTCTGTTAATGTGATTTATTGATTTATGGATGGTGAACCAACCTTGCATCCCTGGGTTGAAACCACTTGATCATGGTGCACTACTTTTTAAATAAGTTTTGTGTGTGATTTCCCAGAATTTTCTTAAGGATTTTTGCATCTATGTTCATCAGGGATATTGGTCTAAAGTTTTCTTTCCTTTGTCTGGTTTTGTTATCAGGGTGATGCTAGCTTCATAGAATGAGTTTGGAAGTGCTCCCTCCTTTTCTAATTCCTGGAACACTTTGAGGAGTATTGGTATTAGTTCTTCTTTGAAGGTCTCATAGAATTCAACTGAGAATCCATCTGATCCTAGGCTTTTTTTTTGTTGTTGTTGGTAGGCTTTTGATGGCTTCTTCTATTTTGGTGCTTGAAATTGATCTGTTTAAATTGTGTATGTCCTCCTGGTTCAGTTTGGGAGAATCATATGTCTCTAAAATTTTATCAAAGTCTTCAATATTTTCTATTTGCTAGAGTATGGATTTTTAAAGTAGCTTCTAATTATTTTATGTATTTCAAAGGTGTCTATTGTGATCTTTCCTTTTTCATTTCAAATTCTAGTAATTTGAATTTTCTCTCTCCTCCTTGCTAGTGTGGCTAAGGATTTATCAATTTTGTTTACTTTTTCAAAAAACCAACTTTTTGTTTTGTCAAATTTTTGAATTGTTTCTCTTGTTTCAATTTCATTGATTTCAGCTCTGATTTTAATTATTTCCTGTCTTCCACTATTTTTGGTGTTGATCTGTTCTTCTTCTAGGACTTTGAGATGTAATGTTAGGACATTTAGTTGTTGACTTTTTTTTTTTTTTTTAATGTATGAACTCAATGTAATGAATTTTCCTCTTAGCACTACTTTCAGAGTGTCCAAGAGATTTTGATATGTTGTCATTGTTCTTGTTTACCTCTAAGAATTTTTTTCATTTCCTCCCTGATGTCCTCTGTTATCACTGCATCATTCAATAGCATATTATTTCGTCTCCAGGTGTTGGAGTAGTTTCTGTTTTCTATTTTATCATTGATTTCTAATTGCATTCCATTATGGTCTGATAGAATACAAGGTAGTATCTCTGTATTTTGTATTTACTAATGACAGATTTGTGGCTAGCCTGTGGTCTGTTTTAGGGAAGGATCCATGAGCTGCTGAAAAGAAAATGTATCTACTCAATGATGGATGAAATACTCTATACATGTTCACTAAGTCTATATCCTTGATTGTGTTATTTAGTTCTATAGTTTCTTTGTTCAGTTTTTGTATGGAGGATCTATCCAGTGGTTAGAGAGGTGTGTTAAAGTCACCCAGGATTATTGTGTTTTGGTCTATTTGATTCTTAAAATTGAGAAGGGTTTGTTTGATATACATAGATGCTCCATTGTATGGGGTATAAATATTTAAAATTATTATGTCTTGCTGATTTATGGTTCCCTGGAGAAGTGTGAAATGTCCTTCTTTATCCCTTCTGACTAACTTAGGTTCGAAGTCCACATTATCTAATATGAGGATGGACACCCCTGCTTCTTTTACTGAGTCCACATATGTGGTACGTTTTTCCCCATCCTTTCACCTTTAGTCTGTGGGCATCTTTTTCTATGAGATGAGTCTTTTGCAGGCAGCATACTGTTGGGTGTTTCTTTTTAATCCAATCTGCCAGTGTATGTCTTTTGATTAATAGGTTTATCCCATTAATAGTCATGGGTATTATTGAGATATGATTTGTATTCCTGGCGATTTTGACTTATTTTTGGCTCTTAACATGGCTTGGTTTCTCCATTGATTGGCTTTACACTTAGGATAGTTATTTGCTGACTTGCATTGTTTTTCATTTTCTCCTCATGATATATTTTGCTGAGAATGTTATGTATTATAGGCTTTTAATCTATAAACTCTTTTAACTTTTGTGTATCATGGAAAGATTTTATTTCATCATCAAATCTGAAGGTTAGTTTTGTTGGGTATAGGATTTTTTGGTTGGCATCCATGTTCTTTCAGAGCTTGAAATATATTGTTCCAGTCCCTTCTATCTTTTAGGGTGTGGGCTGAGAAATCTGCTGATATCTGTATTGGTTTCCCCATATATGTAACCTGACCCTTTTCTCTCACAGCCTTTAAAATCTTATCTTTATTTTGTTTGTGAGGTATGCACCTTGAATATGTTGTAATTTCATGCATTTGGTGTTCTGAAGACTTTTTTATTTTCCATTTCATTTTTCAAGTTTGAGAAATTCTCTGATGTTATTTTGTTGAACAGTTTGTTCACTCCTTTTGGTATGTATCTCTGTGCCTTCCTCAAACCCAATAATTCTTAAATTTGGTCTTTTCATGATATCCCATAATTCTTGCAGGTTCTGTTCATGATTTCTTACCAGAAAAATAGTTTAGAATCTACATAATTAAAATCATTTGTGAAGCAAAAGATGAGATAAGAGAGGGAATGCAGGCAATGCATGATCCCTCCAATAAACAGTTACAAGAGCAAGTGAAGGAAAGAAAATATCATTTCAATAAAGAGATATCCTTGAAATGAAGGAAAAATAAACCAAATTAAAAACTCAATAGAAAGCATAACCAATAGTCTAGAGCACTTGGAAGACAGAACCTCAGGCAATGAAGACAAAATATTTAATCTTGAAAATAAATTGACCAAACTGAGAAAATGGTAAGAAATCTTGGAATATCATAAAAAGACCAAATTTATGAATTATTGAGACTGAGGAAGGCACAGACATACAAACCAAAGGAATGAATAATCTATTCAATGACATAATACCAGAAAACTTCCCAAATCTGAAGAAAAAAAGGAAAATAAAATACAAGAGACTTACAGGACAACGAATGTACAAAATTACAGCAGATCCACATGAAGGCACATTATAATGAAAATACCTAACATACAAACAAAGATAGAATTTAAAGGCTGCAAGAGAAAAGCATTAGATTACAAATAGGGGGAAACCAATACAGATATCAGCAGATTTTTTTGGTCCAGACCCTAAAAGCTAGAAAGACCTGGAACAACATATTTCAAGCTTTGAAAGAAAATGAATGCCAACCAAGAATCTTATACCCAGCAAAACTTACCTTCAGATTGAACGATGAAGTAAAATCCTCCCATGATAAACAAAAGCTAAAAGAATTTACAAATAGAAATCCTGCTCTACAGAACATTCTCAGCAAAATATTCCATGAGGAAGAAATGAAAAACAACAATGTAAGACAGCAAAGGGAGGAACTACCCTAAGGGAATATCCAATTAAAGGAGAAACCAAGTCAAGTTAAAAACCAAAAATAAGCCAAAATGACCAGGAATACAAGTCATATCTCAATAATAACCCTGGATGTTAATGACCTAAACTCATCAATCAAAAGACATGGACTGGCAGATTGGATTAAAAAGAAAGGCCCACAGATTAAAGGTAAAAGGATGGGGAAAAAACTACCATGCACATGGACTCAGTACAAAGTGGGGATTTCCATCCTCATATCAGATGAAGTGGACTTCAAGCCAAAGTTAGTCAGAAGGGATAAAGAAGGACATTTCATACTGCTTATGGAAACCACAATCAGGTAGACATAATGATCATAAACATCTTATGCCCCAAACAACAACACATCCATGTACATCAAACAAATTCTTCTCACGTCCAGGAACCCAGGGTACCACAACACAATAATATTAGGTGACTTTAACAAACCTTTCTCACCATTGGACATACCTTCCAAACAACAATTGAACAAAGAAACCATAGAACTAAATAACACAGTCAATAATTTGGACTTAATAGACATAGAATATTCAATCCATCAATGAACAAATATACTTTCTTCTCAGCAGCACATGGATCCTTCTCTAAAATAGATCATATGTTATACCACAAGGTTACTCTTAGCAATTACAAAAAAATAAAAATGGAGATACTACCTTGTATTTTATCAGATCATAGGGGAATGCAATTAGAAATCAAAGATAAAATAAAAAACAGAAATTACTTCAACACCTGGAGACTAAATAATATGCTATTGAATGATGCATGGATAATAGAAGACATAAGGGAGGAGATGAGAAATATTTAGAGGTAAATGAGAATGACAATACAACATATCAAAATCTTGGGGACACCACAAAAGCAGTAATAAGAGGAAAATTCATTGCATGGAGTTCATTAAATAAAAGAAGAAAAAGTCAACAAATAAATGACCTGATATTACAGCTCAAAGCCATATGAAAAGAAGAACAGATCAACACCAAAAGTAGTAGAAAACAGGAAATAATTAAAATCAGAGTTGAAATCAATAATATTGAAACAAGAGAAACAATTAAAAAAATTGAAAAAACAAAAAATTTGTTCTTTGAAAAAGTAAACAAAATTGATAAACCCTTAGCCACACTAACAAAGAGAAGGAGAGAGAAACCTCAAATTACTAAAATTTGTGATGAAAGAGGATATACCATGACAGACACTATTGAGATACAAAACATAATTAGAAGCTATCTTGAAAATCTATACTCCTACAAAATAGAAAATCTAAAAGACATCAACAGCTTTCTAGAGACATATGGTCCACCCAAACTGAATCTGGAGGACATATACAACTTAAATAGATAACTTCTATTTCATTGTTTGAAGTCAATCAAGAGCCTACCAAAGAAGAAAAGTCCAGGACCAGATGGGTTCTCAGCCGAGTTCTACAAAACCTTCAAAGAAGAGCTCATTCCAATACTCCTCAAAGTATCCCATGAAATAGAAGAGGAGGGAATCCTTCCAAACTCATTCTATGAAGCTAATATCATCCTGATAACAAAACCAGACAAAGACGCATCAAGGAGAGAAAACTTCAGACCAAAATCCCTGATGAATATAGATGCAAAAATTCTTAACAAAATTTTAGCAAATTCCATACAAAAACATATTAAAAAAATAGTGCACCATGATCAAGTGGATTTCAACCCAGCGTTGCAAGGTTGGTTCAACATTCAGAATCAATAAATGCAATTCACCATATCAACAGACTTAAAGTTAAGAATGACATGATTATTTCAACAGATGCAGAAAAAGCATTTGATAAAATACAGCACCCCTTCATGCTCAAAACACTGGAAAAAATAGTAGTCATAGGAACATACCTCAACCTTGTAAAGGCTATTCATGCTAAGCCCACAGCCAACGTCATTCTAAATGGAGAAAAACTGAAAGCATTCTTCCTAAAAACTGGAACAAGGCAAGGATGCCCTCTTTCACCACTTCTATTCAACATCATCCTTGAAACACTAGCCAGAGCAATTAGTCCAAAGAAATTAAAGGAATATGAATAGGAAAAGAAGAACTCAAACCATCCCTATTTGATTCTATATTTAGAGGAGCCGAAAAATTCCACCAGAAAACTAGAACTCATAAATGAATTCAATAAAGTAGGAGAATATAAAATCAATGCTCATAAATCTAATGCATTTTTATTACAAGTGATGAATCCTCTGAAAGAGAAATTAGGAAAACCTCTCTATTCACAATAGCCTCAAAAAAAAAAAAAAAAAAAAAAAAACCAACTTGGAAATCGGTCTAACAGAAGAGGTGAAAGATCTCTACAGTGAGAACTACAGAACACTAAAGAAAGAAATTGAAGAAAACCTTAGAGGATGGAAGAATCTCCCATGCTCTCTGATAGGCAGAATTAATATTGTCAAAATGGCCATAACACCAAAGGCACTATACAGATTCAATGCAATCCTAATGACCTACCTCACAGAAACAGAGCAAGCAATCATGAAATTCATTTGGAAGAATAGGAGTCTTCAAATAGCTAAAGCAATCCTTAACAGAATGAGCAGGGGGTATCACAATACCAGACCTTCAGCTATGCTACAGAGCAATAGTAACAAAAACAGTATGATATTGGCACCAAAATAGACAGGTAGATCAATGGTATAGAATAGAGGACACAGAGACAAACCCACATAAATAGTTTTCTCATACTAGACAAAGGTGCCAAAAAATTACAATGGAGAAAAGATATCCTGTTAAACAAATAGTGCTGGCAAAACTGGAAATTCATATGCAGCAAAATGAAACTAAACTCCTCTCACCCTGCATAAAATCAACTCAAAATTCATCAGAGACCTAAGAATTAGACCAGAGACCTGCACCTAATAGAAGAAAAAGTAGGCCCAAATCTCCCCTGTTGGCTTAGGACCAGACTTCCTTAACCTGACTCCCAAAGCATAAGAAATAAAAGTAGGAATAAATAAATGGGGTAGATTCAAACTAAAAAGCTTTTTCTCAGCAAAGGAAACAATCAACAATGTGAAAAGAGAGCCTACATAGCAGGAGAAATCTTTGCCACACACTTCAGATAAAGCACTAATCTCCAGAATCTATAAAGAACTCAAAAAACTTTACACCAAGAATATAAATAACCCAATCAATAAATGGGCTAAGGAAATGAGCAGACACTTCACAGAAGAAGATCTACAAGCAATCAACAACATATGAAAAAATGTTCACCATCTTTAGTAATAAGAGATTAGAATGGTGATTATCAAGCACACAAGCAACAACAGGTGTTGGCAAGGATGTGGGGAAAAAGGTACACTCATACATTTACTGGTGGGTTGCAAATTGGTGCAGCCACTCTGGAAAGCAGTATGGAGTTTTCTTAGAAAACTTCAAATAAAGCTATCATTTGACCCAGCTATCCCACTCTTTGTCCTATACCCAAAAGACTTAAAATCAGCATACTACAGTGACGTAGCTACAACAATGCTTATAGCAGCTCAATTTACAATAGCTAGATTGTGGAACCAACCTAGATGCCCTTCAATAGAAGAGTGGATAAAGAAACTGTGGTATATATACAGAATGGAATATTATTCAGCCATAAAGAAGAATAAAATTATGGCATTTGCAGGTGGATGGAGTTGGAGAATATCATGCTAAGTGAAATAAGCCAATCCCAAAAAGCCAAAGACTGAATGATTTCTCTGATAAATGGATGATGATATATAATGGGTGGTAGGAGGGAGGCAAGAATGGAGGAAGGATAGATTGTATAGAGGAAAATGGGGTAGGGAGGGAGTGGGGAGAAGAAAAAATAATAGAATGAGACAGACTTTATTACCCTATGTACAAGTATAATCATGCAAATGGTGCAACTCTACTTTGCTCACAACCAAAGAAACAATAATTATACCCCATTTGTGTACAACGAGTTAAAATTTTTAAAAAGAAGTTAACGTGATGTGAAAATAAAGTAAAAGAAATGTGATACTTAAGCAAAAGTCACTCTCAAGGGAGAGAGTAGGCCATCTCCAAGCAGAGAATGACAAAGGAGACAATGCTGTCCCCCAATTTTATTATTGTTTTATGGTTAACTTGAAAATTGGGGTCCTCCTTCAGAAACTTTCACCAATCAGGTGTTTAATTTCTCCTTCAAGTCAGGAAGTGGAGTTTTTGACCTTCGTTGGTCCTCTACAGAACTGTCATCATTTCCGTCTTACTTAGGGGGCTTCATCTATAAGTCAATCCCAGGGTAATGTGGAAGTAATTGGAAGTTTCTGGTGTACCTGGTCCTGACATGCTCAATTCCACTTATTAGAGATTTCTTTCATGCCCCTCATGCAGACTTCCTGGAGGTGATCTTGTGTTTCTGAATAGTGTCAACCCCAGTGTGGGAGAAGAGGGGTTCTTGTCTTCATGTCTCAGTCACACTCACATAATTTTGGGTATGCCCTGACAACCAAGGTAGCACTTGTCTTTTGAGCCTGAGAATAGATTTTTCTACCTTGATTTTGTTACCAATTAGGAGTGCCGCATTCATTGTCTCCATTCAGCAATGAATTGAAGAACAGGACACAGAGATAGCAAGCAATCAGCAGGTTTTTGCAAAAGTGACTGACAGACTTATCAAAGATAAGGGACTCCAGAGCCGGAAATTCAGTGGGGGAGTTTTGGCTTGTTCTTTTTATGAGCTCTGGAATTTCCTCCTTTCCTTATCCCCTTCCCTATGCACCCTCTCCTCACTATTATTAACTGGTGCCCCCTCTGTCAATATATCTGTTTTAATTTTTCTATTGGCTGTTGCATGTAGGAGCATAAGTGTGGAAATGTCTGCCTGATTGGTTCCCCCGCTTGTGTCCCCAAGCACTTTCACACACCAGGAAGTTGATCTCATGAGAAGTTCCTCTCCAGGCTCCTTTGTTCTGGCCCTGTCCCTGACATCCTCACTCACAGTCTTGTCCTGACAACCTAAGTCCTTTTATATCTCCCAGTCCATACAGACTTAACCTGATGGTTCTTCCTTAGGCCTATTACCCACTTTGCTGATCCACTTCTGATTTTTAAGTCCATTGTCAATCCTAGGGATCACAGTTGCCCCCAAATTGTTCTGAGGCCACTGCAACAAGGCAGGAGAACTCATTTCCTCTAAGGAAAGGGGTCCCCATAACTCCTAGGGGATGCATGGAGCCCCACATTGGACACTGAAACTAGTAGAAATACTGATGTGCCACAAAAAATAAAATAAAATAGAACACATGCTCAAAAGTGAGTGTACAAGGCAAAATATTACTTCTGCCAGAGGGTGTTATATTGGAACTAGGCCAGCAAGCAAGCCTCAGTAGGAAGTCTGCCTGCTTATATATCAAACCAAATGCAGGTCAGTCCTTCAATATGATTGGAAGACTTTGGGGTTACAATCTATAAGATTGACTAATTACAATATTGGGACAGGTAAAGTGAAGGGCGATGATTCAAATGGCTACAGTTGGAACCACTTAAGGCTATATTCTAAATATGAGTCACCAGACTTCCGAATTCTCACAAAAATGATATCCAGGGGAAAGACAGGTTTCCCAAAAGAACCTAAGAAATGCACTGAGCCTATACAAGCTGCTGGAGAAAGAGCTGAGCCAGACTGTCTCAGGAAAGCTCTGAGGTCCACTAGGAACTTGAGATGGCCCTGAATACCACTAGTACACTGGGGAAGGCATTAGCATAACTGTGACATTGGGAATGACCCTGAGTCCCACTGAAACCCTGGGCAAGGCACTGATGCCATTGAGACTATATGGAAGGCAGAAGCCTGTCAAAGAGTCTGGAGGAGGCCCTGAGTACCCTGTGGCCTTGGCAATGGTGCTGAGCTCCACTGAGAGCCTGGGAAGGAGGGAAGACCACTAAGGCTCTTGAGAAGTTCAGGCAGACAACTGTGCACCTGAGGAAGGCTCCCAGCCTCATTCAGACTCTGGAGAAGATCCTGCACACCACTGAGACAAGAGTGAAGGCACATAGCCCCTCTAAGACCCTTGTTGAGGTCTTTAGCCTCTTCTAAACACTGAGCAATAAGCCAAGGCCCAAGACGACCATGAGCATGTTCTTAAACAAGGCTGAGACTCTGGGGGGAGGCCTCGAACCCTCCTGAGTTTCTAGAGTAGGCCCTGAGATCTGCATAAATGATGGGTAGGCCATGAGCTCCCACTGACCCTGTGAAAGAGCCTGAGCCCCTCTGATACCCTGAAGAAGTCCCTGAGTATAAATAAGACTCTGTGGCAGGACCTGAGCACCACTGTGACCTTGGCAATGGTGCTGAGCCCCATTAAGTGCATGGAAAAAAGCGATGATACCACTAAGATGCTTGGGAAGGCAGTGCCCACAACTGTGACCCTGGGGAAGATCCTGAGCCTAAGTCTGTGGACAAAACTGTGAACACCACTGAGACAACAGTGAAGGCACTGAACACCTCAAATTCTTGTTAAGGCCATTAGCATCTCCTGCATACTATTGAAGTATCTGAGCCCATGAAGATCATGTGGACATTCTCAAGAGAAACTGAAATTCTAGAAAGGCACTAAACTCCACTGATTACTGGAAAGGCCCTGAACCTTCCTGAGACACTAGGTTAGTCCCTGAGTCCCCACTGACACTGGGAAAGACCCTGAGCTCCTCTGATACCCTGTAGAAGGCCCCGAGTGTCACTAAGATTCTGGGGCAGGCCCTGAGCATCGGTGTAACCTGTGAAGACTATAACTCCACTGGGTGCCTGGGAAGGAAATGACACCACTAAATGCTAAGACCTAGAGGACCATTACTTCAGAAACCCCAAGGGGCAATGGTGGATGAAAAAAAGATAAACAGACATACAGAGAAAAAGCTGGGGCCAGGTAGTTCTTCATTGCTTGGTGAGTGACAAATGACTCAGAGGTAGTTCAATATGTTTACTATATACATTTTTTCATCAAGAGTTATTCGTGACATGTTTCAGCAAAGCAGGCAATCTGAAGGACAGAGGACTGATGAGACATTAAAATTACCTTGTTATACTCAGGACTTTCTATCCCTGGGAGGTGGTGCCTGACCTCAAGATCACAATGATATAGTAGTTCACCCTCCCACATAGCTTCCTCTGGTCTGGTGTCACCATAGCAACTGGACCATCTTAACCTGCACTTTTACAAAAATGTTCCCAGCACAAAACACCCATGAGCAAATAAAAAAACCATGATTCAAATCACTGCTTTCCACAATTAAGATTCTGACAAAGGCACTGAGCAAAACCATGACCTTGGGGAAGTTTGTGAACCTTAATAAAACTCTGGAAAATGCCGTGAACACCACTGAGACAACAGTGAAGGCACTGAACACTTCAAATTCTTGTTAAGGACTTTAGATTCTACTACATACTATTGAGTCATCTGAGCACCATGAACATCATGTGGACATTCCCAAGAGACAATGAAATTCTGGGGAAGACCTTCAACCTGACTGATGCCCTGAAAAGGCCCTGAGCACAACAGGATATGCCATGAGACCACACCAGCCCTTGGAAAGAACCTGAGCCTTACTGATAGCCTGAAGAAGGCCCTGAGGGTCACTAAGACTCTGAGGCAGGCCCAAAGCATTACTCTGACCTGGGAAGACTACAGGTTCAGAGTACCTTGAGAGGCAAAGACACCACAAAAATCTGGAAGGCCCTGAGCGCCACTGTGACCCCGGGGAATACCCCGAGACCCAGTAAGACTCTGGGCTGGACCTGAACAAACTTTGACCCTAGAATTGAGACTGAACTCAATTGAGATCCTGGAAAAGTTTCTGAAGTTTACTGAGCAAAAACCCTGAAACCAATGTGTCCTTGAGAATGTGTGCTGTACACATAAAGACTGAGGGAATAGCACTGAAGATGACTGAGACAGTACAAAAGGCCCGACAAACAGTGAGAGCCTGGTAATTTCCTTGAATCACACTGAGGTCCTGGGCAAGGCCTTTGGCTCTTTGAAAACCTGAGGAACATCCTGAAAAACTTTGAGATGTTGGGAAGGTTGAAGAGCACCACTGAATGCCTGAGGATTGGGGGAGAACAGTAGGACTCTGGGGGAACACACTGAGCATAATATTATGACAGAAGCAGAACATGAAACCCACTGAGACCATGGAGAAGACCCCACAATCCACTTAATGAGCATAAGAGGCCATGAGAATCCTCAGTGACCTGGAAAAGCTGGGAATTTCAGTGACTGATTTAGAAAAGCCATGGACCACAATCAGACACCAGTGAAGGCCCTGAATGTGAACAGACATTTTTGAAGGCCCTTAAATAACACAAACAGGTGGAAAGCATCTAAACACCCCTGAAATACTATAGTCAACCCTGAGTCAATGAAATCCATGAGATTGTCCTGAAAATTTCTGATACACTGTGGAAGGGACTGAGGCCAACTAAAGAACAAGGGAAAGCTATAAGCTTCATTGTTGAGCTGGAAAAGCACAGACACAGAAGAATACATTGGAAAAGGTACAAATGTGACTTAGACACTGGTGGAGACCCGTAATCCCACTGAGAAGCTATTGAAGGCTTTTAGCCTCACAGACACTCTGGGGAAAAATCTGAGACCCAATCAAGTCTGAGATATCAAAAACAAAACAAAACAAAAAACAACCAACAATAACAACAACAGAAAAAAACACTAGAAAATTCCCTGATCTCTGAGAGCCATGGGGAAAAGTACTGAGCCCGACTGAGGAATTAGAGAAAACACTCGGCTTACACTAATTAACATGGGGTAACCCTGAATGTTGCTGACCGTGGGGAAAGACCTGAACACCCCATGAAAATGGGAATAAAACTGATTTCAATGACACACTGGGCAAGGAACTATTCACCATTGAGACACAAGTAAAGACCATTACTTTCCCAGAATACTGAGGAAGAATCTGAGCTCCACAAGATATTGGACAGTTCTTTTTTTTTTTTTTTTTTTTTTTAGGTTTTTTTTTATTGGTATTCACTTCAGTAACTTGAATCCATAGATATAAGCAGTAAATAACCAGAGAGTTACAAGTAAACACAGATTATACATGCAAATTTCTGTTCACAAAGGTCACATGTGCAGGTACATGAATTAGAAGCGTGCTTCTAGAATTATGGCCAAACTTTTAAAATGCAGAAATGTAAAAATTACATCTTGAAAATATGAAGAGATGGTCTACACACTTAGAAAATCAAAATATTGCTTATACCAGAGATGTATGACAGCTATAGGATTCAAGTGACAAGCAGTAGATCTCAAGAAATTAATACTGGTCAAAGAGAACGGGAATATTTTTACATTTCACTGAAAATACATCGACTACTAGAATACAAAACCTAGCAGGAACTCAGGGAAAAAAATTACAAAATCTAAAGCCAATTACTTAATATTTCTTATTACCTAAACAACAGCATGACATTAAAAGAAAACTGCACCTGCATCTGAATTGCCAATTTCACATGAGTTCTCTAAAAATGAAATGCAACCAAAACAGCTTCAAACTCCAAATGAAAAGTCTGCAAGGCTCAGATTAAAATGTGGAATGTTTCAGATGAAAGTAATAAAAATACAATTGGTTTTGTTCTTTATTGAATGGAATCAAAAATTGACATTTCTTTGAAACTTGGAACTAAATTTCTTTTATCTGAACGGTTCTATGTTATCTTTTACTTAGTGGTGCAAGTTGTCTTAATGTAGCTTACGGAGTCAGTCTCTACAAAGTACTTCTTCTGTCTGTTGCCATTCTGATGAAACAAAAACTATTCTTCATTAACTTAACCGTTATGTGTATTTTTTTTGCTATAACACTTAACACATGAACAGACATCTATTATTTTTCCACTAAAACAAAAGAGTACAATAGTTTTCTTCTAACTATCAGTATTGTATTTAAAAAAGGTTAACGTTAAAAACAAAGAACCATTGTTTTCTTTGAAATTAAGCTTCTTGAACATATTAAGCCTCCTTCTTCTGTCTGCGTTCTTCTGCCAATTTATTCAGAAATTTCTTTAATTTCTGATAATGAGGAAGGCAATGAGTATTCTTTGCAACTTCTTCATTTGTATAAAAGAGTGAACACAGCTTACAGTAAAACCCTGTTTTAGGTCTCACATAGTCTATACCAACAGGAACATCGGGCTGATATGGTCAGTTCTGTACTCGTCTGGGATTGTACAGTCTTCCTTGCTCTCATCACTTTGGCCATCTGCATTCTCACTTGTATCTTTGTTGGGGTCATCAGCAGTCTCGGCAGATTCAGCACCTGGTTCTGTATTTTCCTCATTTTTTATTCCATTTTCCATCGCTGCTTCATTTTCTTGATCGAGTTCCTCAATCTTGTCCACCTTTTTAAGCTTTTTCTTTGCTGCTGCTGACGCACTGGCATTTGCATCTTTTTTTACAGCTTTATCTGAAGGCTCCTTTTCCCCGTCAGAAATCACTTCACCTACATTAGCAAGATCGGTCTCATCTCCCACAGAACTGCCACTTTCTACAAGTGCTGCTGCTGCTTCTTCATCTACCAGTAGCTCATCTTCAGATTCCAGGAGCATGTTAGGTTCCTGTTGTCTGGTCATCTTTGTATCTTTCTCACCGTCTTCACCTGACTTCCCTTCTTGTTCTTTACCTTCGGTTGGACTTTCAGTCTTCTGAGAACCATCAGTTTTAGATTTCTCATCACTTGGAGATTCTTTGCCATCTGGAGAATAAGATCTTTTTCGGGATTTGTCTTTTTTCAGTAAGTCGATGCCTCTGTTGGGAATCCTCAGTACCAGTGTTTTATATTTCTCAGAGAGGTCGACCTTAACACAGCTCCCCTGAAACCAAAGGGCTCTTTTCAGACAATGGTCCACCATTGCCGCTGCATCTTCTCTGGTCTCCATCTCAAGGAAGGCCTGACTTTTCATCCTCATCAATATGTGATTCTTTATTTTCCCATAAGGTTCAGCAAGTTTAAGGACTGCACTGTCAGAATAGCCAGAAAGGGGCAAATTGCTGAGATGTATCACACGTCCAAGCTCTTGCTTTTGATCAAACTTCTGATCTGGCTTCCCTTCAGGTTTCTTTATTCTTTTATACTTCTGGGATAAATGAACTCTCACTGGTTTGCCAAATACTAATGCTGGTGTGGTTGTATAATAATCCACTGCAGCCTGAGCATCTTCTGTTGTTGCCATTTCAATGAATGCCTCATTAATTTTATTTAGAATCAGATGATTTGAAATGACTCCGAAAGGTTCCACCAGCTGCAACAGGTGATATCTCAAGTTTTTCCCACGCTGAAAATCCATGATGTGAACAACCCGGCTAGTTTCCACTCTGCCTTTTTGCATGTGTCTTGGTCCTTGAAGATTCCCATTTCCAGCACCCAGATTTCCTCTTGGTCCAACTGCTGGTCCCCCAAGATGAAAGGAGGGGGGTGGAGGTCCCAGAATTCCTGGTGCTGGATTCGTAGACTGCTGGAGCATGAATGGATCACCCATTGCGTGTCCTGTATCATTGTCAGGATTCCATTCTGGGTAGATTTCAAGAAGAAGCTAGCATCGGCGACTGTGACTTGCTCCATTGATATGTTGACTCCACTCCTTAGGGAAAGGGAGAGGGAAAAGGAGAGGTACCTCTCTCCCAGCGAGCGGGACGCGGAGGCTCCCACAATTCCCTGCAGCAACGGCGCTGGTAAGAGGTGGCGGCAGCGGCTGCAGCCCAAGAACTCTGGACAGTTCTTAAATACAGGGGAGGCCCTAGTCACCATTAAGACACTTGAGAAGGCCCTGACTCACAATCAAATTCTAGGCAAAATGCTGAGCACCACTGTGATGTTGGGAATGGCATTAGGCTCCACAGAGACCTTGGGCAAGGCTTTGGGACTCAGTGAGAAACCCTGAAAGGCCTTGAACCCAGTGTTTCATTGGGGAAGATTCAGAACCTTGGTCTGAGGCTGCAAGAAACACTGAACATTTCTGAGACTCTGAGAATAGCACTGAGCCTCAAGGAGAAGAGAGGATGGCTCTGTAATGGAGTGGTTCCCTGGAAAATGCAATAAAACCTAAGGTCCTAAGACCTTGGGGAAGGCCCTGATCACACGGGGACCTTGGGAATGGTGCTGAGCTGCACAGAGAGCCTGGGAAGGCAATGAGATCACTAAGAATCTTGGGAAGATGGTGAATAATTCTGTCAACCTAAGGAGGGCCATTAACCTTCCAAAGACTCTGAAGCAGATTTGGAACAGGATTGAGACAACTGTGAATAAACTTAACCATTCTGAGGCTCTTGCAGAGGCCTAAAGCTCTTCTAAACACTGGGGAAAATTCCAAGCACAAAAAAGACCATAAGGAACTTTAAAAGAAGACAGAAATTGTGTGGAAGATTTTTAGCCCTACTGATAATCTAGATAGGATCTGAGCCCCCATGACACTGGAAAAAAACCCTGATCCCCTTAGATACTCTGGTGAAGGTCAAGAGTGTCAGTAAGGCACAGAGCCAGGACTTAAGCATTGGTGTAAACAGGGAGAGTATATAATTTTACTGGGTGCCTGAGAAGACAAAGACACCACTAAGTATCAGGAAAAGACGCTGGGCACCACTGTGACACTGAGAAATACATTGAGATTAAGTAGGACTCTGGGTTGGGCCTGAGAAAATCTATCTGGGATGCTGGGTGACAGTGCACCCCACTGAGAAACTGGGAAAGGTGCTGTGATTAACTGAGACCCTGGAAAAAACCCTGAACCCAGTGTATCTTTGGGGAACTCTCTAATCCCAGATGAGATTCTAGGAATAGTAGTGAATGTGACTGAGACACTGTAAAAGGACCTGAGAACCTGAGATTCTGGTAATGACCATGAGTCCCACTGAGGTAGTGGGAAGTGAGAAGAACATTGACCTGAAAAAACTAGGAAACATTGTGGAGCACACTAAGAAGCTGGGAAGATTCCAGAACTCCAACACATGCCCAAGAATGGGACTAAAAACCCTCAGACTCTGGGGAAAAATGGTGAGTTTGACTGTGAGACTGGAAAAGACCATGAAACTGACTGAGACCCTGGGAAAGCTACCAGAATCCACAGAATCAGTAAGAGAGACCATGAGCCTGCTTCATGACCTGGAAAGGTCCTAAATCCCAGCATTCCATGGGGAAACACCCTGAAATCCAATTAGACTCCAGCGGAGACCCTGAATGCTAAGAGAAATGTTGAAGGTTTTAAATTACACAAACTCACATAAAGCATCAGAATATCCTTGAAATACTATGGATAGCCCTATGTCACATCAAAACCTGGTGATGGTGTGAGATGAACTGCCACACTCTACAAGACACAAAGTCCTACTAAAGAAAATGGGAAAGGATTGAGCTGCATAGTGACACTAGTAGTCCCTGGAAAAGGTACAACCCCTTTTAGAGCCTGGTGGATGCAGTGACCCCATGAGAAGCTTTAACCATCATGTAAACTCACAGAAGCTCTGGGGAAAATTCTGAGACCACATCATCTCTGAGATCTCATGAAAGATCTCAGAGGATTCTCTGAGGCCCTGTGAGGCATGGGGGACAGCACTGAGGCAGAATGAGACAGCAGAGAAAGACCTGTGCTCACACAACCAACATGGGCTGGTTCTGACAGTGACAGAGTGGGGAAGGCCCTGAGCACCACTATGACAACGGAATGTCCATGACTTTCAATGGCACACTGGGTAAGGCACTAGTTTCCATTGAGACACAAGAGAAGAACATTATTTTCCCAGAATTCTGTAGAAGAATCCAAGAAGCACTGGATATTTTGCAGAGTCCTTTACCCCACTGAAAGTAGAAGGTAGGTCCTAGGCATCACTACACCCCATGAGAGAAAATGGACAAAATAATCACTGAGAAAGAGGCTGAGTACCACTCTGATGGTAGGAACTGACTGTACTTAGGTCCACAGAGACCCTGGGGATACCTTGGGATCCATAACAATCCCTGAAAATTCTAGAACTCGGTGCTTCCTTGGGGATGATTTAGAGTCTCATTGCAAAACGAGAATTTGCACTGAGCATCACTGAGAATCTGAGAATATCTCTGAGTCTCATGAAGAAGCTGCAAAATCTTGAAAAAGAAGTAGAGTCTAAGCATGGCTTCTTCTGAGAGTCCCTGGAAAAAAACAGGTGGAGCTATTGAGAAGCTCAGCAATGTACTGAGTACCTGGTGAACTTGAAAATGGTAGAGAGATTCACTGAAAAGCAGGGAAAGCAATGATAGCACTGAGACCACTGGGGAGGTTGAGCATCTTCCTGTCCACCTAACAAAGGCCCTTAGCTTTCCCACAAATCTGAATTCGATTTGGTACCACATGGAGGCAACAGCAAGTGAACATAAGCACTCTGAGACTCTTGGGAGTCATTGAGGCTCTTGTAGCAACTGTGCAATAATCTGAGCACCACAAAGACCATGTGCACCTTGTCAACAAGACTGAAATTCTGGGGCAGGCCTGGTATCCTCCTTAGACTCTGGGGTTGGCTCTGAGCCCCCCTGACAATGGGAATGTCCCTGAATCCTCTGACACCCTGAGGAAGGCCCTGAGTGTCACTTAGTCCCTGGGGCACGCCCTGAGCACTGGTGTAACCTGGGAAGCCTGCAGCTTCACTGAGTTAATGGGAAAGCAAGGACATCACTAAGACTCTGGAGAAGGCCCTGGGCACCCTGTGATCCTGGCTAAAGTCTTAAGCCTCACTAAGACACTGGCATGACCCTGAGCAACATGGGGACACTGGGAATGAAGCAGAACTTCAATGAGGACATAGGAAAAGTGCTGAGATGTACTGAGACCCTGACAGAACCCTGAACACAGGTTGTCCTTGGGGAACTATCTAATGGGTGCTGAGTCTCTGGGAATAGCAGGAAACATTAGTGAATGTTGGCAACATGAAATGGAAAAGGCTTATCTTGCCTCTGTGAGAGGCTCTCGGGGCTCAGCACACTAAGTCTAGATACTGTGGTTGGCCCAGTAACCACACCTAGCCCCATTGCTATGGTAACCTAGCCCCTCTTTCATCCTTTGCATGTTCCTTTCCTCTTGTTTTCCTGCCAGTGACCTTTTAACTTATTGGTTATGATCCCTGCATATGTGTGAGCCCATTACGCCATATAACTCCCAGATATATTCTGCCCAGTGACTGACAATATAAGCCTACCTATGTAAAGTAGAATGAGTTCTCTGAAACTGGGTCCAGAGGTCTTTGTTTGACTCCATCACCACACCCTTCTCACTTGTTCGTTGGGTCCTGTCTGGACCAAGAGACCCATGTTTGGTGGTCCAAACAGGGTCCTGATGTAAGCAGTTAAGTGCGGGTATTGGACTCCCTGGGAATTAGGGGAAGTATGGGCAATTTACCATCCTCCGCGAAGCACTAGCAGCTGCAACTGTGAGTACCCTTCTTAGTATGAGAGGACTAACACTGATAAAAAGGAAGCACAAAAATTTTGGGACATAGTACTGGACCTTAATCCTTGGGTTAAATCTGCTTATGTGTTTGATCCAGAGATATGGGACAGAATCATGGTTAATGCTAGACAAGAAGAGGTCAGATGAGAATATTGCCAACCTCTAAATGTTTTCCCCATCATCACAGCCAACAAACAATCTTTGGGGCCCCATGGGTCTGATCCTTTTCAGGTTATGGCTGCACTAGCAGCAGAAATAGGGAGTCAAGAGAGGAAACAAAATGAAAAAGAGAGTAAGCTTACCGTAACATCAAAGGCAGAGGCTCAACCTCTTGATGCACAACAAGAAGAGAAAGGAGCTAAAACAGGGATAGTTAAGCCAAAGAAGATTTACTCCTCACTATCTCATGGAGCAATTACAGATAGATGAAGAGAAACTGGACAACCTTAACAGTCCCCAGCTGTCTTGATCAGGACCCCCTGCATGGTCAGAGTCTAATCCTTTCTCTGAACAATGCACATGGGAGCTGTTCTTACCACCGATGACAAGGCCTTCTATGAAGATATTATAGACGGAGACCTATATAATCTAAACTTAAGAGGGTTTAAAGAAAAACACCCCCAATTCTAAGGACCGCTGTTTAGTTATTACCTTCCATTAAACTACGATGACATCATGAAGAGCCTATCTGAATTGAACAGCAGCCTATAAATAAAGAAATTGCTACATTTAAAGTCTTTGGCAAAGGAGCAATCGGAAGGTGGACATATAGAACCCTCTACCATTCCATATAATACTCCCATTTTTATCATAGAAAAGATAACAAAAGGAGAATTCAGGCTTCTCCATGACCTCAGAGGTATTAATGCTGTTTTGAAAAAGTGGGCATTACACAGCCCAATTTATCAAGGGTTACCAATTTACCCACAGGTCATCTTAGAATTTTAGACATTAAAGAATGCTTTTTCAGTAGTTCAAGTTTGGATGTAATCCCCAATAAACAACAGGTGCTTTGGAGAGACAAGCTTTTGGGGTCCCCCCAGTATCTAGAACTTCTAGCTATCCATACAGCTTTAAATCATTTTCTGCAACCCATTAACCTATTTTCAGATAGCCAATATTGTGCCTAGTTAATTTCCCAACTTGCTTATGCTTATTGCAAGCTAACCAAACCACTGGATATTTTGATTGCTAGCAGCCAGACTACGCTAGAAGCAAGAAGATGCCCTCTTTTTATTCAACATATCAGGGCACATTCCGGTTTACCCAGACCATTAGTGGATATCAATAAAATAGTGGATCAACTCACTTGGCCCATACAGGCCATGACAGTAACTGAACAAGCCCACCAGCTACATACACTTCTCCACCAGTCCACCCAGAGTCTCCACAGGCTGTTCCAAGTCCTTTCTAAGGAAACTAACAAACAATTGGTTAGGGAACATGAAAAGTGTGCTCCCTTCCTTCCCATTGGGCCCCTATATCCCTCAGGAGTAAACCCTTATGGGCTAAAATCTAATGCTCTTTGGCAAATGGATGTCACCCATTATTCTCCTTTTGGCAAGCATAAATATATACATGTAACCACTGATACCTATTCAGGCTTTGTTGTGGTTACTCCTTCCACTAGAGAAACCACTGAAAAGATGATCTCTCATTTGCTTAGGTGTTTTGGGATCATGTGAGTCCCTTTTTTCTATTAAAACTGATACTGGCCCGGCCCATATAAGCAAAACCTTTGAAGAATTCTGCTCAGTTTGGCACATAAAGCAAGTGACTGGATTACCTTATAACCCCCAAGCTCAAGGCATAGTGGAGTGCATTCATAATGAACTTTAAACAATGCTTCAAAAACAGAAGGAGGTATGAAAAATGGTGGAATAAGACAGACATCATTACCCTATGTACATGTATGATTACACAAATGGTATGAATCTACATTGTGCACACCATAGAAATAAAAAGACGTACCCCATCTGTGTACAATGAATCAAAATGTAGTCTAAAAATAAAAATAAATAATTAAAAAGTAAACAGAATGGGGAGAGCTATACTAGCTCCCACATGATGCCATACATTATGCTTTACTTACTTAAATTTTCTTACCACATCAACATTTTCAGAAGAAACAGCAGCTCATAAACATTGGGCTCCCCTCACAGGGCCCTCTTATTTGCCTATGGTTTTATGGGAGGACCCCGTAACCAATGTTTGGTAAGGTCCAGGGCGTCTCCTAACAGTGGGTCAAGGGTTTGCTTATGTCTTTCCAGAGGAAGAGCCTCAACCTGTCGGGGTACCTGCTATAAATGTCAAGCCCTCAACCCCTCAAACTTCCGACAAAGAAGATGAAAGAACTGTCATTAGAAGAGTGACCCCACAGACACAGGACTTGGCAACAGAGACAAGTCTCACATCAAGTAACCTGGGGAGACCTTACAGGCTAGTTGAGCAAGCTATCAGAATGGCCCTCACCCAGCGGGGCCTTATTCCAGGGCCCACGATGGTAGTGTTGTGAGAGGCTTGAGCAGCAAACAGTGAAGCTGACCATCAGAAAAATTGGGTCTTGATCACCAGACCACCACTTTTGGCAGTAGCAAATTGGGAAGGAGCATTGAGGTTCTTCTCTAATGACTCAAGTATCATTGACCTTGAACTAAGTATGACATTGACTATGTACAATGAATACTAGCATTCCATTGCCTACCAGACCTACTTGTTTCTCAGACACCACAATGACACCTAGAATTCAAACTCTCCTCTTTGCTTCTCCCTTGCTGAAGAGACTATTGTAGATAAATGTAGCTCCTCCTATGCTGGTTTAACCTTATCCGATCTAAGGATCATAGTTAATAAGACCAATGCCCATAAGGCCCTATGGTTTATGCAAAAAGCTTTTGTTGCCTAGCTGCCCAAAAACTCTTTTTTGATTACCCCCCTCAGATAATAACTCCATACCTTGGAATCAATGCATTACTCCCATGCCTTATCTCTTAAATAGTAGAAACATTTCTGGATCATATCAACATCTGTGTGCCTAGTTGAGTGCAGCCCCCTGGGATATAACAGATACACTCCAAAATCACCAGGAATAGTCTGAAAAAGTTCCTTGTACTCATAACTCTTCCTGCTGGCTTTCTAATTGCTTAAATCCTGCTGCAAATGCTAGACATGAGTTTATTCTTAGAATTCCTCCTGCCATATGGCTTCTGGTGGACATGTCCTGAGAATAGAAGAGTCCATGGGACATGGAGGTGAAGAACCTTCTGAGTGAAATCCTGCGTTGCACCAGGTGCGCCATTGACTTCATTGCAGGGGTGAGTGCCTTGGCGTCCGCCATAGCTACCACAGCCACTGCCACTGTCACGCTCACTGAAAGCATTCAAACTGCAGAGACTGTAAATAATCTATCCACTGTCACAGCAGAAGCCTTTGCCATTCAAAATGACTTAAATAAGCTGTCCCATGCAGTCCTTACTAGTTATCCAACAAGAGTTGGATCTCCATCAACAGCAGTTAGATATCTTCTTTATGTTTAAAAGGCTTACCGATGACACTGATTTTTAAAGCACTTGTGTTACCCAGTTTTGTCATTGAATATATAACCTTAAATTTTCACCATTTCTCCAAGTATATCCAGGGTGCTTGGGATGCTGATTTTGTGAGTACTATGCATAATCTCACCAAAGTCATTGTTAAAATTAATGAAACTAAATTGTCTATCATGGAAGTCTCCACATTCTTTCAAGGCTTAACTGAACATTGGAAAAACTTACTTTCTACACTTGTATCCCCCTATAATATTATCACAATAGTATTGCTTATAATCCTGTTCATTGTATTTGACTGTGTCATTAGACAGTTATGCAGAAAAATAGCTACCCTGGAATGCAAAAGAGTCATGCTAGCTGAGGTTCTGGCAGATACAGAGTGGGGAGGTGTTGGGAACATGAAATGGAGGAGGCTTATGCTGCCTCCATGAGAGGCTCTCAGGGCTCAGCACACTGAGCCCAGATACTGTGGGTGGCACACCAACCACACCTAGCCCATCGCTATGGTAACCTAGCCCCTCTTTTCATCCTCAGCATGTTCCTTTCCTCTTATCTTTCTGCCAGTGCCCTTTTAGCCCATTGGTTATGATCCCTGCACATGTTGCCAATCGATTGTGCCATACAACTCTCAGACATATTCTGACCAGCAAGTGCTTGACAAGATAAGCCTGCCTATGGAACAATGAATTAGATCGAGTTCTCCGAAACTCGTCTCCAGAGGTCCTTCCTTGACTCCATTGCCACACCCTCCTCAGCTGTTTGGTGGGTCCCGGCTGGACTGAGAGACACACAAGTGAAACACTGCAAGAGGCCCTGACAAGAACTGTGATACTGGTAATGAACATGAGTCCTTAAGTCCTAAGAAAGAACTTTGGACCTTAGAACACATGGGGAACATCCTAAGTGACACAGAGATGCTGGGAAAGTCCAAGAGACACCACAAACATTCTGGGGTGCACCCTGGCAATGGAGCAGAACCTAAAACCTGCTGAGACCCTGGGCAAGGTCTTGCATTCTGCAGAATGAGTAAGAGAGGACATGAGCCACCTTAGTGACCTGGAAATGGCCACACATAACCAATGGTACACAGGGAAAAGCCTTGAATCCCAATCAGACACTAGAAGAGGCTCAGAATGCCAAGAGACAATTCTGAAGGACTACCAACCACACAACCAATGGAAAGCATCCAAACACACTAGAAACACTATGGACAGCCATGAGACCCACTGAAATGCTGGAGATGATCTTGAGCACATTGATACATGGTGGTGGGCACTGAGGCCCAAAGCAGAACTTGTGAAAACCATGGTCTTCATTGTCAAGCTGGAAAAGCACTGAGACACAACAAAACACTGATTAAGGTTGACAACACCACATAATATACCCTGGTGGAGGCCCTGAAGCCCACTGAGATGCTATGGAACCCTTTAGCATCACAGAAGCTCTGGGGAATTATTAGAGGCTGCCAAATACCTGAGATCACAGAGAAGACCCCTGAGGATTCCCTGAGTCACTGTAAATCATTGGGGAAAATACTGAGCCAGACTGAGGACCAGGAGTAAACCCTCCACATATACTAATAAGCATGTCATGGCCTTGAGTTCTGCTGGAACAGCAGGGCAGGCCCCAAGCACCACTATGACAACAGGAATGTCCCTGAGTTTTCAGGACACACTGAGCAAGGCACTGTTCCCCAAGGAGACACTAGGGAAGGGCATTATCTTCTCAGAGTCCTGAGGAAGAATCTGAGCTACACTAGATATTTAACAGAGTCTGTAAATAAATGAAAGTGTAGGGGAGGTCCTAGACCCAACTAAGACACCTGGGAAGGTGCTGACTCACAGTCCCACTTTGGGAAAAATGCTGAGCACAACTCTGGGAATGGCACTTAGTTCCACAGAGACCTTGGGCAAGGTTTTGGGATTCAGTGAGATTCCCTGAAAGGCCTTGAACCCACTGTTACCTTGGAGAAGATTCAGAACTTTGATGCTGCAAAAAACATTGCACATCTCTGAGACTCTGAGAATAGCACTGAGCATCATGGAGAACCTGTAAAGAACCCCGAAATAAAGGAGACTCTGAGGATGGCTCTGCAATGGGGTGATCCCCTGGAAAGGGCAAGGAGACCTCCTGAGACCTTCAGGAAGACCCTGATCACATGGTGACCTTGGGAATGGTGCTGAGCTGCATGGAGAGCCTGGCCAGGCAATGAGAAATCTAGGACTCTTGGGAAGGTGGTTCATGTATTGGTCAATCTAAGCAAGGTCACTGTACTTCCTAAGAGACTGAAGAAGATTGGCAGAAGTGTGGATGACTTTAACCCCACCAAGACTCATGTTAATGCCTTTTATCTCCTGTAAATAATGGACAAAATTCCAAAGAGCAGGAAGACCATGTTGAAGTTTAAAAAAAGACTGAAATACTGTGGAATTCCTTTAGCCCCCCAAGACTCCAGGGTAAGCTCTGAGCCTCACTGACACTGGGAAAGACCCTGAGCCCATGTATTACCAAGAAAAAAGCCATGAGTTCCATACTACTCTGGGACAGTTTGAAAGCATCCATATATCCTGGGAAGACTATGGCCTCACTGAGGCCCTGGGAAAGCAATGCGACTACTGAGAATCTGAAGAAGGCCCTGGGCACCATGGTGTCAATTGGGAATACTTTGAGAATCAGTACAATCTGGGTTGGGCCTGAGCAAGTCTGTGAATGACGTGGTGGCACTCTGTGAGAAACTGGGAAATGTGCTGTGATTAACTAAGACCCTGGAAAAATACCTGAAACCTGAAAAGTGAAAAGCGCCTAGAAAAACCACTCCGGACTCATAACTCATGCAAGAGATTTTATGAGGCAGACAGTGTCTGCCCTGAAGAGAGAGAGAAGGGGGGGGTGGTGCAGGGAGATTCTCTTAAGTAATTGAATTTCATGGGCTAACAATAATCAGACCAATTGCTGAGTAGTTTAAATTCACGGGCTAGGGAGTTAAAGTTCACGGACTAGGGATCAGGCCAATAGCTGCAGTGGCTATCTAGGATCACAGACTGATACCTGGGTGCTGTCATTCCCTCCTTGCCTCCCCCCACAGGCATGTCCTGTACCCAACTGCCCAGGAAGGAGCCCCATATGGTCATAAGGTGTGCTGGTCACTGATCAGCGCACTGGTCAGTACACTGGTCATAGGCAGCCCAAGGTCCAAGGCAGGACCCAAACTGCAGGGAAAACCTAGTGCCCACCTGCTGCCTACTGCAGTGAGTAGACACCCTGTGTGGTCACCGAGACAGAGCAATGTACTGGCAGCTGCGGACTTGCCATGCTGCATCCGCCCACTGAATATTATAAACCCAGAGTGTCTTTGGGACCTGTCTACACACAGCTGAGACTCTGGGAATAGCAATGAACATTACTGAGACATTGTAAAAGGCCCTGAGGTAAACTGAGTTCCTGGTAATGACCATGAGTACCACTGTGGCCCTGGAAAGAGACATGGTTTTTGGAAAAACTGTGAAGCACACTGAGAAGCTTGCAAGAACCCAGAGCCCCACTGCATACACAAGAATGGCACAGAGAACACTCATGTTCTGCGGGAAAACACTCATGTGAAAATGACTGTGAGACTGGAGGAGATCATGAAACCCACTGAGACCCTGAGAAAGGTGCAAGAATCCACTGAATCAGTAACTGGCCATTAGCACACTTCATGACCTGGAAAAGTCCCAAATTCCAGCATTCCTTGAGGAAACACCCTGAACACCAGTTATATACCAGTGGAGATCCTGAATGCCAAGAGATATTATGAAGACCATTAAATTACACAAAGTCATGGAAAGCATCAGCGCTTCCATGAAATACTATGGATAGCCTTGTGTCGCATGGAACTCTGGTGGTGGTGAGAGATGTACTGACACACTCTGGAAGGCACAAAGTCCAACTAAAGAATATGGTAGAAGCATGAGCTGCATTGTGAGCTTAAATATTCCAGAGACACTAGTAGTCTCTGGGAAAGGTGCAAACCCACTTAGAGCCTGGTGCATGCCCTGACCCCATAAGAAGCTACAACTGTCATGTAAACTCACAGAAGCTCCAAGGAATATTCTGTGACCCCATCATCCCTGAGATCTCACAAAAGATCTCAGAGGATTCTCTGAGGCCCTGTGAGGCATGGGGGACAGCACTGAGGCAGAATGAGACAGCAGAGAAACATGGGCTGGTTCTGACAGTGACACAGTGGGGAAGGCCCTCAGTACCACTATGACAACAGAATGTCCATGACTTTCAATGGCACACTGGGTAAGGCACTAGTTTCCATTGAGACACAAGAGAAGAACATTATTTTCCCAGAATTCTGTGGAAGAATCCAAGCAGCACTGGATACTGGGCAGAATCCTTAACTCCAGTCTAAGTGGAAGGTAGGCCCTAGACATCATGGCACCCCATGAGAAAAAACTGACAAAATAAACACTGGGGAAGATGCTGAGCACCACTCTGATGGTAGGAACTGTGTTTAGATCCACAGAGACCCTGGGGATACCCTGCAATTCCATAACAATCCCTGAAAATTCTAGAACTCAGTGCTTCCTTGGGGATGATTTGGAGCTCACTGCAAAACACGAAGAAACAATGAACATCACTGAGGATCTGAGAGTGTCTCAGAGCCACATGGATAAGTTGCAAAATCCTGAAAAGGACGTGAAGTCTATGCATGGCTCTTACATTCCAAGAGTCCCTGGAGAAAAGCAGGTACACCCATTGAGAAGCTCAGCTATGTCCTGAGCACCTGTTGAACTTGGGAATGGTAGTGAGATTCACTGAAAAGCAGGGAAAGCAATGATAGCACTGAGACCACTGGGAAGGTTGAGCATCTTCCTGTCCACCTAACAAAGGCCCTTAGCTTTCCCACAAATCTGAATTCGATTTGGAACCACATGGAGGCAACAGCAAGTGAACATAAGCACTCTGAGACTCTTGGGAGTCATTGAGGCTCTTGTAGCAACTGTGCAATAATCTGAGCACCACAAAGACCATGTGCACCTTGTCAACAAGATTGAAATTCTGGGGCAGGCCTGGTATCCTCCTTAGACTCTGGGGTTGGCTCTGAGCCCCCCTGACAATGGGAATGTCCCTGAATCCTCTGACACCCTGAGGAAGGCCCTGAGTGTCACTTAGTCCCTGGGGCACGCCCTGAGCACTGGTGTAACCTGGGAAGCCTGCAGCTTCACTGAGTTAATGGGAAAGCAAGGACATCACTAAGACTCTGGAGAAGGCCCTGGGCACCCTGTGATCCTGGCTAAAGTCTTAAGCCTCACTAAGACACTGGCATGACCCTGAGCAACATGGGGACACTGGGAATGAAGCAGAACTTCAATGAGGACATAGGAAAAGTGCTGAGATGTACTGAGACCCTGTCAGAACCCTGAACACAGGTTGTCCTTGGGGAACTATCTAATGGGTGCTGAGTCTCTGGGAATAGCAGGAAACATGAGTGAGGCACTGCCAGAATCCCTGACAAGAACTGTGATCCTGGTATTGGCCATGAGTCCCACTGAGGACCTGGGTAAGGCCTTCACCTTTGCAAGACATGGGGAATATCCTGAATGACACAGAGATGCTGGGAAAGTTCAAGAGACACCACTAAGGCCCTGAGGGTGCACCCTGAGAAAGATCCTGGAATGGAGCAGATCCGGAAACCCACTGAGACCCTGGGCAAGGCCACACATTCTAGTGAATGAGTAAGAGAGGCCATGAGCCATCTTCATGACCTGGAAAATCCTTGAATTTCAGTTATCAGGGAAATGCTGTGAACCCCACTTAGACACCAGTGAAGGCTCACAATGCCAAGAGGCAATTTTGAAGGCCCTTAAATCACACAAACCTATGGAAAGTATCTGAACACACCTGCAATACTATGGACAGTCATGAGTCACACTGAAATCCTGGAGATGGTCTTGAGAAGTCTTGATACCCTGTGGAAGCCACTGAGGTCCACTAAAGAACAAGGAAAACCATGAGCTTTATTGTTGAGCTGGAAAAGCACTGAAAAACAAGGAGGAACTAGGAGTAGTCCAAAACCCCATTTAGACCCTGTTGAAGGCCCCAAACCCACTGAGAACCTCTTGAAGCCTCTAAGACTCACAGAAGTTCTTGGGAAAAATCTGAGATCCAATCATACCTGAGATCACACAAAGATCCTAGAAGATTCCCTGACCCCTATACACCATTGGGGAGAGCACTGAACGAGACTGAGACCCTAGAGAAAAACCTGAGCTTATGCTAAGAAACTTGTGGTAACTCTGTGTGGTGGTGACACAGTGGGGAAAGCCCTGAGCACCACTATGACAGCAGAAATGTTCCTAAATTGAAAGACATAATGGGCAAGGCACTATTCCCCATTGAGACACTAGCGAGGCCCAGAATGCCATGGAAGATTCTAAGCATACTACATATTGTGCAGAATTCTCAAACCAACTGTAAGAATAGGCCTCACTAAGACTTATGGGAAGGCCATGCACCACTGTGATGCTGGAAATGGCACTCTGACCATAGCTCTGAAATGCAGTGAGAAAACCTGAATGACCCTGAACCCAGTTTCACTGCAAGGTTGGAAGAAGCTGTGAGCATCACTGAGTCTCCGAGAAAAGCACTGAGCCTCACAGAGAATCTGGAAAAGATCCTGAGAAAGAAGGAGACTCTGAGGATTGCTCTGAAATTCAGTGAGATCCTGGAATAGGCAATGAGACTGATTGAGACCCTGGGGAAGGCCCTGAGTACATAGTGACCTTGGGATTGGTGTTGACCCTGCCCTGAAAACCTGGGAAGGCAATGAGAACACTAGGGCTCTTGGGAAGGTCATGCATCCATCTCTCTATCTTAGGAAGATTGAGGAAGATTTTGAACACCATTGAGACAACAGTGAATGAACTTAAGCACCCTGAGATTCTTGTTGAGGCCTTTAGCTCCTTCTAAATACTGGGAAATAATCTGAGTAACCCAAAAATCATGTGGAGCTTGATAAACAACACTGAAATTCTGGAAAAGGTCTTGAGCTCTCCTCAAACTCAGGTTGACCCTGAGTTCCACTGCTACTGGGGAAGACCCTGAGAACTGTCAAAACCCTGAAGAAGGCCCTGAGTATCACTATGACTCGGGGGCAGGCCCAGAGCATCAGTGTAACCTGGGAAGACTGCAGCTTCACTGAGTGAATGGGAAAGCAGTGATACCACTAAGACTCTGGAGAAGGCTATAGGTACCACTATGATCCTGGGGAGTGCACTGAGGCTCAGAAAGACTCCAGGGTGGCCTAGAGCAACACTGAGATCATGGGAATAACAATGCACTACACTGAGAACCTGGGACAAGTGGTGAGGTTTACTGAGACTCTAATAAAAATCCTGAACCTAGTGTGTCCTTGAGGAACTATCTAAGCACAGCTCAAACACTGGGAATAACCCTGATCTTGACTGAGACACTGCAAAATGCTCTGAGATAAACTGGGAGCCCAGAAATGGCTATGAGTCCCACTGGGATCTTGAGAAAGGCCTTTGGCTACTTGAAAACTTGGGAAACATCCTGAACCACTCTGAGGTCCTGCAATTATCCAAGAATTCCAGTGAATGCTTGATAAAGGGAAGGAGAACTCAGAATATAGGGGAACACCCTGAGCATGACTGTGAAACTGGAGGAGACCATAAAAACCACTGAGACCTTGGGCAAGGCCCCACAATCCATTGAATCCGGAGGAGAGGCCATGCACCTCAGTGACCTGGACAAGCACTGAATTCCAGTGATACATTGGGAAAAGTCCTGAACCACAATGATACAACAGTGAAGGCCCTGAAAGCCAAGAGATACTTGTGAAGGCCCTTAAATCAAACAAACTTATGGAAAGCATCTAAACACTCTTGAAATACTACAGACTGCTGTGAGTCACACCAAAGTACTGAAGATGGTCCTGAGAACTACGGATACATTGTGGAATGCACTGGGAGCCACAAAAGAACATGGGAAAGCCATAATCTCAATTTTTGAACTGAAAGCACTGAGACACAAGGAGACTCTGGGAAAGGTCCACAAACCCACTTAGACTCCAGTGGAGGCCCAAAACCACACTGAAAAGCTGTTGAAGGCCATTAGCCTCAGAGAAGCTCTCAGGGGAAATCTGAGGCTCCATCATGCTGTGATCACAAAAAAAACCCTAGAGGATTCCTTGAGGCCCTGTAAGCCAATGAGGAAAGCACTGAGCCAGATTGAGGCCCTGGAGAAAATCCTCAGCTTAAACTAATAAACATGGTATGGCCCTGAGTGCTGCTGACACAGTGGGGAAGGCCCTGAGCACTGCTATGACTATGGGATTGTCCCTGAATTTCAGTGACACACTGGGCAAGGCACTCTGAGATACTAGTGAAGGCAATTACTTTCTCAGAATACTCTGGAAGAATCTAAGCACCACTAGATGTAGTTTAGAGTTCTTAAAACACTGAAATTATAGGGTAGGCCCAGGCATCACTAAGAATATTGGAAGGCCCTGACATAAAACAAAACACTGGGAAGATGCTGAGCACCACTGTGATGCTGGGAATGCCATTTAGCTACACCCCGGGATTCAGTGAGACTCCCTGAAAGGTCCTGAACCCAGTGATATTTTTTTGGCAAGATATAGAGCCTCACTCAAGGCTCGTAGAAGCACTGACTATTACTGAGACTCAGAGAATACCATTAAGCCTTTATGGAGAACAGGTAGAAACGCTGAAAAATAAATGAGACTCTGAGGATGGCTCTGAAACCCTGGAAAAGGCAATGAACACTACTGAGACCCTCGGGAAGTCCTTGAGCAGATGGTCACCTTGGGAATGATGCTGAGCTGCCCTGAGAGCCTGGAAAATCATTGACACCACTAAGACACTTGGGAAGGTAATGCATACATCTTTCAACCTAAAGAAGGACTATATAACCTTCCTAAGACTCTAAAGAAGATTTTCAACACCATTGAGACAACAGAAAATGAAATTAAGCACTCTGGGACTTTTGTTGAGTCTTTTAGCCTCTTGTAAACACTGGGAAATATTCTGAGCACCACAAAGACCATGTGGACTTATTTAAATAAAATTAAAATTCTGGGAAAGGACTTTAGCTCTCCTAAAATTCTGGGGTAGGCCCTGAGCACCAATAGCACTGGGAAAGATCCTGAGCCCTTCTGACTCGGGCCCTGACTGTCACTAAGACTCTGGAGCATGCCCTAAGCATCAGTGTAACCTGAGAAGACTACAGCTTCACTGAGTGCCTGGGAAGGCAATGACATCACGAAGACTCTGGAAATGGCCCTGGGCACCACCGTGAACCTGGGCAATGGCCTGAAACTCAGTCTGAACCCAGTGTGTCCTTGTGGAGCTATCTAAGCCCAGTTGAGACTCTGGGAAGAGACACTGCAAAATGCCATGAGAAAAATTGAGATCCGGGTAATGACCAAGAGTCCCACTGATATCCTTGGAAAAGCTATTGTCTCTTCAAAAACCTGGGGAGCAACCCAAACCACATTGAGATTCTGGGAATGACCATGAGGTCACTGAATACCTGGGGAAGAAAAGGAAACACTAAGATTCTGGGTGAACACTCTGACCATGACTGAGACTGGAGGAGACCATGAAACCCACTGAGACCCTGGGAAAGGCACCACAATCCAATGAATCAGTACAAGAAGTCATGAGCCTCCTTAGCGACTTAGAAAAGCCCTGAATTCCAGTGATATACTGGGAAAAGCCATGAACCCCCAATTAGCCACCAGTGAAGGCCCTGATTGCCAAGAGACATTTTGAAGGCCTTTATATCACACAAACTCATGGAAAGCATCTGAATACATCCAAAATGCTCTGGAGAGCCCTGGGTCACACTGAAATTCTGGAGATGGTCCTGAGAACTACTGATGTGCTGTGGAAGGCACTGAGATCAATTAAAGAACACGGGAAAGCCCTGAGCTTTATTGTTGAGCTGAAAAAACATTGAGACACAAGGAGAAATTAGGAAAAGTTCACAACACCACATATATCCATGTGGAGGCCCAAAGCCCAATGAGAAGTTATTGACACCTTTAGCTTCACAGAAGCTGTGGAGAAAAATCTGAACCAAATCATACCTGAGATCTCAAGAACATAGAGATTTCTCTGAGCCCCTATAAGCCATTGGGGAAAGCACTGAGCCAGTATGAGACCCCACACAAAGACCTGAGCTTACACTAAGAAACATGGGATGACCCTGAGTGCTGCTGAGAAAACAAAACAAAACAAAACAAAAAAAAAAAAAAAAAAAAAAAAAAAATCGAGAGAGATCTGAGCCCCACTATGAAAATGGGAATGCTCCTGAGTTTCAAGGACACACAGGACAAGGTCCTATCCCCCATTGAGACACTAGTGAGTTTCATTATTTTCCCAGAAAACTGAGGAGGAATTTAAGCACCACTAGATATTGTTCAGAGTCCTTAAAACAACTGAAATAGTAGGGTAGGCCCTAGGCCTCACTAAGCCTCTTACGGAGGCCTTGACAAATCCTGGGGAAGATGCTGAGGATCACTTTGATGCAGGAAATGGCAGTCCACTCCACAGAGACCCTGGGCAAGGCCCTGGGATTCAGTGGCCTTGATCCAGTGTTCCTTGGGAAAGATTTAGAGCCTCAGTCTGAGACTGTAATAAGCACTGAGCATCACTGGGATTCTGAGAATACCACTGAGCTTCACAGAGAACCTGGAAAAAAAATCCCTGAAAATAAATGAGATTCTGAGGTAGGCTCTGAACCTCAGTGATCCCCTGGAAAAGGAAATGAGACCTATTGAGACCCTCAGAAGGCCCTGAGCACATGGTGACCTTGGGAATGGTGCTGACCTTCTCAGAGAGCATGGGAAAGCAATGAGAACACTAAGACTCTTGACAATGTGGTGCATCCATCTGTCAATCTAAGGAAAGCCATTAGCCTTCCTAAGATTTTGAAGGTGATTTGAAACAGCATTGAGACAACAGAGAATAAACTTCACCACTCTGAGGCTCGTGTTCAAGTCTTTAGCCTCTTTTAAACATTGAGCAATATTCCCAGGTCCATGAAGACCATGTTGACCTTTCTAAACAACATTGAAATTCTGGAGAAGGCCTTAAGCCCTCCTGAGACTCTAGGGTAGGCCCTAAACCCCATCGATGAAGGCAAAGATACCGAGACCCTCTGACACCCTGAGGAAGACCCTGAGTGTCATTAAGACTCTGGGAAGGCCCAAGTATCAGTGTAGCCTGGGAAGACTGGGAAGAGTGCCCAGAAGGGCAATGACACCACTAAGACACTGGAGAAGACCCCGAATACCACTGTGACCCAATGACCTGAGAATCAGTCAGGGTCTGGGCTGTCCCTGAGCAACCCTGAGACTCTAGGAATAACACTGCACTCCACTGAGGACCTGGGAAGGTACTGAGGTTTACTGAGACCCTGGAAAAAATCCTGAATCCAGTGTCTCTTAGGGGAACTATCTATACACAGCCAAGACTCTAGGAAAAGCACTGAACATGACTGAGACACGGCAAAATGTTCTGAGAAAGTTTAAGACCTTGGTAAAGGCCATGAGTCTTACTGAGGCCCTGGGCAAGACTACTGGTCCTTTGAAAACCTGAGGAACATTCTGAACCATACTGAGATCCCAGGAATGTATTAGAGTTCTGCTGAATGCCCATAGAAAGAAGGAGAACCCTAGACTCAGTGAACACCCTGAGCATCACTGTGAGACTAAAGGAAACCATGAAAGCCACTGAGATCCTGGGCAAGGCCCCACAATCCACTGAATCATTAAGAGAGCCTGTGAGCCTCCTTAGTGCCATGGAAAAACCCTGAATTCCACTAATACACTGGGAAAAGTCCTGAACCCCAATTAGACACCGGTGAAGGCCCAGAATGCCTTTGAAGGACTTTAAATCACACAAACTTGTGGAAAGCATCTGAACAACCCTGAAAACTATAGACAGCCCTGAGTCACACTGTAAAGCTAGAGATGGTCCTGAGAACAACTGATGCACTCTGTAAGGCACTGAGGCCCACAAAGAACATGGAAAAGCCAAGAGCCTGACTGTTGACCTGGAAGAGCACCGAGACTCAAGGAGACCCTGGGAAAGGTCCACAACGCCACTTAGACACTGATGGTGGCCCCAAAGCCCACTGAGAATTATTGAAGGACTTCACTTTCACAAAACTCCAGGGAAAAATCTGAGGCACAATCACACCTGAAATATCAAAAAGATCCTATAGGATTCCCTGAGCCCCTATAGGCCTTTGGGGAAAGCACTGAGCTGGACTCAAACCCTGGAGAAAGCCCTGCACTTACAATAAGAGACAGGGGGTGGCCCTGAGTGCTGCTGACACAGTGGGGAGGCCCTGAGCTCCACTATGACAATGAAAGTGTCACTGAGTTTCCATGACACACGAACAAGGCACTATTCCATTGAGACACTAGTGAAGGCCATTATTTTCCAAGATCACTGCAGATGAATCTAAGCACCACTAGATATTTTGCAGAGTCCCTAAACCCAGTAGAGAGTAGGGTAGGCCCTATGCCTCACTAAGACCCTTGGCAAGGATCTGGCTCACAATCAAACACTGAGGAAGATGCTGAGCACCACTGTGATGCTGAGCACAGCACTTAACTCCACGAGGCCGTATGCCAAACCCTGGGATTCAGTGAGAAGCCCTGAAGCGGCCTGAACCCAGTGTTTCCTTATGGAAGATTCAAAGGTTTGCTCCAAGGCTGGAAGAAATTTTGAGTGTTTCTGAAAATACTGCTGAGCTTCATGGAGAACCTATAAAAGACCCTAAGAACAAAGGAGACTCGGGATGGCTCTGAAACTCAGCGAGCCCCTGGAGAAAGCAGTGAGACCTACTGAGTCCCTCAGGTAAACCCTGAATATAGGTTGACCTTTGGAATGGTGCTGCGCTGCCCTGAGAGCCTGAGAAGGCAATAAGACCATAAGACTCTTGGGAAGGTGGTACATGCATTTGTCAACTGAAGGAAGGTCCTTAGCCTTCCTAAGACTCTGAAGAATGAACTTGACCACATTGAGATTCTTGCTGAGGCCTTTAGCCTCTTCTTAACACCAGGCAATAATCTGAGAAACACGAAGTCCAGGAGGACCTTTCTAAACATGATTGAAATTCTGGGGACTGCCTTAAGTGCTAGGATAGGCCTTGAGACTCACTCACACTGTGAAAAGGCCTGAGCTCCTTTGATACCCTGAAGAAAAACCTACCATTACCAAGACTCTGAGCTAGGCCTTGAGCACCACTGTCAACCTGGCAATGATGCTTAACTCCATTGAGTGCATGGGAAGACAACGAGATCATTAAAAAAATTAGGCACATGCCACTCTGACCCTTGGGAAATCCTGAGCCTCAATAAAACTGCAGAAGGCTACAAACTCCACTGAGACAACAGTGAAAGCACTGAACCCTCTAAATACTGGTTAAATATGTTTTTCTTCTAAATATTAACAAATTATCTGAGCCCCATTAAGATCACATAGCCATTCCTGAGAGACACTGATATTCTGAGAAGACCCTGAACCCCACTGATACCCTGAAAGACCCTGAGCACTCCTGAGACTCTAGAGAAGGTTCTGAGTCCCCACTGATACTGGGAAAGACCCTGAGCCCCTCTGACACCCTGAATAAGGCCCTGAGTATCTCTCCTGAGACTCAAGGATAGGCCCTGATCTGCTTAGACGCTCAGGTAGGTCCTGATTCCACACCGACAGTGGGAACTGTAATGGGTAACTAACCCAAGCCTGAATGCACAATAAACCAAGAACCCTGATGTGAAAATTAGTGCCTGAGAAACTCACAGTCCCCCTTTCCTATCCTCACTAGCAACTTGTCTTCAGGGTACCTAATTAATACCATTCACTCCTATCTTTTGGGTTGTAAAGGACTTTACATGGGACCTAAATACTTTCCTTTGACATGTAAACACCCTGCAAAGGCCCTGGGCCTAAGGCTAGAGTTTTATGGAAGGCCTTGTAGGAGGAGCCAGTTCTTCCTTATAGCATTCCACTTCTGTAAACATGCTTCCTGCTTGAAACTCCTTACATGGACCATATATTATTTTTGAAACCCTGTGCACAACCAACCATGTATCACCTTAGACTAGAAAATTTATGACACTGGATAGCCTATAAATGTTGTGAAAAACTGGTGATGGGTACTCCAAATTTGGAGTCTGGTCTCCTCTGGGCCTGCTGGCATAAAAGAAAGTTTGAGTTCTCCCACTCTTTGCATGCCCTTTACAACTTCTTACCCAATTCCCTCAATGAATATATGCAGACTCACCAGGTCACCACAGTTCATGTTTGGGCCTAATACCCACATTGCTGATCCATTTCTGATTTTTAAGTTCATTGTCAATCCTAGGGATCACAGTTTCCCCAACCAGCTCAGAGGCCACCACAACAGGCAGGAGGACTCATCTCTTCTAAGGAAAGTGTTCCCCATAACTCCTAGGAGATGCATAGGGCCCCATACTGGGTCCCAAAAGTGTTAGAAATACTGAGGTGCCACAAAAAAGAAAAAAATCAAAAACGTGCTCAAAAATGAGTGGGCAAGGCAAATTATTAGTCCTGACAGAAGGGTGTTCTACTAGAACTAGGCCAGCAAGTAAGCTTGGGTGTCAAGTCTACCTGCTTTTATCTCAAACCTAGGGCAGCATGGCCCTCCAGTCTGATTGGAAGACCAAGGTTACAATCTACAAGATTGGTTCATTACAATATTGGGACAGGTAAAGTGAAGGGCGATGATTCAAATGGCTACAGTTGGAACCACTTAAGGCTATATTCTAAATATGAGTCACCAGACTTCCGAATTCTCACAAAAATGATATCCAGGGGAAAGACAGGTTTCCCAAAAGAACCTAAGAAATGCACTGAGCCTATACAAGCTGCTGGAGAAAGAGCTGAGCCAGACTGTCTCAGGAAAGCTCTGAGGTCCACTAGGAACTTGAGATGGCCCTGAATACCACTAGTACACTGGGGAAGGCATTAGCATAACTGTGACATTGGGAATGACCCTGAGTCCCACTGAAACCCTGGACAAGGCACTGATGCCATTGAGACTGTATGGAAGGCAGAAGCCTGTCAAAGAGTCTGGAGGAGGCCCTGAGTACCCTGTGGCCTTGGCAATGGTGCTGAGCTCCACTGAGAGCCTGGGAAGGAGGGAAGACCACTAAGGCTCTTGAGAAGTTCAGGCAGACAACTGTGCACCTGGGGAAGGCTCCCAGCCTCATTCAGACTCTGGAGAAGATCCTGCACACCACTGAGACAAGAGTGAAGGCACATAGCCCCTCTAAGACCCTTGTTGAGGTCTTTAGCCTCTTCTAAACACTGAGCAATAAGCCAAGGCCCAAGAAGACCATGAGCATGTTCTTAAACAAGGCTGAGACTCTGGGGGGAGGCCTCGAACCCTCCTGACTTTCTAGAGTAGGCCCTGAGATCTGCATAAATGATGGGGTAGGCCATGAGCTCCCACTGACCCTGTGAAAGAGCCTGAGCCCCTCTGATACCCTGAAGAAGTCCCTGAGTATAAATAAGACTCTGTGGCAGGACCTGAGCACCACTGTGACCTTGGCAATGGTGCTGAGCCCCATTAAGTGCATGGAAAAAAGCGATGATACCACTAAGATGCTTGGGAAGGCAGTGCCCACAACTGTGACCCTGGGGAAGATCCTGAGCCTAAGTCTGTGGACAAAACTGTGAACACCACTGAGACAACAGTGAAGGCACTGAACACCTCAAATTCTTGTTAAGGCCATTAGCATCTCCTGCATACTATTGAAGTATCTGAGCCCATGAAGATCATGTGGACATTCTCAAGAGAAACTGAAATTCTGGAAAGGCACTAAACTCCACTGATTACTAGAAAGGCCCTGAACCTTCCTGAGACACTAGGTTAGTCCCTGAGTCCCCACTGACACTGGGAAAGACCCTGAGCTCCTCTGATACCCTGTAGAAGGCCCCGAGTGTCATTAAGACTCTGGGGAAGGCCCTGAGCACAATGTGACCCATGAAAAGTATAGCTTCACTGAGTGCTTGGGAAGACATGGACACCACTAAATGCTGCAACCTGCATGGCTGTTACTTCATAAAAAGAGGACGGAGGATGAAGAAAATACAAACAGACATACATAGAAAAAAGCTGGGGCCAGGTAGATCTTTATCCCCTGGTGAGGGAAAAATGACCCAGAGCTAGCTCAGAACATTTATTATATAGTTTTTTTTTTTTTAATCAAAACTTAATTGTAAGAAAATTATAACAAAGCAGGCAGTCTGAAGGACAAAGAACTGATGAGACTTTAGGGTTATTTTATGCTCAGAATTTTCTATGCCTGAGAGCTGATGCCTGAGCTCAAGATCTCAATTGATACAACTGCATGACTTATCACATAGTTTCCTCTGGCTAGGTGTCACCACCATAGCAACTGGACAATCTTAACCTGAACTTTTGCACAGGAAGTTCCCAGTCCAACTCAGCCATCATGGAATTATAAACCATGATTCAAATCACCACTCTCCCCAACTAAGAATCTGGCAAAGGCCTTGTGCATCACTGTGACCCTGGAGAATGCTCTGAGACTCAGTAAGAACCTGGGGAGACCCTGAGCAATACTGTGATCCTGGTAAGAATGCTGAACTCCACTGAGATCCTGGAAAATGTGCTGAGATTTACTGAGACCACTGTGACCTGGGGAAAGGCACTGAGATGCACTGAGAGCCTGGGAATGAAATGAGACTTATAGACTCTTGGGAACTTTGAGCATACAACTGTGAACCTCCGGAAGTCCCTGAGCCTTACTAAGACTCTGGAGAATATTCTGAATACCATTGAGCCAACAGAGAAGGCATTTTACCATTCTAAGTCTTTTGTTGAGGCCTTTGGCCTCAACACTATTCAATAATCTGAGCCCCATGAAGATCATGTGGTCATTCCTAAACCTGACTGAAATTCTTGGGAAGGCCTTAAGACTTCCTGAGGTTCAATTTAGGCCCTGATATGCTTAGATGCTAGGCCATGAGATCCACTCAGGCTTGGAAAAGGCCAGAGCTCCTTTGATACCCTAAAGAAAAACTGAGCATCACAAAGACTCTGGGGCAGTCTCTGAGCACCTCCGTGACTTTGGCAATGTTGCAGAGCTGAACTCAGGGCACAGGAGATAATGAGAACACTAAAACACTAGGGAAGGAGGTACATCCAACTGTGTCCATGGGGAGGGTCCTGAGCCTCACTAAGTCTTGGAGAAGGTTGTGAACTCCATTGAGACAACAATGAATGTACTGAACACCTTTCAAATCTCTGTTAAGACTTTCAGCTTTCCTACATGGTACTGAAGTATCTGAGCATCGATAAGATCATGTGGACATTCCTGAAAGATAGTGAAGTTCTGGGGAATACCAACTGAAACCAAATGATACCATGAAAAGGGCCTGACCCTTCTTGAGACTCTAGGGTAGGCCCTGAGTTCACACAGAAAGAGGAAAAATCACTGAGCCCCTCTGAATCCCCGTGGAATGCCCTGATTATCTCTAAGACAAGGGACAGACCCTGAGAACAACTGCAACCTGGGAAAATTATAGCCTCACTGAGTGCCTGCCAAGTCAATGACACCGGCTAAGATTACAACCACTGAAAAACCAGGGTAGGCCCTAGGCCTCACTAAGACACTTGGGAAGGCACTGACACTCAATCAAACTCTAAAAGATGCTGAGCACCACCATGATGTTGGAAATGGCATTGAGCTCCAAAGAAACTTGGGCAAGGTCCTGGAATTCATTGAGAATCCCAGAAAGGCCCTAAATACAGTGTTTTCTTAGAGAATATTTAGAACCTTGCTCAGAAGCTGGGAGTAGCTCTGAACATTACTGAGACCCTGAGAGTAGCACTGAGTCCCACAGATACTTTGCAAAACCCTGAAAAGAAAAGGAGACTCAGGATGGTCCTGAGTTACACTTAGCCACTGTACAAGACAATGAGCCCTACTGGGATCCTTGAAAGGCTCTGAGCACAATGTGTCTTTGGGAAATGTGCTGAGCTGCCTTGAGAGTCTGAAAAGGCAATGAGAACACTAAGACTCTTGGGATTGTTGTGCACACAACTGTGAAGGGGAAGTCATGAGATTTACTAAGACCCTAGATAAGATCCTGAAACCAGGAGATAAACATGAAGGAACCTAACCCCTTTAAGAACCTTGTTGAGACTTAGCTTCTTCTAAACACTGAGCAATAGTCCAAAGATGAAAACCTTGTGAATATTTATAAACAAAACTGAAAATCTGGGGAAGGTCCTAGGCCTCTTAAGACCCTAGGATATTCTTAGGTGCTACAAGAGACCATGAGACCCCACTGAACATGAAAAGGGGCCTGAGCACATCCAATGCCATGCAGAAGGCTCTGAGTATCACTAAGATCATGGGATAGGGTTAGGGTTAGGGCTAGGATTAGGGTTAGGGTTTAGGGTTCGGGTTTAGTGTTTAGGGTTAGGGTTAGGGTTTATGGTTTGGGTGAGGCCTTGAGCCTCACAGTGGCTATAGCTTCACTGAATGTCTGGAGAGGCAATTACACCATTAAGAATTGGACAAAGTCCAAGAGCACCAATGTGACACTGGGGACTGCTCAGCAAAGATTAAGACTATGGAAAGGCTCTGAGAAACATATGACCCTGGGAATGGCCTTGAACTCCACTGAGAACCAAGGAAAATGGCTGAGATTTGTTGAGACCCTGGTAAAAACCCTGACCAGTGTCTCCTTCAGGAAATATCTCTGAAAACTGACACTTGGGCAATGGTATTGAAAATTACTGAGACATTATAATATGTTCTGTGAGAAACAGACCCTAGGAAAGTCCATGAGTCCCTCTGAGACCCTGGAAAAGTCCTGTGAAACATTGAAAATTCAGGGAATATTCTGAACAACACCAAGAAGCTGGGAATGTTCATGAGCTGCGCTGAATGCCCAGGGAGTGGAAAGAGAACACTGAGACTCTGGGAGAACACCCTCTGAACAACAGTGAGACTGAATGAGGCCATAAAACCCACTGAAACCCTGGGCAAGGCACCACAATCCACTGAATCAGTACGAGAGGCCATAAACCTCATTAGTGATGTGGAAAAGCCCTGAAACCCATTGATACACTGGGAAAATCCCAGAACCTTAATTAGCCACCAGTGAAGTCCCTGAATACCAAGAGACACTTTTGAAGGCCCTCAAATCACACAAACTCATGGAAAGCTTCTGAACACCCCTGAAATACTATGGACAGCCATGAGTCAAACTGAAATCCTGGAGATGGTCCTGAGAACTGATTGAGGAGGGCACTAAGGTCAACTAAGGAACATGGGAAAACCATGAACTTCATTGTTGAGCTGGGAAAACACTGAGACCCAAGGAGAACCTGGGAAAGGTCCACAATTGCACTTAGACCCTGGTGGGGGACCCAAACATAAATGAGAAGATATTGAAGGCCTTTAGAAGTTCTGGGGAAAAATCTGACACCCAATCATACCAAGATCACAAAAAAGACACGAGGGAATTCCTTGAGTCCATATAAGCCATTGGGGAAAGCACTGAACCAGAATGAAACCGTGGAGAAAGTCTTGAGCTTACACTAGGAAACATGGGGTAGCCCTGAGTGCCACTGACACATGGTAGAAGACCCTGAGCACCACTGTGGCATTAGAAATGTCCATGAGTTTCAAGGGCACACTGGGCAAGGCACTATTCCCCATTGAGACACTAGTGAAGGCCATTATATTCCCAGAATACTGCAGAAGAATCTCAGCACCACTACATATTGTGTAGAGTTCTTAAGCCTATTGAAAAAGTAGGGTAGGCCCTATACCCTACTAAGACTCTTGGCAAGGCCCTGAATCACAATCAAACCCTGGGGAAGATGCTGAGCACCACTATGATACTGGGAATGGCACTTAGATCTAGAGATCCTAGACAAGGCTCTGGAATTCAATGAAAAACCTGGAAGGGCCCCAGGCCCAATGTTGTCTTGGGGAGAGTTCAGAGACTTGCTTGCTCTAAGGCTGGAAGAAACACTGAGAATCACTGAGATCTGAGAATAGCACTGAGTCTCATGGAGAAACTGATAAAGACCCTGAAAATGAGACTCTGAGGATGGCTCTAAAACTCAGTGAGACCCTGAAAAAGGCAGCACATGGTGACCTTGGGAATGGTAGTGAGCTGCACAGAGAGACTGAGAAGGCAATGAGACCATTAAGACATCTGGGAAGGTTGCACATGCATTTGTCAATCTAAGGAAGAGCATTAGCCTTCCTAAGACCCTGAAAAAGATTTTGAACACCACTGAGACAAGAGTGAATGAATTTAACCCCTCAGAGACTTTTTAATTAATTATTTTATTTATTTTGTGGTGCTGGGGATCGAACCCAAGGCCTTGTGCTTGTGAGGCAAGCACTCTACCAACTGAGTTATATCCCCAGCCCCCCTATGAGACTTTTGTTGAGGCTTTGGTCCTCTTCTATATACTGGACAACAATCTGTGCACCATGAAGACCATGCGCACCTTTCAAAACAAGATTGAAATTTTGGGGAAGGCTTTGAGCCCTCCTGAGACTCTCGTGCAGGCCCTGATCTGCTTAGATGCTAGGGCAGTCCATGAGGGACCCACTCACACTGTGAAAAGGCCTAAATTTCTTTTACCCTGAAGTAAAAACTGAATATCACTAAGACCCTGGGTAGGTGCTGAGTACCACTGTGAACTTGGCAATGTTGCTGTGCTCCACTGAGTGCATGAGAAGGCAACAAGAAAACTAAAACCTGAAGATACCCAGTGCTCACAACTGTGACCCTGGGATAGGTCCTGAGCCTCAATAATACTCTGGAGAAGGTTGTGAACACTCCTGAGACAAGCACTGAACCCTTCAAATTCTTTCTAATGACTTTAGCTTCTTCTAATTACTATCAAATTATCAGAGCCCCATGAAATTCACACAGACATTCTGGAGAGACACTGAAATTCTGGGGAAGGCCCTGAACCCCACTGATACCATGACAAGGCTCTGAGACTTCTGGAGAGTCCAGGGTAGGCCCTGAGATCGAAGGGAATCTTGTCATAAGTGCACGACACTGATGTACGACCCTGGGAAAGACCCTGAGCCCAGCTGATACCCTGAAGAAAGCCCTGAGTGTCACTAAGACTCTGGGATAGGCCATGAGCACCACTGTGACCAGGGAAGACTATAACTCCCCTGATTGCCTGTGAAAGCAGTGCCACCTCTTAAGACTCTGGGGAAGGCTCTGAAGCCACTGTAATTCTGGGGAATGCCTGAGACTCAGTAGGTCTGTGGACTGGCCTTGAGCAACACTGTGACGCTGAGAATGATACCAAACTACATGAGTACCATGGGTAAAGTTGGTGAGATTTATTGAGACCCTGGCAAAACTCCTGAAACCAGTGGGTCCTAGGGGAAATATCTGAGCCAAGCTGAGACTCTGGGAATGACACTGAACATGACTGAGATACTGCAAAACACCCCGAGAAAAACTGAGAGCCTGGTAAAGGTCAGGAGTTCCACTGAGGCCCTGGGCAAGGCCTTTGGCTCTTTGAAAACCTGGGGAACATCCCAAACCACACTGAGATGCTGAAAAGGTCCGAGGGCACCACTGAATGCCTGAGGAAGGGAAGGAGAACACTAGATTCTGGGGGAACACTACAAACACCACTGTGTGACTTGAAGAGACCATGAAACTCACTGAGACCCTGGGAAAAGCACTACAATCCACTGAATCAGTATGAGAGGGCCATGAACCTCATTAGGGGCCTAGAAAAACCCTGAATTCCAGTGATACACTGGGAAAAGCCCTGAACCCCAATTATACACTAGTGAAGGCCTTGAATCCAAGAGACACTTTTGAAGGTCCTTAAATAACACAAACTCATGAAAAGCATCTGAACACCCCTGAAATACTATGGACAGCCCTGAGTCACACTGAAATCCTGAATATGGTCCTGAGAACTACTGATACATGGAAGAAGGTACTGAAGCCCACTGCAGAACATGGGGTAGTCATGAGATTCATTGTAGAGCTATAAAAACACTGAGACCCAAGGAGAACCTGGAAAAGGTCCACAACACAACTTAGGCTCTCATGGAGGTCCTGAACCCTACCTAGAAGTTATTGCAGGTCTTTAGCCTCACAGAAGCTCTGGAGAAGAATCTGAGACCCAATCATACCTGTGATCTCAAAAAAGACCCTAGAGGATTCCACAAATTCCTATAAGCCATTGGGGAAAACACTGAGGCAAACTGAGACCCAGGAGAAATTCCTAAGCTTACACTAAGAAACATGGTGTCACCCTAAGTACCACTGGCACACTGGTGAAGACCATTGTCTATGCAGAACACCAGGGAAGAATCTAAGCATCATTAAATATTGTGCAAAGTCCTTAAACCCACTAAAATGGTAGGGTTGGCCCTAAGCCTCACTAAGACTCTTGTTAAGGCTCTCGCACAAATTAAACTCTGAGGAAGACGCTGAGCACCACTGTGATTCTGGGAATGGTACTTAGCTCCACAGAGACCCTGGACAGGGCCCTGGGATTCAGTGAGAATCCCTGAAAGGCCCTGAACCCAGTGTTTTCTTGGGGAAAGATTCTTTGCCTTTTTCCAATGCTGGAAGAAGCACTGGGCATTACTGAGTCTGATAATAGCACTCAGCCTCATGGAGAACCTCTAAATTCCCTGAAAAAAAAAAAAAAACAATAAGACTCTGAGAATGGCTCTGAAACTCATTGAACCCCTGGAAAAGGCAATAAGACCCATTGAAACCCTTTGAATTCCTTGAGTGTAGTGGTGCCACTTCTTCTACCAATGAATCTTAATTAAGTTTTTCCAGATACCTCAATATATTTGTTCCTATTAGCAAAATATCAGCAAAAATTTCTGCAAAAGAGCCCAAATGTGGTTAGGCTTCCTATTTCATGTTACTCTGTCTTGTACAAGCTTAGTTTGGCTGCAGACTTTATGCTGTCACTTTTGCTTTTGTGGTAAAATGTAAAACCTTTGACTAATCTAAAAAATTGAGACAAAAGCACTCCCTGTGAACTCAAAGAAATAGAACATTTTTATGTAGATTCCAGCAAAAAATGGAAATCCTCCAAGCCCCTCCACTCACTAGATAAAAAATTCAAAGAATTTCTAGACTCAGGGTTCAGGCGAGGACATTTTAGGCAGGAGCCACACTCTGAACTGGCTACAGACAATAAACTCTCTTTCTGCTAATCCCTTGGGTGTCCAGTCTCATTTGTCCTACATCATTTTGCCATTCAGATGGGATGGAAATCTTTGAAGTCAGCTTTTCTGCCTCTCTTTTCTCTGGGGTCTGTCTTCCCCAGGACGGCAGAGGACATTGCTTCCCCTTAGTGTGCAACACAGGCATCTCTCTCCCTGAAGGAGGAATGACTCACATGGCACCCCAGAGCTTCTATTCTGAAGCACAATGGAACCCACAAGGAGCAGGAACTAGGAATAGAGAACTTGGAGCACCACCTGACTGAACAGGTAGGAAGTGGATCCATTAGTGTCTCCCACCTGACTTCCCCATAGAGGCCTGAGCAGGTGAAAGAGAGGCTTGATCAACCCCCGAGAGTCCAGAATAACCTCCAAAAGGAGTTGGAGCCGAGAAGGACCCAGAGAGTTGCCTGAGTAGTCTCTATTCAGAGTCAGCAAGCAGAGGGAAAACCATGACTACCTTTTTGGTTGTGGCATTTTTGGGATTTGGGCAGTGTAGAAATTTGGTCTGACCATGTCTGTGTGAAAGTGTGTGAATGAGACAGGAAAGGGAAAGGATCTGACCTGACCAAAGTGCCAAAGTGAGGGCTGAATCCCTATCTGTGTTTCCGTGGTACCTCATGCAGTCTGTGGCAGTATTCTATCAACCAACATCTAGCTGGAAGCTCCAGGTTGGGGGTTGACACTGACCTGCAAGGCTAAGAGGAAATTAAGTTCTGTAGAGCAGAATGGACAGAGGGTGAAGGGAATCTTGTCATAAGTGCACAGACACCGATGCAAGATGAAACACATGGGAGACACAAAGTAGACTGAATCTCTTAAACCCCTTGAAGGTATGTTGAGAAACTTTAAAAAAAACCGTTTTAGGGGGGAGAGTGTGGGGGTGAAATTCACTACACAAAGTTGTGTATTTCTGTGAATTAGAGTGGCCGACCTTAGGTGTGGGCTAGCCATCAGAAGGATCTTTAGTTGAAAGTACCATTGCTGAGGTCCTTTTAATAGTTGTTGGAACCCCTGGACACCCAGGCCTCTCATTCTATGAAAAGACCTGAGCTCCCTTGATAATCTGGAGACAAACCTGAGCATCACAAATACTCTGAGGCAGGCCCGAGCACCACTATGAACTTGGTAATGGTGCTGAATTCTATGGAGTGCATGTGAAGGCAATGAGGCCACTAAAATCCCGATGGACCTGGGACTTATAACTGTGACCCTGGGGAAGGTGCTGAGCCTCAATATAACTGAGGGGAGGGTTCCAAATCCCATTGAGAACGACAATAAGGCACTGAGCACTCTAAATTCTTGTTAAAGGACTTTAGCTTCTTCTAAATACTATCAAATTATCTGATCATCATGAATATCACATGGACATTCCTGAGAAAGACTGAAATTCTGCGGAAGGCCCTGAACCCCACTGATACTCAAAAGGGCCCAAGCTTTTCTGAGACTCTAAGGTAGGTGCTGGGGTCCCCACTGACATTAACAAAGACCCTGAGCCCCTCTGACGCCCTGAAGAAGGCCCTGAGTTTCACTAAGACTCTGGGGGAGTCCCTGTGCATTGTTGTGCCCTGGGGAGACTGCAGCTTCACTGAGTGCCTGGGAAGGCAAGACACCACTAAGACACTGGCAAAGGCCCTGAGCACCCCTGTGAACCTGGGATGACACTAAGCCCACTAGATATTGTGTAGAGTCCTAAACACTGAAATAGTAGGGTAAGCCACAGGCCCCACTAATACTCTTGGGAAAACCCGAACACACAATCAAATCTGGGGAAGACAATGAGCACCACTGTGATGCTGGGAATGGCACTTAGCTCCTCAGAGACCCTGGACAAGGTTGGGGATTCAGTGAGAAACCCCAAAAGGCTCTGATCTCAGTGTTTCTTGGCAAGATTCAGAGCCTGGCTGTGAGGCTGGGAGAAGCACTGAGCATTACTGAGACTCTGAGAATCACACTGAGTCTCATAGAGAAACCTATAAAAAGACTATGGGAAAAAAGAAAAGGAGACTCAGGATGGCACTGAAACTCAGTGAGGCCCTCCTGAGAGATTCAAATGAGACCCACTGAGACCCTCGGGAAGACCCTGAGCATACGGCGATCATGGGAATGGTGCTGAGCTGGATTGGGAGCCTGGGAAGGCTGTGAGACCAGTGAGACTCTTAGGAAGATGGTGCATACATCTGTCGACCTAAGGAGGGCCTGAGTCTTCCTAGACTCTGAAGAAGATTTTAACACTCCTGAGTCATGCAGTGAATGAGCTTCACCCCTCTGAGATTATTGATGAGGTCTTCAGCCTCTTTAAACACTGGGCAATAATCTAAGCACCAAAGACCAAGTCTTTAGAAAGACCATGCTAAGCACAATTAAAACTCTGGGGAAGCCCTCCTGAGTATGCCATAATCTACTTAGATGCTGGGATAGGCCATGAGACTCTCTCATGTTGTGAAAAGGCCTGAGCTCCTTTGGTACCCTGAAGAAAATCCTGAATATCACAAGACTCTGGGTCAGGTCCTGAGCACCACTATGAACCTGGCAATGCTGCTGAGCTCCACTGGCTGCATGAGAAGGCGATTAGACCGGTGCACACAACTATGACCCTGAGGAACGCCCTAACACTAAGACTCTTCAGAGGCCCTGAGCAGCACTGTGTCCCGGGAGAATGCCCTGGGACTCAGTAAACCTCTGGAGAGGCCCTGAAAAACACTGTGACCTAGGAAATGACACTGAACTCCATTGAAAACCTGGGAAATGTGCTGAGATTTACTGAGACCCTGTCGTAACCCTGAACTCAGTGTATCCATGGGGAACTCTCTGAGCCCCGCTGAGACTCTGGCAAGAGCACTAAACATGACTGAGACACTGTAAAATGCCTTGAGAAAAACTGAGTCTGATAATGGCCATGAGTCCAGCTGAGGCCCTGGCCAAGACATTTGGCTTTTTGAAAACCTGGAGAATATCCTGAACTTCACTGAGATGCTAGGGATGTCCAAGACCTCTACTGAATGCCCAGAGAAGGGAAGGAGACCACTAATACTCATGAAGAACCCTCTCAGCATGAATGTGAGCTTGGAGGAGACTTCAAAACCCACAAAACCCACTGAGACCCTGGGCAAGGCCCCACCATCCACGGAATCATTGCAAGAGAGCCTGAGCCTCATTAGTGACCTAGAAAAACCCTGAATCCCAAAGGTACACTTGAAAAAGACCTGAGCACCAGTACGAAACCTTGGAACCCCTGAATCCCGAGAGACACTTTGAAGGCCTTCAGATCACACAAACTCATGGAAATGATCAGAACAACCCTGAAATATCAAGGACAGTCCTGAGCCACACTGAAATCCCGGGGAAAGCTGTGAGTCCTACTGATACTTTGTGGAAGGCACTGAGGCCCACTAAAGAACATGGAAAAGCCAGGAGCCCCACTGTTGACCCAGAAAAGCACTCAGACACAAGGAAACACTGGGAAAGGTATTAGTGAAGGTCATATTTTCCCAGAATACTGTGTAAGAACATAAGCACCACTAGATATTGTACACAGACTTTAAAAGCACTTAAATAATAGGAAGGCCCCAGGCCTCACTAAGGCTTTTGAGAAGGCCCTGACACACAATCAAACTCTGGGGAAGATGCTGAGAACCACTTTAACTATGAGAATGGCATTTAGCTCAAACAGACCCTGGGCAAGGCCCCGCGATTTACTGAGTACCTGTGAAAGGTCCTGTACCCAGTGTTTTCTTTTGGAAGATACAGAGATTTTCTCTGGCTGGAAGAAGGACTGGGCATCACTGAGACCGAGGATTGCACTGAGCCTGATGGAAAACCTGCAAATGACACTGAATGTTTACAGAGACTCTGAGGATGACTCTGAAACTCAGTGAGTGCTTGGAAATTGCAACGACACTGATTGAGATTCTCGGGAAGGACTGAGCACACTGTGACCTTGGGAACAGTGCTGAGCTGCACTGAGAGCTTGAGAAGGCAATGTGCCACTGAGACTCTTGAGAAGGTTGCACATACATCTGTCGGCTGAAGGCAGGTTCTGAGCTCTCCTAGGATCCTGAACACCATTGAGGCAAGAGTGAATGAACTTGACCCCTCTGAAACTCTTGTTGAGGTTAACCTGGGCAATAATTCAAGCACCACAAAGACCATGTGGACTTTTCTAAATAGCATTGAAATTCTGGGGAAGGCCTTGAGCCCTTATGAGGGTAGGTCCTGTTCTGCTTAGATGCTAGGCAGGCCATGAGACCCTCTCATGCTGTGAAAAGGTCTGAGCTCCTGTGGTACCCTGAAGAAAAATCTGAGTATCACAAAGAGTCTGGGGCCGACCCTGAGCACCACTGTGAACTTGGGAATGGTGCCACTGAGGGCATGGGAAGGCAGTGAGATGACTAAAACCATGAATAACCTGGTGCTCACAACTCTGACCCTGGGGAATATCCTGAGCCTCAACAAAACTTTGGAGAAAGTTGTGAACCCCTTTGAGACAACAGTGAAGGCACTGTACCTCCTAAGTTCTTGTTAAAGACTTTTACTTAACTACAGAATTATCTGAGCCCCATGAAGATCATGTGGACATTCCCCAGAGGTGTTAAAATTTTGGGGAAGGCCCTGAACCCCACTGATATCATGAAAAGATTTTGAGCCTTCCTGAGACTGTAGAGTAGGCCATGAGCCCCTGCTGACATTGGGAAAGACCATGAGCCCTTCTGATACTCTGAAGAATGCCCTGAGTTTCACAGAGTCTGGGGCAGGCCCTGCACATCACTCTTACCTAGAAAGATATAGCTTCACTGAGTGCCTGGGAAGGGAATGACACCTCTACGACTCTGGAGAAGGTCCTGAGCCACACTGTGAACCTGGGGAATGCCCTGAGATTCAGCAAGACTCTGGGGAGGCCCTGAGCAACACTGAGATCCTGGGATAGCACTGAACTTTGCTGACAACCTGGGAAAGTTGGTAAGGTTTTTCTGAGACCTGGGCAAAACCCCTGAACCAAGTGTGTCCTTGGGGAACAATGTGAGCCCCACTGAGACTCTGGCAATAGCACTGAACATTATTGAGACACTGCTAAAGGCCCTGAGAAAAACTGAGAGCCTGGTAATGGCCATGAGTCCAACTGAGACCCTGTGCAAGGCCTGCAGCTCTTCAAAAATCTAGGGAACTCCTGAACCACCTTGAGATGCTGGTAATATTTAAGAGTTCCACTGAATGACTGGGGAATGGAAGGAGACTACTATGACTGTGGGTGGACACCCTGAATATGACTGACACTGGAGACCATGAAACTCACTGAGACCCTGGGCAAGCCCACAGCTACTGAATCAGTACAAGAGGCCATGACACAAATCAGAGAATCCCAATGGTACACTGGGAAATACTTTGAACACCAATTAGACACTAGTGGAGACCCTGAATTCCAAGAGCTACTTTTGAAGGCCTTCAAATCACACAACAATTTTGAAAGGAGTGGACACCCCTGAAAACCTATGGAGACCCCTGAGTCACTGAAATCCTGGAGAAGGTCCTGAGAGTTACTGATACCCTGTGGAAGGCACTGAGGTCCACTAAAGAACATGGAAAAGTCACAAACCCCATTGTTGAGTTGGAAAAAGCACTGAGACACAAAGAGACCCTAGGAAAGGTCCACAACCCCACTTAGACCCTGATAGAGGCCCTGAATCCCACTCAGAGGCTATTGGAGACTTTTAGCCTCACAGAAGCTTGACAGAAGAATCTGAAACCCCTTCAAACCTGAGATGCCAAAGGCCCTAGAGAGGACCCTGTGCCCCTGTAAGCCAGTGGGGAAAGCACTGAGCCAGACTGACTGAGACCATGGAAAAATCCTAAGCCTACACTAAGAAACATGGGGTCACTCTGAGTGCCAATGACCCACTGCAGAAGGCCCCGAGTACCACTGTGTTAATGGGAACACCCCTGATTCCCAATGATACCCTGGGAGACTCTAATGGAGGTCATTATCCTTCCAGAAACACTGGGGAAGAATCTGAGTCCTACTAAGAATCTGTGTAGAATACTTAAACCCACTGAAATAGTAGGGTAGACCCTACACCTTTAAAATGTGTGTGGGAAGACCCTGACAGTCAATCCAACTCTGAGGAAGATGCTGAGCACCACCGTGATGTTGGGAATGGCACTGGACATGACAGAGACCCTGGAAAAGGCTCTGTGATTCATTGAGAACCCCTGGAAAGCCATGAACCCAGTTTTTTCTTGGAAAACATATAGAGCCTTGCTTTGAGACTGGGAGTAGCACCAAGCATCACTGAGACTCTGAGAGTAGCACTTGGCCCCAGGGAGACTCTACAAAAGACTCTGAAAAAAACAGAGACTCTGAGGATGTCCCTGAGTCTCACTGAGCACCTGAACAAGGCAATGACCCAACTGAGAGCCTGGGGGAGGCCCTGAGCACACGTGACTTTGAGAATGGTGCTGAGTGGCACTGAGAGCCTAGGGAGGCAACTAAGACACCTGGGAAAGTCATCATACCACTGTGAAGCTGCAGAAGGCCCCAAGCCTTAGACTCTGGATAAAATCTGAAATACCACTGACAGAACAGCAGAGGCACTTTACCCCTGTGAGACTCTTATTAAGGCCTTTAGCCTCTTCTAAACACTGGGCAACAATCTGTGCCCCATGAAAACTGTGTGTACATTCCTAAACAACGCTGAAGTTCTGAGGAAAACTCTGAGCCTTCCTGACTGTATGGTAGGCCCTGAGACCTGCTTAGATGCTAGCATAGGCCATGAGTCCCCACTGACTTGGGAAAGGGCCTGAGTCCCTCTGATACCCTGCAGAAATACCTGGGCATCAGTGAAACTCTGGGGAATGTACTGAGCACCACTCTGACCTTCACAATGGTGCTGAGCTCCACTCAGTGCATGAGAAGGCAATGAAACCACTGAGAATCTTGGGAAGACAGTGCATACAACTGTGACCCTGCAGAAGGTCCTGAGCCTCACTAAGGCTTGGAGAAGGCTGTGAACCCAATTGAGAATACAATGAAGACACCGAGTCCTTCTCAAATACTTGTTAAGGCCTTTAGCTACTCAAATACTATTGAGTTATCTGAGCCCCATGAAGATTATGTGGACATTCCCAAGAAACTGAAATTCTGGGCAAGGCTAGAAACCTACTGATACCCTGAAAAGGCCCTGTGCACTCCTAAGACTCCATAGTAGGCCCTGAGCCCCAATGACACTAGGGAAAACTCTGAGCCACTGTGATACCCTGAAGAAGGCCTTGAGTGTCACTAAGACTCTGGGTCAGCCCCTGAGCCACCACTGTGACCTGGGAAGACTAGAGCTTTACTGAGTGCCTGGGAAGGCACTAATGCCACCAAGACTCTGTTAAGGTCTTGAGCACCACTGTGACCCTGGGGAATGCTCTAACACTCAGTAAGACTCTGAGGAGGCCTTGAGCAACCTTGTGACCCTTCAAGTGACAATGAACTCCACTGACATCCTGGGAAAGGTGCTGAGATTTACTGAGATCCTGGCAAAAACCCTGAACCCAATGCTTCCTTGGGGAACTATCTAAACCTGATTGAGACTCTGGGGATAGCACTGAACATGCCTGAGACACTACCAAGGTCCTAAGAAAAACTGAGACCCTGGTAAAGCCCTTGGCATGGCCTGTGGCCCATTGAGAACCTGGGAAACATCCTGAACAACACTGATATGCTGGGAATATCACTGAGCTCCACTGAATGCCCAAGAAGGGAAGGAGACCACTAAGAATCTAGGGGAGCACCCTGAGGATGACTGAGAATGGAGGAAACCATGAAACCCACTGAGACCCTGGGAAGGCCCCACAATTCACTGAATTGGTATGAGAGGCCATGAGACTCATTAGTGACCTGGAAAAGCCCTGAACACCAATTAGACCCAAGTGAAGGCCCTGAATACCAAGAGACTCTTTTGAAGGCCTTTAGATAACACAAACTCTTGGAAAGAATCTGAACACCCCTGCAATACTATAGACAGCCTTTAGTCACACTGAAATACTGGAGAAGGTCCTGAGACCTACTGATAACCTGTGGAATGCACTGAGCCTCACTTAAGAGCTTGGAAAATCCATGAGCCCCATTCTTGAGCTGAAAGCCCCATTCTTGACACCAGGAGATCTTAAGGAAGGTCCACAACCCCACTTAGACCCTGGTAGAAGCCCTAAACCCCACTCAGAGACTATAAAAGGCCTTTAGCTTCAGAAGCTCTGGGGAAATATCTGAGATCCAATTATACATGAGATACTGAAAAAGATGCTAATGAATTCCCTGAGCCCTATAAGCCATTGGGGAAAGCACTGAGCCAGACTGAAACCCTAAAGAAAGCCTAGAACTTACACTTAGGGGTGGGGTGGCTGTGAGTGTCAGGAACAAAATGGGAATGGCCCTGAGTCTCACTGACATTTGGGTCAAGGCACTGAATCTTACTGAGGTTGTACACAAGCCCTGAGCCTCACTAAGACTCTGTGGGAGGCCCTCAGCAACATCGTCACCCTGAAAAATACTTTGAGCTCCACCTAATGCCTGGAGAGGCAATGGGACAACTTAGATTCTCTGGAAGGTCCTGATTACCACCATGATCCTAAGGAAGGCCCTGTGTTCAACAATACTCTGGGGAAATTCTTGAGCACAAGTATGTCCTCTGGAATACTGCTGAGCTCCACTTGGAATGTGGACAAGGACCTGGAATTCAATAAATTTGGGCAAAGTCCCTGAACCCAGTGTGTTATTCAAAAACTTTCTAGCCACACTAAGACTCTATAAATAGCTCTTAACGCCACTAAGACACTAGTCAAGGCCCTGAAATCAGTGTGTTCTTTGAGAAGTTTTTGAGCCCCAGTGAGTCACTGAGAAAAGCACTGAATTCCACTGAGTGACTGCAAAAGACCCTGAGACCCTGATATTGCCCTCAAGTCTTACTAACATTCTAGGCAAAGCCTGAGCCCCATGGAGAAATCCTGAACACCGTGAAACATGCTGATTTCCCTGGAAAGACAGGGAGCACCACTCCATGCCTGGGGAATGCAATGAAACCAGTAAGAATTTGGGGAGGTGGAGCAGCACTTTAACACTGAAGATGCCCAAGTTCCACTTATAACTTAAGGAAGGTCCTCAACCCAATAAAGCCCTTAGAAGGCCAAGAGCCCCTTTGATGAATTGCAATACCCTAAGAATCAATGATACACTGGGAAAGGTCTGAATGCCATTTATACACCTGTGAAGGATCTGAACCCCAGTGAAAGTCTGGAGAAGGCCTTTAGACTCCCAGAAACACTGGGGCAGGATCTGAGCCAGACTAAGATTCTGTGCAGTCCCTGAGACACACTGAAATATTAGGGTAGGCCTTAGGTCTCACTAAGTCACTTGGAAAAGCCCTGGCCCTCAATCAAACTCTGAGGAAGACTCTGAGCACTGAGCTCCACGGTGATCCTAGCAAAGGTCCTGGAACTCACTGAGGCTTCTTGAAGGCCCTCAGCCCAGTGTTTTCTTGAGGAAGATTTAGAGACTCACTGAGAAAGTGGGAGTAGCTGAGTCTCACTGAGACTTGAAGTAGCACTGAGCCCCTCTGAAATGCTGATGGAGGCCCTGAAAAAAACTGAGGCCCTGAAAATGGTCCTCTGTTCCACTGAGCCCCTACACAAGGCTGTGAGCAATACTGAGACTCTAGGGAAGGCCCTGAGCACACTGTGACCTTGGGGATGGTGCTGGGCTGAACTGAGAGCCTAGGAAAGCAATGAGACCACTACTACAATTGGGAAGGTCATGAATACAATTGTGACCCTGGGGAAGGTCCTGAACCTCATTAAGACTCTGGAGAAAACCCTGAACACCACTGAGACAACAATAAGGCACTGAACAACTCTAAGACTCCCATTAAGACCTTTAGCCTCTTCTAAACACTGGGCAATAATGTGAGTCCTAAGAAGATCACGTGGACATCCCTAAGCAATACTGAAATTCGAGGGAAGGCTTTGAGCCCTCCCTCCTTAGACTCTAGGGTATGACCCAAGACCCCACTGATACTGGGAAAGGCCCTGAGTCCCTCTGATACCCTGCAGAGTGCTCTGAGCACCACTAAGACTCTGGGGCAGGCTCTGAGCACCACTGCAACATTGAGATTGTGCTGAGCTCCACTGGAAACCTGGGAAAGTTTCACAGGGTTACTAAGACCCTGGCAGGTACCCTAAACTCCTTTTAGACAAAATTAAAGGCAAGGAATACTGTTAAAACTCTTATTAAATTCTTTAACCTCTCATATATTTTGGGGAAGTATCTGAACCTCACAAAGATTATGTGAATATTCTGAGCATCACTTCTAGTCTGCGGACTTCTCTGAGCATCAGTGATACTCTGGGAAGGTTCTGTTTCCCAGTGAGATCCTAAGGAATGCCAGGAGCCCTTATGAGAACTTTTGGGAAACCACGTGTTGTGGTTTGGATGTGAGGTGTCTCCCAAAAGCTCACATGTGAGACAATACAGGAAGATTCAGAGGAGAAATAATTGGGTTGTAAGAGTCTTAACCTAATCAGTTAAACAAACCCTTATGGAATTAACTGAGTGATTACTGGAGGCAGGTAGGGTGTGGCTGGAGGAGGTGGGAATTGGGGTGAGGCTTTGGGATATATATATATAGATATAGATATCTATCTATCTAGATATAGATGATATAGATATAGATATCTTGAGCCCCACTGAAACACTTGGAAAGTCCAAGAGCACCATTGATGATTTTAAAAAGCTGTAGGACACAATGATATGCTGGGAAAGACCCTGAAACTCATTTGGACCCAGTGAATTCCCTGAACTGCACTAAGTGAAGTCTGTAAGGCACACAGAAACACTGGAGAAGTGCACACTGCAATCCTATGAACACCAGAGATCCTCTGAAATTATTCATAAGGCCCTGAGTCACAGTGATACTTGGGATAATCCTATTCTCGATGACACTCTAGAAAATACCTTAAGCCCCTGTGAGACCCTGGGTAAGGCCCTGAGCCCCAGTGATACTATGATGAAGATGCAGATCACCAGTAAGTCCCTAGGAATTGCCATGAATCCCAATGAGATGTTGTGGAAGGTCCTGAGCCACTGAGAACCTGGAAATGACCCTGAGTAGTTCCATAATCCTAGTGAAAATCATGATCACCACTGAAACACTTGGAAATACCATGAGTCCCACTGATGACCTGTAAAAATCCTGAGACATAAGGAGAGTTGGGAAAGACCTGGAATTCCACTAAGACCTCAGTGGAGGCCCTGACCAAACTGAGCCTCTAGTGAAGGCCTTTAGCTTCACAGGAAAACCTGGGAAGTACCTGTGCCCCAGGAAGATTCTATGGGCAATCCAAGTCTGATGGAAAATTTGGGGAAGGTTTCTGAGCTCAATGAGACCCGAGGAAGGCTCTGAGCACTGCTTTGACACTGGAGAAGACACTCAGTCCCCCTGTTACCATTAGTGTCAGGAGCCATGAATGAATTATTAATTTGTTTGAGCCATCTCAAGGCAGGGGCATTGCTCTTCTGAGAACTCTTAGTGATATTTCACTGATTTGGGACCATGCATTGCCTGCTGACTCCCTGCTCAAAGAGAACCCTGTGTTCCACAGAACTTATTGGTTCGAACAGCCCTAGGTTCAAATGCAGCTGTCTGGGGATGGAAAAGATATAAGTGTGCCCAAATAACCTTGAGAGGCCAGCTGCTCAGAGGAGGAAGCATAAGACCCTAAGCCACAGTGATACTCTGGAGATAGTCCTGTACTCAGAAACACCCTAGGGAAAGCCCTGGGCCCCTGTGAGACTTTGGATTAGGCTCTAACCCCCAGTAAGTGTCTGAGGAAGACTGAGCACCTGGTAATGGTGCTAGGATCCACTGAAAGCTGGGCAAGGCCCTGGGATTCACTGACACACTAGCAAAGACACTGAACCCAGTGGGTTTGGGGCAATGTTTCTGAGCCTCTCTGAGATTCTGAGAACAGTACTGAGTCACATTGAAAGTCTGGAAATTTTCCTGAGAAAATCTGAGACCCTGGGATGGCCTTGAGTCCCACTGAGACTCTGGGCAAAGCCATGAACTGAGACCACGGCAAGGTGTTCAACTCAGTGGCTCCCAGGGGAATTTTTTGAAATCTACTGAGACACTGAGAATAGCACTGAGAACTAGTGAGACCCTGGGAATGGCTCTGAGACCCAATGGGACACTGATCAGGATACTGACCCCACTGATATTCTAAGGGCCGGATCCCTACTGACACACTGGACAAGGTTGTGCAACCCAGTGAGATCCTGGGGAAGACTTGAGCCTCAGTGAGATTCTGGTGAAGGCCCCAAGTCCCACAGAGATGCTGGTTAAGTTTATGAGCCCACTGAGACCTTCTGGGGCATCCTGAGCCCCACTGAAACTGTAGCAAATATTATGAGCTCCACCATGGGAGAGGCCGTGAAACCTGCCATGATGCTATGGAAAGGCCCTAGCACCAGTGAGATTCTGGGCAAGGCTTGGGTCCCACTGAGACCCTGGGTAAAACACTGAGCAACACTGACACAATAGCAGTGACTAGAAGCCCATACCAATACACTGGGGAAGGCCCTGAGCACCACTGTGGCATAGAAATTGTACTAGTTTCCACAGAGAACCTGGGCAAGACCCTAAGGTTCACTGAGATGCTGGTGAAGGACCTTAGCCCTCTGCATTTTGGGTAAAGTTTTTGAGCCACCCTAAGAGTCTGGTAATACTACTGAGCTGCATGGAAGCACTGAGTAATTTCCTGAGACAATCTGAGACCCTGGGGATTCTGATGAGTCCCACTGAGATGCTGGGCAACTCCCTGAGTGCCCTAGAGAACATAGGGGATGTTCTCAGTACCCCTGAGGCACTGAGAATGGCCATAAGGCCCACTGAGGACTTGGGGTCACTGAGAGGTCCACTACGATTCTAGAAAAGGCCCTGAGCACCACTTTAACCATGGGGAAGGCCCTGAGCCCCATTGAAAAGCCATGAAAAGAGAATCATAGCCTCTGGGACAGGAGTTCCCTGTGTTTCTTCTTTTCCAGCAAAGCAATAAACTTTCTTTGTCCTTTTTCTCAAGTCATGGCATTACTGAATTGGCACTGGGGAAAGATAACAAATTTGACATCCCAGATGAGATCCCACTGAGACCTACTCCAAGGTAAGCTTCTCTCCATGCACCCCACATCTGTTTGAGGTGCACCTTTCTCTCTTTTTCTTTCTGGAGGGCAAAAATGGGCACCTGTTGGCTACTTAAATGCAGCTAGCACAGCTGAGAGACACAGGTGAGAGGTTTCCTGGCCCAGGCAGTTCCCAATCTCTGCCAAAGCAACTTCCTACTTTTCTGTTCAGGCCTGGAGCACAATTGTCATCAGTACACAGTGTCCCTAGTCCTGATCTACCTCAAATGCGTGGAGGTGGATGAAGGGTTGGAACAACTGTGAGGTTCTCTGGCCTGCGCTACTCTCAGGCAGATCCCAAAGGTTCCTTCTCCAGACTCCCCCTCCAGTCTGCCCTAGGGGTAGCCAGGGTGATCAGTTGATGAATGGCACTGAGGGAAAGCACCAATTACCTTTGCCTCTGTGTGGGCCGTAAAACACTCCCCCACATCCACTCTCTCCTAGATGCTCCCCTTCCCTCACTGATCAGATATAAGGAATTCAGATTGTAGGATTAAAAGAAAGGCCTGGGATGATCAGTAAGAAAACGCCCAGGTTTCCTTTGTTCACATAGTGAGCCTTCACTAGTCTATCTAGAATCTCCCCATTACCGTTCCTGTAAATGTGCTCACTGTGTTCTCTTTGATCTTCTAGAGGGAGGCATTTAAAATCAACCCCTCCTGTGAGACCCTCCAAGAAAAGGGTGTTATGTGCCTAACAACCAATAGATGTTCGCACCCTCCAGAGATTTTTTTAGCCTACAGGACAAAAAATAGGCAAAAAAAAAAGCACAATTTTTACTTTTGTCCTGATTTTTTCATAAGTGGGAATTTATAGTGGCAGGGAGGAAAGCAGTAACACCCTTAGGTCTGAATCCTCCAAGGGTCTCTAGCACAGGGCAAACTAGGACCCTAGCACTTTGTCAAAGAAGGTCAGAAATAACTTTGGCAAAGCCAGGTAGTGAGAGATGGGTTTTCTGGACCATATGGAAGCTCAAAGTTAGGGAGACTTCCCTAATACTTCTTCTAACTCAGATGGGAGCTTCTCTCTCAACAGTATTGCCAGGTTCACCACTGGCCTGCATACTGCAAAATTACAAATGTCAAGAAAAGTGCCTTCATATGTTACCAGGCTTGGCCTCAATAATCTCTACCGTGAGAGGAGGAGGCCTTGAGGAATCACCTACTGAGGGAGGAAAATCAAGGGGAACCTCCCCCAACTTAAAACAGATAAAAATAAATGTAAGGAGGTTTTTAGAGGATCATATATATATATATATATATATATATATATATGGAGAGCAGTGACAGGATGGGAGAGCAGTGACTGGGATAGGGGGTCTCTGATGACCTCATGACCATGGCATGCCTGGTACCTGGGAATGTTTCTGTGCAAGGACACAGGATGCTTAACTGCTGTGGCAATGCCCTGCATGAGGAGGCTCTGTGCAAGAGTCCTGTCAGCTCTGACCTTGATCTCAGGCACACAGTTCCTGGAAAGGAAGGAATTCTTATGGTAGACAACCACAATGTTCCACCAACTCCACTACTCTGGTTCCTATCAGCTTTACAGTAACTTGAAACAATTGACTTAATTGAGAGCTACACAAAACTTCTCTAATATCGCACTTTGCAATTGTGGATTGCAACTGTGGAAAAGCTACATAGGATGTCCTAGTTTCTGTAACTTTCCTGAATACAAAGAATAATGGTTGCACAGTCTTTAACCTGATGAGACATATATAAATAAAGATTGCTGACGTACCTCTTTAGATCTGCATCTCCATCAGTGAGCAGAGCTCCACCTGATCCCAGCTTAATCTTCAAAATCTGTGTCTGTGAATCTTTATTTTTCAATCCCCCTTCGCCGCTCACCAGACCCAAGAGTTTGGTCATGCTGCTTGAGGCAGTTGGTGACTCATGTGGACACAGGGGAACTTTCTTCAGCCATTAGCAGAGGGATCGCTCCCAGAGGCGTGCCATATAAGCCAAAAACTTCCTCAAAAGTAAGGAAGTTGGGGGAGTGAGTCAGAGTCATGTGTAAAATATGGGATATACAGGGTCTGAAGAAAGGGATTATCATGTGTCTATCTTAGAGGTGTGCTTAGGAAGAGTGGTAGTTCTGTTAGGAGAGCACAGCTGTTAGAATTTATAAGCTTTATTACTAAAACTTTCCCCTGGTTCCCTGCAGAAGGAGCAGTAAATGTAAAGACATGGGTGACTGGCACCCTGCTTAAAGTGGCTTGCAGCTTGAGGAACAAAAAAGAAATAAAGGGGCTCTCCATGGAGAATGTAAACTATGATACCATGCTTTAAGAGAATAGTCTTACAAAAGAAAAAATGAATACAGCAGTTTTCCTTTCCTGTTAATTTCTGCCGGATCTCTAGCTCTCCTAGGCTTACTTTTAAAAATGTAAATTACACAGCCTGCACAATTTACAAGACTTACAAAAACCAGTTAAGACATAGGAAGAAAGTGTTCCTTTAAAAATTCAAGCTGCTTGGCTGGCCATCTTATCTATTTTCAGCCAGCTTTCTGAACCAGTTCCTCCCTAATGTTACAGCACGGAAAGAGAAAAGTGAAAGATTCTGAATGTACAAGCTTTCTTTTCCTAAAATTTCTTATTTTTTTTTCCTGATGACTTCACAGCCTTCCACATTGTTTAGATATCTGAAGTGACTCTTATCTGAGCTAAAATTACACTCTGACCTGATGAAGATGTTAGTATTGCAGCCATATAATTTCTTTTAAAGAAAACTCCTGTTTTTTGAAATTGTACATAAATCAATGTATATTTTTCTGATCAGTTTTTTTAAATCTAACTATTAAAGTTTTAACACTTTTGTTCAGAAGCCAATTTCTCCAGGATTAGCTCTTAGATATATTCAAAAATTATTTTTCTAAATCCTAAGAAGAACATAGACATGGTGTTGTAGGGAATGAGTCTGATAACCATCAAGGACAAATAGCCAGCTACCTGAAACCTTTGATCTCAGTGTCCATCATGGCTGTTGGATTTTATACCTGACATTTTCAATTGGACAGGCCTGTCCTATTTTTAAGTCATAATATTAAAGTCTGATGGGTTCCATTTTAATTTCAAATAGATTAAATCTAATAGAGGCCTTAATATACATCAATAACATTGCCTCCTACCTGTGGAGCTCCACTTACAAACAGTTGCAAAATCCTTGTTTCCTGTCTGTTTTGTGTATATGTGCACACCTGTGTACTGTGTTGTTGTGTCTATATACTATGTACATGTTATCAAAATTGGCATTTAGACAAATGAATGTTCAACACTTAAAATTTAAATAAAGAAATGGATCCAAATAATTTACTTCAAATTAAGTAATCAGATAAAAATAAGGATGTCTTTAAAATTCTAACTCACAAATTTTTTCTAGGTGATCAGGCAATTAATAAAGTGTTCATTTTTATAAAATGTCTATAAAATAATGTAATATCCATTGCTTCTAGGATTTTTCTTCAACAGAAAAGAGATGGTTAATACTGCTAACTGCATTTGTCAGATTTTTTTTTCTGGTTATAAGAGTAAATTAAATTTGACATAAATGGAATTAATCTTCATAAATGTGTTTTTTAATGGATAAATTTAAAATGGAGTGTAAGATTGCTTTGTTTCTCAGTCTTCACTAAAACAAGGCTATAAAAGTTAAAGTTCTAACAGGTGTAATTCTACATAAAAAGGGTTCAAAATGTTTCAGCTGTGATTCAATTAAAGTACTGTAAACAGCAAAAGTATTTCATTTTATTAAGAGGAATAATCAAGTTGGGGGTATAGCTCAGTTGGTAGAGTGCTTGCCTTCCCAAGCACAAGGCCCTGGGTTCAATCCCTAGCACTGCAGAAAAATGAAAAGAGGAGTAATTGGACAAAAGATCAAAAATTTAATAAGGATTGTTTCAGAATGTGAATTTGAAAAGGGAGCAACAGCTAGGAAAGAGATATAAGATTTGTGAAGGGAAGAGGATGCAAGGTCTGAGTATGTGACGGGAAGGTTTGTAAGGGTGATCCTTTCCCCAGGCACAAGTAAAATATTAATGTACTGATATGAAACAAAGTTTAACCCTCTAAATGTTAAAGTAACAAAGATTTCTTGAAACATTAATGTTTTTACTTATCAAGATAATTTCTTATGCCTGTGAAGTTTTATTAAAAATAAATAGGTAAATCGATCTTAAAAAAATGATTGTCCAACTCTGGTTAAACAATACCTATTATTTTAGAATATTATGCTACCTTCCAGATTCTAAATTTTTTTCCAAAAGTTAAACTTGGTTAATATAAAAACATCAAGGTAATTATGGAGCTGTTAACTGGTTTCTTCATATCTAAAAGTATTCATATAAAGTCTTTTAAATATAAGGTTTAGGAGAATATTTTACAAAGTTGATGTTCTCTGTTTAACAGTGGTCTATTATAAAAATTAAAAATTTAGTTAATAATTTATGTGACAATATTTTGTAATTAGATAAAAATAATCTGTCAAACTGTAAAATTTTGTATTACTGTACACTGAGAGGTAAACTTAAGTATATTTCTAAAAGACAATAAGGAGAGCCTGTTTTATTTAAATTTTGACAATATGAGATATAAAGACTTTTTTGCCATTTTTGCACAAAAGAGGATTAAAAGTTCTCTTGACTTGTTTAATTCATATTTCAGATGTAATGTTAAATTATGTTAACTGATTCATATGGACTCAAAAATTATGTATAAAAACTTTATAAAATAATATTTAAGAAAGAGATTAAAGATTAATTTCAGAAATAAACCTTATCTAATATTTGTCAGGAGACCAAACCTCAATTGAGTTACAACTCCGCCTCTCACCTTATTCCATGTTAAGATAACCATTCAAGTTTTTTTAAAGTTCAGTTCAAAAGATAGATTTTTGTTATAATAATTACTGTGATCTTAAAATAAATAGAAAACATAATATATATAGCTAAATAAAGGTTTGGGATTACAAAAAATACCATGTTTATTGGCTCAAAGCTATTGTACAAACTAAATATGTTTTTGTGCTTGTTACATTTCATTTCATATTTTTCTTGTAAACTTTATAACTGTTGTCTGTTAGTTCCTTACAGAAGCACAAAAAAACTTTCCTTTTTATATTGGGCAGCCTAATTATAGAACACTTGATTCATCAACAAAAATTACAAATTACAATTGATGTTCTACATATTTTCAAGGACTTTCATAAGTTATTGGGAGACTTTAACTGGTTAAGGCCCAGCTTACAATTATCTACTGCAGATTCGAGGGCTTTATTTGATATATTATGTGTAGATCCCTCAACAGGTTACTACAGAAGCAAAAACTGCCTTAAGGAAAGTTGAAACTGCTATGTAGACTGCACAACTTACTAAAATTAATTTACAGAAGCCTATACATGTGTTGATGATTCCTATTTCTCATACCCCTACAGGGGTCATATGGCAGTCTTCAAAATTATTAAATGGCTCTGTCTTGTCTAGTCTCCTCCAAAATCTTTAACTCCATTTCATAATTTTGTTTAAAAAGAAAAAAAAAAAAAAAAAACCTGAGCCTTCTTTCAGTGTGTGCTCTTTTCAGTTTAATGACACCAACTTTGGCAATCCCTACATGCCTTTCAGGTGATTTTTACTAATTTTCCTGGCCAATAAAAAAAATCACATCAAGTCATTTGTCACTGTTTGATTGCTTTTGCAGTACTGGGCCATCCATTACAAATTAAAACTGATAATAATACTCCAACTATTACTAGTTTATCTTTTCAACAATTTTATCAATATTATATTGAACACTGAACTGGCATTCCTCACAATCTTCAAAGTCAGGCTATTGTAGAATGAGCTCATTTATCTCTGAAGTTACAATTATCAAAAAAAGGGGGGAAATAGGACCCCACAAAATTGTTTGTCATTGTCTTTTTAAATTTTTTGAACTGTGATGCTGAAGGTCACACTCTTGTTACAATTGGAGTAGTTCCTTGATATCTGCTTTAGTCTCTGTCATGACTGCCACTATAGCTTTATCCAAAAGCATACAAAATACTCTATTAATTACTTGACTGAGAATATTTCTAAGCTTTGCAGAATCAGGTAAATATTGCTGATAAGTTGGAGGAAAAATTAAGTGCTTTCGAAGTTGCAGTTATTAACATTGGCAATGAACTTGCAGCTCTTAAATTTAGACAAAAGCTCCACTGCCATGCTAACTACTGATATGTCTGTGTCACAGCAGCAAAGTCCTTCTCAATGGGGTTGGGAGGAAGTCAAAGGTCATTTAATGGGCATTTGGCAGTGAAATAAGGATAGCCTTGACCTTATGGAGTTACATCATTTTATCCAGGATTATTCAAGAACGTCAAATCAATTCTGTGAATCCTGCATGACTTGCTAAACAAATACTTAATCATCTAAATGGCTTTAGTCCCTGAAATATGTTAAAACATACAGTATGGTACATTTTTGGAATCGTGTCTTTGTTACTAATTCTCTTTTGTGTGGTAACAATGGGATGCTGAATCTTCCAAGGAGAAATCCAATGAGTCCAAGTCTTAACCCATCACTTTCATTTAAAAAATACAAAAGGGAGTGATGTGGAGACCAGTGACAGAGGATTGGAGAACAGTGACAGATTAGGGGTCTCTGATGACCTCATGGTCTGGCATGCCTGGTACCTGGGAATGTTTCTGTGCTCAGCTGCTGTGGCAATGCCCTGCATGAGGAGACTCTGTACAAGAGTCCTGTAAGCTCCAGCCTTGATCTCAGGCACACAACTCCTGAAAAGGAAGGATTTTTTTTATTAAAATCTTTTTTTTTTTTTTATTTTTACAGACTGCATTTTGATTCACTGTACACAAATGGGGTACAACTTTTCATTTCTAAGGCTGTACACAATGTAGATTCACACCATTCATGTAATCATACATATATATAAGGTAATACTGTCTGTTTCATTCTACTACCTTTCTGTCCCTCACCCCCTCCCACCCCTTTTTCCTCTACACCATCCAAAGTTTCTTATTTCTTCTCTGCCCCCTGCCACTCCCTCATTATGTATTGTCATGCACTTATCAGAGAAAACATTGGAACTTTGATTTTTTGTGCTTGGCCTATTTCACTTACCATGGTATTTTCCAAATTCATCCATTTACCAGAGAGTGCAATAATTATATTCTTCTTTATGGCCGAGTAATATTCCATTGTGTATATATACCACAGTTTCTTTATCCATTCATCAATTGAAGGGCATCTAGGTTGGTTCCACAATCTAGCTATTATGAATTGAGTGCTATTAACATTGATGTGGCCGCATTACTGTAGTATGCTGATTTTAAGTCCTTTGGGTATAAACTGAGGAGTGGGATAGCTGGGTCAAATTGTGGGTCCATTCCAAATTTTCTGAGGAATCTCCATACTGCTTTCCAGAGTGGCTGTACCAATTTGCAACTCCACCAGCAATGTATGAGTGTGCCTTTTTCCCCACATCCACATCAACACTTATTATCACTTGTGTTCTTGATAATAGCCATTCTAATTGGAGTTAGATGAAATCTTAGGGTGGTTTTAATTTGAATTTCTCTAATTACTAGGGATGATGAGCACTTTTTCATATATTTGTTGATCACCTGTATATCTTCTGTGAAGTGTCTGCCCATTTCCTTAGCCCATTTGTTGATTGGGTTCTTTGTATTTGGGGTGTAAAGTTTTTAAAGCTCTTTATAAACTTTGGAGATGAGTGCTCTGTCTGAAGTGTGTGTGGAAAAAATTTTCTCCCACTCTGTAGGCTCTCTTTTCACATTATTGATTGTTTCCTGTGCTGAGAAAACACTTTTTAGTTTGAATCTATTCCATTTATTGATTCTTGCTTTTACTTCTTGCGCTATGGGGGTCTTGTTGAGGAAGCCTGGTCCTAAGCCAACATAATGGAGATTCAGGCCTACTTTTTCTTCTAGTTGGTGAAGGGTCTTGGGCCTAATTCCTAGATCTTGATCCATTTTGAGTTGAGTTTTGTGCAGGGTGAGAGATAGGGGTTTAATTTTATTTTACTCCATACGGATTTCCAGTTTTCCCAGCACCATTTGTTGAAGAAGCTATCTTTTCTCCATTGTAAGGTTTTGGCACCTTTGTCTAGTATGAGATAACTGCACTTATGTGGGTATGTCTCTGTGCCTTCTATCCTGTACCATTGGTCTGTCTATTTTGGTGCCAATACCATGCCATTTTTGTTACTATTGCTCTCTATTTAGAGGATCCAAAAAACTCCACCAGAAAACTTCTAGATCTTATAAATGAATTCAGCAAAATATCAGGAATAAAATCAACACGCATAAATCTAAAACATTTTTATTCATAAGCAATGAAACATCTGAAAGGGAAATGAGGAAAACAACTCTGTTCACAATAGCCTTAAAAAAAATAAATAAATAAAATACTTGAGAATCAATCTAACCAAAGAGGCAAAAGATCTCTGCAATGAAAACTACAGAACATTAAAGAAAGAAATTGAAGGAGACTTTAGAAGATGGAAAGGTCTCACATGTTCTTGGATAGGCAGAATTAATATTATCAAAATGGCCATACTTCCAAAGGCATTATACAGATTTAATGCAATTCCAATTAAAGTCCCATTGATATATCCCATAGAAATAGTCTGGAAGAACAAAAGACCCAGAATAGCCAATGCAATCCTGGGCAGGAAGAGTGATGCAGGAGGTATCACAATACCAGACCTTAAACTCTACTATACAGCAATAGGAAGGAATTCTTATGGTAGACAACCACAATGTTCCACAGCTCCACTTCTCTGGTTCCTACCTGCTTTACAGTAACTTGAAACAATGAACTTAATTGAGAGCTACACAAAACTCCTAATATGGCACTTTGCGATTGTGGATTGCAACTGTGGGAAAGCTACATACGATATCCTAGTTTCTGTACCTTTCCCGAATACACAGAATAATGGTTGCATAGTCTATAACCTGATAATGAGACATATATAAATAAAGATTGCTGGTGTAACTCTTTAGAGAGCAGAGCCCCACCTGATCCCAGCTTAATCTTCAAGATCTGTGTCTGTGAATCTTTGTTTTCCAACCCCCCTTCACCCCTCACCAACCTGAGAGTTTGGTTGCACTGGTTGTGTCATATTGAGATGTTTCAAAACTTATGCCAGGTATTTGCTTCACCTGGAAAAATACTATTACTTAACCATCTAGAGCACAGGCAGTTCCCAAAAATCATCCTAACTGGGATTCAAATAGTGAGTAGGATGCCTTGAAAACTATTATATGAGGCCTTCAGGAAAGTCCTGCTGTTTTCATAAAGAGACTCAGGAAGGCATAAGAAAACACACCACCCTGAATCCTGAATCCATAGAGGGTCACTTACTTTTAAAGGATAAATTTATCATTTAGTCAGACCCAAACACTTAGAGAAAATTACAGAAATTGGTATATGACCCTGGTCAATCCTTAGATGATCTCTTCCAGCTTGCATCTTCCATTTTTTTTTAATAATAGAGATCAAGATAAAAAGAAAGAGAACATAAAAACAAGAAAAGGGCTTATTAAAGATAATCCAAAACCCCAAATAACATAAACTTTTAATGCCTTTCAACAGCTCATTCATTCCACCCATTTTAGGAGTACAAAAGTCATATGGGGAATGGTGCCTTATCCAAAACCTTAAAATAATTAACAAAGCAGTAATTTCCCTCCACCCTGTAGTTCTTAATCCATGTGCTCTGTTATCTTAGATTCCAGCTGCTGCTTGGTTTACTATGTTAGATTGAAAAGATGCCTTTTTCTGTATACTCTCAATTATAATATCTGGTTATTTTTAAAGAACAAGATGATGGATCCCAAGTAACCTAAACAGTGTTGTCTCAAGGATTTGGAGATAGCCCTCACCTGTTTTGACAAACCCTAGCTAATGACTTCGCAAAACTCAGAGATAAAACGTTGTTCTTCAATATGTAGATGACATCCTCTATGTGCCTCCACCCAGGAAGAATCTCAAAAGGCCACCACAGAGCTCCTAAACGTCTTAGCTGATAGGGGTTATAGGATTTCAAAGAAGAAAGCTTAATTATGCCAACAATAGGTTCAATATTTAGAATTGCAACTATCTCAAGAAACCCACAAGCTAGGACAGGAAGAAATTAACACCATAGGACAATATCCTCTGCCTTGGACCATAAGGCAACTCAGAGACTTCCTAGGGATAATTGAATACTGCAGGCTTTGGATTCCTGTTTATGGGGAATTAGCTAAGCCTCGTTATATCCTCCTTAAAAAAAAAAAAAAGGAACTGTCCTGATATGGAAACCAGAACATAATAAATGTACTGCCCTGATATGGAAACCAGAACATAATAAATGTACTGCCCTGATATGGAAACCAGAACATAATAAATGTTTTTAAGCTATTGAAACAAGGCCTCACTTCAAGTCCTTGTCCTCAGCTTACCTGTGGAGCAAGATTTAACCTGTCACTGAAAAGAAAATAACCCTAAAAAATATTCACCCAAAAATGCTGGATAGGCAGCAATGGACAAACCAGCTCAATAGCCATTGGCATATCTCAATAAGGAGCTTAGCATAGTAGTTTTATTCTCAAAAGCAATGGAAAACAAGGTCTCATAATTTTCTTTGACAACCAAACCTGTCCTAAAAAAATGGTTAAAATGCCCTAGTCATCAAGTTTCTGTCACTTAAACCGATTTCCCTCAGCTCCTTCCAGATGTCAGTCAAGGCTTACATTGAAATGTAAATGGAAGAAGCCTACAGGCTCAGTAAGAAACCAATTTCAAACACAAGAGGGGAAAAAGTGTCTTTTACCTGAACTCCAACTAATCTAAATCAAAAAATTAAATTGCATGATGCTTTGCAAGATTCTTGGTTTTTTTCCTTAAATTCTATATTTTTTAAGCTCATGACAATTTTTTTTGTTCAGTCCTATTATTTATTCAATTAGAGTTTTTGCACATCTGTTACATTGCAATGGAGATTCACCTATAAAAGATACAAGGCATTTGCTTTTGTGTTATATGGATTAGTGTTGTTTGATATTATGTTGTTTGTATATATATGTGTGTTCAAATATCACGTACATATCAAAATTGATATATAATGAGCACTCATAAATTAAAATTTAAAAATGGATCCAGATACCTTTAATTCACATGATTCTTTAAAAATTCAATTTAAGTTGGGTAAACAAATGAAGGTAAAATGTCTTTAAAATTACTTAACACAAAGTCTATATAGTCCAACTAATAAAATATTGATGTTTATAAAATGTCTAATATCAATCATTTCCAGGACTTTTCTTCAACAGGCAAGAGAAAGCAGATACTGTTCAATACACTTGTCTGATATCTTGGTTTTTACAGTAAAATTAATAAATCATATTTGACATGTATAAGATTACTCAAATGTGTTTATTCAAGACATCTGATTAATTTACAAAGTTAAAATACTGTTAAATAAAACATCAAATGCTCTTAACTCCTTAAATTCCAAGGGGTAACATACTTAAACATTATTGGTATTTTTATAGATTAGTAAATAAAAAGAGTATGTAAGTGCAAAAGGACAGGAAGCAGACCTCAACAGATTCAGAGAAGCCTTTATTCCTTTGTGGACTTGGGCGCCATGGGGACCCATTTTCTGGATGGGAAAATGGTTGTCAGTTACACAGCAGTTTTGGGTTTTATAAGGTACAATGGTGTAATCATTGGAAGCTGTGTATGTGAAGTTTTGACCAAAAGGAGCTAGTTGTACAGGTTAAAACTATAATTGAGGAGGGTAATTGTAAAAAGGTTGAAGCCCATTGTTGTTTATGGAGATAAGTGTCCAGATCCTGAGGGATGAACATTCAAATCTTGCCCATTGATTCTCTTTCTCTGGGTTATCCATTGTTTCCCAGAGTTTCATTATTTGCTGTACCTCCATTCAGGACTAATTTGCAATGGGGAAAGTTCAAAGTTTAGGGCCCAGTCTTCAGTATTTTCCCCTTTTCTTTAGGGCCCATTGTTATTAGGAAAATGTGCACTGGGAGAGGTTTAATGTTTGGCCAATTTCCCCTCCCTCCTCTCAAGGCACACTGCCCCTCCATTTTTCTTGGGGAGCTGTCTTGTAGAAATATTATTTTCCATAATGCTTTCAGATTTAAAATTGCTTTTTGTCGAAGAAGATCTACAAGCAATCAACAAACATATGAAAAAATGTTCACCATCTTTAGTAATAAGAGACATGCAAATCAAAACTACACTAAGATTCCATCTCACCCCAATTAGAATGGCCATTATCAAGAATACAAGCAACAATAGGTGTTGGAGAGGATGTGGGGGAAAAGGTACACTCATACGTTGCTGGTGGGGATGCAAATTGGTGCAGCCACTCTGGAAAGCAGTGTGGAGATTCCTTAGAAAACTTGGAATGGACCCACCATTTGACCCAGCTATCCCACTCCTCAGCCTATACCCAAAGGACTTAAAATCAGCATACTACAGCGATACAGCCACATCAATGTTTATAGCTGCTCAATTCACAATAGCAAGACTGTGGAACCAACCTAGATGTCCTTCAATTGATGAATGGATAAAGAAACTGTGGTATATATATATACAATGGAATATTACTCAGCCATAAAGAATAATAATATTATGGCATTTGCAGCAAATGGATGAAATTTGAGAATATCATGCTGAGATAAGCCAATCTCTCAAAAAACCAAAGGAAGAATGATCTCGCTGATAAGCGGATTATGACACATAATGGGGGGTGGGAGGGGGGCAAGTATGGAGGAAGGAAGCACTGTATAGAGGGAAAAAATGGGTGGGAGGGGTGTGGGGAAGGGAAAAAATAACAGAATGAATCAAACATCATTACCCTATGTAAATGTATGATTGCGCAAATGGTACGCTGTTACTCCATGTACAAACAGAAATGACATGTATCCCATTTGTTTACAATAAAAATAAATTAAAATTTAAAAAATTGCTTTGTGTCATCACTAAAAACAAGGTTATTAAGAGTTAAGTCTTAACAGGTACAATTCTATATATAAAGAGATCCAAAAGCTTCAACTGTGTTTCAATTAGAGTACTGTAAATAACATAAAGTATTTCACCTTATTAAAATGGAATAATTCATCTAAATTCAGAAATTCTATGAGTTGTTTTAGAATGTGAACAAAAATGGGGTCAACAGGTAGGAAAGAAAAAATAAAATGTTCTAGGCATGGAAATATATTTAATAAATGAAAAAATGTTTCTGGGTAAGAAAGTCATTGTGTGATAAAACATATGAGGTTCTAAGTAAGTGCCTAGAAAGTCTGTGTGTAAGTAAAGAACAAATTTCAACAAGTTTGTATGTAACTAAGTTGGTTATATGTATGTGGGATAATCAATTAAATTTATTTAAGGTTTTTTCCTAAAGTCAAATATTAATGTGCTGATATAAACCAAAGTTTAATCTATGTGTTAAAATGATGAGGATTTCTTAAAAACACCAATTTTATTCTTAATTTTGTATCTGTTAAATTTTATTCTTTAGTGCAATTAGTCTTAAAATTAGGGTTTGTACAATTATGGTTAAATAACAACTGTTAAAGTATTGTACTATGTTACAGAGTCTAAATTTTTCTTTAAAAATTGAACTTGGATAATATAAAAATATCTAGGTAATTGTGGAGTGGTCACTATTCTTTGTATATTAAATGTGTTCATACCTTCCAGCTATACAAGTCTTAAAGGAAAAAAAATTTATCAAGCTGCTCTTCTCTGAAGTAAATTTATCTGTAATGGTAATTTTGAACTTATAAAAATAGCAAATTTTATTAGAGATGTATTTATATCATTTAATATTCTATAACAGGACCTGTTATCAATAGGTTGTATGTAAAATTTTATATTACCTTCTACATTGGGATAAAAACATAAATGTATTTCTAAAAGTTAATAAAAGCCTAATTTGTTTAAAGGTTAATATCAAAACATGAAGACATTTTGTTGATTTGCCACATAAAATGAAAGTTAAAAGCTCTCTAAGCCTTTATTTGATTCATGTTTTAAATGTAATATCATATTGTGCTAACATTCATATAGACTTAGGAAACAATATACGTAAACATTGTAAAATAATATGTAAAGAGGAGGCAAAGATCAGCTTCAGAACTAGAATGCTTTATCTAAGATTTGTGAACAGCCCTGCCTTCCCTGAGATAAGGCTCTGCCTCCCATCTTACTACATACATGTTAGAGTGGCTCCAAAATAAACCACACTTCAGCTCATTTAAAGTTATATTCAAAAGATTGTTTTTGTTGTAAAATTACTGTGATCTCAAACAGGGGATATGCTGTATAGCTCAGTCAAAATTCAAGATAGCTATTACATGACTAAATATGTTTTTACTCTTGTTAATTCCATTTTGTATTTTCCTTGTAAAGTTTATAACTGTTGTCTGATTAATGTTCTACAGAAGTACTGCTTCAAAAACAAACAATCTAAATTAATTTGAGATAATAAGTCATCAGTATAGGACAGATAAGAAACTATAGACCCCAATTAAATAAAAAGGGATAAATGACTATAAAATCAGAGTTGTTAAATTTAAATCCCAGTACTCTTATTTTATGAATACTGACAGACTTGCTGGATGTTTAAGATTGAACTTAGATTTTGAGATTAAAGTAAAGGGGCCAAAAAACCAATATTTTGCTCTTGCCCTCTGAGTCAGCCTGAATCTGGGGAACAAGAGAACTTCTCTAAGGAGCTTTACAACTCTGGGCAATGCAACCTCACATTCAGGGAGATTGATGAGACCACTAGAGGATGAAAAGCCAATCAGTGCACCTGCTGCAGAGGAGGGTCATTAGAAAAGGGAGACATCCCTGATACTTCCAATGGAAGTCAACTCAACAAGGAGACCCTATCTAGAAAATGGCACTAAAGGAGCTAAGAAGCTGCTCTCAAGTTCCCCACGAGTGACCCCTGTGGGAACTCAGCTGACTCTTAACAGACAGGAACAGGTTGGTCTTAAACACCCAGCAAAACCATTAAAACAAAAACATAGTCATTTTTGTACATTGAAAAAAAAAAAAAAAGAGAGAGAGACAATAGTTGTATGAAACTTAAGATGTACATTTGTGTTAGCTCCCTAGAATAAGTAAAGACTGGAAGCTGCAAAAGAGAGATTCTTAGGCAGGAGTGCCTTACAAATATCAAGAGAAACTGCCAGAGTCAAAAATTTTTAGTCAGTTTAAGACCTACAGATCTTCCTAACCTACACAGGTAGGTTTAATCTGTGTTTGCTACTATGATTATCTAGCGCTAAGTAACAGAAATATAGAGATATCTACTAAATGCAGAGGTTATACCAATAAAAGGATATTTTGCAAAAATCAGAAGACATTAGCTTAACTATCTTAGGGGACATCTATGACATTAAAAATTAAATGTTGTGTTTACATTCCTGATAACTCTGACAATGTTAAATTCCTAAATAAAGGCCTTGTCCTCTCCAGTATTTATTAGACCTTGTTATGAGAACAACCTCTCAGTTCTTCCACCTTCTGGTGAGAGATTATTGACTTCTGTCATCTTCATGATATTCATTGGTATGTTCCAGATGCTGTAACATTTATTTTGTACTAATCTCATTTCAGTACTCATGTCCTTTTGCTTTTCTCTCATAGAAGCACCCACCCCAGATGACTTTACAACACGTTCTTTACCAACCAAACTTCTACTGTGGACCCCTCCAAAGTGCTTGTCCCCTGCCGCCCCCTTCCAGCTCAAAGCAGTCAAAGCAGATGTCATCCCATTTCCTTACTGTAAGCTCAGGGGTGGGCACATTTAGCGGCCAAATAAAATCAGACAGAAAGCAGCAGAAGCAAGCTTTATTGGAATTTGGCTCTCAGGTGAAATTCCCAGCCCCCCGGGGTACAGGTCAGGTAGCGACCCAGAGAAAATTGCACGTGGCTGGCTGCCCAGGGTCTTTATAGGCTGGAATGGGAGGGGGTCCTGCTGAGTGACAGGTGGATGTTAAGGTTCAGTGGAATTTTCCAGCCCACTTATCAGTCACCATTTGGCTCACTGGCCTTTGTCTCACTTGCTCCACTCTGCCCGCTACAGTCACCCAAATTCTGATCTAACATCCTGATCTTTTTGGTGATATAGGGTGCCAGAGTCCATCTGGCTACTTCCTGCATGTTAGGGGGCATCATGGGGAAAAAAGGTTCAGGTTCTAGGTTGGCGGGGAGGCGGCTATAGGAGCGTAGGAGCACCTGGTTGTAGGTCACCCTGGCAACCTCACTCATGCAGTTCCGGGCAAACCTGAGAAGGCAGGGAGCAATCATTAGCAGAAATCCTATCACAAATAGGGGAGTAAGGGTAGGGGTCAGCCAGGTGACAAGAGTGGAGTTCAGCCATCCTGGCCAAGGGTCATTTTATTCTTCTTGCTTCAGCCTTTTTATTAGACATCTGAGAATTTTGACGTTGCTTCCATTAGACTGGTTTCATTGATGCAGCAACAACATTCTCTTAGGAAGAGGCATGTTCCCCCTTTGTCTGCCATCAGGCCTAGTGCTCGACTGTTCTGCAAGGAAACTTGAGCAATAAATATTATTCATCTTTGCAGGGATGTTGGGGGGCAGCAGATGCCTCTACTACCTTCTGGGGTTGCTGTTCTAGCTTTTGGTGGCAGTGACTTCATAACCAAGTCCTCTTGTTGGTATAACCTGTGTTTAGTAGAGATCTCTATATTTCTGTGATTTAGGGCTAGATAATCATACTAGCAAGCATAGATTAAGCCTCCCTATGTAGTTTAGGGGGATCTGTAGGCCTTACACTGACTAAAACCTCCTGATTCTGGCAGTTTCTCTTGATAGGTAGCAGGTACATCTGCCTAACAATTTCTCTCTTGTAGCTTCCAGTCTTTATTTATTCTAGGGGCATTTACACAAGTGTACATCTTAGGTTGCATCTAACTATTGTTTCTTTTAAATGCCCAAGAATGGCTATATTTCAGTTTTAACCATTTTGCTAGATGTCTAATATCAAGCTGGTCAAATTGACCTGTTCCTGTCTGTTAAGAATCAACTGAGTTTCCACAGGGGTCACTGGTAAAGAACTTAAGAGCAACTTCTTAGCTCCCTTAGTGCTGGGCTTTAACTTCAATGTATATGACGTTACAATTATTCACCCCCTTTTATCTAATTGGAGTCTACATTATCTGATCTATAGGTGATGGCTTACTATGTCAAGTTAATTTACTGTGTTTGCTCTTGAAGCAGTATTTCTGCAAAAAAATTAATCAGGCAACAGTTAATAGAGTTTACAAGGAAAATACAAAATGGAATCACCAACAGCAAGACATTCAGTTTGTGCAAGAGCTATCTTGAATTTTGGCTGAGTTGTTCATTATATCCCCTGTTTGAGATCACAGTAATCTTTACAACAAACATCAAACTTTTGAACACACCTTTAAATGAATTAAAGTCTGGCTTACTTTGGAGACATTCTAACATGCAGCAGGGTGAGGCAGAGCCTTATTTCAGGTAAGGTGGGGCTCTTCACAAGACACATATTTTGAAGATTAAGATGAGAGCCGATGGAGCTCTGTTCTCTGATGGAAATGCAGTTCTAAAGAGTTATGTCAGCAATTTTCATATATATCTTATTATCAGGTTAAAGATTATGTAAGCATTATTCTTTGTTTTCAGGAAAGTTACAGAGATTAGGACATCTATGTAACTTTTCACAGCTGCAAAATGCAATGTTAGGAGCTCTGTGTAGCTCTCAAGAAAGTCCACTGTCCAAAGTTACTGTAAGGTGGGCAGGAACCAGAGAAGGGAGCCGAGGAAACACTGGTTTTCTGGCAAAAGAGTTCCTTCCTGCCCAAGAGCTGTGTGCCTGAGATAATGTTAGAGCCAGACAGGACTCTTGCACAGAGCCTTACCAGTGAGGGTACTGCCAGAGCAGTTACACATCTTGTGCTCAGGAACACTCCCAGGCACCAGGACACAGCCATGAGGTCATCAGAACTCAAATCATCCAGTCACTTGTTGTCCCCTTTTGTGCTATTGCACATTACACTCTTTCTTAAGTGTCATTTTTAAGAAACTTATAAAGAATAAAACCTAGCCATCCTGGTTGGTCACAGCTAGCAGAGCGAGCTGGAGCTGAGTCAGGCCACCTACATCGCAGAGGTAAGCAGCTGGCAGCTAACCCACCCAGCCAGCAGACCAAGAACAGACGTCATAATCTGATTGACCCCCGCTGACCCCTGCACCTAGGTCAGTGCCATCACTGTGTGGTCCTATTCCCAGAGCAAGCTGACGGGCGAGTCAGGCCGCTTTGCATTGTGGGGGGGTAGCAGGTGGGCACCCAACCCATCTGCCTTGTTGGAGCTGGTGGCGGGTAGGTCAACTGCCCATCCACCAGGACAAATACAGACACCAACCACTTGAACAACCCAACCTCGACCACTCACGCAGAGGTTTGTTACCATACTAATGGAGTTAAGCCAGAGGCTTCCTTAAAGGCAGGTGCAGGCATTTTGAATTACTCCTGAGAGCGTGGGCCATCATCACTCACTGTAAGGGCAACTCCCTTCCTGAGACACCCTACAAGAGGCGTAGAAGACCTTGACAAGGATCCAGGAGCCAAGAAGAAGAGTTATTGAGAGACTTGGGACGAACTCAGAGCCACCGGGGAATATACCCCACCTGAAGGCCACCACCCCAAGAAGGCCAGCTTCCTAGTGGAGCACCGCATTATCAAGTTCCTCCAAGACTTCAGGCTACTGAAGGCTAAGAGGTGAGTTATTGGAAATCTACAGAGACAATATTAGTCAATAGAGGAAATATGCAATATCCCAGAGTTTCACTACTAGAGGGTTAGATACCTGAGCAATATGAGAAAACAAGGGAAGAAAATGTCCTGAACAAACCTAGATGGTATAGCAATAATATCCAATGACAGCATGGCAGAAGAAATGTCAGAAAGGGAGTTCAGAATGTACATAATCAAAATGATCAGGGAAGCAAACGAGGAGATGAAAGAACAAATGCAGGCATTGAAGGATGAGATGAAAGGGCAAATGCAGGCATTGAATGATTGCATCAATCGACAGTTAAAAGAGCAAATACAGGAAGCAAAAGATCATTTCAATAAAGAGTTAGAGATACTGAAAAAAAAAAAACAGAAATCCTTGAAATGAAGAAAACAATAAACCAAATTAAGAACTCCATAGAAAGCATAACCAATAGGATAGAACACCTGGAAGACAGAACCTCACACATTGCAGACAAAATATTTAATACTGAAAACAAAGTTGACCAAACAGAGAAGACGGTAAGAAACATGAACAGAATCTACAGAACTATGGGATATCATCAAAAGGCCAAATTAAGAATTATAGGGATTGAGGAAGGCACAGAGAAACAAACCAAGGAATGAACAATCTATTCAATGAAACAATATCAGAAAATTTCACAAATCTGAAGAATGAAATGGAAAATCAAGTTCAAGAGGCTTATAGGATTCCAAATACACAAAATTAAAATAGACTCACACCAAGGCACATTATTATGAAAATACCTAACATACAAAATAAAGACAGAATTTTAAAGGCTGCGAGAGAAAAGAATCAAATTACATTCAGGGGGAAACCAATAAGGATATCAGCAGATTTTTCAATCCAAGCCCTAAAAGCTAGAAGGGCCTGGAACAACATTTTTCAAGCCCTTAAAGAAAATGGATGCCAACCAAGAATCTTATACCCAGCAAAACTTACCTTCAGATTTGATGATGAAATAAAATCCTTCCATGATAAACAAAAGCTAAAAGAATTTACAAAAAGAAAGCCAGCATTACAGAACATTCTCAGAAAAATATTCCATGAGGAAGAGATGAAAAACAACAATGTAAATCAGAAAAGGGAGGAACTACCCTAAAGGAACAGCCAAATAAAGGAGAAATCAAGTCATGTCAAAAAACAAAATGAGCCAAAATGACCTGTGAATACAAATCATCATCTCAATAATAACCCTGAGTTTCATGCCCTGAATTTCATCAATCAAAAGACAAATAGACTGGCGATTGGAATAAAAAGAAAGATCCAACAATTTGCTGCCTGCAAGAGACTCTCTTATAAAAAGAGAGTACCCCAGACTAAAGGTGAAAGGATGGGGGAAAAACACACCATGTACATGGACACAGCAAAAAACCCGGAGTATCCATCCTCATATCAGATAATGTGGACTTCAAACCAAAGTTATTCAGAAGGGATAAAGAAGGACATTTCATACTGCTTAAGGGAAACATAAATCAGCAAGACATAACAATCATAAATATCTATGCCCCAAACAGTGGCTCATCCATATATGTCAAACAAATCCTTCTCAATGCCAGAAATCAAATAGACCACACACAATAATACTAGGTGATTTAACACACCTCTCTCACCACTGACAGATCTTCAAGACAAAAAATTAAACAAAGAAACCATAGACCCTCAATAACACAATCAATAAGTTTAGACTTAACAGACATTTATAAAATATACCATCCACAAAGAGTGAACACACTTTCTTCTCAGCAGCACATGGATCCTTCTCTAAAATAGACCGTATATTATGCCACAAGATACTGTTAGCAAATACAAGAAGATAGAGATAGTACCTTGTATTCTGTCAGATCATAATGGATTGAAATTAGAAATAAATGACAGAGGGATTCCACCTTTGGGTTCCCTTCTTCCACCCAGAAGAAGTCTGCTTTTACTTTCCTTTAATAAAGCTTCTTACTTTCAACTCTTAAAAAAAAAAAAAAAGAAAGAAAGAAAGAAAGAAAGAAACGACAGAGTAAAAAACAGAAACTACTCCAACACCTGGAGATTAAATAATATGCTATTGTATTATGAATGGATAACAGAAGATATCAGGAAGGAAATTAAAAAATTCTTAGAGGTAAATGAGAACAAAGTAACAACATATCAAAATCTCTGGGACACTATGAAAGCAGTTCTTAGAGAAAAATTTATTTCATGGAGCGCATTCAATAAAAAGAAAAAATCAACAAATAAACAACCTGACACTACGACTCAAAGCCCTAGAAAAAGAAGAACAGAGCAACACCAAAAGTAGTAGAAGACAAGAAATAGTTAAAATCAGAGCTGAAATCAATGAAATTGAAACAAAAGAAACAATAGAAAAAACTGACAAAATAAATAGTTGGTTCTTTGAAAAAAATAAACAAAATTGATAAACCCATAGCCACACTACTAAAGAGAAGAAGAGAGAAAACCCAAATTAATAAAATTCAGAGTGAACAAGGAAATATCACAACAGACACAATTGAAATACAAAACATAATTAGAAGCTATTTTGAAAATCTATACTCCAACAAAATATAAAATCTCGAAGACATCAACAGCTTTCTAGAGACATATGAATGACCTAAACTGAATGAAGAGGACATACGCAATTTAAATAGATCAGTTTCAAGTAATGAAATAGAAGAAGTCATCAAACCCTACCAAAAAAGAAAAGTACAGGACCAGATGGGTTCTCAGCCGAGTTCTACAAAAACTTTAAAAAAGAGCTCATTCCAATACTTCTCAAAGTATTTCATGAACTAGAAGAGGAGGGAACCCTCCCAAACTCTTTCTATGAAGCCAATATCGCCCTGATACCTAAACCACACAGAGACACATTAAGGAAAGAAAATTTCAGACCAAGATCCTTAATGAACATCAATGCAAAAATTCTCAACAAAATTTTAGCATATCACATAAAAATATATTAAAAAGATAGTGCACCATGATCAAGTGGGTTTTATCCCAGGGATGCAAGGTTGGTTCAACATACGGAAATCAATAAATGTAATTCATCATATCAACAGACTTAAAGTTAAAAAGAATCACATGATTATTTCGATAGATGCAGAAAAAGCATTTCATAAAATACAGCATCCCTTCATGCTCAAAACACTAGAAAAAAATTGGGGTAGTGGGAACATTCCTTAACATTGTAAAGGCCATCAATGCTAAGCCCATGGCCAATATCATTCTAAATGGTGAAAAACTGAAAGCATTCCTCCTAAAAACTGGAACAAGGCAGGGGTGCCCTCTTTCACCACTTCTATTCAACATTGTCCTCAAAACTCTAACCAAAGCAATTAGACCAAGGAAATTAAAGGCATACAAATAGGAAAAGAAGAACTCAAACTATCCCTATTTGCTGATCATATGATTATATATTTAGGGGAACCAGGAAATTCCACCAGAAAACTTTTAGAACTCATAAGTGAATTCAGTAAAGTAGCGGGATATAAGATTAATGTTCATAAATCCAGTGCATTTTTATACATAAGTGATGAATCTTCAGAAAGAGAAGTTAGAAAAACTACCCCATTCACAATATCTTTGAAAAAAATAAAATACTTGGGAATCAATCTAACAAGAGGTGAAAGACCTCTACAATGAGAACTACAGAACACTAAAGAAAGAAATTAAAGAAAACCTTAGAAGATGGAAAGATCGCCCATGTTCTTGGATAGGAAGAATTAATATTGTCAAAATGGCCATACTACCTAAAGTGCTATACAGATTCAATGCAATTCCAATTAAAATCCCAATGATGTACTTTACAAAAATAGAACAAGCAATCATGAAATTTATCTGGAAGAATAAGAAACCCATAAAAGCTAAAGCAATCCTTAGCAAGAAGAGTGAAGCAGGGGTTATCACAATACCAGACCTTCAACTACACTACAAAGCAATAGTAACAAAAACGGCATGGTATTGGCATGAAAATAGACAGGTAGATCAATGGTACAGAATAGAGGACATGGACACAAACCCAAATAAATACGATTTTCTAACACTAGACAAAGACGCCAAAAATATGCAATGGAGAAAAGATAGCCTCTTCAACAAATGGGGCTGGGAAAACTGGAAATCCATATGCAGCAGAATGAAACTATCTCTCACCCTGCACAAAAATCAACTCAAAATTGATCAAGGACCTCGGAAACAGACCAGAGACTCTGCATCTTATAGAAGAAAAAGTAGGTCCAAATCTTCAACTTGTTGGCTTAGGATCAGACTTCCTTAACATGACTCCCATAGCCCAAGAAATAAAAGCAAGAATCAATAACTGGGATAGATTCAAACTAAAAAGCTTTCTCTCAGCAAAGGAAACTATCAGCAATGTGAAGAGAGCACCTACAGAGTGGGAGAAGATCTTTGCCACTCATACTTCAGATAGAGCACTAATCTCCAGAATATGTAAAGAACTCAAAAAACTCTACACGAAGAATATAAATAACCCAATCAACAAATGGGCTAAGGATATGAACAGATGCTTCACAGAAGAAGATCTACAAGCAATCAACAAACGTATGAAAAAATGTTCAACATCTCTAGTAATAAGAGAAATGCAAATCAAAACTATACTAAGATTCCATCTCACCCCAATTAGAATGGCGATTATCAAGAATACAAGCAACAATAGGTGTTGGAGAGGATGTGGGAAGAAAGATTCACTCATACATTGCTGGTGGGGTTGCAAATTAGTGCAGCCACTCTGGAAAGCAGTGTGGAGATTCCTTAGAAAACTTGGAATAGAACCACCATCTGACCCAGCTATCCCACTCCTCGGCCTATACCAAAAGGACTTAAAATCAGCATACTACTGAGATACAGCCACATCAATGTTCATAGCTGCTCAATTCACAATAGTCAGATTGTAGAACCAACCTAGATGCCCCTCAATTGATGAATGGACAAAGAAACTGTGGTATATATATACCATGGTATATTACTCAGCCATAAAGAATAATAAAATTATGGCATTTGCAGGCAAATGGATGCAGATGGAGAATATCATGCTAAGTGAGATAAGCCAATCTCTCAAAAAACCAAAGGACGAATGATCTCACTGATAAGTGGATGATGACACATATAGGGGATGGAAAGGGGGCAAGCATGGAGAAAAGAGGGACCCTATAGAGGGATAAGAGGGGTGGGAGGGGTGGGGGAGGAAAAAAATAACAGAATGAATCAAAAACTATTACCCTGGGTAAATGTATGATTACACATATGGTATGCCTCTATTTCATGTACAGAGAAACAAGATGTATCCCATTTGTTTACAATAAAAATGAATTTAAAAATAAAGAATAAAACCTAACAGACACAATGTCATTTTAACATATAGATTATCAGTACATTAGTATTTGACCTTAGGAAAAACCTTAAATAGCTTTAACTGATTGACTCATGTACATATAACCAACTTAGTTATTTGCAAACTTGTTGAAATTTGCCCTTTACTTACACAGACTTTCTTAGCACTTACTTTGACCCTCATATGTTCCATCACACAAGAACTTTCTTACCCAGAAACATTATTTTTCCTTCTATTGAATACATTCCCACACTTAGAACCTTCTGTTTTTCTTTCCTATCTGGTGAGCATTTTGTGGTGAAAAATCCACACTCCTTCCAAATAGCCCAATGTGAGTGAGCAATCAGGAAGGCATATTTGGAATCTGTGTAGATGTCGATCTGTTTACTCTTGGATAAAATTAGAGCCCTGATCAGAGCAAAGAGTTTGGCCTTTCGGGAAGTGGTCCCTTCTGGAAGGCAATTGGCTTCCAGAACTGAGGCGGTACATAAGTGGCTCTACAGCGTCCATCTGTACCCAGCACAGAACGGCCATCTACAAAAATGGTTCAGTCAGGTGAGGGGAGTGGGTAATTGAAGAGGTCCTCATGAGGTGCACGTAGCGCCTCAGCACCTGTGGGAGTGGAAGGGATCTGTGGTTTAAGAGGTCCTGCAGTTGATGGGTGGAAAACAGAGTTATTGGTTGGAGTAGGGTGAGTTTTAGAGCTTCCTTAGTTAATTCAGCTGCTGTCACCAATGCTCCAAGACATGGTAGCCACCCACAAGCTATGGAATCAAGCTGCTTGGAGAGATGCCACCAGTCTGTGAGAAGGTCCAGTTGGTTGCATGAGGAGGCCAGTGGCAACACCCTGTTTCTCATCCATGAAGAGGTGGAAAGGATGGTTAGGATTGGGAAGAGAGAGCAGGGGAGGACGTGAGAGCATCCCTGAGCTTGTAAAAAGAGTTAACTATCATCATAGGGGAGGTAAGGGGCCCATGTGGAGTCTCCTTTGCTTCCTGATATAGGGGTTTGGCAAAGAAGTGTAAAATTAGGGATCCAGTGTCTGAAAAAACCAGCCAAACCCAGGAAGGAGAGAATGTAATCTGCTGTTTCTGGTGGCTTATGTACTAGCAGTATGGTGGTGTTACAAGGGGAGTCAGTGGGGATAAGGTGTTCCTGAGTAAGCAACCAGTCTATAATGGGTTTAAGTCCTTCCCTATGAATATGGGAAATTAGAAATTGGAGACAGAAAGGAAAGTTAGCTTGAGGTTTCAGTTGGATAAGGACTGGCTTGTGGTGGGAGGCTATGACTGACAGGCTTGGAAGTGTCCCAGACTTGGGGGTCGACCAGGTGTGGGGGGAACAGTAGGGTAGGTGGTGTGGTGGCATTAGAGAATGTAGGAAACAGAGGTAGAAGAAGGTGAGCATTAGCTGTGTGCCTGGGAAGAAGTCGTAGTGTAGTTCCTAGGAGTTGGAGAACATCTCTTCCTAGGAGGGGGACTGGACAGGAGGGAATAACTAGGAGTGAGTATGTAAAAGGATGTCCCTCCAGGGCACAGGCTAATCTAGCTGTTCTGCTTGGGAAGGAGCGTTTTCCATCAATTCCCATAACCAAAACCTGGGAAGGAAACACAGGCCCAGCATGGGCAGGCAAGACAGAATAGGTGGCCCCCGTGTCCACAGGAAAGCCATGGACTTATCCACTGCCTGGAGCGTTACCCTGGGCCCGGCAAGGGTGACGGGGAACCTCGAGTCCAGGCTCCTTCAGTCTTCCACGAATCCCAAAAGCTCATGGGAAGGGACCACCTGGCTGGCCATGCCCCTACGTAGAGACACTGGGAAGGGACCGGCCATAGGGCAGTCACTTGTCCAGTGTCCTGCTTGTTTGCAGCTGGGACATGGCCTGGTGGGAGGCCGTGGGTTTGGACATGGACAAGCCCAGTGACCTTTGCGTCTGTACTTGAAGCAGGCCCCTGGTGGAGAGGATTGCTGGTCCCTTTGAAGCTCTTGCTGGAGTTGCAGCCACAGGGCAGCTACCGAGGCTTGGGATGGGAGGGACACCTGAGTCTGTAAACGAGCCTGCCTGGCCAACTTGGCTGATTCCTCTCTGGCATTATAGACTTTGGAGCTTGAATAGGGGTTTGAGGGTCCTCCTCAGCTCATTTGCGCTTTCTTCTAACATCAGGGACTGATTGAAAAATGAAGTGGGTTGCTAGCACTGTAGCCCCAGGGGGAGGTTCAGGGTCCAGTTTAGTATATCTAGTAAGGGCCTCTGTGAGGCGGTTAGGAAACAGAGCTGGGTTCTCATCTGGATTCTGAGTAATTTCCCTCAGTTTATCAAAGTTTACCACCTTATTGGAGACTGCCTGCATGCCTGCTGGAGGTATTGGACCATGCAAGCACAGTGACGGTGGCCTTGCTGGCCCTCCTGATAGTTCCAGTTTGTTTCAGTTATTGGAACCACTGCTGCTCCTGCAGGTAGAGTTATGTCCATTAAATGGGCTTGGTCAGCGAGGTCCTGTGCTGCCTGTTGGATATGGGCTCGCTCATCTGGAGTGAGAGTGGAATAAAGAATAACATGAACATCATGCCAGGTGAGACTATCAGTGTGGGAAACATATTTAAATTCCTTAATATATGTAGAGGAATCAGCAGAGAAAGACCCTAAGTGAGAATGGAACTTGGATTCGCACAATGCCCTCTGCACCAGCCACCTCGAGAGGAGAAAGAGCTCTGGGTCAGACTGTGAAAGGGTCTGATGAGATCGTGTGTCAGTGCTAACAGGGAGGAGGGAACAGACTGGGTGGAGGGAGGTTCTGAAGGAGGAGAAGGAGGTGGGTGGGAGGGCTCTGAGGACGAAGAGGAGGAGGAGCTGCATCCATAGGAAGAGGAGGCAGGTTTTCAGCCAGAGGAGGACAGGAAGAGGAGGTGGAATTCTGGCCAGAGCATAGAGCGGGGTGGGATTTGGGACGCCCTGGGGAAGAGAACTTGGTTGGAGGAACAGGTAGAAGAAGAGGCAGGGCAAGTGCCAAATTCCAAAATGAAAAGTTTGCAATTGGTTGCTCAAATTGGTGAGAATTTGAAAGTCAAGAGTGCCCTCTGCTGGCCATCTTGAGCCATTATCTAGAAAATACTGAGGCCAGGACACTGTGGAATAAAAAACTTGCCGCGCTTAAGTCTCTGGGAAGTCCCAGTTTAGTTAAATTACAGTGGAGACAGCACAAAGGAGTTTTGGGGTCCAATGAGCTCCCAGTATTTCCCATTAGCCGTCCAACTTTACCCAGATGGGTATGCCAAAGCCAGAAAAGGTGTCCCAATTTCAGCCCCTGCACACCAGAAAAACAGGGGACGGGCCAAAAGTCAAAACATCTTTTGACTTTTGGGGGTCCAGAATGGAATAAATGGTGGGCTAACTGGAGGCCCGGACATCTCCCAGTGACCAGAGCCCAAACGGAACACTGGCGGGGGGGGTCAATGGCACGCACAAACAGATAGACCCTCTGCGGAATGGAGGGAAATTGGAAAGGCAAATGGGAAAAAAACCCTAATTTACCCCAATCTGACACAGGATAAAGAGAAACAGAATGGAGCAGAATGGAGCAGAGCTGAGAAGAACAGAATGGAATCTCCTGGTTCTTCTGAGGGAGGGGGTGGGCTTCAACCCCAAGTTGGGGAGCCCAAAAACCCCTCCCGGGTTTCAGTACCAAATGTAAGCTCAGGAGCATGGTTAGCAGCCAAATAAAATCAGACAGAAAGTGGCAGAAGCAAGTTTTATTGGAATTTGGCTCTCGGGAAAAATTCCCAGCCCCTCCCCCAGGGTACAGGTAAGGTAGGGAACTGGAGAAAATCTCACGGTGGTCCTAGTTGCCCGGGTATTTATAGGCCAGAATGGAAGGGGGTCCTGCTGAGTGATAGGTAGATGTTAAGGGTGAGTGGAATTTTCCAGCCCACTTGATTGGTCACCATTTGGCTCGCTGGCCTTTGTCCCAGGTGTTCCACTCTGCCCCCTACAGTCGCCCAAATTCGGACCTAACACAGAGGGGAATAAAGCCAGAATTGTCGATAGGCAGTTAGTGTAGAAATAGGGAATCAGGTCATATTGAGAAATGGTGGTCACAAAAGCCATCTGAGTCTGGGAAGTTGGAGATCACCCCTAGGAGAATGGAATGTCAAAGACCTCCAGAGTCCTTTGATTACCAAATTTACCCGCCCTTAAATTCTTTTTCAAAAGACTGCAGACAAAGAGTTGCTAATTAATGACCCTGGACTCCATTTGGCCCTTCCATCCCATCCCATCTGCTTCTCACCTTTTTACCTTCTCACTGACACCTCCTGGGCCTAGTCACATAGGCAGGAAGGAGAGAGATGAGGGGGAATAGAACAGGAAAACAAAGAAGACCCTAATCTGTAAAAAATGCAGGGCACACTCACTTCTTTGAATTCCATACCAGCAGCCATTGGCCCTTTCTCCCTCCTGGGAGAAGTCTGTGTTTCTACTCTTGTCGGGAGCCGGCAGGTCACGCGCCCTGCCTTGCCTCAAGGTCACGCGCCTTGGCTCATGGTCAGGCGCTTTGACTCATGGTCACGCCCCCTGCCTCGCCTCATGCTGAGCTAATATGGCACCTGCCAGATGCTGGTGGGGCGTGCCATTACCTGTTTACACACCTGTCAGACTATACCAGGTGCATCAGACTAGATAGTGTGGTGCTTCATGATTGGACAACTACACTTCCTATTGGAGTTCTGGCACGAGACTAGTCTTGCCTTTGCCATGTCATTCTACCATATAGATTAAACTTTGGTTTATATCAGAACGTTAGTATTTCACCTTAGGAAAAACCTTCAATAGTTTTAGCTGTCTCACATACATATAACCAACTTAGTTACACACAAACTTGTTGAAACTTGCCCTTTACTTACACAGACTTTCTTAGCACTTACTTAGACCCTCATGTATTTCATCACACAAGCACTTTCTTACCCAGAAACATTTCCTTTTTCCTTTTACTAAATATATTTCCATACCCAGAACCTTTTATTTTCTCTTTCCTATTCGTTGTCCCCTTTTTGTTCACATTCTGAAACAACTCTTATGAAATTTCTGAATTTAGATAAATTACTCTATTTTAATAAGATTAAATATTCTGTTGTTTATAGTACTCTAATTGAAACACAGTTGAAACTTTTGGGACCCTTTGTATATAGAATTGCACTTGTTAGGACATAACTCTTAGTAACCTTGTTTTTAGTTTAGTGATGACACAAAGCAAGTTTAAACCCTTTTATTTACCAACCTATGAAAACACCAATAATGTTTAAGTATGATACCCCATGGAATTTAAGGAGTTAAAAGTACTCGATGTTATTTAACAATTAGCATTTTAACTTTGTAAATTAATCAGATGTCTCTACAAACACATTAGAGTAATCCCATACATGTTGACTCTAATTCACTTATTCTGTAAAAAACCAAGATATCAGACAAGTGTCCTGAACAGTATTTGCTGTCTCTTCCCTGTTGAAGAAAAGTCCTAGAAACAATTGATATTAGACATTTTATTAACATCAATATTTTATTAGCTTGACCACCTAGAGACTTGCAAGTTATTTTCAAAGACATTTTACTTTTATTAGTTTACCCAATTTGAACCTTTTTTAAATCACGTGAATTAAAAGTATTTGGATCCATTTTTAAATTTTAATTTTAGGAGCGCTCAGTTTTGATACAGACAAAACATGACATCAGACAGCACAACATACAAATAACACAAAATCAAGCCCTTGTAACTTTATAGGTGAATCTCCATTGCAGTGTAACAGATGTTCAAAAACTCTAGTTGAATAAAAAATAGAACTGATCAAAAAATCATGAGCTCAAAAAAACATATAATTAAAAATATAGCATTTACTTTGCTGGAGTTTTAAAGACTCTTTTTACCTTTTCTTTCCCTGGGTTTGAGACCGGTCTCCTACTGAGCCTTTAGGCTTCTTTTATTTATATTTCAATGTAAGCCTTGACTGAGATCTGGAAGGATCTAACAGGTTTTAACAGAAACTCTGTGTCTAAGGCATTTTAGCCATCTCATCCAGACAGGTTGGATGTTAAAATTATGAGACCTTATTTTTCATTACTTTTGAGACTGAAGCTACTTTGCTAAGTTACCCTTCAGGGCTGTTCGGAGCGGGAGTCCAGAGAAGGAACCTTTGGGGTCCACCCGAGAGTAGCCCGGGCCGAGAACCCCCCAGTTGTTCCAACCCTTCCTCCACCTCCGCCACAAACACACAACAGAACCAGAACCAGATACAGACGGGCGCCAATCTCTGATCCACCAATTGAACCCCATCAGCGCCCTTACCGACGGAGACTACCAGGCGTCCCTGGCTCTCCTTCCACCCTTAGGGCGTCCCCCAGGGCTGCAACCTGTGGCCCCCCAGGCACGTCTGCCGGCCACTGTTCAGCCACTCTCACGAGTCACTGAACGGCTGCCACCGAAACCGAAAGCGCGCTCACAGAACCAGACCAACTAACAAAACACAAGACAAAGACAGACAACTTCGGGGTACCCCTTCTTACCTCCAAGGTCGACTCCGCGGATGAGGGGGGGCCATCTTATCCCGGACGAGCCCCCAAATGTAAGGCCCCCCAAAAAGGAAACCCCAACTCTGTCCCATGGATGGACGGCAACCCCAATCAACCGCAGGAGGCGTCACTTGATGCAAACCGCAAGAGGTGTTTATTCCAGCGCGCTGGGACCCAACTCGAGGAGTCGAGTCCCTAGCAGAAAATCTTGTAGGTTTATAAAGGCAGAAACCACACATCGGGAGGGGTCACACATGAAAGGGGGAAAAGGGGGAACAAAGCTGCCAGGAAATTTCAAAGGGGGTCTGGGTTTGCTGACAACATGTTTCACAATGTTTTACAACAGGCTGTAGATTCTGGTCAATAGTTTCTGGTAATCCTACTGTTTGAGCACTATCTGGCTATCAGGCTCAATTTACTCTTTTACTCTCTGTTTGGGAACAGAGAACAGCTTTAAGGGCTTTGTTCCCATTACTGGGAGGGAAACCTTAGGGAGTTGAGATAAAACAGACAACTTAAAAAAATGTCCATTCTTTCAGCGCACTTTACTCTGATTGGTTTCTGTACTTTATATTAACTGTGTTTATTCCTCTAATAAATGAGACTTGATCAGGCTTTTGTCTTGTCTCCATTTCTCGTGTCTCTTGTCTCTTTCAATCCCAGCACCCGCCTCCAGGTACCCGTTGATGTCCTGCGGGCCGGGGCATACTCTTAAATAAAACCTGCTTAATATGCTTGCCTTGGTGTGCTGCTCTGGCACTTCAACATCTGAGGAAGTAGAATTCATCACTGATAAATGGTGGTATCAAAAGCAAGAACTGAGGGGCCATCCTGCAGCTGCCAAGGCTTTTGCTTTGTAAAACTCCCACCTTCTCTCCCTAAATTGTACAGGTTGTTCCATCATGCTCCACTTTTAGAAAAACGAAACCAAATTCAATAAAGTCACTACACCCTTGGCCATCTGGTAAGTCCCCCAGTGTGCATGCCAAGACCCTTGATTCCAAACATGTAGTTCCTCTTTGTGGGAACACCTGGTCCCTCTTTGTGGGGACATATGTGTGGTGCCACTGGTGTAGTAGTCATGATTAAGCAGAATTCAAGCCTTGGGATATTTGCTCCATTTTGATCTATCCTAGGTTCTCCTCTGTTTGTTGGCCTTGAGTTTGGGAATTCCTCTGATTGATTGTCTATGGTTCTGATACTGCACCTTTTAAGAAATGGCCAATACTGCATTGATTCTATAGGTAGTTTCTTGGGAAAGATCTTGGCTGGTCAATTAAGGGTTCCAACCTTTCAGCCGTGGTTTTGGGGTTCTCTCTGTGTGTTTCTCTTTTGAACAGTCTTGCAATTGGAGTTGCTCTGTCAGAGGCAAAGTGAGTTGAAGAAAGGGTCACCTATATGAATAAGCCTGTCTAGGATAATGTTTTAGAGTAATGATCTGGCATGTCTACAGTTTTCTTGATTATTATGCAGTCCTGCAGTTGGAGTTGGTCTCTAAAAGGTAAAGTAAGGGGAGACAATAATGTATATGCAGGTCTGTCTGTTTTAAAGTTTTCCATCTGTCAGCTCTCGTTTTGGTGATCCTCTTATGTTTTTTGTATCTGTTATGGGCCCTTTAGGACATGGGCTATTCTACATTGATCTTAATGTTAGTCTCTTTAGCAGAGATGTTGGCTGAATGGGTCACCTACGGTATAAGCCTATCTAAGAAAAAGAGGATTACTGAAACAAATATGGCCAGTCTTTTAATGGTTTTTCTGGATTATTATACAATCTTGAGGTGGTTTGTCATGTGTAAAGTACATGAAAGAGATTCTCTTCATATAGGCATGTATGCGGTTGCATGATAAGGAGTCATAAGTTGAAGGAGTCTTCAACTTAGTGGAAACTAAGTTGAAGGTGACAAAAGGCACTGCCTCTGGTGTGCAAGGATGGCAGGACACTAGAAGAAAAGGTTAAAAAAGATTTCAATCTTTTAAACCCAGTGCTCACACTGACACCACTGTTTCTCAGCCTGGCCACAGATTATCTCACTGTGGGTCAAGTGCACTATCGATAAGGTGGGATAAAAATTCCAGAAAAGATGCCTGGGCTGTAGAAAATGGTCAAAGAGAACCTGGCCTCTGTCCTTCGTTCCAGCCCCTTTGGTCTGTGTGGAGTGGAAGTTGCTGGTCAAAAAGGATGTGGCAGTAGGTTCCAGCACTGTTAGTTTATGACCTAGAGACAGGAAGCCTTTCCTTATAAGATCTGACAAGACACCTCATTTAACCAGGAGATATCTATCACTGGGCAGAGCAATTCTTATTATAACAGTATCCCATTCATACCGGGGGAGTCTTGCAGGGTAAATAACTGTACCCAGAAAAGAAAAAGACAAAAACTAAGGCCAACACATGTTTTATAGGCAGCCTCTGCAAAGGGATCTCCCAGGAAGCCTAAAGAAATGGATGTAAAGAACCTCCTCCATGCATATCAATACTCTAGTGTGAGAAGAAAGTCCAAAAGGAGCCTCTGGGTACAACTGACAGTGGTTAACTCACTTAAAGTTGATGTCATTGTGATAATGATAATGGAGGCAGGTCAGTCTCAGAACTATCCTGTGCTCCAACCCCTGAATGGAACCTGATAGACCTGTTATTACTATTGTTGTACACTATGAATTCTAAATATACTTTAAATTTAAGCTTATTAAATGTTAAGCTTAAGGAAGAACACTTTACCAAGTTGGTGCTTTCCAAATTAAAATTATCTGTAGCAATAGTGTCCTTCAGATTTATATAGAAATAACAAATTTGGTTGGCATTTATTCATGTCATTTGTTTTAAAGCTGGATAAAGGGAACCTGTTGTTAGTAAGTTACAGATACAATTTTGTGTTACTCCTTATGCTGGAATAGGAATTTAAATGTATTTTTGGAAGGTAATAAGGAGAGTCTGATCTGTTTAAAGGTGACATTGTAAAACATGGAAGAATTTTGCAATGTTTTCCAAAAAAAGAAAGTGAAAAGCTCTCTTAGCCTTTGATTCCTGTTTCAGATGTAATGTATTGTGTTATTTGTGAAGAGCCCCACTTTACCTAGATAAGGCTCTGCCTCCTACCTTAATACATGTTAGAATATCTCCAAAATAGGCTAAACTTTAGCTCATTTAAAGTTGTGTTCAGAAGATTGATTTTGGTTGTAAAGATTACTGTGATCTCAAAATAAACAGGGGATATAATATAAAAGTAAAGATTTAGGATTATAAAAATCATTTTCCTTGGTTCACAGCTATTACACAAATGAATATGTTTTTGTGCTTTGTTAATTTCATTTTGTATTTTCCTTGTAAACTTTATAACTCTTGCCTTCTTAGTTTTTTGCAAAGGTATTTCTTCTAATAAAACAATGTGAGTAAATTTGAGATAATAATAACTACAGTACAGATAGTATATAATGCTGGCATCCAGAACTAATTCTAAGCCCAGATAAATGAAAGAGATATCTGTAAAATTATAGATATTGAAGTTATAACCTGTTATTCCCACCTTAAGACAGGCAAAACTGGCCTAATGGATGTTTAAAACAAAAACTTAAAGACAAAAGTCAAGAAAGTAAAAGAGCCAAGGAAAAAGTATCCAACACTTTTGGACCTTGCCCTCTAAGGTCAGCGAAGGCCCAGAGAATTATGGAATATCTCTTGGGCCCTGCAAATCTGGTGAGTCACCCAGTCTGCTGCAGGGAGATGGAGAGGATCCTAGAGAAGAGGAAGCTAACCAGTGCACATTCTACAAAGTGAAAGATCATTGAAAGGGAAATGTCCCTAATGCTCCCAAGAGAAACCATGTATAGTCAGCAAGACTCTGACCCATCCTGGCAGATGTCACCGTTGGTACAGGAAAGCTAAAGGAATCAGGAGGCTTCACACATGTCCCTAAAGGTGATCTCTGAGGAATTTCAATCAACTCTTAAGAGTAGATAGGAACAAGGTCAGTTTTGACCAACTTGGACACCTGGCAGGAGAATATAGCCTGAGCACAGTCCTATATGAACATTTAAAAGTAAAAACAATATTTTTAATGCAATTTAAGATGTACACTTGTGTGAGTCATACCAAAAGTAAGTAAAGCTAGAGGCTATGAAGGAAGGGTTCTTGTGTGGGAGTGCCTAATACTAATGATCACAGAGGTCTCTTGGATCACAAGTTTGACCTGAGTTAATTTGAGGCTGAGCTCATAGACCTACAAATCTTCCTAACTTCCTACAATGATAAACTAGAACTATTTTTCACTGATATGATTATGACATTGTCTTCATTGTTTTCAGAGAATGGTTGCTATTCAAATTGCTTTTGTACTAATTGTTTACAAAAACTTAACACTTTGATCTCTTGTATAGGTTGTGTTAGCAAGATCCCTGCCTGATGTGTGCCTTGTCCAGTCTCCTGCCATCTTCCACTGTAGACCACTGGACTGCTCTGATGCTGAATACCCTTAATTATTCATACCCCACCTAATAGAGAATAAGGACTTTGGATTACTTTCCCTAACTTACCCTCTTTTAACAGGAAGCAGCTTGGAGAAGTCATTGCACATTTTCCCATAGAAAAGGAATGTATAAATTGACAGTGGGGAGATGTAACTGTGGTCCACTTTATGCTTTGAATATACCCCTTGCTGCTCTGCCATGCAACTTATTTTTTTAAAATGTATAAATGCATTCTACTGTCCTGTACAACTAAATAGAACAAATTTTTAAAAATTAAAAATAGAAGAAAAAATAAAAAAGAAAAAGCCATGAGAGCCTTTGATGACCTAGAAAATTCCTGAAACCCAATGAGACACTGGGAAAGGCCTTGAACCCCAATTTAGACCCAGTGAAGTGCTGAAACCCACTGAGACTCTAGTAAGGGCCTTCAGAGTCACAAAAACACTGAGGAAAAAATCTATGCCCAATTAAGAATCTGTGGGCAATCCAAGTCCAACTTAAAATCTTGGGAAGATCCTTGAGCTCCACTGACACTCGGGTAAAGGTCCTAATAACTAATGAAACCCTAGTGAATACCATGAGCCCCTATAAGACTTGTGGAAGGTCCTGAGCCCAACTGAGAGATCCTGGGGAAAGCACTGAGCACCAATGAGATTTTAGTGAAGACTTTTAACCATATAGATACCCTGAGGAAGATTCTGACCCCTGCTAAGATTTTGTAGATTGCCCCAAGCCCTACTGAGATCCTGGAGAAGGCCTTGGGTCCCACTAATACCCTAGGAAGGCCTTGAACAAACTGAAAACCCTTGAAAGGCCAAGAGTCCCACTGATTACCTGGGAAAGCAGAGATCCACTGAGACACTGGGAAAGGTACTTAAACCCATTGAATAACCGGTGAGGCCAGCAACACATTTGACCCTCTAGGGAATGCCTGTAGCCCCACAGAAAAATTGGGAAAGAATTTCAGCCCCACTAACATCCTGTGGACAACCCTGAGCCTCATAGAAATTCTGGAAAAGTCCCCCAGCCCCAGTGATACTCTTTTGGGAAGTCATGTATTCAGTGACAGCCCAGGGAATGACCTGAGCCCCCAATGAGAACTTGAGGAAGGCTCTGAGCCCCACAGAAACACTGGTTAGGAATATGAGCCCCACTTAAAGTCTCTGGAAACCATGAGCTCCAGTGAGACCACAAGAAAGGCTACAAATTTCCTGAAGTGATGGGAAAAGTCCTGAGTAACAGAGAGACTCCAGGCAAAGCACACAGACCCACTGAAACCCAATGAAGGCCCTGAGGCCACTGAGACACTAGGAAAGTGCCTGAGACCCCCTGAGATCCTGGACAAGGAACTGAGTCACTCTGACATGCTATAGGAGGTCCAGAACCACCACTGATTCCCTGGGGAAGACACTGAGCACCACTATAACCTTGGAAAGGTGGTAGGCTCCCCTGAGAACCTGGGAAAAGCTTGTGATTCATTGACACACTAGAGAAGGCCTTAAACCAAAGAGTTTTGGGCAAAGTTCCTGAGTTTCCCTGATATTCTGGTTACATCACTGAGCACCATTGAAAATCTGGAAATTTTCCTAAGAAAATCTTAGACCTTGGGTATGGCCTTGTGTCCCACTGAGACCCTTGGCAAGGCCATGGGATTCACTGAGGCCCTGGCAATGTCCTGCACCCAGTCATTCCCTAGGGAATATTCTGAATTCCACTGAGAAACTGGGAATATCCCTGAGACCCACTGAGACCTGGGAAAGGCCCTGATCTCCATTGACAAGAGGGACAAGGTGATGAGACCAACTGAGATCCTGGGGAAGTCCCTCAGCATGAGGGAGATTCTGGGGAAGGCCCTGAATCCAATAGATATTATTTCATAATATGAGCCCCACTGAATTTCTGGACATCCTGAGCCCCACTGAAACTGTGGGCAATATACTGAGCTCCACTGAGACCATGGAAAAGGCCATGAAATTTGCTGAGATACTTGTGAAAGCTCTGAGCACCAATGAGTCTCTGGGCAAGGCCCTGAGACCTACTGAGACATCAGGCAAGGCCCAGACACCAACTGAAATTCTGAACAAGGCAATGAGCCACACTGAGACCCTGGGGGAGACAAAGAGCCACCACTGATACCCTGAGGAAGGCCCCAACACTCTCTCATATGCTGGGGAAGGACCTGATCCCCACTGTGATCTGAGAATGTTGCTTATCTCCACAGAAAAACTGGTCATCAAGACATTGGCAAAGACCCTGAGGCCAATGGGTTTGGGGCAAAGATTCTGAGCCTCTCTAAGATCTTGGGATGAGCACTAAACCACAATGAAACACTGGAAAATATCCTGAGACAATCTGAGACCCTATGAATGACTGAGTCTCACTGAGGCCCTTTGAGAAACTAGGGAAAGTTCTGAACCCCAATGAGATACAGAATTATCATGAGCCTCATTGAGGTCATGGGGAAGAATCTGAGTCTATTACAATTGTAGAGAAGGCCTTGAGCACCACAGTCACTGGGGAAGACCATGAGTCCTACTGAAGCACTTTTAAATAACATGAGATATACTGATGTCCTAGAAAAGTTCTGAGACACAGTGAGACACTGGGAAATTCTGCAATCCTCATTTAGACACCAGCGAAAGCCCTCAAACCCACTGAGGTTCAGAAATTGTGGGAAAGAATCCCAGCCCCACTATGATCCTGAAAACTGCCTGAAGCCTCTCTGATATTCTGCATTAGACCCTGAGCCACAATGATATTCTGGAGAAAGTCCTGTACTCAAAGACACCTAGGGAAAGACCTGAGCCCCTATGAGACTTCGAAGAAGGCCCTCAGCCCCAGAAAGTCTCTGTGGAAGGCCCTGAGCACCACTGTGACTTGGGAATGGTGCTAGGCTCCATTAAGACCCACCAACACTCTGGGCAAGGTTTGGAGTCCCCAACTCCCATTGGGATTTGGGCAAATTTTCTGACCTCCCAGAGATTCTGGGAATATCACTGAATCATATTGAAACACTGGGTAATTGCCTGAAACAATCTGTGATGTAAGGTAAGGGCATGAATCAAATGGAGACCTTTGGCAAGGCCCTGAGAATCCTTGAGTACATATGCAATGTTCTAAACCCCCTGAGACACAGAATGATCATGAGGTCCACTGAAGCCCTGACTACAACTATGAGTCTACTATGATCTAGTGAAGGCCCTGAGCATGACAGTGACCCTGGGGATAGCAGGAGCCACCCTGAAACATTCACAAAGAGACACACTGATGACCTGGAGAAGCTCTAAGACACACTGGGAAAGGCCTAAACCCAATTCAGACCCAAGTGAAAGGACTGAAACTCACTGAGAATCTAGTGAAGGCCTTTATCCTCACAGAAACACTGAGGAAGAAATTTGTGGCCCATTAATACCCTATGGGCAATCCAAACTCCACTGAAAATCTTGGGATGCCTCTGAGCCCCAGGGACACCCAGCCAAAACTCCCGACTCCCAGTGAGACCTGATAGAAAGCCTTTACCCCAAGGAGACCTTAAGGAAGGTCCTGAGCCCAACTGAGAACCCAGGGGAAGCCTTAAACACCACTGTGACACTAAAAGAGACCCTGAGTCCCACTGAAACCTTCATAAAAGTGATGAGTCCTATTGATATTTTTGAAAATCCCTGAGATAAAATGAGATGCTGTGAAAGTCCATGAGTCCCATTTAGACCCCAGTTAAAGACTTGAATCCCACTGAGATTCTTGTATTAGCCATACAGAAAACACTTGGGAAGATTCTGATCCCTGCTGAGATTTTGTAGGAATCCCAAGCACTACTGAAATTCTGGAGAAGACCTTGAGCCAACTAATACTGTAGGAAGACATGGAGCCTCACTGAAAACCTTGGAAAGGCCAAGAGTCCCACTGATGACCTGGAAAATCCCTGAGACACAATGAAATAATGTAAAAGCCTTGAAACTGATTGAGAACCCAATGAAAGCCATGTACACCAATTGACCATTTGATGAACATCCTTAGCCTCACAGAAACACTGGGAAAGAATTTCATCACTACTAACATTCTGTGGAAAACCCCAAACCGCACAGAAATTTTTCAAAAGTGCCTAGTCACAGTGATACTCTTTGGGAAAATCCTGTATTCAACGACAGCCCATGGAATGTCTTTAGCCCCTATGAGTACTTCAGGAATACCCTGAACCTCACAGAGACAGAGCTTAGGAATATGAGCCTCACTAAGAATTTCTGCACACCCTGAAACCCACTGAAAATAAAGGAAAATTTATGAGTTCTGATGAAACAATGGCAAAGGCTATAAAACTTGGAGGTGGTGGGAAAACCTCTGAGAACCAATGAGACTCTGAGCAAGACCCTGAGACCCACTGAAAATCTAGGAGGGTCCTGAGCACCACTGAAATGCTAGGGAAGACTCTCAGGCTCACTGATACACTAGGCAAGGCCTTAGCCCCACTGAGACTCTTAGCAAGGAAATGAGCAACACTGAGACCCTGAGGAGATTGTGAGGAGACCCTGAACAGCACTGAGAACCTGGGGAAGGCCCTGAGATACACCAATATAGAGAGGAGAATTCTGAGACTCCCAAAGGTTCTGGGAGGGCCCTGAGCATCTCTGAATTCTAGGGAAGGCCCTGAGCAACACTGATACCCTGGGGAAGGCCATGAGCCCAATTATGACCTGGAAATCATGCTGAGCTCCACTGAGAACCTGGGAAAGTTCCTGGGATTCATTGACATACTGATAAAGGTCCTTAGCCAAGAAGGCTTTGGGCTAAGATTCTGAGCTTCCCTGAGATTCTGTGAATAGCACTGAGCATATTGAAACACTGGGAAATTTCATGAGAAAAATCAGACCCTGAGGAATCCATGAGTCCCACTGAGACCTTGGGCAAGGCTCTAAGACCCATTGAGAACCTATGGAATGTCCTGAAACCTCTGAGACACAGAATGCCTGGGGAAGGCTCTCAGTCAACTACTATTATGGGGTGCAACTTAAGAACAGACTGATAACCACTGAGTTCAAATTTGAGAATCTTTATTAGCTGACCAGCTAACTGTCTCACACAGGCCCAAAATAGCTACTGGGAGAACAGTCCTGAGTGTAGGCTCGCAGAAATTTTTATACCATAAGTAAAGCATGTCAGTACATTAATCATAAGTGGTTGTTGCTATGATTCAAAACTACAAACTAACATCATGAGATCTAGAATCATAAGCAGAAGGGGAAAGGGATCAGAATGGCCTTATTTGGGTACAAGTGAAAGAATGGGTACTAACATCTAGACAATCATTGTTGACAGGGTACATTGTCCAAGAAAAATAGGAACAAAGAAGTGAAAAATTTACATTATATAAGAATTGCCATTTTGTGTTGCCAAATATGCAATGCTAAGCAACTGTTGATGGGTACAGAGGTGGAGTGTTCCCATGGGAGAAGTGTTTCCTATGACATGGTGTCTCAGGGTAAAATGGAGTCTGTTTAGTCATTGCCCATATAGTCTGGCCTATAACATTTCCATGGAGTCAAATATGTAACACTGCCATTCTAGAGAAGGCCCTGAGCACCACTGACACCATGGGGAAGACAATAAACACAATGAAACACTTGGAAAGGCCATGAGGACCAGCCATGGTGGTGAATACCTGTAATCTCAGAGGCTCGGGGGGCTGAGACAGGAAAATTATGAGTTCAAAGTCAGCCTCAGCAACTCAGTGAGGCCCTAAGCAACTTAGCAAGACCCTATCTCTAAATAAAATACAGAAAAAGGGTTGAGAATGTGACTCTGTGTTCAAGTGTCCCTGGGTACCAAAGGGGAAAAAAAAAGGAAAGAAAGAAAGATCATGAGACCCACCTTTGTCCAAGAAAAATCCTGAGAGACAATGACACTGTGATTCTGGATAAGGCTCTGAGTCCCAGTGAGATCCTGGGGAAGTCCTTAGTCCCACAGAGACACGTCTTAAAAATATGAGCCCCACTAAGAACTTCTGGACAACCTTAGTCCCACTGAAACTATGGGGAAGATCATGAGCTCCACTGAGACATTTTAAAAAGCTACAAAAATTCCTGAGGTACAGGGGGAAACCTTTAGCACCACTGGGACTGTGGGCAAGCTCTAGAACATACCATGACAATTGGAGTGCCCTGATCCCCACTGAAGTGTTGGGGAAGTTACTGAGACCCACTGAGAGCATGGGCAAGAATGTAAGCAACTGTGAGATACTGCAAGAGAAACTGAACCTCAGCTAATAGCCTAGGAAAAACTCTGAGGTGCACTATGAACATGGGGAGGCCATCATCCCCACTGTGAACCTGCAAAAGACCATGAGCTCCACTGAAGTACTTGGGAAATCCATAAGAACAATAGATGACCTGCAAGACTTCTGAGACTCAGTAAAACACTTGGAAACACCTTGAACACAATTTACAAGCCCATGAAGTCCCTGAACCCCACTGAGTCTCTAGTAAAGTTCTTTAGCCACATGGGAACACTGGAGAAGAAATCTGTGCCCCACTCAGAACCTGTGGATAATCCAAAACTAACCAAAAATTTGGGGAAGACTCTGAGCACTTAGACCCTGGTAAACTTTGGAACCCAGTAGTTGCTTTGGAAATTTTGTGAACTCCACTAAGACACTGGAAATACCACTGGGGCCCACGGAGGATCTAGGAATGGCCTTGAAATACAATGAGACTCTGGGAAAGGTCCTGAGCACCACAAAGATCCTGAGGAAGGCACTGATACTCTCTGACGTGCTAGATAAAGTCATAAGACCCACTGAGACTTTAAGGAAGGCCTGGGTTCCACAAAGACACTGGGTAAGAATATAAAGCTGAGAACTTCTAGGCATCCTGAGCCCCAGTGCAACTATGAGAAATAATGTGAGCTCCACTGAGTTCATGGGAAAAGTCTTAAAACTTGCTGAAGTTCTGGAGACATCCCTGAGCACTAGAAAGACTCTGAGCAAGGCCTTGCTATTACACTGAGAACCTAGGAAGGGCCTAAGCCCAACTGAAATGCTAGGGAAGACCAAGAGGTCTGCTGAGAACCTAGAAAAGAATTCTGTAGGAAACCCATAGCCTTAAATGACTTGCTGGGGGAGGCCCTGAGCCACACTGATATGCTGGGCAAGGCCTGGGGCTTCACTACTCTAGGAAAGACCCTGAGCATGATTGTGACCATGGGAATATTATTAGCCTCCTCAGAGAACTTGGACAAGGCTCTGGATTCACAGACACACTAGCAAATTCTCTGTGTGGTTTGGAATGAAGTTTCTTGGCCTCCCTAAGATTTTGTGAACAGCACTGAGTCACATTGAAAACCTAGAAGATTTCCCAATAAAATCTGAGACCCTGGGGATGACTGTGAGTTCCACTGAGACCCTGGGAAAGGCTCTGAGACCAATAGAAAGCCTAAGGAATGTCCTGAACCCCAATGAGACAGAACGACTGACCATGAGCCCCATTTGAAAGCACCCAGAAAAACCACTCTGGAAGCAGGAACTCACTCAAGAGATTTTATTAAGCAAACAGGCAGAGTGCCCACAGGGTGAGAGAGAGAGAGAGAGAGAATGGCAGTGGTGCCATTCTTAAGTAGTCAAATTTTGTGGGCTAATAACAATGGATCAATGACTGACGAGAATGTTTGCAGGTTAACAATATGAGTCAATGACTGCCAAAAATGTTTGCAGGCTGATGAGCAGACCAATGGTTAGCTAGGATGTTCACAGACTGAAGATCTGGCTTGTAAAATGGTGCGGGGGGGGGCGCAGAATACTGGCGGCAGCTAATGCCAATACCATTGAGTGTCACTAAGAAGGTTAAGAGTCCACTAAGATTCTACAGAAGTCCCTGAGCACTAGTGTAACCCTGGGAAAGGCCATGAACCCACTGAAACACAGAAAGGTCATGAGACTTACTGATGACACAGAAAGCCCTGAGATCTGGTGAGACTGGGAAAAGCCCAGATACCCATTGAGAAGCTAGTGAAGTTCATGAACACCTGTGACCTTCTAGTGAAGACTTTTAGACTCACAAAATCACTGGAAGAAAATCTTAACCCCACTAAAATTTTGTGGACAGTTCCAAGCTTCACTGCACTTCTACATAAGGCCCTGAACCTCAATTATACTCTAGGGAATATCCTGAACTGGAAGATACACTAGGGGAAGTCTTGAGACTATATGAGTCCTTTGGAAAAGCACTTAGCCCGAGTGAAATCCTGTAAATGGCCCAGAGGTTCACTGAGATACTGGGTAAGAGACTGAGCCACACTAAGACCCTGATAAAGGTCCTGAACTCCAGTTAGACAATAGAGAAATTTTTCAGGCCCACCTAGTGCTTGAGGAAGACAATTAGTTTGTAAGCTTCTGCAGAAAACTCTGAGAACTGCTGTGAAATCTGTGGAAGAATCTTTGCCTCACTAAAATATTTGGAAAGGCCATGAACCTCATTGCTTACCTGAAAAAGTCCTGAGACACATTGATACCTTGAAAAAGGCCCTGAACCCCTTTTAGACCACAGTAAAGGCCCCGAACCCGACTGAGACTCTAGTGAAGACCTTTACCACACAGAAACACTTGGAAAGGATCTAAGCGCCTCTAAGATTCTGTGGATGGTGCTGATTTCCACTGAAATTATGGGGATGGCCTTGAGGCCCACTGATAACATGGGAAAGGCCCTGAGCCCCAGTGATGACCTGGAGAAGCCCTGAGACTCATTGAGACAATGGAAAAGGCCCTGAAACCCATTAAGAACCCAGTGAAGGCCATCAACACAACTGACACTGCAGTGACTGCCTTCACTTACTTTAGTTCTTTAAGAACTAAAAAGTCCAATGGTTCATTTCCAGAAAATAGAATTTAGCCCTAATTGCAGTTCATTTTAACTATACCTCTTCCCTTTACTATCCAATTTTAAAATTGGTCAATCTCAGACTTTGTAACTCTGAACTCCCATCAGAGACAGAGGTATTGCTGCATTAGTGGTAAAAACAGGCCGACTATCCAGCCAGGTGCACTTGCTCACCAGATATTCTTTAGTAACACCACTTCTGCAGAAGTGAAATTCGCCTGACCAAGCCACTTCCAAGCATGTGTTTGATTCTGGTATCTGTAACACCTCAAAGAAACAATGGAAAAGAATCTCAGCCCCATTAAGATCCTATGGATAGTCCTGAGACTCACTAAAATTTCTTAGTCTCACAGCAACACTGGGGAAAAATCTGTTTTCCACTAACAACCTGTGAGCAAAGCAACCCACACTGAAAATCTTGGGAAGGCCCTTATTTCATTGAGACCTGAGAGAAAGCCATGAACCTCAATGAGACTTTATGGAAGACCCTGAGCCTAACTAAAACCATGGGGAATGTCCTAGAATTTTGGTAATCCTACAGAATTTCCTGGGCCTCACTGAAAACCTTGGAAAGGCCATGAGCCCCACTGATGACCTGAAAAATCACTGAGACCCAGTGAGACACAGGGAAAGGCCCTGAGCCCCATTTATATACCAGTGAAGGCCCTGAACAATGCCAATACTCTAGTGAAGGCCTTTAGCCTCACAGAAACACTGGGAAAGGTTCTTGGATAGCCCCAAGCCTCAGTGAACATCTGCAGAAAGCCCTGAGACTCTATAATACTCTGAGAAACATCCTAAACTCAAAGACACCCAAGGGAAAGCCCTGAGCATCTGTGGGACTTATGTGAGTTCCCTGAACCCCAGGAAGATCCTACAGAAGGCTTTTAGGCCACTGAGGTATCAGGAAGGCCCACTGTGAGTGGGGTGACCTGAATCCCACTCAGACCCTGGGGAAGACCCTGATCCTCACTAAGACTCTGGGAAAACCCCTGATCCTCACTGTGATACTGAGAATGGCACTGAGCAACACTCAGAACTTGGACAAGGCCCCTGGATTCATTGAGACCTTGTCACAGACTCTGAAACCCCTGGGTGGGTCCTTAGGAAAGTTTCTGAGCCCCACTGGGACTTTGGGAATAGCACTGAACTCTACTGAGTTGCTGGGGAAAGTCATGAGCATCACTGTGACCGTGGGGAAGGCCCTGAGTCCTACTGAGACCCTTGGGAAGAATCTGACCCACACTAACACTTTGGGGAAGGCCCTAATCTTCACCAAGAACCTAAGCACATTTCTGGTATTCATGAAGGCACTGGGGAATGTTATACCTGTGGGTCCTTTGAGAAGTCCCTGAATACCACTGAGAACCTAGACATGTTCCTGAGCCTCAGTGACTACATCTGAAAGAATATTAGCCCCACTGAAACTATCAGAAATTCTCTGAATGCCCTGGAACTTTGGGGAAGTACCTGTGCCCCAATGAAGCTCTGGATAGCCCTCAACCTCAAGGTCTCCCAGCCCCCACTGATACCCTTGGTTTTTCCCTGAGTCTCAGTGAGAATCTGAGAAAGTCCTTGAGCCACATGGAGATTCTGGACATGTCCTTGAGCCCCACTGAGAACATCTGAAACAATCTATACCTCACTCCTCACTGAAACTCCAGATATAGTACTGAGCCCCAGTGAGACACTAGGGAAGTTAAACATCCCAAAGATCATGAGACAAAGACCTTAGGAAAATCTCGGACCCCCGCTGAATCTCTGGGGAATACCAGAGCTCAACTGATACACTGGTAACCACTTAGAACCCCAAAGAGACCCTGGAAAAGGCTTCACCCATTGAGAGTTTGGTGAAGCCTTTGAACCCCAAAGAGACCCTGCAGAATGTTCTGAGTTCCTCAGAGACTCTAGAGAAGGCCCTAAATCCCACTGAGACTCTACTTAACACTCTGAGTCTCACAAGACATTGGGGTAAATCTGAGCCTTAATGAGGTCCTATGGAAGTTTCTGAGCTCACAATGAGATCCTGGGGGAAAATATGAGAACCATTGATCATCTGGAAAAGCCCTGAGAAGGAATGAGACACTGAGAAGGGCCCTACACCCATTTGGACCCACTAAGATACTTTTGAAAGCCTTTAGAACACACAAACACTGGAAAAATGAACTGAACTCCACTGGAGTGCTATGGACAGCCACAGGCCACACTGAAATCCTGGAGAAGATCCTGAGACCTACTGATACCCTGTGAAAGGTACTGAGCCCCACTGAAGGACTTGGAAAAGCCATGAGCTCCATTCATGACCTGGAAAATCCCTGAGACAAAGTGAGATACTGTGAAAGGCCCTAAACTCCAGTTAAATACTGGTGGAGGTCTTGAACCCCACTGAAAAGCTAGTTAAAACCTTTAGCCTCAAGAAAACACTATGTAAGAATCTAAGTCCCACTGTCATGCTATGGACACTGCTAAGCCTCACTGAAATTCTGAAGAAGGACCTGGGACGTGATGATACTCATGGGAAATTTAGTCTCCTCAACTGATCCTTCTCTGAGGGTCAAGGAGACCCTCAGAATTCCTTGAGCCTTTGTAAGCTATTGGGGAGAGTGCTGAGCCAGACTGAAACCCTGAGATAGCCCTGAGCTACACTACAAAACTTTTGGATGGCTCTAAATGCCACTGACATACTGGGGAAGACCCTGAGCACCCAGTGACAATGGGAATGGCCCCGAGTCCCACTGACACCCTGGGAAAGGCACTAAACCCCATTGAGAATGTACAGAAGGCCCTAACCCTCACTATGACTCTGTGGGAGGTCCTCAGCACTATTGTCATTCTGGGATATACTCTGAATTCCACTGAGTGTCTTTAAAGCAATGAGATAACTTAGATTCTTGGAAGGTCCTGATCATCACTGTCAACCTGAGGATGGTCCTGAGTTTAATAAGACTCTAGGGAAGGGCTTGAGTACCACAGTGTTCCCAGGAATGGGGCTGAGCTCCACTGGGAACATGGACAAGAGCCTGGGATTCACTGAAACCCTGAGGAAATCCCTGAACACAGTGTGTCATTCAAAAACTTTCTGAGTCACATTGAGACTCCGGAAATAACACCAAACACCACTGAGGCACTGGCAAAGGCCCTTAAACTGGTGTGTCCTTGGGAAAGTTCTAGAGCTACAGTGAGACAATTGGAATACACTGAACACCACTGAGATACTACAAAAGACCCTGAGAAACACTGAGACTCTGGTATTGGTTTAGAGTCTCACTGACACCTGGGCAAGACCTGTGTCCCATGGAGAAATGGGGAACATTTGGAACTACACTGACATCCCTGGAGTGACATGCAGCACCACTGAGTTCCTGAGGAAGGCAATGAAACCACTAAGAATTTGGGGAGGCCTGGAGTACCACTGTGACATTGAAGAAGGCTCATCTCCACTGATAAATTAAGGAAGGACCTCAGCTCAACTGAAACCCTTGGAAAGGCCAAGAGCCCCTTTGATGACCTGGAAGATGACTGGGAAAGACATGAACACCATTTAGACCCAGATGAAGGCCCTAAACCTCACTGAGACTCTGGTGAAGGCCTTTAGCCTCCCAGAAACACTGGAGTAAAATTTGAGCCCAGTTAAAATTCTGTGCAGAATCCTGAAATACACTGAAATACTTGGACAGGCCATGAGCCTCATGAAGATGCATGGGAAAGCCCTGAGAAGCATTGTGACACTAGTGAAGGCACTGTCCAACTGGACTCTGGAGATGACCCTGAGCACCACTATAACAGTGGGAACGGCACTGAGGTCCACAGAGTACCCAGGCAAGTATATCACTGAGAACCTTGAGAAGGACCTGAACACAGTTTTTTCTTGGGGAATATTTAGAGCTTCACTGAGACTCTGGGAATAGCACTGAACTTCACTGAGAGGCTGAAAGGGACCCTGAGAAAAAACTGAGACCCTGAAGATGGACCTAAGTTCAACTGAGCCCCTGGGTAAGACAATGAACCCTACTGAGACCCTGGGGAAGGGCCTGGAGTAAAGCTTTGACCTTGGGAATTGTGCTGAGCTCCCCTGAATGCATGGGAAGTGACTGAGACCATGAAGAGTCTTGGGAAGACCATACATACATCTGCGACCCTGGGGAAGGCCTTGGGAATCACCAGACTCTGGAAAAGGCCATAAACCTTATTGAGACAGCAATAAAAGCACTAAAACCTCTAAGATTCTTGGTAAGGCCTTTAAACTCTCCTAAACACTGGGGGTTTATCTGTGTCCCATGAAGAATATGAACATTCCTCAGTGTGACTGAAATTCTGAAGAAGGTCTTTAGCCCCCATGACACTGTGAAAAGGTGCTGAGATCTGCTTAGATGCTAGGGTAGGCCCTGAGCCCCCACTGACTCTGGGGAAAGCCCTGAGCCTCTCTGATACCCTGAAGAAGGCTCTGAGTGTTACTAGGACTCTGGATAAGGCCATGAGCACCACTGTTACCCTGGGAATGGCATTGAGATATCTGAGATTCACTGAAACCCTAGCAAAGTCCCTAAACTCAGTGTCTCCTTGGGGAAGAATCTGAGCCCCTGAGACTCTGGGAATCATACTAAGCATTACTGAGACACTGCAAAAGAGCCTGAGAATAGCAAACTCTGTTAATGACTGTGAGTCCAACTGAGATACTGGACAAGAGCTATGGCCCAATGAAAACATGGGGAATATCCTGAACCACACTGAGATGTTAGTAATGTCCAAGAGCCCCCACTGAATGCCTGGGGAAGAGAATGAGACCCCTAAGACTCTGGTAGAGTGTCCTGAACATCACTGTGAGACTGGAGAAGGCCACAAAGCCCACTGAGACCCTGGCAAGGCCTGGCAATCAGTATGAAAGGCCATTGGTAACCTGGAAAAGCCCTGAAATCCAGTGATACACTGGGAAAAGCCCAGGACTCCAATTAGTCCCCAGGAAGGCCCTGGGCCCCAATGAGACACTTTTGAAGGCATTTAGCTTTACACAAATGCTAGGAAAGAATTCAATCCCCATTATGATCATGTGGACATCCCTAAACCCCACTGAAATTCTGTGGAAGAAACTGAGACCCTATTGTTAGAAGTACTCGGGTGCCACAAAAATAAATTAATTTTTAAAATAAACACATGCTTGAAAATGGGTGGGCAAGATGAACTTTTACTCCTGCCAGAAGGGCATGATACTGGAACCTGGTTAGCAATGTGCCTGGGAGGCCATCTGCCTTCTTATATCTCTAACCTGATGCAGCTTTGCCTCTCACTCTGATTGGAGTATTTTGGAATTACAATCTATGTGATTGGCTAATTTTAAGTTGGGGCAGGTAAAGGGAAGGGTTATAACTAAAATGGATATAATTGGATCTAATTAAGACTATAATCTGAAAATGAACTGTTTCTCCCAAGTTCCCCCTTTTTATACATTTTGGTTTCATTTTCTTTGTACCCTTTCTTATTACCCTCCATCCTAGACATTCTAAATTTTTGAGGTGGAAATCCACCATGGTAATAAGTTCTCCTCTTTTTAGCAGTTTATATAGCCATCCCAGTGATCAGAAGCACATGGTAGGGTCCTTTCCACCTCAGCTGAATCTTGTCTCCTTTATAGATCTTGATAAAATCATGTCCCCAGGCTGGAAGTGATGAATTGCAGCCTCTGAAAGGGGAGTCTAAGCAGATGCTTATAATAAAAATTCTGGGAAAATGGCACAAATATCCGACACTGACACCACTGCTGCTGACATCATCAATACTGCTGCTGGCACTTACCTGCTGCCAATGCTGCTGACCCACTGCAACTACTGCTGACCCACCACCCACTGCCACCAATCCCCACCAATACCACTGCCATGGCTACCCAGAGGTCTGCTACCAGGGAGAGAGCCAGTTTGATTCCACAGGGCCACATTTATCTTTGGATGCCAGCCAGGGCCTGGAGGAGGGCCCAGGGGTCTAGTAGGTTAGCTGCCACCACCATCTCAGTGCACAGCTGCCTCCTTCTGGAAATGCTGGCCAGGACCTGAAGATCCAGTGTTGGGGTGCCTATGGGTTTGGCTGCAGCTGGGATCTTCCACCTGGAAGTGCTGGTGACTGCCATCTTGCTTCTGTAGCTCAGGGTCACTCCTTTGTGTGAGTGTATCCCTGGTGGTCTCTCTGCAAATTGGAGTGGCATTGCAATCTTGGGACTGCAATATGGCCAAGCCTGGGGTATGTGAAGCCCAGATGTGTGGGACAGTGACTGGGTCTGCAAGGGCCAATCTGGGCCTGGCAGCCCCATGAGAATTCAAAGACAGAGCTGAGAAACTTTTTAATACCAATGGAGATAGTTGTTCAATGTTCCATTAAGATATATTTTATTTTATTCTTCTCTAACATCTCTACTATATTTGGAGCAAGTTATTTTTCATGTATCAGTTTGTTGAAGACAGTGATATATGAATGGTGTTTTGCAGTTTTGTTGTGTATTCTTATATTTTAAATTTTTTTCTTTGTATACGTTCTTCCTCTCACTTATCTATTTTCCTGGATGCTCTTCCTATCTTTTCTCCAGCCAACAATAGTCAATCTCTGTTGGTTCCTCTCCCACTCTTCCTATGGACTTTGGTTTCTAGCGTCTCTGTTCTCCCTCATGAACATCACATCCTACATTACTTCTGTTCTCTCTTTGTCCATCATTTGAAGTTGTAAACCCTCTTAGAAAATTTTCTTTATATTTTAGACAGTGATTGAACTCATCATTTCTGTTTATTGTGAGAAAACAAAATATGCCTTAGTGGGAGCTATTAGGTTTAAGGCTATACATTGTTTACACTGGGTGCTGTTGATATTGGTCTCCCCTTTAAAGGTGAGGTACTGGAAATCTTCAAGGAAAATCTAAGTCTACATGATAGAATCTGTACTGCCTCAGACCCATACTGCTAGATGGGAAAACACAAACATGAAAAAACAAAGAAACAAAGCACCTCAAACAAACCAAGATGCCCCAAAACAGAATCCACTGACAACAGGGTAGAATAAATGCCCAAAAAGTGGTTTAGAATGTACATAGTTAGTAAACAATGGTATAAAGAGTGAAATCAAAGAGAAAATACAGGAAATGAAAGATCACTTTAATAATGAGTTAGAGACTTTGAAAAAATAAACAAGCAGAAATCCTCGAAATGAAGGAATAAATAAACCAAATTATAAATTCAATGGAAATGTCACCAACAGACTAGACCACTTGGAAGACAAAACCTCAGGCAATGAAGACAAAATATATAATCTTGAAAATGAAGTTGACCATGCAGAGAAGATGGTAAGAATCCAAGAACAGAACTTCCAAGAATTTTGGGATAACATGAAAAGACCAATTTTAAGAATTATTGGTATAGATGAAGGTGCTGAAATACAAACCAAAGGAATGCACAATCTTTTCAATGACATAATATCATATAATTTCCCAAACCTAAAGAATGAAATGCAAAATCAAATACAAGAGGTTTACAGGATACCAAATATACAAAATTACAACAAACCCACACCAAGACACATTATAATGAGAGTGACTAAAATACAGAACAAGGATACAATTTTAAAGTCCATGAGAGAAGAAAATCAAGTTACATATAGGGGAAACCAATGCAGATATCAACTGATTTTATGACCCCCAAAGCTAGTAGGTCCTAGAATAATATATGTCAATCTCTAAAAGAAAATGAATGCCAACCAATAATTTTATATCCAGAAAAATTGTCTCAGATTTGAAGATGAAATAAAAACCATTCATGATAAACAAGTTAAAAAATTCACAACTAGAAAGCCTGCACTACAGAACATTCTCAACAAAATATTCCAAGAGGATAAAGTGAACCAAACAAGTTAAAATAATCAAAGGGAGGAACAACACTAAAGGAATGGTCAATCAAAGGAGAAACTAAGTCAAGTTAAAAACCAGAAACAAACTGAAATGACTAGGAATATAAATCATACCTCAATAATAACCTTGAATATAAACAGCCTAAACTCATCAATCAAAAGACAAAGACTGGCATATCAGATTAAAAAACATGACCCAAAAATATGCTGTCTTCAAGAGACTCACCTCATAGGCAAAGACATTGACGGACTTAAGGTGAAAGGATGGGGAAAAAATATATATCACTTATATGGATTGCATAAACAAGCAGGGGTTTCCATCCTCATATCAGATGTAAGACCGGATGCAGGTAGCCAAAAAAGAGTCACACCAAAAGTAGCTGAACAAAGCTTTATTGGGATTGGCTTTTGGTTCTTGGCTCTTGGGTGAGATTCGCCAGCCTGCCAGAGTGAAGGGCTGGGGAAATTGCATGTCGCTTTGATGAGGTGACTTTTTTGTAGTCCAGAATAAGTGGGAGAAGGCTTGAGGGTTTAGTGTCCCCCTGGGCTTGGCTGGGGACTCTGTTGATTGATGGGCAGTTATGAGACATCACTAGGGTTTATCTGTCGGCATCTGATTAGTTGTTCTTTGGCATGTGTGGGCTGCCTGATGCCCTGACCCATCCAGCTGTCTCAGACCACTCTAACATTCTGGCCTTTTTGATGATATAGGGTGCCAGAGTCCATCTGGCTACTTCCTGCTTGTTGGGGGCATTGTGGAGAGAAGCTTCAGATGTGGGTTTGGTAGAGAGGCAGCTATAAGGGTGCAAGAGCATTTGGTTGTATGTTACTCTGGTGACCTCGCTCATGTGTTTCTAGACAAACCTGAGAAGACAGGGTGCAATTGTTAGTAGGAGTCCTATCACTAATATGAGAGTAAGGATAGGGGTCAACCAGGTGATAAGAGTGGAGTTTAGCCATCCTGGCCAAGGGTCATTTGATTGTTGTTGCTTCAGCCTTTCATTCAGATGTCTGAGAGTTTCAACATTTTTTTTGTTTTTGACCAGCCCAGTCTCATTGATGTAGCCAGCATTCTTCTTTTAGGAACAGACATGTTCCCCCTTTGGCCACTATCAGGAGATCCAGTGTTCAGTGTTTCTGCAAGGAAACTTGGGGCAATGGATATTATTTGTCTTTGTAGGGATGCCAGAGAGGCAGCAGTTGCCTCTACTGCCTCTTGGAGTTGCTCTTCTAGCTTTTGTGTGACAGTGACTGCATAGCTAAGTTCTCCTGCCCCCAACCAGGAGGTCATGAGTGAGGAGGCTAGGGAGAGTCCAACCACACTGGTAGGAAAATAGTCCATTGTAAAGTCACCGGGGGATGGGTGCTTTTTATGAGAGAGAAACAAAAAGACATGAGTACTGAAATGAGATTAATACATAATAAATGTTGCAGCACCTGGAACATGTCAATGCACACCATGAAGATGATAGAGGTAAATCTCTCACCAGGAGGTGGAAGAGCTGAGAAGTTGTTCCCATAACAAGGCCTAACAAAGGCTGGAGAGGACAAAGTCTTTATTTGGGAACTTTAACATTGTCAGAGTTATCAGGAATGTAAATGCAACATTTAATTTTTAATGTCATTGATGTCCCCAGAATATCTAGTTAAGCTACTTAATGTCATCTGAGTTCTGTAAAATACACTCTTGTTAGTATAACTGTGTTTAATAGAGATCTCTATATTTCTGTGACTTAGGGCTAGATAATCATGGTAGCAAACATAGATTAGCTTAGGAAGATCAGTAGGCCTTAAACTGACTAAAAATTTCTGACTCTGGCAGTTTCTCTTGATAGTTATCAGGTACTCCTGCCTAAGAATCTCTCTTTTGTAGATTCCAGTCCTTACTTATTCTAGGGGGCTAACACAAATATACATTTAAGTTATATTTAACTATTGTGTTTCTTTTTAAATGCCCTAGAATGGCTATGTTTTGGTTTTAATGGTTTCACTAGGTGTTTAAGACAAAACTGGTCAAATTGACCTGTTCTTGTCTGTTAGGAGTCAGTTGAGTTCCCACAGGGGTCACTCATGGGGAACTTGAGAGCAGCTTCTTAGCTCCTTTAGTGCCATTCACTAGGTAGGGTCTCCTTGATGAGGTGGCTTCCCCTGGAAGCATCAGGGATGTCTCCTTTTTTCCTCTGCAGCAGGTGCACTGATTGACTTATCATCCTCTAGTGGCCTCATCAATTTCCCTGATCAGGAGGTCCTGTGGCCCAGAGTTGTAAAGCTCCTTAGAGAAGTTCACTTGTTCCCTGAATTCAGGCTGACTCTGAGGGCAAGAGCCAAATATTAATTCTCTTGGCCCATTTATTTTAATCTCTATCTCTAAGTTTGATCTTAAACATCCAGCAAGCCAGTCTCAGCAGTCATAAAATAAGAGTATTGGACTTTAACTTTAATGTTTATGAATGTACAGTTATTTACCCCCTTTTATTTAATTGGGGTGTATATTATCTGTTTATAGGTGATGACTTACTATTTCAAATTAATTTAGGTTGTTTGTTCTTGAAGTAATACTTCTGCAAAACATTTTTCAAACAACAGTTATAGAGTTTACGAGGAAAATACAAAATGAAATCAATAACAGTAAAACATTTAGTTTGTGTAATAGCTATCTTGAATTTTGGCTGAGCTATTCATTATATCCCCTGTTTGAGATCACAGTAATTTTACAACAACAACAACAAAAAAAAAAAAACAATCTTTTGACTATAACTTTAAATAAGCTGGAATCTGGCTCATTTTGGAGGCATTCTGACATGCAGCAGGGTGGGAGGCAGAGTCTTATCTCAGGTGAGATGGGGCTCTTTACAAATCTTAGATAATTTGTTCTAGTTCTGAAGTTGATTTTTGCCTCTTTTGCCATGTGAACAGCACAACCAAACTCTCAGGTCCAGTGAGAGGCAAAGGATGATTGGGAAATAAAAATTTATAAACACAGATTTTGAAGATTAAGCTGGGATTAGATGGAGCTCTGTTCTCTGATGGAGATGCAGATCTAGAGTTACGCCAGCAGTCTTTATTTATATATGTCTTACTATCAGGTTAAAGACTATGTAAGCAGTATTCTTTGTATTCAGGAAAGATAACAGAAACTAGAACATCTATGTAACTTTTTTCACAACTGAAAAGTGCAATATTAGGAGCTCTTTGTAGCTCTCAAGAAAGTCTACTGTTCAAAATTAGTGTAAGGTAGGCAGGAACCAGATAAGGGAGCTGGCAAAACATTGTGGTTGTCTAACAAAAGAATTCCTTCTTTCCCAGGAGCCATGTGCCTAAGATCAATGTCAGAGCTGATAGGACTCCTGCACAGAGTCTCCCCAGGCAGGGTACCACCACAGTAGCCAGGCATCTTATGCCTCTGCACAGGAACACTCCCAGACATAAGGCATGCCACAGCCATAAGGTCATCAGAGACCCCCCAATCTCAGTCACTGCTGTCCCATCCTCTGCTACCACCCTTTACACTCTTTCTTAAATATCATTTTACAAAGTTTGCATGTTTTGCTTTCAGAGTCTGTTTAAACATTGTTAACATAATGTAACATTATATCTAAAATATAAACTAAAGAAAGGCTGAGAGAGCTTTTAACTTTCCTTTTGTGTGGAAAAGTGGCAAAATGCTTTTATGATTTATAATATTAACCTTTAAATAGATCAGACTCTCATCATTCTTTAAAAATACATTTTAAGTTTTTACCTCAGTATAAAAAGACACCATATACCTTATTGATAACAGGTCCTGTTATAGAACATTAAGTGACATGAAAGAGTCCTCAATAATTTGCTATTCTTAAAAGTTTAAAATTACCATTACAGACAAGTTTAGTTTAGAGAATAGCAGCTTGATAAATTTTCTGCTTTAAAGACTTGTGTACCTGGAAGATAGGACACATTTAATATACAAAGGAGAGTGACTGCTCCACTAACCAAGTTTAGTTTTCAAAGAAAAATTTAGACTCTGTAACATAGTACAATACTTTAACAGTTGTTTAACCATAATTGTATACACCCCAATTTTTAAGACTAATTGTTCTAAAGAATAAAACTTAACAGACATAAAGTTAAGAGTAAATTAGTGTTTTTAAAAAATCCTTCTCATTTTAACATATGGATTAAACTCTGACTTATATCAGCACATTAATATTTGACCTTAAGAAAAAACCTTAAATAGCTTTTAATTGATCATCTCACATACATATAACCAACTTAATTACATACAAACTTATTGAAACTTGCCCTTTACTTACACACAGGCTTTCTTAACACTTACTTAGACCCTTATGTATTTAAGCACTTTCTTAACCAGAAAAACCTCCTCCAACTAAATATATTTTCATGCCTAGAACCTTTTATTTTCTCTTTTCTACCTGCTGACACCTTTTTGTTTACACTCTGAAAAAACTCTTAGGAAATTTTTGAATTTAGATAAATACTCCATTTTAATAAGATGAAATAGCTTATGTTATTCATAGTACTTCAATTGAAACACAGCTGAAATTTTTGGATCCCTCTGAACACAGAATTGCACCTGTTAGGACCCAATTTTTAGCAACTTTGTTTTCAGTGATGACACAAAGCAATTTTAAACCCTTTTCATTTATCAATCTATGAAAACACCAACGATGTTCAAGTATGTTACCCCATGGAATCCAAGGGGCCAAGAGTATTTGATGTTATCCAATAGCCTGATTTTAACCCTGAAAATTAATCATATGTTGCCAAGAAACACATTTGAGTAATCCCACACCTGTCAAATCCAATTTACTTATTTTACTGTAAAAACCAAGATACTAGATAAGTGCATTGAACAGTATCTGCCATCTCTTTTCTGTTGAAGAAAAGTCCTAGAAACAATTGATCAATATCAATTAACAGTTTATTAATTTGACCACCTGGAGACTTGTGAGGTAAGTAATTTTAAAGACATCTTACTTTCATTTGTTTACCTAATTTAAATTGAACCTTTTAAAATCATGTGAATTAAAGGTATCTGGATCCATTTTTAAATTTTAATTTCTTGAGCCTCATTATGTTAATTATAATATTATGTACATGATTTTTGGACACAAAAATGATTTTTGGACACAATAGACAGACAACATGATATATACATAACACAAAGCAAAGGTCTTGTAACTTTTTATAGGTGAATCTCCATTGCAATATAACAGATGTTCAAAAACTTGAGTTGAATAAAAATAGAACTGATCAAAAAACATTAATGTTATGAGCTCAAAAGTTAAAGATTTAAGGAAAAAAGAGTCCTGGAAAAATGACATGGCCATTAATTATTTTAGTAAAGCACCATACAATTTACTTTTTCTGGAGTTCAGGCAAAAGACTCTTTTTGCATCTGTGAGGAGTTACATTTGTTAGGTGGACCTGGTTGGCATGATCTTGTGTGCCTGCTGGGTGTGGGCTCATTCGTCTGGCGTGAGAGTGGAAGAAAGAATGACATGAACATCATGCCAGGTGAGATCATAAGCCTGAGAAAGATCTCTAAATTCCTTAACATAACTAGAGGAGTAAGCAGAGAAAGACCCCAGGTACTTTTTGATCTGGAAAAGATCCTGAAGTGAGAGCAGTATGTGGACTCACACAATGCCCTCTGCACCAGCGACCTCCCAGAGAGGACAGAGGATTTCTGGGTTGGATGGTGTGGGGCCTGATGAGATCATGTGTGGGTGATAGACAGAGAGGAGAGAGGTGGGAGGAGGAGGGACCTTCCTGGGAAGGAGGTGGAGAAAGAGGAGAAGCTGTAGCCATAGGAGGAAGAGGAGGATTAAGGAGGGGTAAGATGGGAGGGTGGAGCTGAAAGCAGTTCCAGTGGATCTGAACATGAGGAAGAAGATACAGGAGAACAGTGGGGGAGAGGTTTGGGACTGTCCCTGGCAAGGAGAACTTGGGCAGGAGTAGAACAAAGGGAGGGGCAAGAGCACAGATCCCAAAAGGCCTGGACATAAGGCATCTATAACCATTTCTCTGTCCAGTATTTGTCCAAATCAGTGAGGATTTGAAAATCAAAGGCTCCCTCTGGTGGCCATTTTGAGCCATTTTCTCACATGTACTGGGGCCAGGCCACAGTGGAGTAAAAGACCAGCTGCTTATGGCGTAAATCTTGGGTGAGTCCTAATTTAGTGAAACTAAGGTACAGACAGCCCAAAAGAGTCTTGGGGTCTAGGGAAGACCCAGTGTTTCCCATGGCCTTTTAGTATTACCCCGGGGGTAGTGAACAGGAACAAAGAGTCATCCCAAATTCTGATTGTGTTCACCAGAGGAATGGGAAGCAGACAGGCCCAAAACTGTGACGCCTCCACAGTCTATGGGGGCCCAGAATGGAAGGTGGGGCTAGCCAGAGGCTGGAACATCTTCTCAGTCCACTGGGGCCTAAACAGAAAGGGCAGGGGTCTGTGGTGCATGCAATTATGGACAGACCTCCATAATGGAGAGTGCAACTGGAAGGCCAAGGGAAATATACGGGAATTTACCCAACTTCTGTCAGCCTGGATGAAGAGAAACAGAGTGGTGCAGGAGTTTCCTGGTTCACTTGAAGGAGAGGGTAAACCTCAAACCTGAAGGGGACCCTCCCATGTTTCAGCACCAAATGTAAGATCGAATACAGGTAGCCAAAGAGGAGTCAGACCACAAGTGACTGAACAAAACTGTATTGGGATCGACTCTCAGGCAAGATTTACCAGCCTGTCAGAGTGAAAGGCTGGGTAAGTCACATGTTGCTTTGGTGGGGCAGTTTTCATAGTCTGGGGTGGGGGGAAGGCTTGAGGGTTTAGTGTCCCCCTGGGGTTGGTTGGGGGCTCTGTTGATTGATGGCTGGTTGTGAGATGCCACTAAGGTTTATCTGTCAGTGTCTGGTTGTTCCTTGGTGTGTGCGAGTTGTCTGATGCCCTGCCCCCATCCAGCTGCCTCAGACCACTCTAATATCACATAAAGTGGACGTTAACCATAAGGGACAAAGGACATTTCATACTACTTAAGGAAATTATATATCAGCAAGACATAACAAGCATAAATATTTATGCCCCAAACAATGGAATATCTATGTACATCAAACAAACCACTCAATTTCAAGAAAAAAATATAGACCACAACTCAATAATACTGGGTAACTTTAACACACCCCTTTCAATACTAGACAGATCTTCCAAATAAAAACTAAATTAAAAAATTATAGAACTAAATAATACAATCAATTGTTAGACATAACAAACATATATAGATTATTTCCTCCATCAATGAGTGAATATACTTTTTTCTTGGCACCACATGAAACCTTCCCTAAAATAGACCATATTTTATGCCACAAAGCAACTCTTGATGAATACAAAAAAATAAATAAATAATACACTTCATTCTATCAGATTATAATAGACTGAAATTGGAAACCAATGATAAAACAAAAAATAGAAGCTACTGTAACTAACACATAGAGACTAAATAATACAATATTGAATGACAAATGAATAGTAGAAGAAATCAAGGATGAAATAAAACAATATTTAGAGGTAAATGAAACTACCAATACAACATATCAAAGTCTCTGGGACACTATGAAGGCAGTACTAAAAGGAAAGTTCATTGCTTTGAGTTAATTCATTAAAAGAATAAAAAGTCAACAAATAAAATACCTAATATTACATCTCAAGGCCCTAGAAAAAGAAGAATAAATCAACACCAAAAGCAGTAGAATACAGGAAATAATTAAAATCAGAGCTGAAATCAATAAAATTGAAACAAAAGAAACAGTTTAAAAAATTGACAAAACAAAAAGGTGGTTCTTTGGAAAAAATCAATGAAAAGAGATAAACCCTTAGCAATGCTAACAAAGAGAAAAAGAGAGAAAACTCAAATTACTAAAATATGTGATAAAAAAGGAAATATCACAATGGACATGATTGAAATACAGAAGGTAATTAAAAACTACTTTGACAATTTATATTCCAATAAAATAGAAATTATTGAAGACATGGAAAAATTTCTAGAGACATGTGACCTGCCCAAACTGAATCAGGAGGACATACACAATTTAAACAGATCAATTTTAAGTAATGAAATGGAAAGCACCATCAAAAGCCTACGGATCAAGAAAAACACAGAGCAGAGAGACTCTCAGATAAGTTCTACAAGACCTTCAAAGAAGAATTAACACCAATACTCCTCAAAGTAGTCCATGAAATTTAAAAGGAGGAACCCTTCCAAACTCATTCTATGAAGCTAGTATCACCCTGATTCCAAAACCAGACACAGACACATTAAGGAAAGAAAACTTCAGATCAATATCCCTGATGAACATAGATGTAAAAATTCTCAATAAAATTTTGGCAAATCACTTACAAAAACATATTAAAGTTCTGAGGATATAGCTCAGTTGGTAGAGTGCTTTTTTGCATGTGCAAATTCCTGGGTTCAATCCCCAGCCCTGCACATGCACACACACACACACACACACACAAAAGAAAACATATTAAAAATATAGTGCACCATGATAAAGGGATTCAGGGATTGTTCAACATATGGAAATCAATAAACATAACTCCTCAGAACAATAGACTTAAAAACAAGAATCATAGATCATCTCAATAGATGCAGAAAAAGCATTTAACAAAATATAGTACACTTTTATATTCAAAACACTAGAAAACCTAGGGATAGTAGGAACATACCTCAACATCATAAAAGCCATATATGCTAAACCCAAGGCCAACATAATTCTCAACAGAGAAAAATTGAAAATATTTCACCTAAAAACTGAAGCAAGCCAAGAATGTCCTCTTTCACCACTTTTATTCAACATCATCCTCAAAACTCTAGCCAGAGCAATTAGACAGAAGAAAGAAATCAAAGGTATACAAATAGGTAAAGAAAAACTCAAAGTATCACCATTTGCTGATAACATGATTCTATATTTAGAAGATCCAAAAATTCTGCCAGAAAATTTCTAGAACTAATGAACTCAGCAAAATAGCAGAATATAAAATCACCCAACACCCATAAATCAAACACATTCCTATACATAGTGATGAATCTATTGAAAGAGATATTAGGAAAACTACCCTGTTCACAATAGCCACACTTTAAAAAAGTAATAAAATACTTGGGAATCAATCTGGCAAAAGAGGTGAAAGACCTCTACAATGAGAACTACAAAACACTAAAGAAAATAATTGAAGATCTTAGAAAATGGAAAGACTTCCCATGCTCCTGGATAGGCAGAATTAATATTGTCAAAATGGCCATACTAGCAAAAGTGTCATACATAGCCAATGCAATTCCTATTATAATCCCAATGACATTCTTCATGGAACTAGAAAAAGCAATTATGAAATTCATTTGGAAAAATAAGAGACCCAGAATAGCCAAAGTAATCCTTAGCAAGAAAAGTGAAGCAGGAGGCATAACAATACTAGACATTAAACTTTAGTACAAAGCTCTAGTAACAAAAACAGCATAGTATTGGCACCAAAACAGACACATAGTCCGATGATACAAAATAAAAGACACAGAGACAAACCCACATAAACACAGTTATCTCATACTAGCCAAAGGCACCCAAACATTCACTGGAGAAAAGATAGCCTATTCAACAATAGTGCTGGAATATTTGGAAAGCTACTTGTAACAAAATGAAATTAAGCCTCAATCTCTCACCCTGCATGAAGCTCAACTTGAAGTAGATCAGAGACTTAAGCACTAGAACAGAGACCCCTGTGCCTAATAGAAGAAAAAGCCCAAGTCTTCACCATGTCAGCCTAGGATAACAAGAACCCTAAAGTACAAGAAGTAAAATCAGTGGAGACTATCATGCTAAGAGAAATAAGCCAATCTCAAAAAGCCAAAGGCCAAATGTTATCACTGATATGCAGATGCTAATTCACAATGGGGGGGTGCTAGGGAAGAATAGTTACTTTATATTAGGTCAAGGGGAGTGAAGGGAGGAGAAGGGATGAGGGGGTAAGAAGGATAGTAGAGTGAAACAGACATTACCTCATATACATGCATGACTGATGGGATCCTACATATGTACAATCAGAAAAATGAGAAATTATACTCCATTTATGTATGATTTATCAAAATGCATAAATGCATTCTACTGTCCTATACAACTAATTAGAACTAATTAAAAATTAAATAAAAAAGAATCAATAAGTGGGATGAAACCAAAGTAAAAACCTTCTTAGCAAAAGAAACAATCAATGTGAAGAACGATCCTACAGATTGGGAGAAAATCTTTACCACATGCACCTCAGATAAAGCATTAATCTCCAGGATATATGAAGAATTTTTAAAAATATAACACCCCAAAAACAAATAACCCAATCAACAAATGGGCTAAGGAACTGAACAGTCTCTTCACAGCAGAAGAAATACAATTGATCAACAAATATGTGAAAAAGTGTTCAACACCTAGCAATGAGAGAAATGCAAATCAAAACTAAGATTTCATCTCACTCCAGTCAGAATGGCAATTATCAAGAATAAAAGCAACAATAAATATTGGTGAGGATGTGAGGGAAAAGGAACACTCACACATTGCTGGTGGGAATGCAAATTGGTGCAACCATTATGGAAAATGGTATGGAGATTCCTCGGAAAACTTGGAATGGAACCACCATTTGACCCAGCTATGCCACTTTTTGGTTTAAATGCAAAGGACTTAAAATCATATTACAAAGACACAGCCACATCAATGTTTCTAGCTTAACTCACAATAGCTAAAATATGAAACCAACCTAGTTACCCTTCAAAAGATGAATGGATAAAGAAAATGCGATCATATATATATATATATATATATATATATATGATGGAATATTACTAAGCTTTTAAAAAGAATGAAATTATGGCATTTGACAGTAAATGGGTGGAGTTGGAGAACATCATGCCAAGCAAAATAAGCCAATCCCAAAAACCAAAGGCCAAATGTTTTCTCTGATATGCAGATGCTAATTCAAAATAAGGAGGAGCAGGTAGGGAAAAATAGAATTACTTTAGAGAAGGTAGAGGAGAGTGAAAGGAGGGGAGGGGGCATGAGGCAGGAAGGCTAGTAGAATGAAACAGACATTATTACCTTATGTACATATATGACTGCATGACCAATGTGATTTTACAACATGTATAATCAGAAAAGTGAGAAATTATACTCCATTTATTTATGATATATTGAAGTGCATAAATGCATTCTACTGTCATGTACAACTAATTGAAACAAATTTTAAAAATTAAAAAAATAAAAAAAGCACAGGTAGATCTTTAATTGAATGAGAACAAACTTGTGTATCAGGCAGTAGGAAACCTTCCTTTATAACTTCCCAGTTTTACTTACATTTGGGAGGATTGACACAAATGTACATCTCTCGCTAGATTAACAGAACCATTGTCTTCTCTTTTAAATGCCCATGAACGGCTGTGCTTTGTTTGTGCTCTCCTGTTGTGTGTTTAAGACTAAGTTGGTCAGAACTGACCTTGCTTGTATTTACGAGAAGAGTCAACTGAGGTCTGTCAAGGATGATTCAAGGGAACCTGTGACAAGCCTTCAAGCTCTTTCAACATTTCCTCTAGCAGTTGTGCCACCTGCCAGTAGGGATCAGGGGCTTGCTGGCCATATTTGGTTTCACTTATTATCATCAGAGACATTTCCCTCTATGACCCTCCTCTCCACAGACAGTGCACTGGTTGGCTTCCTGCTCTCTAGGGTCCCTTGAAGCCACTGATTGGGAAGCCATGAGACCCAGAATTGCAAAGCCCTTAGAGAAGTCCCAGTGTTCCTGGAGCCTAGCTGACCTTAGAGGGCAAGGGCCAAATATTGGCCACTTTTTCCTTGACCCTTTCACTTCCTTGCCTTTGATTTCCAAGTTTTGGGTTTAAACATCAAGCACCTCAGTTTCATCAGTAAATTTAATGTATATAATCTTATACTTACCCCTTCCATTTAATTGGGGTTTTGTATTAGCACTGGAAGTCAGCCTTATATCCTATTCTGTGCTATAGGTGATGGTTTATTATCTCAAATTAACTCAGATTGCTCTGTTAGAAGTAGCTCCTCAAAATACTAACATCCAAAAGTTGTAAGGTTGTATAAGAAAAATACAAAATGAAATTAACAAGCCATATTCAGTTTGTATAATAGCTTTGAAGCAAGAAACAATTTCTATAATAACCTGATTTATCTTTGGTATCTATTTTGCCTCCACAGACACATAAATTTATCAACTTAATCACATGACTTATTTTATAAATTTTACTTTTAAAACTCTTATAATCTTACATATTTTTTATAATTTACCCAAACCTTTAGTTCTGTAATATAGTCCTTATTTATTTTGAGTTCACAATAAACTTTACAATAAAAGTTTTTCTTTTGAACATGACTTTAAATAAGCTTAATTCTAGCTTATTTAAAGTTTGGAGCCAACCTAACATGGTGTAGAGTGAGAGGCAGAGACTTATTTCAGGCAAGGTGGAGCTCTTGACAAATGACACCATATAAGATTACATCTGAAACATGAATCAAAAACTAAGTGATCTCCTAACTTTCTTTTTGTGAAATGTGTGATGAAATGTTTTCTTGATCACATTGTCAACCTCTAAACAAATCTGGCTCTCCTTATTATCTTCCAAAAATACATTTGAATTTCTACCCCAATGTAAGAAGTAACACAAAATTCTATATGCAACTTATTGATAACAGGTTACCTTTATCCAGGTACAGAACATTAAACAACATACATCTGAAGGAGACCTGCTATAGACAATATCAGTTTGGAGAACATTAGTTGGTTTTTGATGTATATACATATTTCTGGTTGTTGCCAAAGCTCAGTTCTTGTCCCCAGTGCCAATCTAATAACACGGACACCATTTTGAGAAAAAAGGGAAAAGAAGGTTTATTGCTTTACTAGCAAAGGAGAAACACAGGGGACTTCTGTGTCCCAAAGGCTGTGATTCTGCCCATCAGCAGGAACAGAGGGCTTTATTTTTTTTATTATTTTAAACAAATGGGATACATGTTGTTTCTGTTTGTACATAGAGTAAAGGCATACCATTTGTGTAATCCTACATTTACATAGGGTAATGTTGTTTGATTTATTCTGTTATTTTTTCCCTACCCTCCAACCCCTCTTTTCCCTCTATACAGTCACTCCTTCCTCCATTCTTGCCCCTTCCCCCCATTATGTGACATCATCTGCTTATCAGCGAAATCATTCTTGCTTTTGTTTTTTGAGATTGGCTTATGTCACTTAGCATGATATTCTTCAGTTTCATCCATTTGCCTGCAAATGCCATAATTTTATTATTCTTTATGGCTGAGTAATATTCCATTGTATATATATATATATATATATATATATATATATATACCACAGTTTCTTTATCCATTCATCAATTGAAGGACATCTAGGTTGGTTCCACAATCTGGCTATTGTGAATTGAGCAGCTATGAACACTGATGTGGCTGTATCGCTGTAGTATGCTGATTTTAAGTCCTTTGGGTATAGGCTGAGGAGTGGGATAGCTGGGTCAAATGGTGGTTCCATTCCAAGCTTTCTGAGGAATCTCCATACTGCTTTCCAGAGTGGCTGCACTAATTTGCAACCCCACCAGCAATGTATGAGTGAACCTTTTTCCCCACATCCTCGCCAACACCTATTGTTGCTTGTATTCTTGATAATCACCATTCTAATTGGGGTGAGATGGAATCTTAGGGTGGTTTTGATTTGCATTCCTCTTATTACTAAACACGGTGAACATTTTTTCATATGTTTGTTGATTGCTTGTACATCTTCTTCTGTGAAGTGTCTACTCATTTCCTTAGGCCATTTGTTGATTGGATTATTTGTATTCTTGGTGTAGAGTTTTTTGAGTTCTTTATATATTCTGGAAATTAGTGCTCTATCTGAAGTATGAGAGGCGAAGATTTTCTCCCACTCTGTAGGCTCTCTCTTCTCATTGCTGATAGTTTCCTTTGCTGAGAGAAAGCTATTTAGTTTGAATCTATCCCAGTTAGATTTGGATGTACTTTTTCTTCTATAAGATGCAGGGTCTCTGCTCTGATTCTGAGGTCCTTGGTCCATTTTGAGTTGATTTTTGTGCAGGGTGAGAGATAGTTTCATTTTGCTGCATATGGATTTCCAGTTTTCCCAGCACCATTTGTTGAAGAGGCTATCTTTTCTCCATTGCATATTTTTGGCACCTTTGTCTACTATGAGAAAATTGTATTTCTTTGGGTTTGTGTCCATGTCCTCTATTCTGTACCATTGATCTACCTGTCTATTTTCGTGCCAATACCATGCCGTTTTTGTTACTATTGCTTTGTAGTATAGTTGAAGATCTGGTATTTATTGCGATACACCCTGCTTCACTCTTCTTGCTAAAAATTGCTTTAGCTATTCTGGGTTTCTTATTCTTCCAGATGAATTTCATGATTGCTTGTTCTATTTCTGTAAGGTACGTCATTGGGATTTTAATTGGAATTGCATTGAATCTGTATAGCACATTTGGTAGTATGGCCATTTTGACAATATCAGTTCTGCCTATCCAAGAACATGGGAGATCTTTCCATCTTCTAAGGTTTTCTTTAATTTCTTTCTTTAGTGTTCTGTAGTTCTCATTATTAGAGGTCTTTCACCTCTTTTGTTAGATTTATTCCCAAGTATTTTATTTTTTTCGAGGCTATTGTGAATGGGGTAGTTTTTCTAACTTCTCTTTCTGAAAATTCATCACTTATGTATAAAAATGCACTGGATTTATGAGCATTGATCTTATATCCTGCTACTTTACTGAATTCACTTATGAGTTCTAGAAGTCTTCAGGTGGAATTTCCCGGTTCCCCTAAATATATAATCATGTCATCACCAAATAGGGATAGTTTGAGTTCTTCTTTTCCTATTTGTATCCCTTTAATTTCCTTGGTCTGTTTAATTGCTCTGGCTAGAGTTTCAAGGACAATGTTGAATAGAAGTGGTGAAAGAGGGCATCCCTGCCTTGTTCCAGTTTTTAGGGGGAATGCTTTCAGTTTTTCACCATTTAGAATGATATTGACCGTGGGCTTAGCATAGATGGCCTTTACAATGTTAAGGAATGTTCCCACTATCCCTATTTTTTCTAGTGTTTTGAGCATGAAGGGGTGCTGTATTTTATCAAATGCTTTTTCTGCATCTATTGAAATAATCATGTGATTCTTGACTTTAAGTCTATTGATATGGTGAATGACATTTATTGATTTCCGGATGTTGAACCAACCTTGCATCCCTGGGATAAAACCCACTTGATCGTGGTGCACTATCTTTTTAATACATTTTTGTATGTGATTTGCTAAAATTCTGTTGAGAATTTTTGCATCGATGTTCATTAAGGATATTGGTCTGAACTTTTCTTTCCTCGATGTGTCTCTGTCTGGTTTGGGTATCAGGGTAATATTGGCTTTATAGAATGAGTTTGGGAGGGTTCCCTCCTCTTCTATTTTATGGAATACTTTGAGAAGTATTAGAATGAGCTCTTCTTTAAAGGTTTTGTAGAACTCGGCTGAGAACCCAACTGGTCGTGGACTTTTCTTTGTTGGTAGCTTTTGATGATTTCTTCTATTTCATTGCTTGAAATTGATCTATTGAAATTGTGTATGTCCTCCTCGTTCAGTTTAGGCAATTCATATGTTGATGTCTTCAAAATTTTCTATTTTGTTGAAATATAGATTTTCAAAATGGCTTCTAATTTTGTTTTGTATTTCAATCGTGTCTGTTGTGATATTTCCTTGTTCATTCCGAATTTTAGTGATTTGGGTTTTCTCTCGTCTTCTCTTTGTTAGAGTGGCTAAGGGTTTATCAATTTTGTTTATTTTTTCAAAGAACCAACTATTTATTTTGTCAATTTTTTGTATTGTTTCTTTTGTTTCAATTTCATTGATTTCAGCTCTGAGTTTAACTATTTCCTGTCTTCTACTACTTTTGGTGTTGGTCTGTTCTTCTTTTTCTAGGGCTTTGAACTATAGTGTTAGGTCATTTATTTGTTGATTTTTACATCTTTTATTGAATGCGCTTCATGAAATAAATTTTCCTCTAAGTACTGCTTTCATAGTGTCCCAAAAATTTTGATATGATGTTTCTTTGTTCTCATTTACCTCTAAGAATTTTTTTAATTTCCTTCCTAATATCTTCTGTTATCCATTCATCATGTAATAGCATATTGTTTAATCTCCAGGTGTTGGAGTAGCTTCTGTTTTTTACTCTTTCATTTATTTCTAATTTCAATCCATTATGATCTGATAGAATACATGCTAGTTTCTCTATCTTCTTGTATTTGCTTACATTACCTTTGTGGCATAATATATGGTCTATTTTAGAGAAGGATCCATGTGCTGCTGAGAAGAAAGTGTATTCGCTCTTGGTTGGATGGTATATTCTATGAATGTCTGTTAATTTTTTTTATTTTATTGTAAACAAATGGGATACATGTTGTCTTTCTGTACATGGCGTAAAGGCATACCATTTGTGTAATCATAAATTTACATAGAGCAATGTTGTTTGATTCATTCTGTTATTTTTTCCCTTCCCCCCACCCCTCCACCCCTCTTTTCCCTCTATACAGTGCTTCCTTCTTCCATACTTGCTCCCCTCCCTAACCCTAACTCTAACCCTAACACTAACCCTTCCCTCCCCCCCCATTATGTGTCATCATCCACTTTTTAGCGATATCATTCATCCTTTGGCTTTTTGAGATTGGCTTATCTCACTTAGCATGATATTCTCCAATTTCATCCATTTGCCTGTAAATGCCATAATTTTATCATTCTTTATGGCTGAGTAATATTCCATTGTATATATATATACCACAGTTTCTTTATCCACTCATCAATTGAAGGACCTCTAGGTTGGTTCCACAGTCTGGCTATTGTGAATTGAGCAGCTATGAACATTGATGTGGCTGTATCTCTGTAGTAAGCTGATTTGAAGTCCTTTGGGTATAGGCCAAGGAGTAGGATAGCTGGATCAAATGGAGGGTCCATTCCAAGTTTTCTAAGGAATCTCCACACTGCTTTCCAGAGTGGCTGCACTAATTTGCAGCCCCACCAGCAATGTATGAGTGTACCTTTCTCCCCACATTCTCTCCAACACCTGTTGTTGCTCGTATTCTTGATAATCGCCATTCTAATTGGGGTTAGATGGAATCTTAGGGTGGTTTTGATTTGCATTTCTCTTATTACTAGAGATGTTGAACATTTTTCCATATGTTTGTTGATTGCTTGTAGATCTTCTTCTGTGAAGTGTCTGCTCATTTCCTTAGCCTATTTGTCCACTGGATTATTTGAATTCTTGGAGTAGAGTTTTTTGAGTTCTTTATAGATTCTGGAGATTAGTGCTCTATCTGAAGTATGACTGGCAAAGATATTCTCCCACTCTGTAGGCTGTTTCTTCGCATTGCTGATAGTTTCCTTTGCTGAGAGAAAGCTATTTAGTTTGAATCTATCCCAGTTATTGATTCTTGCTTTTATTTCTTGTGCTATGGGAGTCCTGTTGAGGAAGTCTGGTCCTAGGCTGACATGTTGAAGATCTGGACCTAATTCTTCTTCTATAATCTGCAGGGTCTCTGGTCTGATTCCGAGGTCCTTAATCCATTTTGAGTTTAGTTTCGTGCATCCTGAGAGCTATGCGTTTAGTTTCATTCTGTAGCATATGGATTTTCAATTCTCCCAGCACCATTTGTTGAAGAGGCTATCTTTTCTCCATTGCATATTTTTGGCCCCTTTGTCTAGTATGAGAAAATTGTATTTATTTGGGTTTGTGAAAGACCTCTACAATGAGAACTATACAACACGAAAGAAAGAAATTAAAGAACACCTTAGAAGATGGAAAGATCTTCCATGTTCTTGGATAGGAAGAATTAATATTGTCAAAATGGCCATACTATCGAAAGTGCTATACAAATTCAATACAATTCCAATTAAAATCCCAATGATGTACCTTACAGAAATAGAGTAAGCAATCATGAAATTCATCTGGAAGAATAAGAAACCCAGAATAGCTAAGGCAATCCTTAGCAGGAAGAGTGAAACAGGGGGTATTGCGATACCAGATCTTCAACTCTACTACAAAGCAATAGTAACAAAAACGGCATGGTATTGGTACCAAAATAGACAGGTAGATCAATGGTACAGAATAGAGGACACGGACACTAAGTCTAAATTATTGATTGTGTTATTGAGGTCTGTGGTTTCTTTGTTCAATTTTTGTTTGAAAGATCTGTCCAGTGGTGAGAGAGGTGTGTTAAAATCACCTAGTATTATTGTGTTATGGGTCTATTTGGTTTCTGAAATTGAGAAGGATTTGTTTGACATACATGGATGAGGGGCATAGATGTTTATGATTGTCATGTCTTGCTGATTTATGCTTCCCTTAAGCCGTATGAAATGTCCTTCTTTATCCCTTCTGACTAACTTTGACTTGAAGTCCACATTATCTGAAAAGAGGATGGATACCCCAGCTTTTTTGCTGTGTCCATGTGCATGGTATGTTTTTCCCCATCCTTTCACCTTTAGTCTATGGGTATCTTTTTCTATGAGGTGAGTCTCTTGCAGGCAACATATTGTTGGATCTTTCTTTTTGATCCAATCTGCCAGTCTATGTCTTTTGATTGATGAGTTCAGGCCATTAATATTCAGGGTTATTATTGAGATATGATTTGTATTCCTGGTCATTTGGCTCATTTTATTTATTTATTTATTTGTTCTGACACGACTTGGTTCTTCCTTTATTTGACAATTCCTTTAGGATAGTTCCTCCCATTGCTGATTTGCTTCTTTGTTTTTCATCTCTTCCTCATGGAATATTTTGCTGAGAATGTTATTCTGTAATGCTGGCTTTCTTTTTGTAAATTCTTTTAGCTTTTGTTTATCATGGAAGGATTTTATTTCATCATCAAATTTGAAGGTAAGTTTTGCTGGGTATAAGATTCTTGGTTGGCATCTCTAGATTCGTTTGCAGCATTTTCTTTCCTTGTTTTCTCATATTGTTCAGGTATCAGTGGACCGCTGAGATATTGCAGATTTCCCCTATTGACTTATAATGTCCCTGAAGATTTCTAGTATAGCCCCTCTTAGCCTTCAGTAGCCTAAAGTCTTGGAGGAAGTTAATAATGTGGTGCTCCACAAGGAAGCTGCCTCTCTAGGGGTGGTTGCCTTCCGGTGGGGTATATTCCCTGCTAGTGGGCAGAGGTACCTTCACTTGCTGACAAAGGGTCATCCAAAGGGGAAGTAGGATGTGGGCTGATGCAAGGCCAGTTTGGGCCTGTGACTCTGGTTTTACAGTCCTTGTGGGAGAACCTCACCCAGCAGGGAAGACTCACCCGGTGAGGAGGTCTCGCTGGTCAGTTCCCCTCCTAGAGGTTCCATTCAATTCACAACTACAGCCTGCGCTGGGCAGCCTTCTTCTGCATTGTTCCCAGGGACCCGGACCTACCTCCTGGGCCTGGAAGCCTCGCCCTTCGCAGATGAATCTCCTTAGGCTGCTGCCCCTCAGTTTGTCTGTGCGGCTCTTCCACCAAGAAGCCACCTAGGTCCTGGGACCCTGCTCTGCACCTAATCACCTGGCTATGCGGCCCCTCCTCTGAGCAGCCACCTGGAGCCCCTTACAGTCGCTCCGAGTCCCAGTGACCCGCCACATGCCTCTTCCTCCGGCAGCCACCTGGTGTTCTGTGCGGTCGCTCTAAGTCCAAGTGACCCACCACACACCTCCTTCTCCTCCAGGCAGTCACCCAGAGATCTGGTGCGTTCGTCACGAGTCCCAGGAACTCACTGTGCACCTCCTCGTCCCGACTGCCACCCGTAGCCCTGGTGCAGTCACTCCAAGCCCAAGCACCCCGCCGCGCCCCTCCTCCTCCTCCAGGCAACCCCCCTGTGTTCAGGAGCGGTTGCTCTGTGTCCAAACCACTCACCACGCTGCTCCTCCGGATAGCCGCCCGGAGCCCTGGTGCAGCTGCTCCAAGTCCTAGCAACGTGCCGAGCCCGTGCTTCTCCTTCTCCTCTGGGCAGCCCCCGGTGTTCAGGAGTGGTCGCTTTCAGTCCAAACAGCTCACCGCACACTCCCTCCTTTGGGCAGCCTCCCAAAGCCCCAGTGGTGTTGCTCCAAGTCCCAGCGCTGTGCTGAGCGCCTCCTCTCCAATGCTCCCAGTTGTCCACATTCACTGCTCCGCGGGAGGAGGGGTGTCTTCGTTGGACAAATCTACTTCACAAAGATCCCTGCGTTCGGGGCTACCGCCCCATCCAGGACGCCTCCCCAACGGGAGAGACTCACCCAGCTGCTTTGAGTTGGTCCCAAGTCTCTCTATATCTCCTCTTCTTGAGTCCTGAGTCCTGGAGCAACATGAACGCAGCACCCTCTAGTCCGCCATCTTGAATCCCCTCTATTTGGCTATTCCTTTAGACTAGTTCCTCCCTTGCTGATTTGCATTGTTGTTTTTCATCTCTTCCTCATGGAATATTTTGCTGAAAATGTTCTGTAATGCTGGCTTTCTTTTTTAAATTCTTTTAGTTTTTGTTTATCATGGAAGGATTTTATTTCATCATCAAATCTGAAGGTAAGTTTTGCTGGGTATAAGATTCTTGGTTGGCATCCATTTTCTTTAAGGGCTTGATATATTTTGTTCCAGGCCCTTCTAGCTTTTAGGGTCTGGATTGAAAAATCTGCTGATATCCTTATTGGTTTCCCCCTGAAGGTAATTTGATTCTTTTCTCTCACAGCCTTTAACATTCTGTCTTTATTTTGTATGTTAGGTATGTTCATTATAATGTGCCTTGGTGTGGGTCTGTTGTAATTTTGTGTATTTGGAGTTCTATAAGCCTCTTGAACTTGATTTTCCATTTCATTCTTCAGATTTGCGAAATTTTCTAATATTATTTCACTGAATATATTGTTCATTCCTTTGGTTTGTTTCTCTGTGCCTTCCTGTATCCCAATAATTCTCAAATTTGGCCTTTTCATGATATCCCATATTTCTTATAGATTCTGTTCATGATTTCTTACCACCTTCTCTGTTTGATCAACTTTGTTTCTAAGATTAAACATTTTGTCTTCAATGTCTGAGGTTCTCTCTTCCAGGTATTCTATCCTATTGGTTATGCTTTCTATGGAGTTCTTAATTTGGTTTATTGTTTCCTCATTTCAAGGATTTCTGTTTGGTTTTTTTTTTCAGTATCTCTAACTCTTTATTGAAATGACCTTTTGCTTCCTGTATTTGCTCTCTAACTGTTGATTGGTTGTGATCATTAATGCCTGCATTTGCTCTTTCATCTCATCCTTCAATGCCTGCATTTGATCTTTCATCTCCTCCTTTGCTTGTCTGATCATTTTAATTATGTACATTCTGAACTCTCTGACATTTCTTCTGCCATGCTGTCATTGGGTTTTATTGATATAGCTTCTAGGTTTGTTTGGTACATTTTCTTCCCTTGTTTTCTCATATTGGTCAGATATCAGTGGGACTCTGAGATATTGCAGATTTCCTCTATTGGCTTATAGTGTCCCTGTAGATTTCCAGCATATCACCTCTTAACCTTCAGTAGGCTGAAGTCTTGGAGGAACTTGATAATGCAGTGCTTCAGAAGAAAGCTGCCCCTGGCCCACTGCTGGGTGCTGGACTGGGGGATGGGTGTGCTCGGAAAGCCTCTCACTAGGCGGGGCTACTATGAGAAGGCTGCTGTGGACCGGGCCTGCCACCAGATGGAGCCAGGCTGCTTGGGAAAGCCTCAGGCCCCCCTGCCCTGGTCTGAGAAACTGTCTGAGGACCAGACCAGGGCCCACTGCTTGGGGCTGGTTGTGCGTGGAAAGCCTCTCACTAGGCAGACCTGTTCCAAGAAGCTGGCTGTGGGCTGGGCCTGCCACCTGATGGAGCCGGGCTGCTGGGGAAGGCCTCTCGCCACCCTGCCCTGGTCCAAGAATTTGTCTGGGGACCAGGACCCGCCACTGGGTGTCGGACTGGGGGCTGGGTGTGCTTGGAAAGCCTCTCGCTAGGCGGGTCTGCTCGGAGAAGCTGGCTGTGGAACGGGCCTGCCATCAGATGGAGCCCCGCTGCTTGGGAAAGCCTCTGGCCCTCCTTCCTGGTCCGAGAAGCTGCCTGTGGACCAGACTGGGGTCTGCCGCTTGGGGCTGGTTGTGTGTAGAAAGCCTCTCACTGGGTGGGTGTGCTCTGAGGAGCTGGCCATGGACAGGGCCTGCCACCGGATGGAGCTGCCCTGCCCTGCTCCGAGAAGCTGCCCACTGTCCCAGCCTGCTGCCCAGGCTGAGCTTCACCTGGTGGAAGCCACTCACCCACGTCTCTGAGTTCGTCTGAGTCTCTCAATATCTCCCCTTCTTGAATCCTGTGTTCTTGAGCACCAGGAGATGCAGTCACTCTCTAGTCTGCCATTTTGAAAACCCCCCAGAGGGCTTTTAAAGAGGTGACTCAAAGGCTGCACTCTACAATTAGCATAAAGTGGACCACTGTTACAACATGGTCGCCTACATTTAGAGTACCAAATATATTATAATAACCTAAAATAATAGTTGTTTATTTAAGCAATTATAAAGCAATCATTTAAAAGACTTTAAAATAGGTACAAACTCTTTCCTTTAAGACTTAGTATTCCTAAATAATAAAACTTAACAGACACAAGAAATTATCTTTAATTTCTAAGAACAGATCAATATTCACACTTTGCTTCCTATCATACATTAAAATTCTAATAACTTTAACTCCAGTGCTAATTGTAGCCAGTTTAATAACATACACAAAATTTTTGAGATTCACCTTCCACAAACCTTCTGCAGTTTATACATTCTGCAACTTTTTTACATCTTTAATTTTGTCCCCTATTTCATCTTGGACTTTAGCACAAAAATATTACTTTACCATACAAAATACTTTTGTATCTGGAGACATTTCCTTTTTCTTCTAATTTTTCATATTAAATACATTTCCATATCTATAGTTTTTTGTTTTTTTTTTTTTAGTTTCAGACCCTTTCTTAAGTTTATATTTAGAAACAATTCATATGAATACTATCTGTGCATTTAATTTACACAACAAATTTCATGCGTGGAGAGGGATAGGACAATCTGGCATATACAAAAACTGTGCCTCAATCTTCCCTTCAGCTGGCATTCAAGGGGCTGGAGCACCAGATATTTTTGAGTTTGACTATGGAAGGCTCTGAGCTTCGCTAAGAATCTGGGGTGGCCCTGAGCACCACTGTTACCCTGGGAAATATTCTGAGCTCCACTGAGTGCCTGGGAAGGCAATGAGACAAGCACAGTATGTGGAAGGCCCTGATTGCCACTGTGAGCCTGGGGAAGTACCCAAGTTCAAGGAGACTGAGGGAAGGCCTTGAGTACCACCATTTCCCTGGGAGTGGTGTTGATCTCCACTGCGAGCCTGGGCAAGGTCCTGGGATTCACTGAGACCCTCGGGAAGTCCTTGAATCCAGTGTGTCACTCAGAAACTTTCTGAGTCTGAGACTCTGAAAATCGCACTGGACACCATGGAGACACTGGCAAAGGCCCTGAACTCCGCATTTCTTGGGAAAGCTTCTGAGCCCCACTGAGGTGCTGGGAATAGCGCTGTCTATCACCGAGACACTGCAACAGACCTGAGACAGACACTCACTGACGCCCGGGGCAAGGCCCGCACCTTGTGGAGAAACCCTGAACACTGGACCATGCTGCCGTCCCTGGAATGCCATGGAGCACCCCCGAGGGCCTGGGGAGGCGACGAAGCCACAGCGAGCCTGAAGACAGCCTGGAGCCCCACTGAAACACTGAAAAGGCCAGGACCACTGGTAAGTTCAGGGAGCTTCTTGGCTCCAACGAAACCCTCGGAAAGGCCAGAGCTCCTTCGATGGCCTGTGTTTGCATCAGTTGTTTCGTTGCTGTGACTTAAAGGACTCAGCCAGAACAAGCGTAAGGAAGGAAAAGTTTACTTAAGGGCTCATAGTCTTGGAGGTCCTAGTCCACGGAAAGTTGGCTCCATTCCTTGGGGCTCAAGGTGAGGCTGAAGGTCATGGCAGAAGTGTGGTGGAGAGAAGCAGCTCACATGATGATCGAAAGCAGAGGGAGACTCCACTCTCCAGATACAAAATATAGACCCCATAGCTAAGCCCCCAATGAACCACTTCCTCCAGCCACCCCCCACCTGCCTTCAGTTACCACTCAGTTAATCACATTAGAGATTGATTCACTGATTAGGTTAAGACTAACCCAATCACTTCTCCTCCAAACCTTTCATTGTCTCACATGTGAGCTTTTGGGGGACACATCACGTCAAAGCCATGACAACCTGGAAAAACCTAAGAACCAAAGAGATACTGGGGAAGCCCTTAACACCATTTAGAATCCAGTGAAGGCCCTGAACACAATTGAGATTCTATTAAAGGCCTTTGTCTCCCAGAAATGCTAGGGAAGAATCCGGGCTCCAAGATGATTCTGTGCAGAGTCCTTATGCCCACTGAAAGACTGGGGTAGGCCCTAGGCCTCATAAGACACTTGAGAAGGCCCTCATACAAAACCAGACTCTGAGGAAGATGCTGAGCACAACTGTGATGCTGGGAATGGCCTTACCTGCACAAAGCTCTGGACAAGGCTCTGGGATTTACTGCAAACCCCTGGAAGGCTCTGAACCCAGTGTTTTCTTGGGGAAGAGCCTCACTCATAGTCTGGGAGTAGCACTAAGCATCACTGAGACTCTGAGAGCAGCACTGAGCCCTCTTGAAAAAGACCCTGGAAAAAACTGAGACGCTGGGGATGGCTCTTAGCTCCAGAGAGCAGAGAGGCCTAGGCAAGGCAATGAGCCCTATTGAGACCCTGGGGAAGGGCCTGAGCCTCACCAAGACTCTGAGGAAGGCTCTGAATACCAGTGAGACAGCAGTGAAGGCACTGAACCTGTCTAAGACTCTTACCGAGGCCTTTAGCCTCTTCTGAACACTGGCAAATGATCCCAGCTCCATGAAGACCATGTGGCCTTCCTGAGCAGGACTAAAGCTCTGAGCCCTCGGGAGACTCTAGGGTAGGCCCTGAGGCCCATTTAGATGCCACAGTAGGCCCTGATCCCCCACAGACACTGGGAAAGGGCCTGAGCCCTCTTATGCCCTGCAGAAGTCTCTGATCAGCACCGAGGCTCTTGGTAGGCCCGGAGCACACCGTGACCTGGGAATGGTGTAGCTTCGCTGAGATCATGGGAAGGGAATGACACCACTAAGAGTATCTGACCCTGAGCCCCACTGTGACCTACCTGGGAATGATTCTGAGCTCCACTGAGGTACTGGGAAAGGCTCAGGGGGTTACAGAGACCCTGTTGAGTCCCCTGAACCCCTGAGACAAAGGGAAGGAAATGAAACCCTTTAAGACACTTATTAGGTTGTTTAACCTCTCATAAACACTGGGATGATATTTGAGCCGCATGGAAATCATGTGGACATTCTGCACATCACTTATATTCTGGGGCAGCCCCGAGTACCAATGATACTCTGAGGAAGAGCCTGATTCCCCACTGGATTCCCAGGGAGGGCCATGAGCTCTTATGAGAGCTTGTGGAAGACCTTGCACCTGACAGAGGCCCTGGGAAAGGCTGAGCTCTCCTGTGACACGGAAAAACCTTGAGCCCCACTGAAATGTGGAAAGTTCGAGAATATCATTGATGACTCGCAAAAGCCGTGAGACACAATGATATGCTGGGAAAGACCCTGAACCCCATTTGGACCCCAGTGAACTCCCTGAACTGCACTGAGACTCTAGTGAAGGCCCAAAGGTGGGCAGACACACTGGAGAAGTATGTCAGCCCACTGCAGTCCTGTGGACATGACCACATGCAATATACTCAGTGACACCCTAGGAAATACTCTCAGCCCCTGTGAGACCTTGGGGAAGGACCTGAGCCCCAGCAGCACTGTGGCAAAAGTCCTGATCAAGACCAAAGATCAAGTGTGCTCTCTGATATGTGATGCCAACCCATAACACGGGAGGATAGGGAAGAGAAGCGAAGGCGTTCGCCTGATTAGACAACAGGGAATTAAGGGAAGGTTATGGGGATGGGAACAGAGAAGGTAGCAGAATGAGTTGGACATCACTTCCCTATACTCATATGTGAATACACAACCAGTGTAACCACATCGTGTTCGACCACAAGAGTGGAATCAAAACTGTAACGAGTCATACCTCGTGTATGTATAATATGTGAAAATACACCCTACTGTCATGCATACCTAAGAGAAACCAGTGAAAATAAAAGGAGCGAGTCCCTAAGAATTACCCTGAGCCCTGGCGAGACCCTGTGGAAGGGCCTGACCACACCGAGAAGCTGGGAATGATCCTGAGTAGCTGTCACCCCGGCAAGAACCCGGAGCCCCACTGACACCCTTGCAAAGGCGATGCGTACCATGATGACCTGGAAAATGCCTGAGCCACAGGAGAGCCTGGAAACAGCCTGGAACCCATTTGGACCCCAGCAGAAGCCCTCAACCCACTGAGACTCTGGTGATGGTCTTTATCCTCACAGCAACACTGGGGAAGAATCTGCACCCCGTGAGATCCTATGGGCCACCTAAGTCTGACTGAAAATCCTTGGAAGGCTTCTGAGCCCTCCTGAGACCCTGAGGAAGGCTCTGAGCACTGCGTTGACACTTGGAAATAAACTGAGCCCGTGGAAACACTTTAAAATGCCATGAGTCCCACTGAATACCTGGGAAAACAGCTGAGACACAATGCAACACTGCGAAAGGCCCTGAACCCCACTGTGACCCTAATGAAGGCCTTTAGCCTCACAGAAACACTGGGAAAGAATCTCAGTCTGACTGTGATCCTGAAGACAGCCTGAAGTCTGAGATCCTGTACACGGTCTCAAGCACTAGGCACCGTAACGCAAGCCTGTAATCCCAGCAACTCCGGAGGATGAGGCAGGAGGATCATGACTTCAAAGCTAGCCTCATCAAAAGTGAGGCACCAAGAAACTCAGTGAGACCCTATCTCTAAGTAAAATACCAAATAGTGCTGGGGGTGTATGTGGCTCAGTGGCTGAGTGCCCCTGAGATCAAACCCCTGTACCCCCACCAAATAAAAGACCCCAGGCCACAGTGATTCACTGGGGAAAGTCCTGTACTCAAAGACACCCTAGGGAAAGCCCTGACCCCCCGTGAGAGTTTGGAGAAGGCTCTGAGTCCCAGCAAGACTCTTGAAAGGCCCTGAGCACCACTGAGACTTGGGAATGGTACTAAGCTCCATTGAGAAATTTGGCAATTCCCTGGGATTCACTGACACACTGGCAAAGATACTGAATCCAGTGGGTTTTGGACAAAATTTCTGAGCCTCCCTGAGATTCTGGGAACAACACTGAGCCACATTGAAAATATGGAAAATTTCCTGAGAAAATCTGAGACCACGTGAATGGCCTTGAGTCCCACTGAGATCCTGAGACACTGAGAACAGCACTGAGAACCAGCGAGACCCTGGGAATGACCCGAAGTCCCAGTGAGACACAGAGAAAGGCCCTGAAACCCACTGAAAAACCCAGTGAAGGCCATGAACACCACTGACACTCTAGTGAAGGCCTTTAACCTCATGAAACATTGGCAAATGATTTCAGCCCAATGACTGTCCCGTGGACGTCAGTCAACCTCATTAAAGTTCCTCATAAGTCCTCAAGCCCCCGGAACAATTTGGGGAAAGCCCTGTACTTGTCAACACTCTAGGCAATGTTCTGGTCCTCCTTGAGAACTTGGGCAAGGCTCTGAGCTCCCGTGAGACACTGGGGAAAATACCGAGCTCAACGTAAACACCGGGGACGAGAAAGAGCCCCATTCAGACACTGAGGAAGGGCCTGAGCACCTGGAGGAGGCACTGATCCCCACTGACATGATGGACAAGGTAGTGAGGCCCACTGAGAACTTGAGGAAGGCCTGAGTTCCATAGAGACACTGGTAAAAATATGAGCCCCACTGAGGACTTCTGAGCATCCTGAACCCCACTGCAAAGATCATGAGAAATGTTTTAAAAGTTGCTGAGATGCTGGAGAAATCCCTGAGTACCAGTGAGACTGTGGTCAAGGCCTTGAGACTTCACTGAGATCGTAGGGGGCCCTGAGAGGAACAGATGCTAGGGAAAAACCAGAGGTCTGCTGAAACCCTAGCCAAGGCCTTCGGTCCCACTGAGACCCTAGAAAAGAACCGAAATGCGTTAGGAGACCCAGAGTCTTCAATGATTTGCTGGGAGACCGTGAGTCACACCAATATGCTGGGGAAGGCCTGGCGCTTCACAAGGGCTCTGGGGAAGGCCCTGAGCATGACTGTGACCGTGGTAATGTTGCTATGCTCCCTGAGAACCTGGACAAGGCCCTGGGATTCACCAACACACAGGCAAATGCCCTGAACCCAGTAGGTTTCAGATGCAATTTCTGGGCCTCCTAAGATTTTTTTTTTTAATCAAAAATCATAAATTTACATAGGGCAATATTGTCTGATTCATTGTTATTTTTTTCCCTTCCCCCCACCCCTCCCACCCCTCTTTTCCCTCTATACAGTCCTTCCTTCCTCCATTCTTACCACCCTCCTTATCCGTAACCCTAAACCTAAGCCTAACGCTAACCCCTCCTACCCCCCATTATATGACCACATCCGCTTATCAGCGAGATCATTCGTCCTTTAGTTTTTTGAGATTGGCTTATCTCACTTAGCATAATATCCTCCAATTTCATCCATTTGCCTGCAAATGCTATAATTTTACCATTCTTCGGGGCAGAGTAATATTCCATTGTATATATATGCCACAGTTTCTTTATCCATTCATCAACTGAGGGACATTTAGGTTGGTTCCACAATCTGGCTCTGGTGAATTGAGCAGCTACGAACATTGATGTGGCTCTATCTCTGTAGTATGCTGATTTTAAGTCCTTTGGGTATAGGCCAAGGAGTGGGATAGCTGGGTCAAATGGTGGTTCCATTCCAAGCTTTCTGAGGAATCTCCATACTGCTTTCCAGAGTGGCTGCACTAATTTGCAACCCCACCAGCAATGTATGAGTGAACCTTTTTCCCCACATCCTCGCCAACACCTATTGTTGCTTGTGTGCTTGACAATCACCATTCTAATTGGGGTGAGATGGAATCTTAGGGTAGTTTTGATTTGCATTTCTCTTATTACTAGAGATGTTGAACATTTTTTCACATATCTGTTGATTGCTTGTACATCTTCTTCTGTGAAGTCTGTTCATTTCCTTAGCCCATTTGTTGATTGGGTTATTTGTATTCTTGGTGTAGAGATTTTTGAGTTCTTTATAGATTCTGGAGATTAGTGCTCTATCTGAAGTATGATTGGCAAAGATATTCTCCCACTCTGTAGGCTCTCTCTTCACATTACTGATAGTTTCCTTTGCTGACAGAAAGCTTTTTAGTTTGAATCTATCCCAGTGGTTGATTCTTGCTTTTATTTCTTGGGCTATGGGAGTCCTGTTAAGGAAGTATGATCCTAAGCCAACAAGTTGAAGATTTGGATGTACTTTTTCTTCTATAAGATGCAGGGTCTCTGCTCTGATTCTGAGGTCCTTGATCCATTTTGAGTTCAGTTTTGTGCAGGGTGAGAGATAGAGGTTTAATTTCATTCTGTTGCATATAGTTTTCCAGTTTTCCCAGCACCATTTGTTGAAGAGGCTATCTTTTCTCCATTGTATGTTTTTGGCACCTTTGTCTAGTATGAGAAAATTGTATTTCTTTGGGTTTGTGTCCATATCCTCTATTCTGTACCATTGATCTACCTGTCTATTTTGGTACCAATACCATGCCGTTTTTGATACTATTGCTTTGTAGTATAGTTGAAGTTCTGGATTGTGATACCCCCTGTTTCATTCTTCCTGCTAAGAATTGCTTTAGCTATTCTGGGTTTCTTATTCTTCCAGATGAATTTCATGATTGCTTGCTCTATTTCTGTAAGGCACGTCATTGGGATTTTAATTGGAATTGCATTGAATCTGTATAGCACTTTTGGTAGTATGGCCATTTTGACAATATTAATTCTTCCTATCCAAGAACATGGGAGATCTTTCCATCTTCTAAGGTTTTCTTTAATTTCTTTCTTTAGTGTTGTATAGTTCTCATTGTAGAAGTCTTTCACCTCTTTTGTGAGATTGATTCCCAAGTATTTTATTTTATTTTTTTTTTGATGCTATTGTGAATGGGGTAGTTTTCCTAGTTTCTCTTTCTGAAGATTCATCACTTATGTATAAAAATGCATTGGATTTATGAGCATTGATCTTGTAACCTGCTACTTTACTGAATTCACTTATGAGTTCTAAGAGTTTTCTAGTGGAATTTCCAGGTTCCTCTAAATATATAATCATGTCATCAGCGAACAGGGATAGTTTGAGTTCTTACTTTCCTATTTGTATCCCTTTAATTTCTTTGGTTTGTCTAATTGCTCTGGCTAGAGTCTCAAGAACAATGTTGAATAGAAGTGGTGAAAGAGGGCATCCCTGCCTTGTTCCAGTTTTTAGGGGGAATGCTTTCAGTTTTTCACCATTTAGAATGATATTGGCCATGGGCTTAGCATAGATGGCCTTTACAATGTTAAGGAATGTTCCCACTACCCCGATTTTTTCTAGTGTTTTGAGCATGAAGGGGTGCTGTGTTTTATTGAATGTTTTTTCTGCATCTATTGAAATAATCATGTGATTGTTAACTTTTAGTCTCTTGATATAGTGAATGACATTTATTGATTTCCATATGTTGAACCAACCTTGCATCCCTGGGATAAAACCCACTTGATTGTGGTGCACTATCTTTTTAATATGTTTTTGTATGCGATTTGCTAAAATTTTGTTGAGAATTTTTGTGTCAATGTTCATTAAGGATATTGGTCTGAAATTTTCTTTCCTCGATGTGTCTCTGTCTGGTTTAGGTATCAGGATGATATTGGCTTCATAGAATGAGTTTGGGAGGGTTCCCTCCTCTTCCATTTCATGGAATACTTTGAGGAGTATTGGCATGAGCTCTTCTTTAAAGGTTTTGTAGAACTCAGCTGAGAACCCATCTGGTCCTGGACTTTTCTTTGTGTAGGCTTTTGATGACTTCTTCTACTTCATTACTTGAAATTGATCTATTTAAGTTGTGTATGTCCTCCTGATTCAGTTTAGGTAATTCATATGTCTCTAGAAACCTGTTGATGTCTTTGAGATTTTCTGTTTTGTTGGAGTATAGATTTTCAAAATAGCTTCTAATTATGTTTTGTATTTCAATCCTGTCTGTTGTGATATTTCCTTGTTCATTCTGAATTTTAGTAATTTGAGTTTTCTCTCAACTTCTCTTTGTTAGTGTGGCTAAGGGTTTATCAAATTTGTTTAATTTTTCAAAGAACCAACTATTTATTTTGTTAATTTGTCTGATTGTTTCTTTTGTTTCAATTTCGTTGATTTCAGCTCTGATTTTAACTATTTCCTGTCTTCTACTACTTTTAGTGTTGGTCTGCTCTTCTTTTTCTAGGGCTTTGAGCTGTACTGTTAAGTCGTTTATTTGTTGATTTCTACTTCTTTTGTTGAATGCTCCCCATGAAGTAAATCTTCCTCTAAGTACTGCTTTCATAGTGTCTCAGAGGTTTTGATATGATGTGTCTTTGTTCTCGTGTACTTCTAAGAATTTTTTAATTTCTCTCCTGATGTCTTCTGTTATCCATTCATCCTATAATAGTGCATTATTTAATCTCTAGGTATTGGAGAAGTTTCTGTTTTTTATTCTGTCATTTATTTCTAATTTCAATCCATTATGATCTGATAGAGTACAAGGTAGTGTCTCTATCTTCTCATATTTGCTAACAGTAGCTTTGTGGCATAATATATGGTCTATTTTAGAGAAGGATCCATGTGCTGCTGAGAAGAAAGTGTATTCGCTCTTGGTTGGATGGTATATTCTATATAAGTTGGTTATGTCTAAATTGTTGATTGTGTTATTGAGATCTATGGTTTCTTTATTCAATTTTTGTTTGGACGATCTATCCAGCAGTGAGAGAGGTGTGTTAAAATCGCCTTGTATTATTGTGTTGTGGTCTATTTGATTTCTGGAATTGAGAAGGATTTGTTTGACATACATGGATGAGACAATGTTTGGGGCATAGGTATTTATGATTGCTATGTCTTGCTGATTTATGCTTCCCTTAAGCAGTATGTAATGTCCTTCTTTATCCCTTCTGACTAGTTTCGGCTTGAAGTCCACATTATCTGAAATGAGGATGGATACTCCAGCTTTTTTGCTGTGTCCGTGTTCATGGTATGTTTTTTCCCATCCTTTCACCTTTAGTCGATGGGTATCTCTTTCTATGAGATGAGTCTCTTGCAGGCAGCAAATTGTTGGATTTTTCTTTTTAACCCATTCTGCTAGCCTATGTCTTTTGATTGATGAGTTCAGGCCATTAACATTCAGGGTTATTATTCTGATATGATTTGTATTCCCAGTCATTTGACTCTTTTTTGTTTTTTGACATGATTTAATTTCTCCTTTATTTGGCTATTCCTTTAGACTAGTTCCTCCCGTTGCTGATTTGCATCGTTGTTTCTTATCTTTTCCTCATGGAATATTTTGCTGAGAATGTTCTATAATGCCGGCTTTCTTTTTGTAAATTGCTTTAGCTTTTGTCTATCATGGAAGGATCTTATTTCGTCGTCAAATCTGAAAGTAAGTTTTGCTGGGTATAAAATTCTTGGTTGGCATCCATTTTCTTTCAGGGCTTGGTAAATGTTGTTCCAGTCCCTTCTAGCTTTTAGGGTATAGATTGAAAAATCTGCTGATATTCTTATTGGTTTCCCCCTGAAGGTAATTTGATTCTTTTCTCTCGTGGCCTTTAAAATTCTGTCTTTATTTTGTATGTTAGGTATTTTCATAATAATGTGCCTTGGTGTAGGTCTGTTGTAATTTTGTGTATTTGGAGTCCTATAAGCCTCTTGTACTTGGTTTTCCATTTCATTCTTCAGATTTGGGAAATTTTCTGATATCATTTCATTGAATAGATTGTTCATTCTTTTGGTTTGTTTCTCTAAGCCTTCCTCAATCCCAATAATTCTTAAATTTGGCCTTTTCATGATATCCCATAGATCTTGTAGATTCTGTTCATGATTTCTCTACCATCTTCTCTGTTTGGTCAACTTTGTTTTCAAGATTAAATATTTTGTCTTCAGTGTCTGAGGTTCTGTCTTCCAGGTGTTCTATCCTATTGGATATGCTTTCTATGGAGTTTTTAATTTGGTTATTGTTTTCTCCATCTCAAGTATTTCTGTTTGTTTGTTTGTTTGTTTGTTTTCAGTATCTCTAACTCTTTGTTGAAATAATCTTTTGCTTCCCATATTTGCTTTTTTAACTGTTGACTGGTGCGATCATTCAATGCCTGCATTTGCTCCTTCATCTCCTCATTTGCTTCCCTGATCATTTTAATTATGTACATTCTGGACTCCCTTTCTGACATTTCTTCTGCTGTGCTGTCCTTGGGTTTTATTGATATAGCATCTAGGTTTGTTTGGGACATTTTCTTCCCTTGTTTTCTCATATTGGTCAGATGTCAGTGGGACTCTGAGATATTGCAGATTTCCTCTATTAGCTTATAGTGTCCCTGTAGATTTCCAGTGTATCACCTCCCAGCCTTCAGTAGCCTGAAGTCTTGGAGGAACTTGATAATGCAGTGCTTCCGAAGAAAGCTGCCCCTAGCCCACTACTGGTTCCAGGGCTTGGAGCTGGCTCTGTGCGGAAAGGCTCTCACTGGGGGGCCTGCTCCGAGAAGCTGGCTGTGTGGGAGGAGCCCACCACTGGAGTGCCCAGGGCTGCCTGGAGAAGACTCTAGCTGCCCTGCCCTACTCTAATAAGCTGCCCCAATCCGGGCCTGCCACCCGGCCGAGCTTCACCGGGTGGGGGAGACTCACCCCATGGTTCTATTTTAGTCCAAGTCTCTCAATGCCTCCCCTTCTTGAATTCTGGGTTCTGGAGTGACTGGAGATGCAGTCACCCTCTAGTCCACCATCTTGGATCAACCCCATTGAAAAAGCCTGCGGACCGGAGGGGGGCAGGGCCGCCTGGAGAGGTCTCTGGCTGCCCAGAGGCTGCTTGCGGGTCGGAGGTCTCCACTGGCTTGGGGACTTGTGGCTGGCTCTGTGTAGAAAGGCTCTCACTGGGCGGTCTGCTCCGAGAAGCTAGCCTAAAAAGGCACTTCGTGCTGGAGGGAGCTGGGCTGCTTGGGGAAGTCCCTGGCTGCCCTGTCCTGGTCTCTGAAGCAGCGTGTGGATGGGCCAGAGCTCGCCATGTGCTGGATCAGGGACTTGGAGCTGGTTGTGTGCAGAAAGGCTCTCACTGGGGGGCCTGCTCCGAGAAGCTGGAGTATCTGGCCCTGTGGGAGGAGCCCACCGCAGGAGTGCTCAGGGCTGCCTAGGGGAGACTCTAGCTGCCCTGCCCTACTCTAATAAGCTGCCCAAATCTGGGCCTGCCGCCTGGGCCGAGCTTCACCAGGTGGGGGAGACTCACCCCATGGTTCTATTTTAGTCCGAGTCTCTCAATGCCTCCCCTTCTTGAATCCTGGGTTCTGGAGCAACTGGAGATACAGTCACCCTCTAGTCCGCCATCTTGGATCGCCCCTCCTAAGATTTTGTGAACAGCGCTGAGCCACATTGAAAACCTAGAAAATTTCCTGAGAAACTCTGAGACCCTGAGGATGGCTGTGAGTCTCACTGAAAACCTGGGGAAGGCTCTGAGACCAATGGAAAACCTAAGGAATGTCCTGAACCCCAATGAGACAGAATGACTAGCCATGAGCCCCATTGAGCACCACTAAGAAGGCTGAGTCCACTAAGATTCCACAGAAGGTCCTGAGCACTGGTGTAACCCTGGGAAAGACCATGAACACACTGAAACACTCAGAAAGACTATGAGACTTACTGATGACATAGAAAGCCCTAAGATCCAATGAGACACTGGGAAAGGCCCTAATGTCCATTGAGAAGCTAGTGAAGTCCATGAACACCACTGACCACCTAATGAAGGCCTTTAGCCTCACTGAAACACTGGGAAAGAATTGTGGCCTCACTAAAATGTGTGGACCGCCCCAAGCCTCACTGAAATTCTGCGTGGGGCCCTGGACCCAGCAATAGTCTGGGGAACATCCTGAATGCAGTGACACCTTGGGACCATAAAGGCCTAAAGTCCTGAGGCCATATGAGTACTTGGGGAAAGCATTTAGCCCAGTGAAATCCTGTGGAAAGCCCAGAGGTTCACTGAGACACTGGATAAGGGATTGGACCCCAATCAGACCCTAAAAAAAGACAAGGGAGAATTTCCTGAACCTCACCTAGTACATGGAAGATACTATGAGCTTATAGGTTTCTAGAGAAAACCTTGAGCACAACTGTGACCCTGGGGAAGAACCAGTGCCCCACTGAAACACTTGGAAAGGCCATGAGCCCCACTGCTTACCTGAAAAAGCCCTGAGACACATTGAGACACTGGTAAAGTTCCTGAACCCCATTTAGACCACAGTGAAGGCCCTGAACCTGACTGAGACTCTAGTGAAGACCTTTACCACACAGAAACACTTGGAAAGGATCTCAGCTCCTCTAAGATTCTGTGGATGGTGCTGATTTCCACTGAAATTATGGGGATGGCCTTGAGCCCCACTGATAACATGGGAAAGGCCCTGAGCCCCAGTGATGACCTGGAGAAGCCCTGAGACTCATTGAGACAATGGAAAAGGCCCTGAAACCCATTAAGAACCCAGTGAAGGCCATCAGCACAACTGACACTGCAGTGACTGCCTTCACCCTCTGCAAGAACTAGAAAATCTAGTGATCCATTTTCAAAATGTAGATTTAGCCTTAATTGGGATATAAGATCCAATCATAGCCATTTTAATTATACCTCTTCCCTTTACCATCCCCAATTTTAAAATTGGCCAGTCTCAGACATCGTAACTCTGAGCTCCCTCAGAGACAGAAGCATTGCTGCATTAAGGGTAAAAACCGGCAGAGTACCCAGCCAGGTGCACTTGCTCGCCAGATTTTCTTTAGTAACACCCCTTCTGCAGAAGTGAAGTTTGCCTGACCAAGCCACTTCCAAGCATGTGTTTGATTCCTGTGGTACTCTGGTATCTCTAACACCTCAAACTCTGGAAAAGAATCTCAGCCCCATTAAGATTCTATGGATAATCCTGAGACTCACTGAAATTCTGCAGAAGGAACTGAGCCCCAGTGATACTCTGGGGAACTCAGTGACAACCTAGGGAAAATGCAGAGAACTTTGAACCCTTGGGGAAGAACCTGAGCCCTAGCAAGACCCTGGAAAGGCTCCAAAATCAGCAGAGATATTGGGGAAGAGACTGAGCCCCACTAAGATACTGAGAAAGGCCCTGAACACCACCTTGAAACTGGAGGCAGCACTGAGTTTCACACAGACCTTAGCAATGCCATGGGAATCAATGAGACTCTGGCAAGGACTCTGAACCCAGTGGGTCCTTGAGGAAGTTTCTGGTTCCACTGGGAACCAGACACTGGGATTAGCTCGGAGACCCACTGAGACCCTGGAAAAGGCCCTGAGCACCAATGGGGAAGGTTCTGAGCCCCACTGAGACCCTATTGAAGATCCTGAGTTCCACTGACTCTCTGGACAAGGTGTTAAGATCCACTGAGATCATAGAGAAGGCTATGAGTCCCAGTAAAATTCTAGGGAAACTTTTGAGTCCCACAGAGATATTTGTTAAGAATATGAGCCCCACTAAGAACATCTGGACACCCCAAGCCCCAGTGAAGCTGTGGGAAATATCATGAGCCCCATGAAGACAACAGGAGAAGACACAAAACTTCCTGAGATACAGGGAAAAGGCCTGAGCACCAGTGAGACTCTGGTAAAGGCTCTAGCATCCACCAAGAACCTCACAGGGCCCTGAGCCACACCAAAATATTGGTGAAGGTACTGAGCCCCACTGAGAACCTGGGCAAGAATCTGAGCAGCAATATGATATAGCAAGAGACCCTGAGGCCCCACTGACACACTGGGGAAAGCTCTGAGCTCCACTGTGACCCTAGAGAAGACCATGTGCCACTCTGAAACCCTTGGAAAATCCATGTGAACCACTGACAACCTGCAAGAGTACTGAACTGCAGTGAAACATTGGGAAATGCCCTGAACCCAAGGTACACCCCAGCGAGGACCCTGAACCCCACTAAGACTGTAGCAAAGGTCTTTAGTTTCACAGCAACCCTGGGAAATAAATCTCTTTTCCACTAAGATCCTGAGAGCAAACCAACCCCCACTGAAAATTTTGGGAAGGCCCTTATCCCATTGAGACCTGAGAGAAAGCCATGAGCCTCAATGAGACCTTATGGAAGGCCCTGAGTCTGACTGAAACCATGGGGAATGTCCTAGAACTCCTGTGAACCTGGTGAATGCCCTAGGTATCACTGAAACACTTGGAAAGGTCATGAGTCCCATTGATGACCTGAAATACCCCTGAACCGCAGTGAATGCCCTGAACACCACCGATACTCTAGTGTAAGCCTTTAGCCTCACAGGAACACTGGGAAAGGATCTCAGCCCCACTAAGATCCTGTGGGCAACCTCAAGCCTCACTGAACATCTGCAGAAGGCCCTGAGTCTCTATGATACTCTGGGAAACATCCTAAACTCAAAGACACCCTAGGGAAAGCCCTGAGCATCTGTGGGACTTATGTGAGTTCCCTGAACCCCAGGAAGACCCTACAGAAGGCCTTTAGGCCACTGAGGTATCAGGAAGGCCCTGAGAAGAACTGTGAGTGGGGTGACCTGAATCCCACTCAGACCCTGGGGAAGACCCTGATCCTCACTAAGACTCTGGGAAAACCCCTGATCCTCACTGTGATACTGGGAATGGCACTGAGCAACACTCAGAACTTGGACAAGGCCCCTGGATTCATTGAGACCTTGTCACAGGCTCTGAAACCCCTGGGTGGGTCCTTAGGAAAGTTTCTGAGACCCACTGGGACTTTGGGAATCACACTGAACTCTACTGAGATGCTGGGGAAAGTCCTGAGCATCACCGTGACCCCAGGGAAGACCCTGAGCCCACTGAGACTTTGGGGGCAGGCCCTGAGGTATGCTGAGACTCCGGATAAGGCCCTGAGCCCTTCTCTGATGCTGGGGAAGACTCTGTGCACTGCTGAGGCCCTTGGGAATCCCTGTGTCCTGTGGAGTCCCTGGTGAATGCCTCAGCTTCATCGAGATCTCTTGGAAAAACTCATTTCCACTAGGCCTTGTCAAATGTCCTCAGACCCACTGAGAATCCCCGAGGCAGACCCTGAGCCCCACTAAGAGCCTGGAATATAGCTTAGTCTGACTAACATCCGGAACAAGGCTCTGAACAACAATTAGGAACCCCTGAGCTTCACTAGATCTTGGGGAATGCTGTGTGAGCCATTGAGAGATTCTGAGAATCAGTGAGTCCCTGAAGGAGGACATGAGTCCTACCGAAGTTTGGGGGCATGCTGTGAACTCCAGGAGATGTTGATGAAGCCTCTTAGACACAGGGAGACACTGGGAATTACTCTAAGCCCCACTGAGTCCCTGGGAAAGGTTTTTGAGCCCTATTGGACCCAACAGAAGAGGTGAGTCCCCTGAAAATTTGGAGAAGACCCTGAGCAGCACCAAACGTAGGGGGCCTCTCTGCCACATCCCGCATGAAAGAGAAAAGGGTTAACTGCCAGAGGAGAATACTGGCAGTTTTTCTATCTATTACCCAAAAAACTTATCTACTCAATAAACACATAAGAGCCAATACTCTTTTGAAATCAGAGGGAGCATGACGGGTCTGGCCATTCCAGCTCTGGCCTCTTACAACAACTTGCCCAACTCTGTTTTATTTATAATACACAGGTAAAGGGGGCAAGGACTTGGAGGAGCTTCTACTGTGATAGACAGAGTTAGGGGAGCCATTCTCTTAGTGGGAATATTCCAGAAGGAAACAGGGAACTACTCCCACACAGCACCACATGCTTCCCAGCAGTTCCTAGAAGCCAGGCATCTGCATCCCATTGTTCAGCCTAGTCTGATTCTGCTAAATAAGGATGGTTTTCCACATCTGAGTATTTGCAAATGGCTGACATCCTCACTGAACTATGGGGAATGCTGTGGGCCCCAGTGAGACAATGGCACTAGTTTTGTGCTACTCTAAGGCCCTTGGGAAGAATGTGAGTACCACTGAGACCCCCAGGATGACCAGGAGTCACAATGAGTGCCTGGGGAGGGCCTTGAGATCAACTGAACCACATGGGAGGGCACGAGGACCACTGGGATGGTGGAGTAGGATGGGAGCCCCACTGAGCCCCTAGGAAAGCCTGAGTTCCAGTGAGGCCCTGGGAAAGGCTCTGCGTCACACTGTGTGGATAGCAGTCTGTGCCTTTTCTGAGTGACTCCACGGTGTGTAGAACAGCACTTCTCAGTCTACGCCTTTTCTGACTGGCTTCATGGTGGGTAGCACAGCAGCTCTCAGGCTGTGCCTGCCCTAGTGACTCCATGGTGTAGAACAGCAGTTCTAGGTTGTGCCTGCCCTAGTGACTCCATGGTGTAGAACAGCAGTTCTAGGCTGTGCCTGCCCTGAGTGACTCCATGGTGTAGAACAGCAGTTCTAGGCTGTGCCTGACCTGAGTGACTCCATGGTGTGGAACAGCAGCTCTAGGTTGTGCCTGCCCTAGTGACTCCATGGTGTGGAACAGCAATTCTAGGTGTGCCTGCCCCAAGCGACTCCATGGTGTGTAGGACAGCAGCTCTCAGGCTGTCTGTCCCCAGTTACTCCCTCTTGTAAAGCGAGAGTTTGCCATGAGCTTCTCCATTTTGAGTTTTAATGCTGAGATTTATGACACTTTGTACAGGTAAACAACTACCATCTGCCTGGCACAACCATAAGGCACAAACTGATAAATAAATTAAGTATGCTAATAAAAATGACCTCCTGTGAACTTATCAAATTAAGCAGAAGCATATGGTGGGTGGATGGGCATATCAAACTCATCAGAAAAACTAGGCCCATACATTATCAAACACACCAGACCACTGAATGAAGCAACCTCCTTCCTTAAAGCCCCAAAACAGAAGGAGCACCAAGACTGGACACAGTGGCATCCTGACCCCATCGCCTTGTCACTCATCATTAGCCTTGCCCAGGAAAATCGCCACAGTAATGAACCTCCAAATCCCTGTCCTTGGGATTATCACCTGAGGTGGTTTCTCCTGCCCATCATGACCACTCATGGCCTGCTGAAAGCTGACACCCAGAGCTGCTACTCCAAGCTGATGCTGTGAAACTGAAACCACTGTCCGGGGGACCCTCTGCTTTGACGGTTCTGGAACTGAGTGGTTAAGATTCCTACCTGATACCTGCAGGGACAGGCCCTTTCACTTTCTCCTTGTGCTCGGGGCTCAGCCCCCAGTGGCTGTCTTAGCCCTTTCTTAGTCTTCTGTGATCTCCTTATATCTCACTGCCTGCACTTGGATACGTACTTGAGCATCACAAATAGAGAATTAATACTGGAATAAAAGAACCGGCGACTGTCTGACCCATGAGTCTTCAGGGAACTGCACCCATGAGAGTGGGGTAGCCTGTGAGTTGACTGTCATTCAATGCCTTCTGGTGTTGAAGAGGGACACGGACGAGTTTGGTCTGTGCGAGTGAAACAGCTCACTAATGACACAATGGGATCCTACGGATGCCCCACCACAAGAACCTGGGAAGACCTGAGTCCCCCAACACCCAGGGATGGCCCTGAGCCCCCTGAGATGCCAGGGATGACCCTGAGCCCCCCGAGACTCCAGGGATGGCCCTGAGCCCCCTTAGACCCCAGGGATGACCCTGAGCCCCCTTAGACCCCAGGGATGGCTCTGAGCCCACTGAGACCCCAGGGATGGCCCTGAGCCCCCCGAGACTCCAGGGATGGCCCTGAGCCCCCTGAGACCCCAGGGATGGCTCTGAGCCCACTGAGACCCCAGAGATGGCCCTGAGCCCCCTGAGATGCCAGGGATGACTCTGAGCCCCCTGAGATGCCAGGGATGGCCCTGAGCCCACTGAGACCCCAGGGATGACCCTGAGCCCCCTGAGACCCCAGGGATGGCCCTGAGCCCCCAAGACTCCAGGGATCGCTCTGGGCCACATCCAGACCCTGACAATGGCCCTGAGCCCTTTAGGAGCCCCAGCAGACTGTGAGCCCAGCAGGGTCCTGGGAAAGGCCCCCTGTTCCTCCTGCCTCCAGACTCCCTGCCTGACTGCCTCTCTCCCACCGCAGCGGGTGTACTAAGAACCAGGTGTCCTATGGCGGGTGTTGTGGCTCTATGGATGGAACTGCCGGTGGGCAGGGGTAGCCAGAGCCCCCGGTCAGCTCCACCCATCGTCTCTTGGAGCCAGCAGGAGGTGGTGGAGGCCAAGGCTTAGGACCAAGATGGGACTGGGGAAGAGGATCCATGCTGAGGCAGGGGAAGCAGAGTCAGCAGGTGGGGCACAGAATGCAGCAACCTCTAAGTGCAGGCTGTGAGGGTCCCATGGTGGGGACTCCCTGGTCCCAAACCTTCTGCTAAGAGGGGTGTGCAGACAGCTGCAGAGGGGCTCAGAGTCTTACAATCCCAAGTGGGGCCTGGCTGGCCTCCTTGGGGCTGGGCACTGTATCATCTCAGCCCAGGTGACCCCAAGGGAGCCACGGGGCAATAGCCTGGCCTGATGGGGAAGATGGGCAGGGGCGCTCGGAAGAGGGGGAGGGGTGAGAGGAGCCTGGGCTGGACTGGCAGAAGCTCTGTTGCCCTCAGAGTGAAGATGGGAAACGGGGCCATGCTGCTGGGTTCTGAGGGTTTGGGGGCTTCAGCTGGTGGCCTGAGGTCCTAGGGTGGGGTGAGGAGTAGGCAGGCTGTAGGGAGTGGACTCTGCCCTGGGTCCCCCACCCCTGGGACCTCGCCACTCAATGGGGACTGAACAGGAGCCCCTAGGCAAAGGCACAAGGGCCCCCCAAGCAGCTGCCAGCCCTCCTGGGCTAATGTGGAAAACGCTTAGCCTAGGTCAGCGGTGTTGCTCCCTAGAGACCTCGGCCCCCAGCTGCGAGCAGGGCCAGCTTGCGCCATCAAGCCCTCGTTAAGACTAAGGAGCCCAGGGCCTGAGCAGAGGTGCTGACGATCAAGCAGCTCTTCCTGCAGACCCAGCACCAGGGAAATGATCCAGAAGCTGCAAGCTCAGCCCCCCGGCCATCTGCCAACCCCCCTGCACCCCTAATGGGCCAGGCAGCAGGGGCTGGGGACAGGGGAGGTGAACGTGGGGCTATAAAGCAGGCGGGGAGCCAGCCGCCCTCACCCCTGTGGGACCAACTGCACTCCATCCAAGGTGGTCAGTAATCAGGTCTGTGTCCCCATGCTGGGGCCCCAGGGTGGCTGGGAGGATGCGGGCTTCTCGCACCAGGAGGTCCCTTGGCCTGCCTTAACTTTGCCTGCCCACCAGGTCATTGACTCTCCACCATGGCCCTGTGGACACACCTTCTGCCCCTGCTGGCCCTGCTGGCCCTCTGGGGGCCCGACCCTGCACAGGCCTTTGTCAACCAGCACCTCTGCGGCTCTCACCTGGTGGAGGCACTCTACTTGGTGTGTGGGGAGCGTGGCTTCTTCTACACACCCAAGTCCCGCCGAGAGGCAGAGGAGCAGCAGGGTGAGCCTCTGTCCCACCCTCAGTGACCCTGCCCTGGGGGGACACAGGTGGGCAGAGAGCTGCTGTCCAGAGGGTGTCAGTGGACTTGCTGAAAAGGAAAAGGAGGCTCTCCTGGTTACTCCCTGGAGGGGACAGGCTCCTGGCTGGAGGCTCAGGATGGAGGCACCTTGGCCAGGGCCTTTGGCCAGGCATGTCTCCCTCTGCTCCTCAGATGAATGCCCACCTCCAGCCCTTTCTCCACCCTTCCAAAAGGACATCAACTCAGGGACAAATGTTATTGTATAGACCACATGCTGGGAGCTGAAGGTCTCTGGGTGACTAGAGGGCATGGGGTGTCTGTCCACATGTGGGATTAGAGTAGGAGTCCTGCCCCAGGGCCCTGAGCTGAGGGGACGCAGGACGTGTGGGCAGGCCCTGGGTGGGAGCCCAGGAGCACCTGTTCTGGCCTGTGTGGCACTGCCCCGGGGCCGGGAAGCAGACAAAATGTGCAGGGCCTCTGCCTGGGCGCAGCGCAGCCGGGCGGGGCGACGCGGGGCGGGGCGGCGGCGCCTTGCTGCTTCTGACCGGGCTGTGCTGTCTCCCTCACCTCGCCGCCGCCGGCAGGGGGCCCAGCGGAGCTGGGCGGGGGCCTCCCGCAGCGCTCGGCTCTGGAGGTGGCCCTGCGGAAGCGCGGCATCGTGGAGCAGTGCTGCACCAGCATCTGCTCGCTCTACCAGCTGGAGAACTACTGCAACTAGAGCCCCGCGCCTCCGGCCCGCCCGCGCTCCTCCCGCCCAATAAACCCTGCAAGGAACCCGCGTGTCCGTGTGTCTGGGGACTTGGCTGGCAGGGAGGGTACACAGGGCGTGCGAGGGCCGGGGGCCTCAGGGCCTGGGACCCCTTCCCAGGGCTCTCGGCGGAGCCAAGCGTCCTCCTTGCTCACTGCGCATCCAAGAGGCCCACAGCCCAGGCCCAGGGCCGCAAAGCTGCTCCCCACTGCGGCAGGGCGGAGCCTGGGTGTAGGAGGACCACGCCCACCAGCCTGCGGGGTCCCTGGAGGTAGAGCCAAGGGGGAGGCAGGGAGCCACCTCCTCCCGGCTGCACAGCCCGGCCTTCGAGGCCCCCAGAGAGCTTCTGAGGAGAGAGGGCCAGGAGTCCCGGCAATTGTGCCACCTAGCCCCTCAGGCTGTGTTGAGAGACATTTCGCATGAAGTCCGTCTTCCTGGAGAAGTGGGCTGGGGTCCTGCAGAGTGAAGATGGAGACGGGTCAAGAGGCTGTAGAGGCTGCACCTCCCTCTGGGAGTGCTGGGCCAGCCTTAGCCCCTGCTGGACACCATCAGACACCCTAAGGGGGCCACCAGTGCCTTGGGGGGAGCAGGATAAGGCAGGTGGCCACTAGGGCACGGACAGAGTGAAGAACCAGGTGGCACTGGGCAGGGCAGAACCCCACCATGGGGCCCCAGCTGTGAGGCCATGAGACTGGCTGCCTTGGGGAGCACACGGTCACAAGGCCAGGGACGGGGCCAGATCCCCCTTCTTCCCTCTCCAGGACAATGATCCTGGAGAGGACGTGCTCCATGTTCCTTTAGCCAGAGACCTGGCAGTCACCCCAGGAGGTGCCCCAGGCCCCAAAGGAAGGCCACACTGGGTCCATGATTTGAGGGTCTGGTGTGGAGACCTTCCTGCGGACCCTCAGTACCCAGGGCTCCCTCATACTCCCAGTCTGGGCACCACCTGTTGGTCTGATAAGAACCCAGGGGCTACAGGGCCTGGCAGTGGCCTGGAAGGTCAGTGAGTGACCCTGGTCACCCCAAGGCCTGGCCAGCCTGCCTGCCACCCAGGCCAAACCAATCTGCACCTGACCTGAGAGCTCCACCCTGCAGACTTGGATGGCTGGGCCAGGGCTGGCACCTGGGCCTGTAGGCCGCAGACCACCTGCAGGCTGGCACAGGGCTAGGAGTAGACCCTCCCGTGGGACCCAGCCTGCCAGGCAGCCTCCCCTTCCCAGGCCGTCCCTCTCCTCATGACCCCACTAGCTCCCCCCACCTAGAGGAGACACCCGGGGCCCCCAGCAAGCCCCGCCCCTGGAGTGGGAGCCAGGACTGGACAGGCGGGTGGATGGCTGGACACTGGACCCGGAAGAGGAGGGGAGCAGGAGGCTGGGATCGGTTCGTGGGAATACCCTGCTGTCTCGTTCACACAGCTAGAAGCAGGGGCGTCCTGCTGGAGTCGAGGTACGTGGGAGGGCTGCGGGGCGGACAGCCAGAGCTGGACAAGGAAGTGGGCTGGCTCAGTGTGCCATTGGCCATGATGGCCTGGACCTTGTGGGTTGATGGGCAGATGCCCCCCAGGTGCCCACAAACTCCCTGGAGGGAGTGTGAGTCAGGGCGGAGGGAACCCTGCAGGGTCCTAGGACCCCTGGGGCCAGTCCAGCTTGGTGGGACACAAATTGTGGCCAGTTCCAGGTGGCTACAGGGCTCAGGAACCTGGTTCTAGGGCCCAGATGCCCTGAGACTTGACCCCTGGGGACTCTGGCCTGAGACCTCATGTGGCGCACAACCCCCAGCCCACCTGGGCTGGGCCGTCCCCTCTCCTTTCCTGAGACCTCCCCACCCCCGAGACACAGGACCCTCCTCCCTGAGGCCTGCCACACAGCCCCTGCTCCCCAGTGTGTCCTTGAAAAGGAAGGGGAGAGAGACCAGGCAGGTGAGCAGTCGCCTCTCAACCCCTGCCCTGGGCAGGGATGGGAAGCTGCTGCCCAAGGTGACCCAGGGCCCATGTGGCAGAGGCAAGATCAGCTCACTCTCCACAGCACCATCCTGGGGGCTGACCCAGATGTCCCAACTGGGGGCGGAGCGTGGAAACTCTCTGGAGCTCCCAGATCAGGTGACCTAGGCCGGGCCCACAGTCTTGGCTCTGGGAAGCTGAGGACAGCCCCCCCGGCATGCGGGAACTGCTGCCCTGGGAATCGGGCTCCTGGCAGCGTGGGCAGCCATTTCCAGGCGTGCCTGTCAGCCAGTGTTGCGGTTGTGGCTTGCCAAAGGCCCCCTGCTGGATCCCCCGCCCTGCTGGCCCCTGGCCCCCTCACAGCCCCGCCCAGCGCCTTGCAGGGGTGTCGAGCACCAAGAGCAGCCCACACACCTGTCCTGCACTCGGCCTCCGGTTAGGCGTCCTACCTGCCCACGCTCGGGAACGAACTCTTATACCATGCCATGCAAGCGGAGACTGAGGCCTGGACCTGGCGTGGGCAGGCAGCACTGTCCCTCCCCACCAGGGACACTCTGTCAGTGACGCTGCCTTCAGGCTGGCCCTCTGACTGCAGCTGCTCTTGGCACCGACAAACTGGCACCTCTGCCTGACCCCAGGGCAGTATTTGCCTTCTCCTGCCAGCAGTAAATATTTACTGTCCTCCCTGTTTTCCAGGCCTAAGCAGACCCTGAGGGGCACAAGGCATGGACGCAGGGGTACCAAGGTGGACCCCCTGTCCTTGCGGGCTCTTTGCTCAGTAAGGGTCCTGCCCAAGATCAAGGATCCAGCCAGGACCAGGTGGCCTTTAAGCCTGGGTTTCCGGAAGATGCCCAAATTCTTAACAGGGTCAAACACCGGGCAATGAATCTTTAGAGGGTCTGCGGGGTGGAGGGGGGCTGCCCTCAGACCCTACTGGGCAGTCCACCTGTTGGTGGCTCTTTTCCAGGCAGAAACCTGTGCGTTCTGACCAATGTAGCCAGGAGCAGGCATTTGTGGACACAGCCAGCAGATGGCGCCAAAGCCTCATTTTTGAGGTGCTCTGTTCTGCCCGTCCAGCTTCTGAGCCACTGTGTTTGGGCGCTGCTTTCCACCTGGACAGCACCTGGCAAGGGGCTGCCTGGCAGTCTGGCCACCCTGGATTCTGAGGCATGCGGTGTATGGAGGAGAGAAGGTGTCTGATGGTGCTGGGGTACAATCCTGGCCCCCAGGGGCAGCCCCAGGCTGGCCTCCCAGATGAACAGGGAGCAGCTGGGAAAATGTCACCGTCTCCAGTATTTTGAGGAGGTCTAAAGCTAGAGGCCAGCCCCATTTCCTGCCTCTGAGAGTCATGGAGACCTAGGGGAGACTTCAGGATGACTCCTTCCAACACCCCGTGTTGAGGCTGAGCAAACAAGCCAGAGGAGTGGGCTATTTGTTCGCCCCCAGCTAGGACCTTGTGGAGGGTCTTCAGGGACCTGGGGGTTGCTGAGGTTAGGGGCTCAGGGGGATCACTTGTCCCTGTGAGTCCAGTGGTACCTCGCTCTGCTTGGAGCTACCTCAGCCATGAAGCCAGAAGGCTGGGTCCTTGCTCGCCTGGGAAGTGGGGGCTTCAGGGACCCCGGGTTGAGTAGGCCTCCAGCAGGCCCAGCTGGGTCAGGCAGTCCTTCCCCATGTCCACATGCTGCCCAGTGCTGAGAGGAGAGGGAGGTGAACTCCGGAAAGAACGTTTGGGGTGGGGGTGGCGGGGTCTGAGAGCCGCAGAGATGACAGCGGGCGGCGCTGTCCCCTCCCACGCCCACTATTGTTTCTGGCCTGGATCGAAGGAACAGCGAGGCAGATTCCTTCGAAAGTGCAGCCGGCCGGAGGTGGCCTCCTCGTCCCCATGTGGCCCAGTCACGCTGTGCTGGCGCCAGGCACCCTGCTGGCCCTCCCACCAGCTCCTGGGAGTCCTTGGCTCCTCCGCCTGCTCCCAGGTGGCCCCTTGCCCCTCCCTCCTTGGCGCAGACTCCCCACTTCCTCCCAGCTGCTGCTGTGGGACCTTGTCCCTGTCACCAGGCTGCCCCCAGCAGCTGGGTCTAGTCCGAGTCAAAGGGGTCCCGCGAGCTACACATGCCAAGGTGGGTGAGAGAAGAACCCTGTGTCTCAACTTATTCCAAGTCGGGACCCTCGGGTGACAGTGCAGCCCCTCCCCCCCAGAGATGCTCGAAAGTCCAGACCCAGGCAGCTGACCCCAACCAAGGTCACAGGTACTGGCCAAATCCCGCTGCCACCCCAGACTCTGTCCCCACCTCTCTGAGGTGCCCTCCCCAGCCACAGGGAAAGTCTCCGGGCTGCGGGGCTGCAGACCCTCAGGCCTCCGGAGGCCTCGGAACCTGATGCAGCACCGGCCCACATTCCTCGCAGCCTCCTCTGACCTCCACTGTCCATCTGTGTTTGTGGAAACAGCCGGAGCCGGCAGGCCGGCAGCTTGTGGCTCTTCATGCTGAGCCTCCAGGCACACCCCTCTGTGCTTCAAAGTCCACCCTCGCTAGAACTCGGGCCCATTCCAGCCCAGCCTCCAGCCCCTGCCTCCTGCCCACCCCAAGGCCCAGCATGGCCTGGGTAGCTGAGGGCCTCTGGGAAGTCCCTTCCCTCTCTGGGCTGCAGGTCCTCGGCACCAGTCAGCCACATGTGGCGGCTGCGTGGCGGGTCCTGGGTGGACTGGGTGCCCTGAACCTGAGCTCTGGGAACAGCTGTCCAGCCCCCCAAGGCTTGACCTGTGAGGGCCGAGGGAAGCTTCAGCAGGCGGAGATGGGAGCAGAGGAGGCGGCCTCCTCTGTGGCCCATGGAGAGGAGCCCACCACCAGGCTCTGCCATGGGGACAGCAGGACGGAGGCCGGGCAGCAGAGGAAGAGCTGGCGAGGAGCCGCTGGCCCCAAGCCCCAGCTGCACACAGAACTCAGGACCCAGGAGGCAGACACGGGCAGCTGGGAGGCCTGCTGGAGGAGGTGTCCCCTGACCCACAGGCACCGTGGCCTTGAGAATGCTGGGCCATGCTGCAGGCCAGCCAGGCACCCCAGGGCCACTGCAGCCTGGCCACCTGGTCAGGACACAGCGGCAGGGCTCTGCGGGGCTGTGCCCTTCCTGGGGCACAGGCTAGACCTGGATGAAAGCAAGGCTGGCATGGTCCAGGGATCTGCAAGAGGCCGTGTCCTGAGGTGCCAAGGGATGGGCCCTCACCTCCCAGGGCACCCCAATAACCTTGGGGCCAGGGCCATGTCCCCTTGGGCCAGCCGAGGCTGCAGTGAGGGAGCTGGCTGGGCAGGCGGGTTCACGTCCCGGCTCCACCACTTACGGTTCTGTGGTCTTGAGAACGTGCCTGGGCCGCTCTGCTCCTCAGAAGGGAACCACAGGAGGCCCCAACCCCGCCCAGGAGCCCGGCCAGCCTGCATGAGCCCTGCAGGCCCTGCAAAGGCTGTCACCTCCTACCACACGAGCAGGGGAGGGAACAAGAGTCAGGCCACAGGGTGGGTCAGCTGAGTGTCCCCAGGTGTGAGTGCCCTCCCTCCTGGACCTGCCCCGGAGGCCCAGGCCACAAGGGTCCCGGCATAGCGTTGCCTCTGTAACTAAGGTACACCGCATGGTCCTGTGGGGCCAGTCCACCTGGGGCGGGGAAGGGGGCTTCCAGATGTGTGTGAGGGACTCAGGGAGACAGAGGGCTGCACCCTTGGATGTCCTGTCCGGGCTCTGCACCTCTGGCAAGTAGACAGCCCTCTCTGGGCCTTGGCTGTGGGCCAGCACCTTGAGTCTGGGGTCCCTCCTGGCTCTGGCTTTGTAGATGCACCCTCCCTTCCTGGGACGCAGAGTCTCCAGGACTCCCAGAAAGGCCCAGGGCAGGAGGGAGGGGCCAGGCAGGGAGGGCCAGCACCCTGGGGCCAGAGCACAGAGGCCTCGTCCATCCCGGGTGGAGGGAGAGAAAGTGCTCAGGAAAGGCCCACACTGCGAGACGCAGATGAGGCTGGCAACCTGGCCTACGGCCCTGGGCAGGGAGGCGTCTTCATGGCTCTCTGAACCAAGCACCCCAGGCCGGACCCCACAAAGCCTGTGCCCTGGGGCCTATCCCGCTCCCTGGCTCAGCTGGTCTTCATCAAAAACTCCGGAGCCCTCTCAGGTGTCAGGTGTTACCTGAGCAGGTGGAGGAGTCTTTAAGACAGGCCACCCAGGGTCACATGGCTGCTGGCTGTCCAGTCTGTATTTCCATCTGGCCCAAGAGAAGCCGGGGGAGCCGGGGCGAACACAACCTCCCGGCAAGCAGGGGTAAAGCAGAGTGCTCCTCAGCCGTTCTCGGTGCCCGGTGCTCCTCCCTGGGGCTCCCACACCTCTGACTGGACCCGGGAGGCCCAGTGCCCAAGGTTGGTGGACAGAGCAGGGATTTGGACCAGGTCAGACTCCAGCCCCTCATGCCCACTCCTACCCCTGGTCTGAATGCCTAGTGGTGTGAGTTGTGCAGAATGGGCCCCTGGGTCCTGAAGGACAGGGCTTCCCAGGCCCTGGACTCTGTCCTTGTACCCTTTGAGGAGAGCCTCACCCCTGTTGGGCTACTACAGTGGAGGTCACTGGACCATCTAGTACCCCAATGACTTGGGGTCCTAGGGACAGAATTGGTTCACGCTGGAAGTGGGTATGGATCGCTCCTCCTCTTCTCTCAATTCCCAGGGCCCTGCGGTGACACCAGGGCAATGTAAATTTAGGGGAAAGATACTTCATGAAGCTGCGGGTGCAATTTCCCAAGTGACCACAAGGTGGCACACTTGCGCCAGATTTGGAAATTCCCACTTTGGAAATGGAACCCCGCAAAGGGGAAGCTGCTACTGAACCCGGATTTCAACACTCAGTTCCAGGTCCTCTTGATAATATATCAAATTTTACTTTGATACAAATATAATATGTTCACCTCCCTCAAAATGGATGCTTCAGGAAAGCATTTCAGTTTAATCTGTGGTTCTGGGTGCCCACAATGCCACCCCTAGGACAGGGGAATGCCAATTCTGTAATGCTGGGATAGCAGCAGAAAAGAGCCTCAGACCCGAGCACAAGGCTGCAGAGTCCTACGTACCACAGCTCTGCAGGGGCCTCTCTCCTGTCAGGAGAAGGGTTCCAGCTTGACTGCCCACCCACCAGCCACCTCCCAGAGCGCTGTAAATTCCTGCACGTAGGACTGGAAGAGATTTGGGTTGTGCGGTTGTAATTCTGGACATGGCCACAAGGTGTCAGCATAAGGCCACTTAAACAGTCAAATGGAGAAAACCTGGCACTGGGATTTCTGGGTTACCTCAATTTTTTCCTGCATAAAGAAGAATCCGACCAGATACCAGGATTGGCCTACTCTACCAGGTCTGAGAGGGAGAGGAGCAATGAGGTTTTGTCATGTCCTGTCCCTCACCCTTGCATCCCAGTTTTTGTTTTTATGGTCCTTCCCACCTGTGGGCCCATTAGGCTGTCTCCCTATAGAAAACCCACACAATGCACTGTTGGGTATTCCAGTTCTCACACCCCAGCTTGCTGATGCCAGTGCCTCTAGTTCTACCTCAGTGGTACCATGCCTAGGCTGCTTTGATTGGCTCTTCCCTATGCCACCCTTGTTTCCTTGCTCCCCTCCTCTTGCTTAAACACTCTGGGTTCCAAGATCCTGATAGAATAGAATAGCCCCGAACTTGTCTAGAGGTGAGAATATAGTTCAGGGCACAGCATGGACTCATTTAGGAGGCTCCACGATTCCAGGGTATTAATCTATGGGATGTGGGCTGCTCTCCCTTTCAACCTCTTAGCAGCCCACTTCCTCAAACTGAGGGCACCCCTTTTGGCAGGCCTCCCATGGAATCTTGACTGGTTTGGAGTGAGTCCCTCAACCTCTCTACCCCCACTTCAGCTTAGAAAGTCTCAACCAGTGTCGACAGATGGGCCTGAAAGTAACTCCTTGCAACATCCAACATTTTGCAGCAGACACTAGGGGGAGGCACATGCTGCAGAGCCTCTAGCCCACAGAGTCCCAAAGCAGAGTGAGAGTCAGCATGAGAAATGACTGCTTCACTCTAATAAGAGTGGGATACTTCATGCATACCTCATGGGAACCTGAGGCCACTATGCATCTCAGACCTGAACCAGAGTCACTAGCATCCCTGTAGCCCTCCTCACCCAAAACCTAATGGAGTCCTGCCTGCCCTCCAACGATGAGATAGTTTGGCTCTGAAGCATCTACATTCTCCTGGGGCACCCTCCCTTCACTTTTGAGTTCCCCTCAAGTCTGAGTCTCTATTCTATCCTTCCCATTTAAAAATGGAGTTCAGGCAAGGTCTTGGAAAGACATAGGGAGAAGGGAGAATTAAATCCCAACATGGGCTAGTAAACTGGGTAGTAAAATAAATACCCAGAGAGTGAGTGGCTGATTTGCTGGAATGTAGGGAGGGTGGGTTGGTGGATCTCTGGGGAGTGCATGTCTTTGCCTCTTTGGAAGTCTTTGCTCTGCTTTCTGCTGTCCATCAAGGCTGTGAGCAGAGGTTTCAAATTCCCAGTAAGATTTAGTCCAATCAGGCAGAATCTCTATCTGAGCTCTACCCCTCCTGCTGCCAGCCCTGAGTTTATGCCTTAATTGGAGTTTTGGCCAGGCTTAAAAGGCTGTGAGGCTGGCCAATCATCCTACCCACAAATGACTATGAGTTGCCAGTGCTGAGTGCATGTCACTTGCAGCAGCGTACTTAGTGCCTGGGACCACACGTGGGGGGTAGGGGGTTAGGTTAGATATGACCAGTGAATGAGAAAAAACTCCCAGTTGAGTCCTCTACCCATTTAATATGGAAAAACATAACTACATTGTGCCACAGGTGTGCTGGAAACAATCGAAAAACTACTTTATTATTATTTTCGAACCTTGTTTTTTTTCCCCTTAGTCCCCGCCCCCTTTTTACCAGTGCCACGCCCACACATTCCAGGGTGTCAAGTGACTGCCAACTGTCACTCCAGTGAAGGCACACCCCCCTCCTTACCCCCTGCACACAGTCCCCACCTCCTAGCTAACAAGGAGTGCTTCCGGCTTATACCCACACCCACATATGTCCTTCCAAGGGTTCAGGGATGGGCCAAAGCTCCACCCCTCAATGCACCCGTGCCCTGGTGTGGGTAAATGCCATAGTCAGCTGCCCCAGTACTACTGAGTTGGCGCAAGTCTTCCAAATTTGGAGGGGCTTGGAGAAAGGCGTGGAGGGGACGAGGAGGTGAGGGCAAAGCCAGTTTCAGTTGAGCAGGTGCCGTGCTCAACAGTGGAGAGGCTACCCTGCTTCTAGGGGCCCCTTTATCATGCGCCCTCTAAAAAAGTCTTTCATCGTTTCTCCAGCCTCGGCCTCGTCCCCCTCCACCTCCTCCTCCACGTCGACCCGGCTGGAGGGTCTGGGCACCACAACCAGAACACCCCCTGCTTTGGCGGCGACTGCTAATATTGGCCCAGCCAGCGGATCATCGTCCGGGCAGTTTCGGCAGAGAGTCTTGGGCACCAGTGATTCCCCAGTCCTCTTTATCCACCGTCCGGGAGCTGCAGGGACCACGCAGCGACTAGAGTACAGGTAACTGGGTCTCCCTCCCTTGTGCTGCACCCTCCGTGTGGGGGAAAGCTGCAGTTGTAATGTCTGGGCATAGGTGGGCTGGGGGCTTGGGACAGCCAGGGCCTAGACTCCTAAAGAGGGGAAAACCTTCTGTCACTGGAGGGCCCAGCAGGGTAAGTTTTCTAAGAGTAGCTTCAAATTTGGAGGGGACAGGAAAGAGTGGGAGAGGGGCCTCTTCTATAAGGCTGCCCAAAGGCACAGAGCCTTTTGCAAGGAAAATAGGTTTCCCCTTATAATCTGCCAGACCAAAAAGGAGGGACTGGGAAGGAGGGCAGCGCTGCTCTTGTCAGCAGGAATATACAGTTGCTTTTGCAAATGTAAAAAGCAGGGCTTTTTCTCTTGCTGAATCCCCCCACCCGAATTGTCCAAAGACAATCAGGACACTGTGTGTAGGGGCCAGGGCCTGAGATTCTGAAGCTGTCTTTTTTCTACCATTTTAAAATCAAACTTCCCTTTCTGTCTGCTCTCTACACCTCTCACCCATCATTGAGGACTTGGGGGTGAGGCCCTGAAAGGACAGTGACCATGATCCCCCAGCAGTTTTAAAAGGAAAGCTGCTTTATCCCGGGGGCACGTCCAGCTTCTCTCCCCCCTCAGCCTCTCCTGCCCACAAAGTGAGTGTTGGGCAATGGCCGTTTCTCTGAGAGCATGTTTGTGTGTCAAGTGTTTTGCCCCTGCACACTGGATCCCAGGCAACTCAATCCACCCAGTGTGGTGTTTATGGGAAGGGGGTTCATTTCCCAGAGAAGCCCCGGCCCCACTCCCCACCCCATGCCCATCTCCCTCCCCTCTCCCCCAGTGACTCTTGCAAGCAGAGCCTTTGTCCCTCTATCTCTGCCCCTCATTGGGGAGCTCTTCCCTTCCATTCAGAGTGGTTGTGTGGGGAGGGAGGGGAGACCTTCCTGTGTGTTGTGACTTCTTGAGGCAGATCCTTTGTGTGCAGCCCCCACCCATGCCCAGCAGAAATCCATCCACACCAGAAAGGGTGCTGCCCATTCACCAGGAGGGACTCCTGCCTTTCCATCGCAGGTGACAGACTTGGCAAAGTGTCTTCTTGCCACCTTTCCCTCCCTTGTGTTTTGAAAAGGGGGAGTCAGACAGTCAAAAAGACAGGAGGGAGAGACAGTGACCAGACCCTCAGAAGGTGACCCATAGGCCTCCCCCACCCTCAGCAGCCAGGGCAGAATGGGGCCCGTGCACTGGCTAGAGAGAGATCTGCAAACATGAAAAGTAAAAAGGGCTGGGGTACAGCTCAGAGGTACAGCAAAGCTGGGTCCACCACCTCACACTTAGGGGTGAAAAGTAATCTCAAAGATGTCACTTTGCTTTTCCTAGGGGCCGAATAGTCACCACTGAGCTTGTGAGGGAGGAGGCGGAGCCCAGCCCCCAGGCCGAGGGACCTGCATCTCCTCCGGATCTGCCCCCTGCCCAGCCTGCCCCCCAGCCTGAGCCCCAGCAGGTCAGAGCAGCCCGGGAGCCCAGTCCAGAGGCGGGCTGCTGCGGCCTCTGGCCCAGGAGGTCTCCTCGCTCCCAGAACTGAGGCCAGCCGGCAGCCAGCACCAGCCCCGAAGAGGTAAGTGTCCTGGGCAGGGCAGAGGTGTCCACTGCTGCAGCTCTCCTCATATCAGGCCCCCTTGCAGGGCTGCACCCTCCAGGCACAAGTGCGAATCCGCCCACTTGCAGGCAGCCGAGGCTGAGGGGGTAGTTCAGTCACACTGCTAGTATCTGGAAGTCAGGTGTGGGCTCCGGGTGCTTATCTCCTGGGGAGCGAGGTGTGTGCACATCAGGTTCCCTGAAGTCCCTGCAGCACGGAGGTCCTTGGAGACTCCTGAGAAAGAAAGAGGGGCAAAGGTGGGCAGGAGTCAGAGGGAGAGGGCAGGCAGCCCAAGGGAAGGCTGGCTTCCAAGTGAGCCCAGATCTGAGAAGGCAGGAAGAACACGGAAGGGGCAGAAGGGACAGAAGGGAAATCATCAGGGGGAGAAACCAGGAGATCCAAGGACAGCTGGGGGTGTGGAGCTTGGGCTAGGCCTTCTGGAGCTGCCAGGCTGTAGGGCCACCAGCAGTGGCTTGACCTCTCTGTCTCTACCCACTTGTCAAGCATGCTCCAGCCTCCCAGCTGACCGGGGAACAGCAGGTGAGACAATGACCAGAGGCATTCTGAGCACTGTGAGGGGCCTTACAAGTGGCCTTGTCATGATTCCATTGTGTTCTGGAGGCCAGCAGGGCTTCCTGTGTGTGAGTGGGGGCAGGGGGGGGGGGGGGCTCAAAAGGGACTGGGGCCAGAGCCGCCTCTGACTGCCTGCCAGCAAGCTGGGTGGTGGCCACTTCGTTGTTCAGGTACTGGGGTGGGAGGTGGGAGAAGGGCCTGGGTCCTGGGGAGCGCTGGAGGTGGGGGGGCACATGGGCCTGTGTCCTTGTGCCTGACTGGCAAGGGACACAGACCCCCTCCAGAGCCTGCGGGAGGACCAGCAGGTGATCCCCTTCCAGGCCGCTTTGCCCATCCCAGAGAGAAGCCAGGGATGTTCTTTTAAAGGTGTCTTTTTAGTTCAGACGCTGCATGAAGCAGCAGCACGAAGCAGCAGCACAGTGGCATAGCCTGGTTCTTCCTGGAGTGCTCTGCTCCCTCCCCAGAAGCCCCCCTGGCAACCCCACACAGACCCAAACTTACCTCGGCTTTTGTCTTGTTGATCAGCTGCTGGGTGTTTGTGTCCTGGTGTTGGTGTTCCCTTCAGGGGCCTGGGTCCCTGGCGTCCCAGGCTGGTGGGCTGACACCAGGCACTGTGTCCTCTTGGAGCACAGGATCTGTGCCTCTGCAGGGACCCTGCAGAGATGAGGGAGGGCTCTGGGGACCCTCGAGAACAGAGCAGGGCTTGGTCCCGGTAAGGGGGAAGCGGCCAGCTCAGAGCATGAGCCCGGGAGGAACAGGAAAGGCCCAGGGCAGGCTGGCAGGAGCGCTGGGAGCCAGGCAGCCCAGCCAGTGGACCCGCAGGCGGGGGCACCAGCCAGGCCGGGTGGGTGAGTCGAATCTCGGAGCAGATGGGTCTTGTAGTCCAGAGAGATCAGCGGCTGCCTCAGTGCCGAGCAGGCAGTGGTGGGGTCGCCGCTTGGGGCCGAAGTGACTGCCAGCCAAACTCTCCCAACCCCAGGATATTCTCAGGCTGCTGGTAGGACCCCTCCACGTTGGGGGGCCAGAAGTAGGGGGAAGGAGAGGGCTTTGGGGAGAACCTAGTCACTGTCCTAGCTAGGGGCACAGCTGGTGGACTTTTTGAGCTTCAGGGTGACCCGGATCAGCCCCAGCCTCCCGCCTGTCCCTTCTGCCACACTTTTGACTAAATAAGGCTAGGCGATGGCTCTCTGAGCAGTCCCGGGGGGAGGGAGAACATGCGTGCCCCCCACTGGCCTGGCATGGCCCCAGTGCCGTGGTGGCTCTACAGTGGGCACCCCAAGGTGACCTAAGCTGCCTTCCTACCTCTGAAAAGTCCGAGCTGCGTGTTCGATTGCAGTGGTGGCTCCTCCAGCAGGCACTTCTGCCAGGGCAGAAAGCAGAGGGTGGGTCTCCAAATGCCCACTGACGTGACTGTCCCCCAGGGACCCCCCTAAAAGGAGTAAAGCTCACCTCTGAAATGGAGTTTCACTCCAGCCTTGCCTGTCCCCAACTTGGGAAGCAGGCCTGAGGAACTGGAGAGCCCAGAGCTGGGCCAAAGGAAGCCCTAGGTTTGCCCTTAACAGAGACCCTGGGAAGGATCTGAAATCCGGTCTGGTCTTGCAGGGACTGGGGGGTGCAGAGAGACTTTTTTTTTTTTTAATGCTCCTCATCCCCAAATTCACAAGTCTCTCTGGAGTGGGGGGCTTTTGGGCACCGCAGAGTGTTCTCAGCTGGAGGCTCCCTCCTGTCTATAGCACTCCCTGACAGGCCGGCGCCTGGGACTGGAGGCGGCAGGAGGCTGGTGGGAAGGGGGGCAGCGATGGGTGGGGGGAGACGGGGCCAGATGTTCTTGGAATGGGACACAGGGGTGATTGATGTGGAATCTGAAGGGGGAACATTCCCCACGTGCCTGGGTGCAAAATGGGCTGCTTTTCTTGGGGGCGGGGGTCTCCCTGTCTTGCCAAGCTTATGTGGAGATGCCTAGGCCTTGCCTGGGCCCCCACACCTGTCCAGTGGCATTAACCCCTGCCTCCCCCAAGTGTCAGGCTTTGGGATGCCCCGATTTCTATCCTGGGTCTTTCTGCGGGGGTCCGGTCGGGAGGGGTAACGACTGCTGTCCTGGCGCCCAGGATTCCTACCATCCTGCTGCCCCCCGCAGTGCACCCTCTCTGGCACCCCCAACACACAGGCCCCCTAGGGTCTCTGCCCCTGACCTCCAAGACCGCCCAGTGCTGAGGGGTGGCCTTGTTCCCAGCAGCAGCACCATGAGGCTGCGGTGGGTTCGATATTCGCCTTTGAGAACTGGACGCTTCCCAGCCGGGGTGAGAGGCTTGTGAAATTGTCTGAGAAAACGAAAGGAGAGCCCTAGCACCCAGCCACCTCCGGCGGGGCCCCTGCTCAGTCCCCCATATTCTCCTTTGCTTCCGTCTCCTCTCCTTTCTCGTTACCCAAACGACGCTGGTTTCGCCGCCGTCTGGGGGCTGGCGAAGGCCCGACGGCGCCCGCGGGGCGCCGGGGCGGGAGGGGGCGGACGCCCGGGGTGCTCGGGGCCCCCACGCCGAGCCAGGCACGAGCCTGCCCCCGGCGGCGGCCGGGCCGCGGCTTCGCCTAGGCTCGCAGCGCGGAAGCGCGTGGGGCGCGGTGGTGGCGGGGAGCCGGCCGGCCTCCTCGGCGGCGGCCGAGCGGGGAGCCGGGAGCGCCGGAGCACGCGGGGAGCGCGCCGGGCAGCGCCTTCGCGGCCCTCGAGCGTCCCGTGTCACCAGACTCGGGCTCAGATCCGGCGCCCGCCACCGACGCCCTCTCCGTGGCGAGAAGCGGAGAGAAGGGAAAGCTGCGTCCCCTCGGCCGTGCGCTCCAGGCCGCCAGGGCTACCTGCCCGGCCGCCCGCGCCGGGTCCCCGCGCCGCCGCGCGCCGCCGCTCTCGTCCCCCGGGGAGGGCGCCACTGCTCCGCGCGTCCCGAGGCGCGGCGCTCGGGCGGCGCTTCCCCTCCCGCCCGAGCGTGGTTTCCCGGACGCCCGCAGAGCTCCAGGGCCCCCGCGCACGAACGGCTTCCCTGCTTTCCCCGAACTCGGACGTGACTTTTTTCTGGGATCCTCCGAATTTAAGCATTGCGCCCCAGGTCCTGTACATTCAGCGTTTGTACAGCTCACAGGAATTTTTTGGAGCATTAATTTCCAAACATAAAAAAAAAAAAAAAAGACCCCACTGCTTCCCCAGATTTACACTGTATGGTTTGGGTTCCCAAATTTGCTTTCTCCTAGGTTCCTAACAATGTTACATACACCCCGCCCCAAGATCCTACGGGTTTACAGAACGACAACCCGGATCCCCCAAATTTATACTGTAACCCCTTGGTCCTGTGGTCATGCTGACAAAAATCTCCTGGCTCCCGAGAATGTGGACAGCATTCTCCCAAAACAAGTAGAACGTTTCCATTTCCCTAAATTTAAAAATATTAATTACAGGGTCTCCTAAATTTACTTTTCTGACTTCCCCATATTTCAGCCCTGTTCCTGATTCACCACGATCTGGAACACTGTCCACCAAGTTCCACAGTCTTTTGTCCCCAACCTGTCTCCCTACATGTTACATGTTGAATCCCACGTCTATCCAGCACACTGAGCAATATTCCTGAACCCCTCAAAGCTTGAACACTATTTCCTATGCCTTCTCCCCCACTTTTAGGCACTATACCCAAAGCCCCTTCTAAACAATCTATTCTGATTCCCTGATGTCCATAAAATTAAAGAACGCTTTCACCAATAATCCCCCGAACTCCATAAAATTAAAGAACACTTTCACTAATAATCCCCCAGACTCATTGAGTACCCCACAAGGGCCACAAGGATTTGGGACCTTCATTTCCAAGGCTCTGCAAGCTTCCTGGCCATTCATCAGACTCTTTGCAACGTAGACACTGTGACCCAGGCACCAAAAACAGGCTGAGTGATTACCTAAGATGTGTTCAAGTGTGAAAGAGGGTCTTTTACCCTCTCCCGAACCACTCATGGCGGCCCACGACTTGGGGTCACAATGTGCACAAAATCAACCCTTGTGCAGAGTTTATTTCTTGTTCTTCCAGGCTTTATTGAAAGTCTCAGTCCCCAAACATTCTAAACTTTCTCTCTGTATCCGCAACATTTTAAATATTAAAAAAACTCCCTGGGTCCTCCTAGCTGACTGACAAGAACCCGGTTTTCTGAAACTCCAATACCAATCTCTAATCCCAGGGTGACACTGGACCCTTTTCCTCCTGTTTGCACATGCTGAGTTCCCTCAAACATTAGGCATGCCCTCCAGCCCCCAAACGCACTCAGTATTATCCTGAGTTACAGGAAGGTATAGATCTCAGGCTGGAAAGTATCCACATTTAAGCAATATTTTCTGCAAATACATTGCACACTGCCCGCAGATCACAAACTTTGGACATCAATTCTCCAGGCCCTATAATTTAGAGTTTCTTAATCCCTGTTCCCTAAAACAGATATTGACCCCCCCAAATCATCCAAGGAGCCTGAGAAATTTCCATGAATTATTGGACTCAAAAATTATTTTCCAGAGGCCCCCAAATCCAGGTACTTCAAAACAAATTGAGATTTTTTTTTTCCTTCACAGAACAACTGAGATTTTATCAAATTTTAATAAACTTTATGCCCCATGGCCTGAGTCCCCCTAAATTAAGCAATGTTCCCTGGGCCCCAAAGCACACTAGAAAATGTCCCTGGGTCCCACAAATCCTAGGATTTAAAGTTCTGTGTTGTATAAGTTTTTAGCTACTAACTTGGTTACCTGAAATTTAGATACCAGTTTCCATTTGGTAATTTCCATGATACCCAAATTTGGACTGTTTTACTGGGGTTCCCCAAATGCAAACATTGTCCAGGAAAACACATAGTATTCCCCCGCCTTGTTCAACAAAAATAAACTAATTAAAATCTATTTTGCCAATTAAAATATAAAAGGACATTGATTTTCTGCATTCTCCAAATATACTGCTTACAATCTGGGTTCCCCAAAATTTAGAAGATGTTTCTCAAGTGGCTAAAGAACTTTGAGGATTTTCCCCAAAGCCTCAGTAATTAGGAAGATTCTAGTGCTGCCCGTACCCAGGCCACGACCTGCATTCTTAAAAATGTGGACATAAATTCCCACTTTCTTCTGACCCACTAAGAATTTGCCCAGATCCCCAAAATGCATCTGTTTTTCATCCCAAAATGTTAGGCAATATGCCTCTTAGATTCCTCCAAATTTCATGTAGAGAAATTTATTTGATTCAACCAAAAAGCCTTGCCCCCTACCATTGATCTGGGATTTCATGGGCCCCCAAATTGCTAAAATGTTGGGTTCCCCCATTTTAGACTTGGATCACTAGGTCCCCCAGTTGCATGGAGGAATTCCTTCACTCCCCAAACTTGGACGCTTTTTGGGATTTTTTTTTTCTTTGAGTCTCAAATTTAGCCATTAATCATGGTTCCCCCCATTAACGAGTCTCCTCTGGGTTCCCCTGCTTCAGAACACTCATTCTCTGGGCTGCAAATAAGACAGAGCTCTGATTTCAGATCCCCGAAATTTGGGCATTGTTCCCGGCCCTGACAGCCACCCTAGGCTTCCTCAATCCCGCAAACGGTGGGCACTGGTTTCTGGCCTCTTCTCTGTTCCTACAGAGTCCGAAGAGCAACTTGGGGGTTTGGAAATTTCTGTGTGTGTGCCCCAAACACACTCAGGACGGCCGTGCGACCTCCAGGACGTGGGCAGTGCTTCTCCCGCGTCCAGGGAAACGACTGGGCATTGCCCCCAGTTTCCCCCAAATTTGGGCATTGTCCCCGGGTCTTCCAACGGACTGGGCGTTGCCCCCGGACATTGGGGACTGCCCCCGGGGTCTTGCTCACCTTCAGCAGAGTCCACTGCTCGCCACAGAGCGCTCGCCCGCCTGCTGCCTCGGCTTCTCGTGCACCCGCAGACGCAGCCTCCAGCTTCGTGGTGAGCTCCCCGCCGAACTGGTCCCGCCACTCTGCGGTCCCAGCCCGCCTCCTACCCGCACCCGCTGCCGTCCTACCCCGGCTGGTGCTTTTCTAGGGCGGCCGCTCCCAGGCTGACGTGGGGCGCGGGAACCGGCTGCGTGCTTCTCGCTCGGCGGCCGCGCTCCCTCGGGCTGCGCGCCCCGAAACTGGCGCCACTTTCGTTGACTCTTTGCAAAGATCACAACTGTCGGGAAAGCGGCTTGGCCGACCCGAACCGGTGTGGGCAGGGCCCTCGGTCGGTGGGATGCGGAGGAGAGGCGCTCCCCACCCCGGCGGCGCAGCGCCTCCAGGCCGCGAGGCCGAGGATTTGGGGAGGCGCGCGCGGAGCGCGGGCGCAGTGATTGATGGCGGAGTAAGGGGGCTAGCTGGCGCGCGGGTTTCCGCCGCCCGCGGCCCCTTCCTCTCGGCGAGTCGCGGGCAGCGCGGGCTGCGGGGGGCGGGCGGAGTGCAGGGGCTTGTGAGTGGTTTTGACTTGGCAAAAATCACAATGCCTTCTTACATCGTCCAAACTCTCCAGGAGATGGTTTCCCCAGACCCCCAAATTATCGTGGTGGCCCCTGGGGCCGAACCCGAGGCTACGCAAGTCCAACGCACTGAGGACGGGGGAACCATTATCCGGATATTTTGGGTGGGCCCCAAAGGCGAGCTGCTTAGACGCACCCCGGTGAGCTCGGTCATGCAGGTAGGATTTGAGCTACTTTTCCCGCCCTGCTTTTTTCTCTCCTGGCGGGCGCAGCCTCCGCACACAAGTTCCATGCCTGGCCCAGATTCCACCGGGCCCAACCGGCCTGCGCCGTGTCCCGCACCTGGCAGCCGCCCTGACTGCTCGGGGCTCCCGCGCGGCACCGGGGGGCGCTCAGGATTCGACTGCGACTCGAGGTGCTTCGGAGCCCGCTCCGCCTGCTCGGGCAGGTGGCGGCTGTGCGCCCCGCCCGAGCCTGGGGTTTCTCCACTCCCCTGGCATCTCCCAGCGGGGACCCCAAACCCAGAGCTGGACCACCTGCGCCGGAACTCTGACGGGACGCCCCCGCCACGTAGAACCCTGGCAAGACACGGGAAGCCCACTCCCGCTAGGGTCGGGGATGCTCGCCCCGCGCCCGCTGCGCAGGAAAGCAGGGTGCCCTAGCACCCCGGAAACCAGGGATGAGGCCCCAAATTCTTTAGGACGGGGATTCGGTGTTTCGCTCAACTTTTGCGGTTCCCAGCCCCCCACCCCGGCCTCGCGTTCGCGCACCCCACGGCCCCCCCAACCGCCGCCCCCCGGGCCCGGGGCCCCCAGCCCGCGTTCCCTCCGGTGGCTCGAGTTGCGGGGGCGGTCCCGGGGCGGGGCAAGGGCCCCTCGGGCGCCCATTGGCGCGGGCGCTTGGCCAGCGGGGCCCGAGCGGGCGCCGAGCCGCGGGGTGGCGCGGCTATAAGAGCCGGCGTTGGCGCCCGCAGTTCGCCTGCTCTCCGGCGGAGCTGCGTGAGGCCAGGCCGGCCCCCGGCCCCCCCCTTCCGGCCGCCCCCGCCTCCTGGCCCACGCCCGCCCGCGCTCGGCCCGCCAGCGCCTCCACCCGGGCTGGCGGCCCCGCGTCGACGCCGTCCGCCGCCTCGCTGCTAACTCCCGTCCCGGGCGCCGTCGGCGGGGCCGCGCTCCGTCGGGCCTGCGGATTCCCCGCCGCCTCCTCCTCCATCTACCTCAACCCCCGTCCCCGCTTCGCCGGAGGAGGCGGTCCCCCCCGCAGGCAGTCCGGCTCGCAGGCCGCCGGCGTTGTCATCCCCCGCGCTCCCCCCCAGCCCTCCCCCGGCGCGCAGCCCGGCCGCTCCCCCTTCCGCGCTGCGTCCCGAGCGGCCCCCGGCGCCGCCACCGCCTGCCCCCCCCCGAAGGCCCGGGCTCGCGACGGCCGAGGGCTCCGTCGGCCCATACCGAGCTGGGCGCCCGCGGCCTGGGTGACGCCTCCTCTCCGCCCCGGTCAGCACCGTCCCCGGCCCTCGACGTTGCGCTCTTCCCTTGGCTTCTCCGCCCCGCGCCCCTCTCCGCGCCCAGCGCGGCCCCGCTCTCCCACCGCCACCTTTCCCGGGCTCCCTCCCGCCCCCCCAGCTCCTCGCCTCCAGCGCCCTCCCCCCTCAAGCCCGCCCTCTGCCTTCGCCTACCAAAGTGGATTAATTATACGCTTTCTGTTTCTCTCCGTGCTGCTCTCTCCCGCTGCGAGCCTGCCCGCCTCTCGCTGTCCTCTCTCCCTCTTGCCCTCTCTCTGGCCCCCCCCTTTCACGTTCACTCTGTCTCTCCGACTATCTCTGCCCCCCTCTATCCTTGGTACAACAGCTGACCTCATTTCCCGATACCCTTTCCCCCCCGAAAGTACAACATCTGGCCCGCCCCAGCCCGAAGACAGCCCGTCCTCCCTAACGAAGCAGAAGAGTCCCCCCCCCCAAAAAAAAGCCATCCCCCCGTTCTGCCCCGTCGCACATTCGGCCCCAGCGACTCGGCCAGAGCGGCGCTGGCAGAGGAGTGTCCGGCAGGAGGGCCTACGCCCGCTGTTCGGCTTGCGCTAAAGCAGCAGGGAGGTGGGCGGCAGCTTCGCGGCTTCCAGGTAAGCGCGGGCCGCGGCCGGGAGGGCAGGCGCGGGCGCGCGGGACGCCTGGCCCTTCCTCCCGCGGGGCTCGGCGGGCGCCGGCCCGGGCGGGGACAAGGGTGGGGCGGGGGTCCCGTTCGCTCTCGCTCGCGCCGCTGCGTGGGGGAGGGGGCGGGGGCGTCGGGCAGCGCCGGGGAGGTGTGAGCCGTCCGCTCGGGCGACTTCCTGGTTGGCCTGTGGGTGCAGGGGGTTGCTGAAAATGTGCGATTTGTGCCGTGCGGGACCCTGTTGCTCCAGGGTGCTGGGTAATGAGGAGGGGGCAACGTCCCCAAAGCCCACCCTGGCACGTTGACTTGGTGCCAGCAAGACTGAGAGGAAAGCTGGGTGGGTGGGGCCAGGAGGGGCGCCGAGTTGGCAGAACAGTCGTGCCAGGCGCCACATTTGCAATAGATTCCCCCGACACCCCCTATCTCTGCCCCCAACATTTCCAGCGGGGAGTCTGGGGAGAGAGGCCGGTCTGAATCTCAGAAGGACAGGGGTGTACTACCCAGAGAGGGGTAACTGCCCTGCCCTTGGGCAGCATGGAAGTTTCCATGCAAGGAGGTGGGAAGGAGCCCCCCGCCCCCATTGCCCTGTGCGGAGATGGTCTGGGGGTGCAGGATGAGCCCCCCTCGTGGTACTTTGATGAGGGATGGTCCAGGGCGGGCGTTGGGGGTGCAGGAGAGAAGGGACTGGCTGGAAGGAGGGAGGGGGCGGGTGCAAAGGGGGCGGGGGGAGTGGTCAGCAGGGAGGGGGTGGGGTAGGGTGGAGCCGGGGCTGGGCGGAGCCGACTCAGACATAAAAGCTGAGGCACTGACCAGCTTGCAAACTGGACATTGGCTTCTCCTGAGAGAGACTTCCAGCCTCCTCCTCTTCCTCCTCCAGCCTCGGCGAGCCCTGTCCAGACGCAGGTAACAGGCCTGTGGAAGAGGCCCCGCTGCCATCCTGCTCGGCCGGCTGGGTGGCCCAGGGCACTGCCCAGCCTCAGGCCTGGGCCCTGCAGCCGGGCCTGCTGCTCTCACAGGCCCTCCTCTGCCGGAGCCTCTGCCCTGCGCGCCCACCTGTGTCCCTGTCTCCTCACCTGCTCCTTCTCTTCTCTTCCTTCCCCTGCCTCCCTCCTCCAACAGCTTTTGGGCCTTTCCAGGCCCTCACCTGTCGGGCACCTCCACACATCCCCTGCTTTCTGCTGACACCCTGGGCTGACCTGGAACTAGAGTGGTTGGGTTTGCCGAGGGGTTTTCATGGGCAGCAGGGTGGAGCTGCCTCTTAAAGAACTGTGCGGGTTCCCTGCTGGAACTGGAAAGGGCGGTAGAGGGGAAGTGGGGAGGCAGGCCCGTCCGAGGAGGAGGTGGGCAAGGTGACTCGCAGAGCCTCCTGCAGAACTGGCCACTGCTCCCCAGGGAGCTTGGAGAGGTGGTTTCCTTCTTACTCCCCGCTGCGTCCTGCACATGATTTATTGCATCAAGGAATCCCCTGGGCCTGCGGAGAGCGGGCTGAGGCCGCCGGCCTGGCGGGCTCCACCTTCCGCAGGGGCAAGGGCAGCTTGCTGTGTCTTCCCAGCCTCCTACCAGTGCCCTTGCCCTCGAAGCCTTGGGCTTGGAGGGGGTGTGTCCTGCAATGAGCTGCCCCTTCCAGGTTGGGCCTGGAGGGTCCTGGCGTCCGGCCTCCCGAGTGGCCTGACCCACCCTCTCCAGCTCCCTCCGAGGAGTTTGTATTCCAGTCGGGAGATGGTCTGATGGTTCTGGAGGGACTCGGGTCCCTGGCACTGGGTGGTGTGATTCGAGGCCTGGAAAGGGGACTTGTGGCTTTCTCGTGAGTTTGGGGGCACCCATGACGGGCTGCACTTGGGCTGTGTGATCTCGAGCGCAAGGCTCCCCAGAGTGTGGGCGGCTTGGTGGCTCTAACCACTGGGTCCTTGACCTGAGCTTCGCTAGTGCGGCCTGGAAGGGAGAGGGCAGGAGGGCTAGCCCAGCAGGACATGCCTGCAGCTAGGGAGGGCTGGTCCGCCTGGATCCCCCTGCCCTGCTGGGGGCTGGGGAGGACAGGGACCAGTCCCCTTGGACGCACATGCTCCCCAGCGGGGTGGAGCCATCTGCCATCTTGGCAGGCCTTGGAAGGGAGCAGTGGTGACGTGACCTTGGGTCGGCCCCACCCCCATGATGTCACAGGAGGGAGGCCTGGTCCAGTGTCCAGCACAGCCCCTGTGGCTGTGGGTGTGGCTCGGCCCCTGCATGCTGACTGTGGTCTGGTGGTCCCCACACAAGATTGCTACCGTTTCCTGCCACTCAAAGCCATGGGCTTGTGCGGCTGGCGGCATCTCTCCCTCCTCCAGGCAGCGCGTGGCCTCCTCTAACCCTCCAAGCATGTGCGTTATTTTTGTAATTAAAATAATAGCATCGAGAAAGCTGGGCTTTTGGATTTCAGTGGATTTCAGCTTAAGAAATGGCGGGGCTCCTCTGGCTGGGAGGACCCCGCGCTCACCCTTCCCTCCTCCCACAGATACCAATGGGGATCCCGATGGGGAAGTCGATGCTGGTGCTTCTCACCTTCTTGGCCTTCGCCTCGTGCTGCATTGCTGCTTACCGCCCCAGTGAGACCCTGTGTGGCGGGGAGCTGGTGGACACCCTCCAGTTTGTCTGTGGGGACCGCGGCTTTTACTTCAGTAAGTAGCTCGAAGGGGTGGGGCCGGCCAGGGGGTGTCCACAGCAGGCATGCCACCGGTGTGGGAGCCAGCCCCTCCCCCAGGGCAGCTCTGGACCCTGGCCTGAGGCTGGGCAGGGGGACACTGGAGGTGGAGGGCCCCGCCCTGGCTCTGACCCTTCTAGAGGGTCTCCAGCCAGCATTTACTGAGCCACAGTGCGCAAGGCGCCTCCTGTGGAGGAGGCTGGGGGCCCGGGCTGCCATGAGCTCACAGGGTCCACCTCACCGAGGAACAGGGGTGCCTGCCTTCCTCCCTGCATCATTTTGACAAGGGACACATGTGTTCGTGGCTGCAGATGTCAAATCTGATAGATTTCAAATCCATAAGAATGAAGCAAACATGGCGGGGCGGGGGCAGGGCTGTGTGCGCTCAGCGGGTGGGAGGCAGGAAGACATCTGCACCCCTGCCACCAGAGCTGGGGGGCTGCGCGGCGGGGTGCCCACCTGCCTTGACTCCTGCTCACTCATGCTTCTCTCTCTTCCTTTTCCAGCCTTGGGGCACTGGGGGACTCCTGGGTGGGGCAGGAGGGGAGGGGCCTCAGGAATGCGACTCCTCTTGCTGGCATGGACCGTCCTGTCTGCCCCACCCGGCACTGGCCAGGTGGTCTCTTCCTCTGCAGCCTCTACTTACCTACTTGGGAAACGGGCTCACAGAATGTACCTGCATTTCAAAGCTTCTCTCTGAAAGGCGCTGCTGCTCCTGGATGCCCTTGAGGCCCCTGCTGCCTGGCCCCTCTGTGCTCCCTCTCGCCTGCCTGCCTCCTTCAGGGGACGGACGTGGCGCTGCGGGGGGTCGTGGTCCTTGCTCTGGGAGTTGCTTCCCTGCACTGGGCTTTCCTGAGCAGAGAGCTGGGCCGAACCCCTGGCGGGACCCCAAGATGGGGCTCCCTGTCCCTGCCCCCACAGATGACGCCTGACCTTTGGCGCTCCGAGGTGAAGCCCCCAGCGACCCCGTCCTCCCAGCGAGCCTCGGACCTGAGTGCCGTGGGGGAGAGGGGGAAGACGGGAGACGAGAAGAGAGCGGTTATGCGGCTCCTCACTCCTCCCCTCCCGTCTTGTTCTCTCCTGCCCGATCCTCCTTGTCTCAGCGCTTGGGGGACTCCAGGCTCTGAGGCCAGGCCTGGCCAGAGCCCCGAGACCAGGGGCCAGACTCGTGTGCACCCCAGGGCTGCGCCCCTTGCTGGGCTCACGCCCCACCCGTTTTCCAACCACCTGCACCTGGGCCTCTGGTCCTGGTGGTCACAGTCTGACCTTGGGACAGAGAAGCTGTGCCCGTTTCAGACGGGAGGCAGGAGGCCCCAGGGGCCGGGGCTGGTCCCGCAGCACGCCTCTCTCACCTCTCCTTTCTGGGCTCTTCGCCTGCCCGGCTCTCGCTTCTCTCCCTGGTGCCCGCGGGGTGACTGAGTGTCCAGGCCTAGCCTGGGGACAGGGGTGGCTGTCTCTTCTTGCAGCCTTCTCTGGGGGGGGGACGGGGTTGCCAGTGGGTGCTGACCTCCCCCCGTTTGCCCTGTGGGACTTCCAGGCAGGCCCGCAAGCCGTGTGAACCGCCGCAGCCGTGGCATTGTGGAGGAGTGCTGCTTTCGCAGCTGTGACCTGGCCCTCCTGGAGACCTACTGTGCCACCCCCGCCAAGTCCGAGAGGGACGTGTCTACCTCTACGACCGTGCTTCCGGTGAGCCTGGCACCTCTGCTTCCCCAGAGGCAGGGACAGGACGTTAGGTATTTGCTTCAGCGGCTGGGACCTCCTAGCCAAGGGACAGGGGTGCAATGAGGGGTGTGGGCAGGGGCATGGACAGCTTCGGGGGAGGCAGGTTTGGAGCAGACACCCACCACTGGTCCCTTCCTCCTCAGGACAACTTCCCCAGATACCCCGTGGGCAAGTTTTTCCAATATGACACCTGGAGACAGTCCGCCCAACGCCTGCGCAGAGGCCTGCCTGCCCTCCTGCGTGCCCGCCGGGGTCGCATGCTAGCCAAGGAGCTTGAAGCGTTCAGAGAGGCCAAGCGTCACCGTCCCCTGATCACCGTGGCCTCCAAAGATCTGGCCCACGGGGGTGCCTCTTCGGAGATGTCCAGCAATCAGAAGTGAGCCAAATTGTTGTGATTCTGTAATGTGTACCATCAGCTCTGTGACCTCCTCTTGACCAGGGACACTTCCATCATGTCCCACACTGAGACCTCTCTTCCATTTCTACCCTGGGGTTTCTCCCACCCCAGCCCCCAGGCCCCGCCTCCCCACATCAGACTCCTCCTCAGCCCCCCTCCACCGGGCTGAGGGATTACACCCCCTTCAAAACCAAAACCAATTAATTGGCTTTAAATGTCTTCCAACAGACCCTCCCCCCAAATTATACATAGGCCTCAAAAATTGAAAGTATAAGCCCCTAAATTGTTCTCTCTCACACACGCACAGCCCCACTTAAAATCAATCATCTTGTTCAGAAACACTAATCAGCTTTTTCTAAAAAGTACTTAAAAAAAAAAAAAACAATTGGCTGAAAAAATACTAAAAATTAATTGGCTTAGAAACAATTGGCAAAATTAAGGAATTTGGCACGCCCCCCCCCCCCTTCCTTCTCTTCCCTTTGGACCTTGAGTCGAATTGGCTTGGACTTGGGTCCCTACACCAGTCAGAGGAAGGAAGGGGCCTGGGCTCCCAGGCAGTGTGCGCCCTCGTCACCCTGCTGCCCACAGCAGCAGCCCCAGGCTCGACCTCCACCCGGCTTACCATCAAGTGTCACCAGGAAGCTGGGCACAGGGACCCGTGAGAACAGAGGACGGGAAGGGAGCATGGAAGCCAGAACCCCTGCAGACAGATTTTAATTGGCACCCCCCCAAAATCTCACATCTCGTTCTCTGCCTCATAGAGCACACACACACACGCACCCTGACACAGGCCCACCTTCACACACAGGCACACACGCACCCTCACACTCACACACGCCCTCACAGTGCCCCACGGCACACACACACACACGCACAGTGCCCCACAGCACACACACACACACACACATACACACACAGTGCCCCATAGCACACATACACACACATGTGCACAGTACCCCACAGCACACGCACACACGTGCACGGTGCCCCTCAGCGCGTGCACACACACACACACACGCACAGTGCCCCACAGCATACACACACACACACACACGTGCACGGTGCCCCTCAGCACGTGCACACACACACACACACACACACACACACACGCACAGTGCCCCATAGCACACACGCACACCCTCACGCCCCAGCAAAACTAGATGCAGCCATGAGAATCACTGCCCAGTGCCCTTTGCACAGATCAGGCCGAGGTTCATCCCAAATTCTCTGAAGTGTTTTCGTGGTACCAGCTCCCTTCCCGTCCACCACTTTGGGGCCAGTGCTATGGGCCGCACATCTGCCTGTTCCTGTGGCCCCTGCAGCATGAGCCATCATGGTCCCCAGACCCCACCATCGTCCATGCCCTGTACTTGTGCGAGTGAGGCACGAGCTTGAGAGGCTGGAGCCCCTTGCGCCCGGAGTCGGCCCTGATGTGGGGAGAGTGGGAAGTCTGGCGGTCGGAGGGGTGGGTGGGGGGCAGTGGGGGCTGGGTGGGGGGAGCTCCGGGGGAGGAGTGGTCCGGGAGGTTTTGGCTGGACGTCAGGAGGAAGAGCAGGCCAACTTGCAGAATCACAGAGAAATGAGAGCCCAAATTCCACGTCAATTGATCTATCCCCCCCTTTGTTTCTTGGGGCATATTTTCCTTTTTTTTTTTGATCCCTCCTTAGCTTTTCATGCGCTCGTAAACCAAATTACACCCCTCCCACGTAACGGAGAGCAGTGACAGGGAACGAGCACGGCCGGCCACCAGCACCAGCTCGTCCTGCTCTCTGCCATGTATCGCCCTTGATTCGATCTTGAGTTTTGTTTTTAATCTGTCCCTTTTGCTTGGGTTGAGTTGAGAGTGGAGCCTCCATGGGGTGCTGGCCACTGTGCCCCATGGAGAAGCCAGAGGGGAATGGAGAAGGCCGCTCCCGGCCTGGCCTCCGGGGACTGTGGCTGATCCCCGGAGGTTCTGAGGGACGGAGGAGGGGTGGGGCAGGGTCTCCCCAGGTGTCAGGAAGGTGCTCGGAGGCCACAGGGACGGGGCCCCCGGCTGGCCTGGCCAGCTGGGGGGGAAGGGGCTGCTGCTGTGTGAAGGGCTCCACCGGGCGGGAGCAGTGGCCGCCTTCCGCACACCTGGGGAACCCTCCCCTCCCTCTGTGACACCTTGCCCGCTCCTCAGCACCCCGCCTTGTCCCCAGGAGGTCCAGAGCTCTGTGGAATCTCCTTTGGGCAGGGTGGGGTGAGGCCAGGGAGTAGGGGAGGTCAGGAGGCTCTGAGCCCACAGAGCAGGAGAGCTGGCCATCAGCGGGGTCGCTTGGGCCCTGAGGCCCACGGGTCTGGCAGTGCTGTGGCAGCCACCACCACAGAGCCTAGGACTGCGGCAGGGACACCGGGCGGCTGGAGGTTTACCTCACCCCCGCTTCTGCCTCCAGTGCAGCCCCCCTGCACGGCAGTCCGACTAGCAGTCTAGGGGCCCGAGGCTTCTGGGCCCTGGCGGCAGGACTGGCGGGACCCTGGGGGCGGTCCGTGCCAGCCCGACCCCAGCACAGAGGGCCCCTCAGCGGGTGCCTGGAGAACGGGCTATTAGGAACATTGGACAGACACCAAAGAGCAAAGTGGTCACAATTGGAGAACACAGATTGGCCTGAGATCCAAAGGACTGCGGGGCACCCCAAATCACCCGCCCGTTCGGAGGGACACCCACCCACAGTGTTATCTTGCCTCGCTGGGATGGGTGCTCCTGGGGCGCTTGCATCCTGCCCTCTGTGTCCCCCACGTATGACTCTCCTGGGTCACTGGCCATCCTGACCCGGGCGCCATCTGGCCTCCCGCGCCCTAGTGTGGCCCTCCATCTTGTCTCTTCCCCCACGTCCCCCCCAACTGTCTTCAGCAGGACCCCCTCTTGGGTCCCTCCCTTTGCCATCACCTGAAGACCCCCACGCGACGAACACCTGTGTCACCTGTGCGCCTGCGCGTCCACCCGCGGCGGCCCTGTGTTTGCCTCAACTTAACCCCTTTAACATGCTGATATTTCTGGCAAAATCCAGTGCTTGGGTTTTGTCTCTAACTTGTTAACGCTCGCAATCCCAATAAAGCATTTAAAATTACTTTCTGAGTTCTTCCCTTTTTCACTGGGGAGGGCAGCAGGAGGGACAGGTGTGGACCGCTGGGAGGGGCGGGGTGGGGGGCTGGGAGGGCGGGAAGGCCTTGGAGGTGTGGACCCCTTGGTCCCCCCGCAATCACATGACATCAGGGCGGGACTCCCCCTGGATTTGGGGGCTGGGACAGTGGGAGGCACCACGTCCTCCCAGCAGAGGTGCTTGCTACAAAGTGGGAGAGGACTGTGGGGATCTTCAAGGAGAGTCGAGGGCCAGTCACGCCAACCCAGGACCACCCCTCAGCTGGGAGACCAGAGACTGGGCTGCTTCCTAAAGTTTCCAGACCAAAGGGTCCCTGAGCCCAAGCACTCGGCTAGTCACCTGGAAAGGCTTCCAACACGCTTCCCTCCCGGACCCTGCCCACAGACCAGAGTAGAGCAGTCCCCAAGCCCAGGAGGGGGTTGCGGCTGGCGCCCAGACGCTTGAGGGCTAGAGGGCCTCTGCCCACCATGGTGGGAGAGGGACTGGGCAGCATGGGAAGGGGGTTCCCCCTCCCTCGGGGCGTCTGGCCGGGGTGGCTGCACACCTGGCACCTGGGAGCTCCTTCCCACATCTCATTTAGGGTTCACTTGCCTCTGCATTTCTCCCTGGCTGGGATCTGCCAGGGTTGGCAGAGGCATGCATGCCGCCCAGGAACTCCACTCAGACCCCCTCGGGTGAGCAGTGGTCAGAGGGGGCTGCCTGGAGGGTGACAGGGTCCGCCTTGAAGCTGAGGAGGGGTGGAAACCAGCAGGTTGGATGACCCACTTCAGTCCTGCCCATATGATCCTCCTTAGCCCCTGCAGCTACCTGGGCCCAAGCAGAGCTGGGGTCAGGGTCTCTGGACTCCAACCTCTAGCCTTTTGTCCCTAGGCCTGCTTCTTCTGGACCTGAAGACCCTAGGTCCACCATACTGTCACTTGCTGCATCCCATGCACTCTCTAGGGCTCCCCTGGCAGCTTACTCACTTCCAACCCCACCCGGGCTGGCACCCACCTTCCTCAAGACCCCAAACATCCCCTGACCTCCCCCAAATCCTAGGGACAACCCACCCCTTTGCCCAATTCCCTGGGTTAGTCCCCGTCTCTCCGCAGCATCCTCAGGACTGGCCCTGCCCCTTACCTGCTGTGCTCAGCTCAGCCCCATTGAGGGTGTTCTAGGATGGCCTGCTCTTTTTTCCCCTCTCTCTGCAAATTCTTGGTTTATCCCAGAATCTGCACCTACCCATCCACCCACCTGCCTATCTATCCATTCACCCACCCACTCACCCATCCCTCTGTCCACCACTCTCCCACCTACGTACCCACCCATCTATTCCCTCACCTACCAATCCACCCCACCATCCACAGCTGCCATCTACTGTCTTTCCTCCTCCCTCCCTTCCTCCATCTGTCCATCCATCCTTTCAGCCACCCAGCCACCACCCATCCATCCGCAGGAATGGATAGGTACCCTCCCTGCAGGATGCTCCAGGCTGGGAGATGGGCAGTGCTCTGGAGGTGCGGGGTAGGCCCCGGGAGCAGTGGATGCTGGAGGTGCGGCCCGAGGGGGTTGGAGGCCCTGCAGGCGCTGGAGTGCCAGAGCGGCACTGGGCAGGCTGGGGCTGCAGCAGGAGGGCGTCCAGCCCAGGTCACGGGCCAGGTGCCGTTGACTCGGCAAACACCTGTGGACCCCTCCCGCAGTGGGCTGGCCGGTGGCCCTCAGAAAGTCACACACACCTCCTGACCCTGAGGCCCGTGAATGTGCCTTATTTAGAGAAAGGGTCTTTGTAGATGTGGTTCAGAGAAGGGTCTTGTGATCAGGTCATCTAGGATTTAGAAAGGGCCTAACTCAAATGGCAGGCATCCTTGGGCCAGAAGAGGGAAGTTCACACAGGAGGACGGCCACGTGAAGCCAGAGGCAGACACTGGAGCAACCTGCCACCACTGAGGGATGCCTGGGGTCCCCACAAGCTCGAAGAGGCAGGAGGGGCCTACGACCTTCCGAGGGAATAAGGCCCTGCTGACATCCCGGCCTGGGCTTCTGGTTTCCAGGCTGAGAGCTTACATCCCTGTCACAAGCCCTGGTCTGCGGTCGCTGGGAGAACAACTGTACTGGGCAGGATACGCTGCCCTGCCCCAAGCACCAAGGATCCTGCCCTGAGCTCCTGGGCACGCCGGCTGCTCCTGCCTGTCTCCCCTCCATCCCCAGCAGCCCTGGAGTGCCAGGGTGGTCTTCAACGTCAGACCACCATCCAGTCTCAGAATCTGCCCGGTCTCCTGAACCTGCCCTGGAGACAGGCCACTGTCTTCATGGTGACCAAGAGTCCAACCTGGCCCATCCAGTCCATCACCAGCTCTGACCTCCGCCCCAGCCAAAATGGCCCTGTGTCCCAGTGCCACAAGACCTTTGCACAGCCTTGCCTGCCTAGACCACTGCCATTGAGACCCTGCCTGGCCACCGTGGCTTAACTGCACCCTGCTCCCCGAGGCCTGCGCTAGGTGGCCTCTGCACAGCGGCAACCAGGTTGACGTGCCCCATAAAGGGTCAGTAATGAAGAGGACAGACTCCAAAGCACACCGGCCCAGCTGCCCTGGAGGCCCACAGACCCACCTCCCTGAACCCACCCCAACCTGCTCTGGGTCCTCCGCCCTCCTTACACTCCACACTGAGCTGATAAGAGGGCTCCAGCAGCCAGGGCGGCCATGCTCCACCTGGGGCAGAGTGACGTGTTCAGAGCTGCCATGCTGCTTGGGAACCCCATGGCTCCCCGGGCCCCTGGACCAGGTGCTCTGGCTCCTGGAAACCCGCCCTCCTCAGCCCTCAGCTACATCACGTCACCTTCCGCCCTGGCTCCTCATGGCCCTTGGCTCCCCATCCTGTCTCCAGGCCCTCTGGACCCTTCCTCACCCCATAACCCCCACATATCCTCCTTGCCAGACTCCTGGCATGCAGCCCCTGGCACCCCTGGGTACAGGAAGTCTGCAGTTGGGTGGCTCTCCTTGCAGCCCCCAGAGCAGACTGGTCAGAGAGGACGCCTCCAGGGACCCTATGGGCAGCCAGAGGCTGCTCTCTCTGGGCCCTCTGGCTGCCCCTGAACTTGGAGGTAATCCCGGCCCTCCCCACGTGCTCTCTGAATGCGCCCCAGGTCTCATCCTAAGACTCCTGTATTGCCGACTGGATGACCCTGGCTACCAGGCTCCCCACTCCTCCCAGCCGCCCAGGCCTGCCACCCAGTAGGTGCTTCTGCACAGGTGCAGCCCGGGGGGAGGGGGGGGCACAGTCCAACGCACCTGGAGCCTGGCCTCTACCTGCTCTACAGGGCACTGGCCCTGCCCAGCCCCCTCCTGGCCCAGAGGCCACAGCCTCAGGCCTCATTAGTGCAGCCTCTAGCCTCTCTCCCGCTCCCAGCCCCAGCCAGTCCAGGCCTCCACCAGCCAGAAACCAAAGAGAAAATGCCTGTTTATGCCAGTTATGCCGAAAGCAAAACAGTTGTGGTTTGTGACCCAAATTTTTTGCCTTTTTTTCAGAACATAACAAAGCCCAAGACAACTCCCTCCCGCCCCCGCCCTCCCCCAGGCAGACAGAAGCGATCTGTTTACACTGGCTGCAGCACATTCCGGCCAGCCCTCTCCTCAGTGCAGTGCCCTCGCGCTGGGCGCTGGGCGCCTGGTGGAAGCATTGCTGGGCCTGGCCGAAGCGGAGGAGGAGGGGCCACCAGGAGGGATGGCCTGCTCCTTCTGGGGCTGTTGGGGACCCAGATGCAAATCCAGCGCTGGTACACATCCATCTAGAAGCGAGAACGGCCATTCAACCCGCCCTGGACAGGGGAGGATAGCGGGACCACCACTGTCCCCTGGTGTCTCCTGCCAAGGGACACCCTTCACAGGTCTGCTTGGCCCCAAGCAGCCACCTCCACTTTCCAAGGACAGGTGCCTGTAGCCATGGGTGATGGGAGTCCCCACACCTAGCGGCCTCTCCCTCTGCACCGTCACCCCTCCTCACCCCCTCATCACCCAAGGCCATAAAACCCGTCCAGTCCAGTGCTGAGCACAGAGCGGTGCGTCCTCTGCCATGGGGTCTTGGGTCAGTGTTGCAGTTCAGCACCCCGGGAGCCAAGCCCCCCCAGGAGCTGACTGGGGTGGGGGACTGGGACCCCTGTTGGGGCCCAATGGTGGGGGCAGGCGGGACCCCACGGAACCCTGGCCAGTAAGAGGGATCGGCAGCTTCCCCATCCACACGCTATGTGTGCAGCCAGCCCTCCGGGGAGATTAGAACGTGCGGCAGACCTTTGCCTTCTTGCTGGTACTTGGGTGACAGGCCCTCAGCCTCCCACCCCTTCATGCCCTTCCCCTCCTCCACACCTCTTCCTGGACTCTCTCTATCTCCTCCCCTCTGCCACTCACACGCTGGCCCCTGCTACCCAGGATGCTGAGAAGCCAGGACCTCAGAAGGAGGGATTCCTGGGTCAGGACCCCTGGGGCATCGTGGGGGCCCGTGGGAACAAGATGTGGGGCCCTCCTGCATCTGAGGGATGTGCAGGAGTCAGTGGGACAGGAGGGCTGAGGTGTCTGGGCAAAGGGAAGCACCTGGAGGGCAAAGGGCCCCAGTGCTGAGCCAAGAAGCTGAGCTTGACCTTGTGAGGACTCTGAGCAATGAACAAGGGTTTTCAGGGCAGAGCGAGTCAGAGGCAATTTCTAGAAAGATGCTCTGAGTGTGGGCACACCAGCGCTAAGAGGACACAGGAGCGTTGGGCAGAGGCGGGAGCCGCAGAGGCGCTCCCCGTGGGCAGTACTCAGTGTGGCCAGCATCACTGCGGGCCTGCAGTGGGGGGTCCTTCCAGCCCTCCCCACCGGGGACCGCAGGCCCTGGCTCCCGCTGGGGGAGGGGCGGGGAGGCAGAGCTCTGGCCTCAGGGCTAGAGGACATCAGGGCAGCCCACTGCCAGGCGGGCCAGCTCCCTGCGCCTGGCCAGGAGCATCGCTTGGGGAAGGTCTGGCCCGTACCTCTGCCTCCCCCTCCCCTGCCTTGTCATCCCTGGCCTCCCCTCGATCAGGAACAGATGTGCCTCTGAGCAGGAATTCTAGCTATTTGGTTAGCCAGCCACTCGCTGGGATTTTCTGATAAGGCAAATTGGTTCTCTGCAGAGTTGGTGGAGGGGGAGGAGGAAGGACAGTGATGCCCACCCCCACCTTTCTCATGCCTAGAATTCCCCCCAGCCAGGCCCCTGGCCAGCTCCAGAGCCTCTCCTGCTATAGCCCCTGGCATGATGGAGGGCCTGCTGGTGCCCAGCAGGTAGGGGCAGGCTGAGGCTGGGGGAACTTCCCCCACTCGGGACCTGAGTGCAGAGCCTGGTGGGAGGGAAAGAGCCCTCTGTGAAGATAAAGCCACCGCTGCCTCCCAGCACTCCTCAGCCCTCAGCAGCTGCATGTCCGAGTCCAGCTTGGTGTGGGTACACTGCAAGATCCAGGACTGAGAGCTCATCGCCTCCCAACCACGGGTCTGTCCTTCCTCCATCATTTATCCCAGTCAGTCCTATAGGAACCCCTAGAACCACGGAAAGGAATCATGCTCCATTCTGGCCTCAGGTCCACCATAGTGAAATCAGAGGCAACTCGTCATCGCAGGGAGGAGGTCCCCAGACCAACACTTAGAGTCTTGCCCTGGGCCTCCCCCCACCCCCATTCCTTCCACTCGAGGCTGCTCCACAAGCAGTGACCGAGCACCTACCACTGCTTGGGGGAAACCTACAGTGGGCCAGTCCTGCTGGGAGCTTACAGATGGCACATTATTCACCCAGTGAGAATTATTCACTCAGATCTGCCACTATGGATTCTTGGTTCACTGGATCCTAGAACAGCATCTTATGTTCTTTTCTGTCAACAGTTTTAGCCTGCTGGGGCCATTTTGAATCTCAATTTGATCTTTAACACTTGGCTTATATCTCCTGTCTTGGACCCTCACTATGTAGAATAATACCTAGTACAGAGACTTCCTTGAATGGATGAGTGGAATGTGGGTGGATGGAAATATGAATGTGTGAATGGATGGGTAGATGGGTGGACGAATGTGTGGATTGATGGGTGGATGATTGGCTTTGTGGATGAATGGAGGGATGAATGCAAAGCTGTAAGGGTTGGTAATAGGTGCACATCAACAAGTATCTACCTGGTTCTCACTGGAGATAGTCCTAGTGGGGAATGAGGAAGAGAGCAAAGTGACTCTAACTTACCGAGTGCTTATTCTCATCAGAAGACCATATGCTAATTCAGGTTGTTGTATTTCCTGTTTTTAAGGTCTGGCACATTGGAGTTTGAAAGATATTTGTTCATTAAATGGAATTTAAAGTGAATATCTATCTGGAACTTTTCTCCAGAGGACAGAGAAGATCTGAATATGTTAATAACCAGGTTGTTAACTGAAAGTTATAAAATCCTGCCCCAGAAAAAGGCACAGGGCCCAGAGAGTTTTATGGACATGATCATTCCTCATGATCATTCCTACACTGTGCAAAATGTTTCAAGCATAGAAGAAGGACAATATTCTAATGTGTTCTATTTTAGCGCAACCCTGATACCAAAATCTAATAATGGTAGCACAAAGGTGGAAAATCCACAGTCCCAGGTCACACTTAAAGATAGATGCAAAAATTGTCAATAAAGGAATTAGCAAATTAAATCCAGCAGTGTATTGAATTAAAGCAATAATACACCATGACCAAGTAAAGTTTTTTTCCAGGAATGCAAGAGTGACTCAACATTAAGAAATCCATTAATATTATCATGTTAATAGGTCCAAGGAAGCAAAGCCATACGATAATATTGTCAACATACTTAACAAAATCTAAAATGTACTCCCAGTTATAATGCTATTTAGTAGTCTAGGACTAAAAAGAGACTCTCCTTAACCCAAGAGAAGATTTCAGTCCTCAGTCTCCTGATCTCTCATCAGCCCCTAAGAAAACATGCTCGTGTCCACCACCATACTTCTTATAGCCAAATTCAGTGGACACTCTTTTGCCTTCTCAGACTTGACGTCTCAGCAGCATTTGCTGATGTTGACCCACTACCACCACCCAGAAATATCCCTGGGTTTCACTTCCCGTATAAGCTAGCAAACTTCTAACAAGATAGCACTCCTGCAGATACTGATGATAAACCCCAAATGTCAAGAAAACAAAAAAATACCTAAGGACTCTAGAAATCAAGTGAAGCAGGTAGACTTTAAGGATCAGTCTGGGTTTCTATTGGGATTTTAATGTGGGTACCAAATTTCCTATAGCAATCCTGCCATTTTTTTCTGGCTACAGAAACCAGAAGAAGGATCCCAGGGCAATCAAAGTTGTTGGAGAATGAGTAAGAATCCCAAACTTGGCCAGAGAAGGGGGCATCCAAATTTGTGTATCAACTCTGCCCAAGTTCCTGGCATGGGACAGTCTGAAAGCAGTTGGAGCTGAGGTGGCACAGTTTGCAGTTGGAACCTGATCAAGTTAATTTGCATGCTGAAGCAAACACTTGAGTGCCTGCCAGAGAAGTGCAGCACATTCCACAGTTTCAGCAACATAAGTGTCACAAGTGCAGGATACCATCCCACATCACACGGCATATGTAAGGGCCAGAATGTATGTTTTATTCTTAAGGGAAAAGAACTGAGGCCAACCCTGATGCTGGAATTATCATAAGAGGTCCTTAAGACAACTCTTATGGCTATGCTCATGAAGATAAAGGAAAGCATATTTACAATGAATGAAAAGACAAGACTTTTCAGCAGACAAGTAAAACATGGTAAAAATATCTAAATGGAATTTTAGAAGTGAAAATGCGATTTATGAAATTAAGAAAGAACGTACTAGAAGGAATTAACCACAGAATGAAGACAGAAAGAAGAGTCTCTGAATGTGAAGATTAGTACAATGTGTCCAAAGTGAAAAAGGCAAAGAGAAAATATTCTAAAAACATGAACAGAGACTCAAGGATATGTAGAATAATTTAACATATGGGTAACAGGAGGAGAGAAAGAAGGCCAAAAAATATTAAAGATGTAATGAATAAAACCTTTCCAAGTTGGTTAAAAACACAAACTTATAGATTCAAGTAGTTCATTGAAATTAAAATAGGATCAGTTTGAAGAAAATTGTGACTGAGTTCATCAAAGTCAAAGTGATGAAATGAAAATTCCAAAAGAAAATCTTGAAAGAAGAAAATGGCATATTACATAATGGGAATGATGAATTGAATGATCACAGACTTCTCCTTGGAGACCGTGGAGACCAGGAGACGGTGGAACAATGTCCATTAAAGCCTGGAATTTGCTTTCCCTCCACTGTTGTGGCCACTTGGTTTAGTTTTCCTGCCCCATGTCCTTGGTTTCCTTTTTGTTCCCCCTTTCCCTAAGGGCCAGTGTGCCTCATCTTGACCAGGTACCTTCTTTCTTTCCCTTTTCCTGACTTGGCCTCTGGATGAGGTCACCCACTCCCACAGCTTCAGCGATGGAATACATCCTGGAAACCCCCAAATGCTAAGCTCCTGCTCTGTGATTCTGCATCTGGGCATAGACTCCTGTCTCTCACCTTGTTGATAGTACCTGATACTTTTTTTTTTGCATTGGCAACCTGCTCTTCCTCCAGGGCTCCCCACTTGAGGAGTGCCCACCCAGAGGCACAGTTGTCTGAGCTGGGACTCTGGGAGCCAGAAATCTCCTTCTCTCTTGCCTCCCATCACATCAGGCCCACCTTTTCACCTACAAGCCATCTTCACCTGGAAGTTTTCCTGGACTGAGGGTCACTCTGTGCTACCTGCTGCACATCTGTTCTGTCACTTTCTCCCCAAACGCAGAGCTAATCCTCCCCGTTTTCTTGATGGTCAACTGAGAAAGTGACTTGTCAACAGTCACTTAGTTGTTCTTGAGCACCCCAGGTCAAGCACTGGGCTGGGCATTGGTCACGTACAGGAGGACAGACGGGCAAGCTGCCTGTCCCTGCAAACACCGTCTGGAGGAGGCACTGGCAGCTAACAAGGACTTTAATGAGCTGATTACATAATTACAGGCTGCAGAGAATAACAGGGCCATGGATCTGCCGGTTGTAATGCTCCCCACTCCTCCTGTGGTTGAGGGGTGGTGCCCAAATTCTCTTGCCTCCCAAGACCAAAGATGTTTGTGGACCTGTGTTGTCCAGGAAGTCCTTTCCTTGGCTCACTGGCATCTCCTCTGCACCCTCCTCCACCAGCCACAGGCTCCCAGTGTACAAGTAGAACGGGGCAGGCAATCCCACAGGCCAGGCAGCCTCAGGAAGGCGCTGTGAAGGGAGACTCCTGGGATTGGCACAAGAGCCTTGTGTGCCGCCCTGCAGCCAAGGGAGAGGCATTCTAAGGCTCAGAAGCCCCAGAGGCCCCCTCAGGTCTCCAGAGGGCTTTGGGAGGGGGCTCCAGCCCCGTGCTCATTTGGGAGCAACATGCCCACCATGAACACAGAGGTGACCAGCACCTGGTGCCCAGTTCCCCAGGTCCTCACGGACTCCTCATGTGAAGAGTGGGATTTGTCATCACATCTTCCCAGGTGCTCCCAGGGTGCAAAGCCCTCCATACATACCCCCAGAATGATCTGGACACTCCTGGGGCAGGCTCTGTGCCCACCAGCCCCACCCCTCAGGTGAGAAGACTGAGGCTCCAGCAGGAGACAGGCAAGCTTAGGTCACTCAGGGTGCCTGTCAGCTGCTGTGTCTCTCCTTCCTACTTCTCTGGCACCGGTGCCCCTGCAACCCCTGAACCAGGCAGCTCCTAGATTCTGGACCCAAGAAATACTGCCCCGAGCTTGGAGGTGCTGCAGGAAGGGAAGGGGAGGCTGGGAGGATGTGAGCTGGTGCCGTGTCAGCTCCTTCCTTAGGAGTCACAAAGCAGGCAAGTCCCTCCCCAGGCAGAAGGATGGAAGAAGAGGTTCTGAGAAAGGGGTGGCTTCGTGGCCCCCAGGCCTGCCCTGCCCAGGCTGCTCAGGCCTAAGTCAGATCTTCCCTCTTCCTCAGCTGGACAAAGCCCTCCCACCATGCCCGGGACTCCATCTAGATGCCTCACACAGGTCAGGCCCTGTGTGCCCGGGGGTGCCTGGGGTTCCCTGAGCTCAGCAGTGGCGTCGGGCCGTCTGTGCATCCTCTCCTGGGTGAGGATGAGTGGGAATGTGGCTGGCACAGTCCTGACTGGAGCTGCCTTCAGCTCCTGGGCTCTGGCTCTGGCAGCACAGGCCAGCAGGAGGGGAGGAGCTGCTGAGGTGGGGCCTGGGCTGGGCACAGGGTCCCTTGCCAGGCTGCGCTCCCTGAGAAGGCACCGGAAGGAGAGAGGACACTCAGGAGGCTGCCCCCTCATCCTGGTAACTTTTGGCCACTGCAAACTCCATGGAAACTCCCTGTGGCAGGGCAGCGCTGGGATCTGGAGGCTAATTTCCTGCAACGTTCCAGAGAGCTGGAGCCCCTGGCTGAGAAAGCACCTGTGCAGCCCCCACAGCACAGGGCGCAGCTCCTGCCCCTCCGCTTGCCCTCGGCAGTGTCAGGTTTGCCTCTGGACCCCAGATCTGGGGAAGAGGGGTGCCTGTAACACACAGTAGCAGGCATGTGGGATGGGCCGTGGGGCACTTCCAGCTGGGTGAACAGGAAACAGACAACTTCCAGGTGAGGGCTGTGCCTGGGGGTGGGGGCTCTGCTGCAGAGAGATGCCCTCCTGACTGGAGGAGGCCCAGCTAGGCAAGGAAGGGCGGTGAGCTCAGGCCCCAGAGGAGGTGGAGCCAGGGGAGTTCAGTCTGGAGAAGTGGGGGGCAGGGGCAAAGAGGACAGGTCCATGGGACTGGACGATGCTCCCACCAGTGCCTCCTGAGGAAGGGCAGTGTGGCTGTGTGGGGGCCCAGAGGCTCGTGCAGCAATCCACTTGTGGGGCTTCACCCTAGGAAGCAGCCGCGGGGCTGGGACATTGGCTGGCTTCACTGAAGAATGTCCTTCACGGAGTGGCAAACTTTATTAATTCCATTAAATCTGGACCCTGCCGTGCGTCTTTTCCACAGCCTGTGTGAGGAGGCTCCCCCACGGCGCGGGCCGCGTGTAGAGGCTTGAGTTACAAGCTCAACTGACCCACGCCACACTGATTGAAAGGGCTTCCAAACCTCGGTCTCCTTGGGGAAGAGCGGGCTCCCCAGTTCCTTGGAGGAGTCGGCTGTGGTGGTAGCTTTTGAAATTCCAAGCAGAAATCGTGCCCTCACCCTCCTTTGATCCAGGCAATTTTCCAGTCCCTGCAGACCTTTCTGAGAGGTCAAGATGGTGGCGAAGGGGAGTTTTTCATAGGCTCTGCACCATCACTAGATCGATACTTCCCAAACCCTCCCATAGGATGCTACATGCAGGAAGAGCCCCTTCAGATGTCCAGCTGAATCGGTGCACGTCCCCCTGGCAACCTGTTCCTGCCGCATTGATTTCAGATTTAGAGTCAAGCTGCCCCTGTCCTAGACTAGGTCTCCCGTTGGCATCTTACGTGGCCGACCTAAGTTTCCGGCAGCTGGGACCCTGACCTTGGCCCTTGGCCAGGAGGCAAAACCCAGGCGTGTGTGGACTGCGCCACGGCCCTGTCCTCTTGCCGTCCTGGGACCCTCCAGTGGTCGCACCTCAGGCATCTCCCTCCTCTCGGGAGCTGGCGAGTTCCAATTCAACAGAGGCTGGGGAGTTCCCTGATGGGGCTCAGAGTGCAGCTCATCTTCAGGAACTCGCTCGTGGAGTTTGGGGCAGTGACGGTGAGGAAGATCCGCAGGTGTTTGTGGAGAATACGAAAGCCCCCCCTTCACCCGGACGCACTCCGGGTGCCCTCCATGCTCTTCCCACAGGTGGAGCAGACGCTCTCAGGGTGATCTGAAGGCAGAGGCAGCGCGGGAATCTGCGCCTGGCCACCCCAGAGGTGTGCAGAGCTCAGCCAGGCGCCGGCCCCCCCAGCTCGTTTTGTTTTGAAAAGCCTGGCTATTTTTATAAAGAGATGTTAATATGCAGTGAATTTTCATCTTGAATTTCAGTGAGTTCATTTATCCTGCTTTAAAATTTTCTTAAGACGTATAACTTAAGCGTCCAATGGTCTTGTAACATGGTGTATAGCAATAGATGCAGTCTCACATCAACAAAAGCTCTTTCTGGATCCTCAACAAATTCAGGAACGTAAAGGGGTCCTGGGGCCAGAATATCTGAGAGCTGAGGACTCGGAGCGGGGCTCAGGGGCCACCAGCTGTGCCGCGGAGCGCACTGTCTTCACTGCTCTAAGCCCTGGCATGCTGCCCAGCCTCCTCCTGCCCCAGCCCCCCTTGTGCCACAGAGACCCCATGAGCACGGGGGACACCTATGAGGAGACTGGGGCCGTGTCACTGAAGAGCAGCAGTGGCCTGTCCGGCATCAGTGTGGATGCTGCTGACTGAGGCCCAGAGTCCGCAGCAGGGAGCTCCTGGAAGCGCACCTTCCACGCACAGGGCAGGTGTGTGAGGACGGCGGTATGCAGAGCAGCTCCCCTGCCCCGGAAGTCCTCCGGCTGCACCAGCTCACCCCTCCCTCCCAAGCCCTGGCAACCCGGATCTTTTCCCTGTCCACTTAGTGACCTTCTCCGGATGCCACAGAAGGAGATTCAAGCAGTTTGTGCCTTTTCTTTCAGATTGGCTTTCTGCACTGGGTATCACACACTTGGGGCCCCAGGTGCTCGGGTTGGGAGCTAACTTCTTCTCAGCACTGAACAGCACCCCCCACGTGGACGTCCTGCCACGTGTCTCTCCACCCGCCCTCTGGAGGGCAGAGGGGCTGCTTCCCACTTGGCGATCGTGAAGGAAGCCACTGCACACATTCGTGGGCAGGCTTCAGAGTGGGTATTAGTTTCCTCACGAGTCTGATTTCGTCGTGAACAAGCGGTCTTAAGGCAATTGCACGCTATCTCCTCTCGACTCCTTCCAATGGCTTCTTGGGCCCAAGCCCCGGGCGAAGCGTGCTGCGCTGTGTTTCCTGCAGCGCTGCTGTGCCCTGCGGGGACCGTCCTTTCTCCCCGTTGACCTGCACCTCCAGCTTCACACAGTTGCCCAGCACTTCTAACCACCACAGGCCTAGAACACAGCATTTTCTGTTTAGACGCCTTCTGTTTACGGCAGTCTGGTAAAGCTGGCCTGTCTTGCCCGACCCCTCACCTACCTACTCCTGGCTCAGACCCCGCTCGTCATGAGCCCACCTGAACCTGAGATTCAGAGCAGGGCCGTCCCTGCATCCTCGCCAGCATTACAGCAGCCGAGGTCTTTAACTTTGTCACTGCAGCAGATACTCCGCTTCTGGGTTCCCACTGTGACCAGCACTGCGCCCGCTGCCCCTGAGGCTCTGGCCTTACGAGGGCCTGTGGGAGCTTCCTCCCTGACCCCTGCAGAGCCGTCTGCCTGGTCACTTTGCTTGGGGCCTCTCCTTGCATGAGCCATTGCCAAGGCGCACAGCTGCCGCTGCCCAGGCAGGCTCCCCTCCTGAGACCCCGCCCCCTCACATCAGCTAGCTGGGACTCGGGGACCACGCCCTGCTGGGCTGGGCTGGGAGGCTCCTGACCACACAAGGCCCTGCCGGAGTGCCCTTCTGGGCCTTCTTCCCTCCTTCATCTCATTCCCAGGTTTCAATCTCAGCTTCACTCCAGAGTTAGGCCTGACGAGATGGCCCTACCGCTCCAGGGTGCTCCAGTTCTTCCACGTCCAGGATCCAGTCGACAGGAGGGAAAGGCAGCTGAGGCACGGTCTTTCCTACAGCCTTGCTCCTGCAGTCCCAGCACTCCTGGCCGCAGCCCCTGGTCCTGCCTGGCTGTGCTGCCCACCCCATGCCACTCACCCCCTCTCCTGCCCTGGCAGGAGCCTGGCTATTGGTGGCACCCTTAGAGCAGCTGGACCCCACAGCAGGGGGGTCTGTGTGCTGGGGCTTCCTCCTGGACCCACCCCAGCCTCACCTGGCCAGGAGGAAAGACAGGGGTCAGAGCGGGGGTGTCCAGCATGTTGGTTTCCTTGAAGCTGGGTCAGCCCGGCCCAGCTGAGCACCAGGCTCCAGGGCCCCCATGGATGCCGCTGTGTCCTGAGGACCCCAGTCCTGGGGACCCCAGCCCTCCCCAGCCCATTAAGGAAAACCAGCTGTTTCCTGTTTGTGTTATTTTCCTGCTCCACAGCTGAGGGTCCCGAGCACCAGCAAGATGGTCACTCCCTGACTTGCAGGGCCTGCTGTTCTGAGAAGAAATTTAATCACTTTGTTTTCTTGGTTTAGGTTTTGCTTTTTAATAAAAAAAAAAAAAAAAAAAAAAAAAAAAAAAAACCGCCCTGTTGGGCTCCAGCCTGGGGCCTTGTGACGTTGCTTGCATGAGATACGTCCCTTCAGGGCTCTGCTCCAGCTGGCAGTGCTGAGCCAGGAGCTCCCAGGGGAGAGTGGTGGCCCTGGGGACCCAGGCCTGCCCACAGCCAGGACAGGACAAGGCCGGAGAAGCCCGCAGGCTGCCCCCTGCCCTGTAGCTGGAGCTCCAGCAAAGCCCGGCCCTCCTGCTGGGGCAGCACTGGGGAGCAGGACTCTGAAGTGCCAGGCAAGGCCAAGGGGTCCTGGCAGGGGCAAGGGGGGCAGGGCTGGAGAGCCTGGGCCACCTGACTTCCATTTGGCCCCTGCCCAAGTCCCCTCCTTCCTTCCTCTGTCAGGGGCCGGAGCCTGGGGAGGGCCAGACTGACCCCACAGCGGCTTTGCTCCCTGCCGCCCTTCTCTCAGAGGCCTTGGCAGCTGGGCAGGGGTTCTAGGGTTCCAGGGTCCCGGCTCAGTGTGGGAGGGCAGCTGGACCAGGGTCCTTCTGCCTCCCACTCAAGGACCCCGGGCTCTCCCCTCCTGTGGCTCAAGAGTCCGCCACGCATGGGGCATGGACCATAGTGGGCACCTCTCCTCCATGGTGCACCCAAGGGTTCCAGGGCCCAGTGGCACCTGGGCATCCCAGCCTCACTCTCAGAGCTCCTAGCACCCTGCCTGCAGCACTTCCTCGCAGTCACCCCCACGGGGACATGCCAGGACCAGAGGCCGAGAGCGAGAGGGGACAGCAGAAGGAGCGGATGGAGGAAGTGGGAGGTGGAGGAGCGGGTGGGCTGGCTCCATGGGGCTGAGGGGCTCGTTGGGAGAGGGTAGGAGAGGGTCAGGGAGGATGACGAGGCGAGAGCGTGGGGGAGCACAGGGGAGATAGGGGCTTCCTGGGAGAGGAAAACAATGGGGGTAAGGGAGTTGGCTCAATGTCACCTGGTGTCAGGTGGCTGACCCAGGGCTGCGTCAGCTGCTTTGTCCCTCTTTCCACAACATTTAGTTGTAGATCATCACTGATCTTGGCGGCCAGCTTCCAACATGGCCCCAGGCCCCCCACGGGGGAGCCTCCTCTCCAGATGCGCCCCCTTGTGTAGCCTCCTACCCAATCATGAGGTCCCAACTGTTGCCAGCTCTACAGGTGGTGGGTGACTTCTGAGGCTGGGGCATAAAGGATAGTGTCCTCTTCTCTGTTTCTGGGCTCACATGCTCTGCCAGCTGCCGTGCCATGAAAGCATCCAAGCAGCCCTGGGCAGAGTCCACGGGGAGGAACCAAGCCTCTCACCCACACTGACCACCCTGCCAGCGACTGCGAGCCGCCTTGCAAGAGGCTGTGCCAGTCCAGCTGGGGCTTCTGTGGCTGTGGCCCTAGCCGACCCAGCTTGACTGAGACCCTGGGCAACTCCGCCCTAGTCAAGCTGCTCCTGCATGCCTGACCCCCAGAAGCTGAGAGCAGGGATAATTAGCTCCAAGTCTTTACTGGATTACGTTTTGGGACAATTCAACATGCGGAAATAGAGAACTAATAGTCTCTGGCAGGTATGAACTAGGAACTACTGTAGTGGGGAAAGGGAAAGGGTGGAGGGAGAAAGACAAGAGGTCAGAGCACGGGAGCAGAGCAAGGTGACAAGGCGAGGGGTCAGCCTCTGCAACCCTGCCAAATCTGCCCAGCTCAGGCTCTATGTCTGCGTATGCTGGGTAAGTCCACCCCTCCCATGCAGCAGAGTCGGTGTGTGACAGGCAGATAGCCAACAACCACACCGGGACAGGAAGTGTGCCACAGGACAGCAATCGGGGTGACAGAGCAGGGCCTGGCTTGAGGCCTGGTCCACGGAGATCACCAGGACAGCCCACAGATGGTCCAGAGTGACTAAGTCCCCAGATGAGGCATGGAGCAACATAGCAGAACACAGCTCAAAGGGCCCACATCTGGCAGCTGAGTCCTGCTGTGCACCTGTATGTTGGCCCTTCACCATCTGGGGCCCAGTAGTTGTCCTCAGGCCAGGCTGGGTGGTCTGGGCAGAAAGATGCCCATCTGGGCCTTTCCACTTGGCTGCACTTCCTGGCTGGCATCCAGGGAAGGGGCACCCACCAATCCATCCATGCATCCACTCACCAGTTTATCCATCTGTTTATCCATCCATCACCCACTTACCCATCTATCTATCCATCCATCAATCCATCCATTCGTTCATCCATCCACCCACCCACTACTCGTATGCACACACACATACACATACATACATTCATCACCCACTTATATTCATCTATCCATCCATACATCCATGCATCCACTCACTACCATCTACCCATCTGTCCATCCACCCATCCATCCATCCACCCACCCACCACCCATGTGCACACACACGTACACATACATACATTCATCACCCACTTACCCATCCATCTGTTCGTCTGTCAATCCATCCATTAATTAATTCATCCATCCACCCACCCATGTGCACGCACACATACACATACATACATTCATCACCCACTCATCTACATTATCATCCACTCCCCTACTAAGCACCCAGGTGGACATCTCAGGAAGTGTCCAGGCAGCAGCAGCTAGTGTGAAGTATGCCGCATGCCTCTCTGGGGAAGGAGCGTGGTGAGTGGGGGGTGAACAGGGGTGGTTTGCAGCATGTCTGAGAGACCCAGGGGAGCTGCCCTGGAAGGCCCACAAGCCCTAAAGGAGGCGGGACCGGGGCCATGGAGAGCCTCACTTAGGTGTTAGGGATCCTATGCTGCCCAGCGAACAGACTGGGAGGGCCAGGGCACAAGGCAGGAGATGTGGGGCCCCTGGCACGGCAGGAAAGCCACTGGTGCCAGGTGGCAGGGAAGAGGACAGGCGGTTAGATCAGGATGGGTGTTGAGGAGCTGAGCAACTTCAAAGAACTTGTCTGCGGAACAGCCGGAGGAATGGAGGGAGGCTGGAGAGAAGGGCACCTGGGGCCCAGGGCGGCATCCGTCTGGGGCTGGTCTGCCCTCCCAGGCAGTCACACCCCTTCCTTCTTCCGTGGCCAGCCTCTTGGGCATCCACAGGGGCTCATGGGGCTAATCCTAATCAAGGCCTGACCCAGGTCCCAGGCCGTGCTGTGCCCCAGAGTGGGGGCACACAGGTGTCTGGGCAGGAGCAGTGGAGACGGAGGCAAGGGGTCCAGGAGAGGGCTTGGGCTGAGCCAGGGCAGGGGATTCTCAGGGGTACTCTAGGACCAGATGCACCAGCTGAAACGCTTCCTGACTCAGCAGCTCCAGTGAGGGCGAGAGCAAATCTACACCTTTCCACTCCGAGCACGAAATGACTCAGCTGTCCTTTCCATTCTGGTGTCTGGAGAATAGCTGATTCTAGAAACTCAAAACTTACCAGGGCACAGTGCTCTGCAGAGAAGGGAGCAGGGCATGGTACTGGGCAGGTTGGGAGCTCAGGCCCAGGCCCACACTGTCCCTGGCCCTTCCCCAGGAGCCTAGGCTGGGCCTGCAGGGAAGAGCCTGCCAAGGAGGGGCCAGTCCCCTGCAGAGAGCATGCAGCCAGGTTTCTATAGCACCAGTGACTGGACCTCAAGTCTCTGGAAAGCTGGGGGGCTAATCCGGCACTAATCCTAGCAACAAACTGGGCCCACAGCCACACCAGGGCTGAGGGACATTGAGCAGGCTCTGGAGACCCTCCTGCCTGGGGGCTGGACCCTGTGTGGTTTGACTGGCTCTTCATCCTGCCGTTGGCTGGAGGTGGTCCCAGGAGCAAGCCCTGTCTTTGGCCTCTTTCTGTACCACCTCTAGGCTGCCTGGGGTCCCTACAGAGGTCCCAGCTGGAGGTTGTCAGGATGAGAGGAGATTAGCAGGTGAGAGAGGCCATCACCATGCAGGTTGGCTCCCTGCTGGGAGCAGGCAGAGACCTGGGGGAATTTGGGATGGGCTGGGGACCCTGGAACATTCACTGGGGACCCCATGCTGGGGTAGGGGAGCAGCAGAAGGTCTGTGGGCCACTGGGACCCTGAGCAAGGACAGAGCTCTGGAGGCCTAGACTAAGGAGGCCCACTGCTCATGTCTGTGAGTGCCTAGGTGTGTGGAGGCCTCTGTCCCCTGGCCTCACAGACGACTCTGGGCCCACCCATGGGCCTTTACCTCCCCATCATTTGGTAGTTTTTTCATTTGATGATGATTAAGAAGTACTGGCTCTGCCTGACCTGGTGCTCCCAGGTCCCATGCAGGTCTCGGAGGAGGTGGTGGCCTGGTGGTGTCCAGGAGTTTGGCCAGGTCTGGGCTGGAGCTGCAGCTCTCCCACAGCCTACATGTGACAGTGGGAAAGTCACTCACCTGAGAAAAAATACTTTCCGCCTGCAACAAGCCGTCCTGACACCTCAGGAGGGGCGCTGTGGACCTGGAGCCGGTACCTAGCCACCAGGGCAGCCTGACGCCGGAGCACCACTGCTATCTGCTATTGCACCGCTGGACGCCCCTCTGAGAGGCCAGAGCAGCGCAGGGTGGGAGCAGGAGGCGGGGAGGCTGCACCGCCTAGTCCATCTCCCGTCTGTTCAGCTGTGGGTCTCTGGGCCGTCCTGCGCTGCAGCGCCCCTGCCCAGGGAGCCTCTGTTTGCATTGGTCAGAGCTCTGTGGGTCCTGGAGACCACAGAGGTGGGAAGTGCTGCTGACGCCATCCCGGGCTCCCAGGCAGCCGCAGGAGGACGGAGTCTCACGGTCCTGGAGCTCTGAGGTTCCTCAGCGTTCAGCTGTCCTGCCGACCCTGGAGACCAGAGCCACAGAAAGATGTGGTGGGCTGGAACACAAGCAGAAAGGACAGGGTGGCCCAGGAGCACCATCGTGGCTGGCCCCTTGGCCTCTGATGTTTGGCAGGGACAGTGCCGGGCACAGTGGCCTTCGGAGACAGAGGAGAGGCTGCCTCCTGGCCTTGGGTCAGGCCAGAAAGATCCCAAAGCTTTCCTCCTGTGGTCACTGTTGGACAGCCTGATGCTTGGCCCCTGGACAAGAAGCTGGCTCGGTTTCTCCTCCTCACCCTCTACCCACTGTGGCATCTGGGTGGGGCCAACTAAACTGATTCTACCCTGTCTCCTCTCCTCCCACGCTGGCTAAGGTGTGGGGCGTGGAGAGGGACGGGAGGAGACACGCAGGAAGACCTCAGGGAAGAGGACCGAGCAGGGAGGCTGGGCCTTGCAGTCAGAGTCTTGAAGAAGACAATGGGGTGCAGGGAATGGGAGACACCACCCTGCCCACTCCTGCCCCCCTCAGAGAGGAGCCAGGAACAGGGTAGCCCAAGCGGAGGAAGAGTTTTCACATGGGGGCCTTTGGTCCCTGCCAGGCCCTTGTCTGTCCCTGCCCCCAGCTCCCTGCATCTTGCTCTAGGGCCCCTGGACCCCATCAGATGAGGCGGGAACTTGGGTGGAGCAGGGCGGAGGTGCGCAGGGATCAAGCCAAGCCCCATTGTTTAGAAAAGAAGGAACTGACTTCAGCTCCGGGAGCAGGGCCTCCCACCCCACCCGGACTTCCTGCTCCCTAGCCCTGCCGGAGCGGACTTTGTCACCTTATTTGGAGATTGAGAAGCCATGCTGCCTTGTGGCCTGGAGATCGCAGTCTGGAACTACAGATCTGAGGGTGGAGAGTGCCTCTGCAGCCATTCATCACGACTAGAACTCACCAAAAGAAATGCCATTACAGGATCTGCGTGCTCTCCACCCAGCTCTCCAACTGCCCTCCCATGTCCCCCGGCCACTCACGCATCCACCCTTCCACTCCTCTTTCATCCATCCATCCCTGAATTCATCCATCTCTCCCTCCCTCCACTTGCCCTTTCATCCATACATCCCTGAATTCATCCTTCCACTCCTCCATCCACCCATCCACCCATTCATTCATCCACCCATCTGTCCACCCATTCATTCATCCACCCATCTGTCTGCCCATTCATTCATCCACCCATCTGTCCACCCATTCATCCATCCACCCATTCATTCATCCACCCATCTGTCTGCCCATTCATTCATCCACCCATCTGTCCACCCATTCATCCATCCACCCATCCATTCATACACTCATCTATCCATCCTTCCACCCACCCACCCACGACCCAAGCTCCCTCTCAGTGTGCATTCAAGGCGCCCTCTTGAACGCGTTCAACCACCCACCCTTCATATCTTCTGTACTTCTAGTTGTCTCTATCCACCATTTCATGACTCGTTCATCTACTTTATCACAGACCCCTTCTTCTGTCCACCTGTCTACTCATGCCATCTACTTGTCCTTCCATATACTTATTAATCTAATTACTTGCCTGTCCATCCATCCATATCATTTGCCCCCTTGCACGAACTAATTGATTCATTGGCACTTTACCTCCCTATCTCCCTAGCACCCTAGCATCCACTCATCCAGGCTCACTTTTTTTCTGTTCATCTACCCATTCACCGCACATCCATTCATGCACCATTACCTCACCACCCAGCAAACAGCCCATACATCCTCACTTCCACTACTTTTCAGTTGTCCTCTAATACGTTTATCTACCTACTACCTTCTTGCCTACCCAACCATCCACTTACCCATCCATCCATCCATCCATCCATCCACCCACCCACCTACCCAGCCATCCACTTACCCATCCATCCATCCATCCATCCACCCACCCACCTACCCAACCATCCACTTACCCACCCATCCATCCATCCATCCACCCACCCACCTACCCAGCCATCCACTTACCCATCCATCCATCTATCTGTTCATCCACCCACCTCCATTTCCACCACAAGTTTTTACCTTCCCTATTTGATAACTGGAAGCCCATTGCTAAGAAAACTTCAATAAATTCCTTTGCCATGAAATACAATGCTGCCTCATTTTCTCTTCCTGCTTCTATGACTTGCAGCTTTGAGCCATTAGCAGGCATGTCAGACCAGGGTCAGGAGTAGGACTGTTCCTTCAGGACCTTCTCTTTTCCCTACTGGAGATGATGTAAGCACACAGGCACTCCAAGAGGCTGAAGCCCCAGTGATGGCATGTGGGGAAGGGTCTCTTCTGGCTCTGCAAGCCCTGGAAAAGTACTATTCTCTGGTCCCAGTTGTGTCTGTACAATGGATCCTCAAGATTGTCATGAGGGCTGATACAGAGAAAGACTCTGCTGGATACATTTGATGAATTTCCTCTCCTCTCTCTGACCTGATCTAAAGACCTCTGAGGCTAAACTACACCCTTAAGCCCCAAACATAAGGAGTTTGATGTGGCTAATACTGGAATGGACACAAATGCTGGAATGACAGGAGAAGGGGTCAAGGGGTCCAATGAGTCAAGGTGGTGAGCTCCGGGGGGCCCAGTCCCTGGTACCACAGTAGCCCCCACTGAGACATCTGGGCCCAAGGAGGGCTTCTGTGGTGCAAAGTGTTGGACAGCATTGGAGCTTGCTCCCTGAGGCCACTAGTGGCCCTGAGCTTGGCAGGGTGGGCAGCCTGCATTACTGGATCTGGCCTGAGCCCCGCTCTTGGACTCCAGCTCCTCAGCCTCTCAGGTCATCCTAAACCTCCTGCCCCGGCCCCCTTGAGTCTTCAGGGAATAACTTCCTCTCGCTTTTCCCTCCTTCCAGCCTCCGACCTCCATGGCAACTAGGGGCCTAACCCAGGGGGATGGTACTCTAGAGCTCCCTTGTTACTGGTCCCCAACACTTGCCTCCCAGTCTCCCACTCGGTGGCCACTGGGCATCCAGAAGTGAAAGAGTCCTGTGAAATAAACTTCTGACCCCTGGCCTGTAGCTAGCTAATCCCCAAAACCTGAACCTCAGGAACTCAGCCAAGCACATGGGGCTGGGTGGCTGGCTGCACTGGGCACTTGTCTTTGAGGACTTGAGCTTCAGGAAGGACTGTCCAGGGTGGATGGAATGTGTGGGTAGACCAGAATGGCCCAGGAGGACCAGGAAGGGGCAGAGGGTCCCAGTTCCCTGCACTCGGCAGCCTCAGAAATGGGCCTGGGGCACTCCTCCTGTACTAGACAGGCTTCCTGTCTGGCCCCAGAAAGTGACCCCTTCCCCCCCACAGATGGCGATAACAGCATAACAAGGCAGCTGTCCTGGCACCTGCCCTAGCATATTCCCTGGTATTCTGGGCAGTCATTCTGAGCAGCCTGGGACTAAGGGGCCACCTTGGCTCCTAAAAAAACTTCCCCACAGAGGGGGCTTCAGTTTGGCTTGGAGAAAACTGGCACGGGGTCCTTGTGGTGATGGTGGGGCACAGCATTGCCCGTAACGCCCTCACTCCACCTGGAGACTCAGTCATCCTTGGTTGGGCATACGGAACTGGCATGCAGTAGGTGCCCAATAAATGCATGGATGAATGAATGGAGGAGGAATGGATCTGTCTGGACTGGAAGCAAGCTGACTTAGTGGCAGGAGGGATGAGAGAGCAACCTAGGGCCGCTCCAAGGACTCCCCTGGGAATACAGAGTGCAGGGGCTGGGTTCTGTATGCCCCTGCCCAGCACCCCCACTTCTGTGAGGGTGAGTGCCCAGGGGCAGGGGGCTCGGGCCGTCTGCCTCCTGGCCTGGGTCAGAGGAAGGATGTCCCGAGTCCTAGGCTGGGTCAGACCCGGCCTCCACCTGGCCTTGAGGCTTCCTGTGCTCGGCTCTTCCTTCTACAGCAGCGCAGGATCAAGGCCACCTGGGGGTCCTCCCTCGTCACCCAGAGCCTGCAGTCTTTATTGTGGCTGCCCTGGTGTGAGAACAGCTGGGACCCCTCCCTCACACTCTGCACCCAGGCTCCGCCCCACCACCCCTGCGCTTCAGAAACTTGTGGGCCATGTAGCGTTCCAAACCCCCAGAATGCAGTGCTCAGGATGCGGATGGCCTCAGGCCCAGGAGTGTGTGTCCGTCAGGCCTCGCAGGCATCCACGGGGTCTGTGTGCGCCAGGGACTCACAGCTCAGGGAGCAGAGTCTGTGGACCAGTCCTTGAGACTCAGCAGTATTTGCCAAGCAGGGGACTGAGCAGACACTGGGCACCTGAGACAGGGCCCTGGGCCTTGGGGGAGACTGAGGGGCAGCCCAGGTGCCTGGGTGGGTGATTGCAGGTCACCCAGGAAGGTCCTGCAGGCGTGGTCTTGCTGAGCTGTGGGGGTGGTCTGCTGACCAGAGTGGGAGCTAGCAGGACGTGTGGGTCTCTCGCTGCTAGAGTGGCCAGCCCATGGCCCCTCTGCACACGTGCCCTGTGCAGGGCTGCTGTGACATGCGGAGTGTGAGTCCCCCGGGCACAGGGCCACAGAGGACTGGGTGAGAGTGGGTGTCAAAGAGCTGCAGGCTGCAAGTGAGGGGACCGTGGGAAGGCGGCACCAAGGGGCCACTGTCTTAGGCTGGCGCAGGTCAGGAGAGCCCGGGGCCTCCCCTGAGTCTGCTTCTCATGGGGCTCTGCCCGTGATGAGGTAACAGCCTGGGCCTTCCCTGCCGGAGGCCACCAGCCAGGGTGGGAAGCTGTGTTCCAGGGCTCCGGCAGCAGCTTCTGCCAGCAAAGGAGGCGGGCGCCCGTGGGGTGCCCCTCCTTGGCATTTGCCTCCCTACTTGGCTCCCTTCCCTTCCCCCATCAGCGTCTACGTCCCAGCCTGGTCTAGAGCTGCCCAGTGCCTGCACAAGTGCCCTGACCTCCTGCGGCTCTGGGCTGGGCAGTCTGGCCAGTGCAGTGAGAGCCGCGGCAGCCAGGGAGCAGCCAGATCAGCCCCCGCCCTGCAGGCATCGTCTCCAGCCCCCTGTGCGCATTTCCGAGGCATCAAGGTGGGGCCCCTGGGTCGGGCACCAGTGAAGGCAAGAGTGCAGCCCTCCCTGCCCAGCAGTGTGGGTGGCCCCAGGATTGGGTCAGGGAGAGGGGGGTCCGTGACCCCAGCCTGCCTGAGTCCTCCTAGCCTCTCCTGAAAGTGGGGAGCTCTGGGCTGGTCAGACTCCATTCGTCCTGAGCCAGCATGAGTGTTTTTATTATCGTCACTGAAGCCCGTGCGTAGTGAATTAATTTCCTGATGTAGTAAACATTTTGGAAGGCCAAGATCCTCTCCTTCCTGTCTCTGTGCCAGCAAAATTCCGCAAGCCCAGCTTGTCTTTTGCAGAGCGCAGGAGACCATCCTCCTGGACGTGAGATTCCTGGGACTTGGAGACCCTTCTGGCTCCCTAGAGTCTCCCCAGTGTGCGGAAAGAATCCATCAGAGGGGTTTCCCTGGGGTGGGTGGGGCCCCGTGGCTGGCAGGGCTTGCTGTGGGCGGTGTTCCTGGGTACAGAGCTGCCAGGGCTGGGTGAACAGGGCAGGAAATTCTGGGTTCCAATCCCAACCGTTTCTTGAAACTGTGTGTCCCAGACTGAGGAGTTCCATCTCTCTAGGGAGGACCCCAAGGCAGCGAACCAGTGGGGAAATTGCCCTCTGCCCTCTGACTTCTGGGGGAGTTCTGTGGCCAGGCGTCTTCTGGTAGGGGAAGCAGTTCTGGGGAGGGGACTGCCCCCTGGAGGAGCAGACTTGAGGCACAGCCCAGGTGGCTCTAAAGGCAGGCCTTGCGGCCCGTCCCTGGGGTCATCCCCGCATCTCCACCGACAATCGCAGGGCTCCTCCAGACTCAGTGGCCTCTGGGAAGGGGTCCTACACATTCTGAAGGTCGAAGCTCAGTCTGGTAGTACTGCTATGGCTCAGGGGTGCCCACCTTGCCTTGGAGTCACCCCCGGGTCCCAGGACCTCTTAGGGATATGGAGCTGGGCCCCCGTCTTTGAGACCGTGTGGGCTGGCCTGCAGATCCTGCCACCGCTGTCCCGCTGTGTTCTCCAAAGGACTCAGGGAGGTGTGGTGCAGGTGAAGAGGAAGCAGGGCAAGAAAACGCACGATGACTGGAGGGACGTGTCAGGGGCTGGACCCGGCAGCCTGTCCCCACCCAGCACCTCCACCTGAGGAGGAGGGTCATCTGCTGCAGCCTGGCGTGTCCACAGGCATGAGTGAGGCATGTGCACACACACGCATATGCACACGTATGCACGGCAGCCGTGCGTGTGTGCAATCACATGCATGTACACGCGTGTGCGGGCTGTTGCATGTGTGTGCACACGCGTGTGCCTCGGTCATGGCGTGGTCTCTACGCCCCTCGCCAAGCACTGTCCATGTGGCTGCCTGTTTTCCTATTTGAGTTTGGCATTTTTTGCTGCTGAGTGGGGGGCCGTGGTTTGGGGGAGGCTGGGCGGTGGGGGAGGGGTTGTTTATGCCAGTCGTCCATCCAGGCTACACATTCTTGTGGTTGTCTCTTTAACATGGTAAAAATTTGGGAAATTTCTAAATAAAACAAAACAAAGGAAAAACATTTTCAAAAGGATTTCAAAATCCATGCTGCTGCTTCCCCAGGAACCGAAGCCGTGGGCGGAGATGCCCTGTGAGGGGCGGAGCAAGGACTCCTAAGGACCAGCACCTTCCAAAGGGCTGGTGTCCGCTGAGCTCCCCACCAGAAGCAGCATCCAAGACATGGGAGCTGCTGGCAGGCCTGGCGCCAAGGTGCCAGCCCTCGGTGGCAGGAGTCCATGACACCAGACCTGTGGGTTCCCGTTGCCAGGTAAGGGGTAGCCTGGCAGGGCTCCAGGGCACTGGGTCAGAAGCTGAGGCAAAGGGGGTGGGTGTTTGTGGGTAGGTACCAGGGGTCAGCTGTGGATGCCCAGTGAAGGCGGGTCTGGGTGGCCTCCTAGTCTGGCTGGGGCTGGCCAGAGAAGGCTCTGAAAGGGTCAGTGTTAGCCTGGGAGGTACCTGTGGATTGTGGTCCTAGGGGCTCCACCCAGGTCCCGGGTGGTGTGGGGCAGGGCCTGAGCACAGAACCAGGGGCCTGGGTTAGGGGTCCTCTGTGGGAGGGGAAGGCCTGGGTGGAGGCAGGTGCTGGAGAAGAGGAAGGTCGAGGTGGGCCTGGCTTCCCTCGGGGTGATGTGACACCCCTCAGAGGACTGGGGGACCCAAGTGGGCCTTGGCTCCTCCCTGCCCTACTACCCCTCCAGAGTGCTGGCCTGCAGATTGCCCATGGGAGGCCTGGCCTGCAGTCCTGAGCCCAGTCCGTGGGAGCAGGGAAGGTCCCCAGGAGAGGTTGAGTGTGCGCCTTGGTTTCTCAGTCCGGGGCAAGTGCACTGGGATCGGCTCCTTCCTGTCCTGACGTGGGGTCATGTAACGGGGGTGGGAGGCTCGGCCTCCCCTTGACCCTTGGGACCTCTGCTTGGGGATGGGGTCTAGTCTGGTTCTGGGGTCTGGGACAGTGTCCCCTGCCTGGGCAATTCTGGAGGGGCTGCTTGGTCCGTGGTCCTCTTGAGGTGGCCCTGAATGTGGCTGCTCCCTGTCCATCACTGGGCAGCACCTTGCCTCATCCCCCTAGCAGAAGGGTCCTTGCCTGCCGGGGGCCTCGGGGCCTCATACTGACTTTCTGAGACACCTGGGTTCTGCTTCCAAGTGGTCCAGAGCAGCAGCGTCTGTGGGAACTGGGGTTGGGGCAAAGCATGGGGAGGGAGCAGCATGCTGGGCCCCTGGGCTGCAGGGGGCTGGGTGGGCTGCTTCCTGGATTCCAGGGCCCAGTCCCCAAGGCTTAAGGCCCAGGGCTCTGGCTCCTCATCCCTAGAGACCATGGAGTCAAAACACCTGCTTGGACCAGTCCACAACCTGACCTGTTGACTGGGAAACGGTAGTAGTGTCTGTGTCGGGAAGTGGGGAGTCCAGCCAGCTACACAGCCCTGGTGGGTCCACTCTGCTGGCCCCCACGGCAGCTGCCCTCCAACAATGTGAATGGAAACCTGGGCCAGCTGCTGACCTCAAGCCTGCCTTCCGCAGAGACAGTGGCAGCGGACTCTCCCTGGTTACTGCCTGCATCACTGTCCTCTGGCCACCATGGGTACCACACACAGGACCCTTAAAACACGCGAGCTTCCTCCTTCCCGTTGCAGAGGTCAGAGGTCCACACCAGCATGTTGGGACCAAATCAAGGCAAACCCGGGGCTGAGCTCCCTCCCAGGAAGGACTCCTGGGGACTCCAGCTGTCAGGGACTGGCCAGGTCACTCCAGCCGCAGCCTCCAAGGTCACATGGCAGTCTCTTCTCTGCCATTTGTGTCTCCCACCCAGTCAATCTAGCACCATCTCGCCATCTCAGCCCTGCCCTCTGTCCCGGCTGCAGAGACCCCTTCCTCTGAGGGTGGTCATGTCTCTGGGGCCTCTCTGCTTGCCCTGCCCCCACCTGGCTCCCTCCAGAGCAGAGCTCCTGGGGGAGGGGCTCCTCTCCGGCCTCTCTGAGCCCCCAGCAGCTGGCCTTTGCCACCCAGTTGGCGACCAGGTGGAGACCTCCAGGTGGCCCTGTCTTGGCTCCTGGCTTCTCAGCACCTACCACAGGCCCCTGCTGCTCCCTGGGCTCCCTGTCCTCCCCCTGGTCCCTGGGCAGTCCCTCCCTGGTGGATGGGTGACTCGCACACTGACCCTGCCGTCAGTCCCTCCCCTGGCCTCTTCTCAGGTGCCCAGTTATCTCCGTGGCCCCCGGGGGTCTGAAGCTTCTGGGACCTGCCCCACTCCCAGGCCACTCCATCTCCCCCTGGCAACACCACCTTGATTTAGCCACCCGGCCCATTTCTCTTCAGAGCAAATGTCCTGATTTTTAAAATTGATTTTATTTGGCTTCATTACCGTGAGTTTTAGTTGTAAAGCAGAGGAAAGGAATTTAGAGCTCCGGCGGACATCGGGCTCTGTGGTGTCTGGGCTGTGGAGATCCAGGCGCAGATCTTCCCTGCAGAGGGTCGAGGTGACTGCTCACCCTGCCTTCAGAAGCAGCCGCAGACCACGCATAATGGGCCAAGGGCGCTAGCAGACCATGGCCACCTGCCTGGGACTCACCCGGGGAGATAGGCAGGACAGGGTCTGCATTGCCAAGGGGAACCTGGCAAGGCCCGTGGACCAGGCAGTCCTGGTGCCTGACCTCCACTTTCAAACACAATGAACAAGAGCGTTTCAAAGACATTAAGGATCTCCCAAGAGCTGGACAGAATGAACAACTTTCCCTTTGCTTAAACCATGATAGGCTTTTCCACCTGCACAAAGGGAGCATTCCGGTCAGGGCCAGTCGCTACATGGCAGTCTAAAAGTAGATCAAGAGGAAAATGAACGTAACATTTTTTTTATTGTGGCAAAATATACTTGACACGAAACCTGCCCCCACTGCTGTCTCCATGCTGGTCCAGGGCCCCAGGCACTCCACCGGCTGGGCGGCCCTCGCCGCCTCCACCTGCAGGGCTTCCTCCTCTCTCCAGGCCGGACTCTGACTCCCCACCCTGCAGCCCTGCGCCCTCCTCACCCCTGCTTCCCCCAGAAGGTCACTGATGACCCTGATGGCCACACCCAGGACCTCTGACCCCACAGTAACAGCTGCCCCTGTTCCTGGCCCTCCCTGGGAGCTGCCCATGATGCAGGCAAGCGCACCCCAGGCTCCAAGGCAGAGGCCTGATCTGTACCCCAGTCACCACGCCAGACAGCCGCAGAATGTGCTCGGCCCCACACCCAGATGGCATCTCTCCTGCCCCCTGGATTCCTGGTCTCAGGGCACCCAACCCTGATCAGCAGCTGGGTCTAGACCGATGCTGGGGGGAACTTAAGAGACGCAGGGCCCTGCAGACCCGTGTCTGACCCCAGCTAGAGACAAGAGAGGGACAGAGGCGTGGACACCACCCATTTCATGCTGGCTGGGGGCTCCAGTCATCCTCCTGGTCACCCCAGGGACCTGTGCTGCCTGCCCCTGCGTAGGGAGCCGGGGTCCCCAGCCTGCCCAGCAAGGCAGGCTTGGGGCGGGGCGCCCCTCACTTCTGCCAGCCCAGGAGCAGCTCCAGCACAGAGCAGGCCCCCAAGGTGCAACTCACCAGGGCATTCATAAGCCACAGGACGACATCGTGGACAGCGGTGGATGGCGTGTGCAAAACCCACAGCGTCCCGTGACGTCACGGTCATGGCAGCAGCTCCAGGTGTGAACGCTCACCACTCGGGCCAGTGCTGAGAGGCACGCGGGCCTGTGGAGAGGACACTGGGCGCCCGTTGCTGGCTAAGTGTTTCCCACACTGCTTTCAACTGTCATTCAGAGTCTAGCCCTTTCAGTTGTAAAGAAGAGAAGTTTGCCATGCACAGTGGTACACGCCTGCAACCTCAGCAACTCGGGAGGCTGAGGAAGGAGGATCACAAGTTCAAGGCCAGCTTCAGGAAGTTAGCAAGGCCCAGGCTCAAAATGAAAAATAAAAATCAGAGCCGGGGATGCGGCTCAGGGGTACAGCACTTGCCTGGCATGCATGAGGCCCTGGGTTCCATCCTCAGCACCACAGGGGAAAAAGGCCAACTGCGGATGGCCGCAGACGCACAGCGCTTGCCACCCTCTCCTGGGCTCGTCTCGCCCGTGCTGTCCCATTCGTCACGCCCCTGGGCACAGAGCCCACTGTGTGCTGTAGTGGGGTGAGGCCCCTGGAGCGACAGGCTGGACACAAAGTGGCAGAGGCCATGTGCACATGAGGCCTTGTCCCTTGCTGGGCTAGCCTGAGGCCAGCCATGTAAAGCAGACTGACCACCAGCCTCCTGAAGGACAGGAGAGTGCCAGGCACTGGAAAGCAGGCTAGTGGGCAGAAGGGGCAGCCGGACACCTGCATCTGCAGCGGCTGCCCATGACGCCCACACCCGAGGCCACGTGCACTGGGCTGCACCAATAGCCGGAAGGCCAGGGAGGTGATTCGCTCCTCATGGAGAGAGTAAGGTCACCCACCTCTGAGGCTGTCATGAGGAGCCCACCCCAGGACCCTGGTGTCCCAGCTGTACTTGTGACATCGATGGTCCCTCCAGCCACTGTCCTGGCTGCCCCGCTGCGTTCTGCTTAGAGGAAGAGAAGAGAAGGTGTGTGAGCCGGGTGGGCCGGGGTGGGCTAAGGTGGGCGGGGTGGGCCGGGGTGGACCAGGGTGGGCCGGGGTGAGCCGGGGTGGGCCGGGGTGGACCAGGGTGGGCCGGGGTGAGCCGGGGTGGGCCGGGGTGGGCTAAGGTGGGCCGGGTGGGCCAGGGTGGGCCGGGGTGGACCGGGCGTCGTGACCTGTCCCACAGTGTTCTCAGTCTGTCAGGGTGAAGAAACCTTCCTGTCCAAGGATGCAGGAAGTAAGGTGGTTAGAGACACACCAGAGCTTCAGGTGGCCACAAAGAAGGAAGCCAGGTGCGGCCGGCCGGGGACACACCGAGCTGCTAGCCTCAGAGTCGGGCTCCAGCGCGTCTCCCTCATGTGGAAGTGGAGGGAAAGGGGCCCGTGGAAATAGGAGGGGCAGTCGAGGGGAGGGGAGAGGGGGCAAGGGGCCGACCGGGTGAGGAAGCTGACCGGGGGCATCTGCAGGGACACACAGTGAGTCCCACTGCTTGTGTGGTTACAGTGCACCAGTGAGAAATGAATCGCATCCCCAAGGGATTCCCAAAACGTTCGTTCGATAGAATGGCGGCTCTGCATCATGTGCAACCAGAGAAATGGAAAACGCACTCCATTGTGTACAGAAAATAAAGAATGAAAGGAGAGGGAGAGGAGGAAGGAAGGGAGGGAGGCAGGAAGGGAGGGAGGGAGGAGGAGGGAAGAGGGAGGGAGGGAGGAGGGAAGGGAGGGAGGAAGGGAGGGAGGAGGGAGGGAGAAGGAGGGAGGACAGAGGAGGGAGGGAGGAAGTGAGGGAGGGAGGGAGAAGGAAGGAAGAAGGGAGGGAGGAAGGAAGGGAGGGAGGCAGGAAGGAAGGGAGGGAGGAGGAGGGAAGAGGGAGGGAGGGAGGGAGGGAGGGAGGGAGGGAGAAGGAGGGGGGAGGGAGGGAGGAAGGAGGAAGGAAGGGAGGGAGGAGGAGGGAAGAGGGAGGGAGGAGGAGGGAAGAGGGAGGGAGGGAGGGAGGGAGAAGGAGGGAAGAGGGAGGGAGGGAGGGAGGGAGGGAGGGGGACAGAAGGAGGGAGGGAGGGAAGAAGGAAGGAAGGGAGGGAGGAGGAGGGAAGAGGGAGGGAGGGAGGGAGAAGGAGGGAAGAGGGAAGGGAGGGAGGGAGGAAGGAAGGAAGGGAAGAGGGAAGGGAGGGAGGGAGGGAGGGAGGAAGGGAGGGAGGAGGAGGGAAGAGGGAGGGAGGGAGGAGGGAGGGAGGGAGGAAGGAAGGAAGGGAGGGAGAAGGAGAGAAGAGGGAGGGAGGGAGGGAGGGAGGGAGGAGGAGGGAAGAGGGAGGGAGGGAGGGAGGAAGGAGGACAGAGGGAGGGAGGGAGGGAGGGAGGAAGGAAGGGAGGGAGGAGGAGGGAAGAGGGAGGGAGGGAGGGAGGGAGGGAGGAAGGAAAGATTTTGGGAGGGGACACTATGGAGAGTCCATATTTTAAATTAATACGTAAAGCCTACCTAAATCTGTTCTGTTATTGCTGCTGGGAGTGACTTTCCCTGAAGGCTGATATATGTGTGGAAATCATTCCATGCCAATGGACTTCAGTCCTGCTCCTACATAGGATATAAAATCATTTCACTACCTCAACCAAGTTTAATTTCATATTTCTTAATTTTAATTAAACCTTTCTTTAGGTCATAATAAACATAGCATTAAAAAAGACAACAAAAACAAAGTTGGTTTGTGTGTGTGTGTGTGTGTGTGTGTGTGTGCAGTGGCACACACCCGTAATCCCAGTGACTCAGGAGGCTGAGGCAGGAGGACCACAAGTTCAAAGCCAGTGTCAGCAAAAGCAAGGCCCTAAGCAATTTAGTGAGACCCTGGTCTCAAAATAAAAAATAAAAAGGGCTGGGGATGCGGCTCAGTGGTTAATCACCCCTGGGTTCAATTTCTGATACTAAAAAACAAAGGAACAAAGAACACAACAAAATGGAGTAAAGCTTTGCTTTGAAATAACACAGGGGTGGAGTGGAGAGGCCGAGGGGTGACGATCAGGTGACAGGTTAGAAATTCTCTTGCTCAGGTCCCTGCGTTTGCTCCCTCGAGAGTCCCCCTTGAACCCAGGGGGAGTCCCCATATGCAGGAGCCTTCCTGGGTCTGAGAAGCGCACGCTCAGGCACAGCAAGCTCAGAGGAGTCTGGAGCAGCCTCGCATGTGGGAGTCGAGTCGCGCCTGGTGAGCCGCCTGCACTCTGTGTGGCCCCGTTGGCCCCTGGAGCCCTGCCATGGACGGTGGGGACATGCAGTTCCACCTAGGGAGGGCCCAGAGCCCTGACCACCACCAGCAAGAGAGCAGTCCCTCGGAGCCAGACCTGAGCCAGGCTGGAGCCTCGGGCAGGTCACCCTGCACTGCCCCTGTGGTTGGGGACTGTCAGATCTTCCTGGTGTAAAATCAGCACGAATTCAATTTCTCCCTGAAGGCATGAGGCTTTCCTCCCGGGAGGGCAGGAGGGCAACCCAGCTCCTTCAGTCAGGCCAGCACGCAGCCAGGGTTTGAGTCTCAGGGACCAGGCCACCTGCCCTCCTGGGCCGAACCCATTCCTCCATTTTGGGCAACAGCCTCTTGCCCCCAAGTGGCCCGTCCCACCTCCACAGTGCCGGGGTGGGGAAGCGGCCTCCTCGCCCTCCCCTGCTCCTTTCCCATTCCAGGCAGCTGGGGGCAGAGCAGGAGCAGGTGTGCCCTGCCTCTTGGTTGTCTTGGCACAAGGTGAGGGGGGAAGGCCCTTCCTTTCCTGGCCCCTGCGGCCCCTCCTGCCTTCCGCCTCCTATGCTTTGTTGCTCTGCAGGCCATGGCTCCAAACCCCGCAGCCCTGGTCGGTCCCATACCTGCTGTTCCCTGCAGGGCTGGTGGCTTGAGCCCAGCTCAGGTGCGTGAGCCCCTGCTGCACCCCCTGTCCCATCTGGATGCCCACCAAGGGCCCTGCTCTGGCCTCGGTGCATGACAGATCCCACCTAGGAGAGGTAGGTTTAGGATCAGGCACGTCCACCCCAGCGGGATGATGCCTGAGTACCCAGGAAGTTCCGGCCAGTGACTGCAAACATGGGGTGCAAGGGTCCAGGCAGAACTTGACCCTCCAGCCAGGGCTCCACAGCCAAGTTCCACGGTGTACCAGGGGCCTTGGTGGAGGCTCCTGGGGAGGAGGCAGCTGCTGGGAATGCAATGAGCAGCAGGACCTACTGACATCAGAGGAAGGAAGCCCAACTTTCTGAGAGGCTCTGCGCTGGGAGAGTCGGGCCCCCACTCCAGGGAGGTGCCCACCAGCGGCTACACGGGGCCAAGGAGCCACACGCACCCAGCAGTCCATCAACAAACATCACCCGCGCACTGCAGGTGCTCAGAGCAGCCTTTCCAGGGGGCGAGGGCAGGGCAGGGCCAACAAAGACAGCGTTCATGGCGTGTGGCTGGGCTCGAGCACACCAGGTGCCCAGGAGAGAGGACATTCCTGTCCCTGGGGGCTGCAGATGGTGTCTTCTGGACCCCACACTCCCTGAAGGCCCCACCACACACCTGGTCGGTCTCCACCTGATCCATCCCAGAACAGGAGCTTCCAGTGTTTCCTGAGAGGAGGAGTTCTGGCTGGGTCCTTCCGTCCAAGGAGCTTCTGCAATCTGCTGCCTGCTGTGGCTGCCCTGCCCTGGCCCTGCCCATCGTGGGGGCCGAAGTCTGACAACATTTCTGCCTCACATCTCTCTGGCCACCCCCAAGTGACCAGGTGTGCTGAGTCCCTTGGTTGTACATCAGGAGAGTGGGGATGGGCTCTCCCCATCAACCCTGTCCTCCTGCACCCCAGGGAATGCGGCCCCAGTCCTGTGGTCCTTCCCAGCTCCTACCCTCCGGCCCTGCAGTTGGCTGGTTGGGGACCAGTTTGGCCCTATGGGGAACCAGGGGTCCAGAGTAAATGTCCTGCTGCTCTGCCTCTCCCCAGAAATCACCTTCCCACAGCCTTGCCCGGGACAATTCGGGCCTGGTGGCCAACACTGTGGGTCACAGGGGACAACAAGCCAAGAACAAATGGTCACAACTTACAACAGGGGCCAATGTGAGGTCTGCAAGACCCATTTCTCTGTCTGGACTCACTTCTGGTCAGAGGACTCAGCCCCCCAGCTGGACCTCAGGGGCCTTCAGAAGGACACCTGGCCTACTTGGTCAGTACAAGCTCACAGGGGATGGACAGCCCCAGATGTAAACCGGAGCCAGATGTGAGGTGCAGGCACAAACGCCCAGCCACCACGTCACTCTGTGAGTGCTGGCCGACGGCCACAATCCATGCAGTGGCTCCCAAAGAAAACACACACACACAACTGGACACAGGCACACCCCAGAACTGGTTCAGGACAACACGTGCTCTGAGCCCAGACCCTGTGGCCGCAGCTGGCTTCTGCCCACTGCCATTCCTGGGCCTGGCACTGGGACGAGGCAGAGTCCCCTTTCTTTCCCACAGAGGCCCCTTCCCGAGACCCTGGAAATGTGTCACCGCACTGGATAGTGCCCCAAGCCCAGAAGCCCCTGCACGTGGGGCAGGAGCCGCCCTCCAGGCCTGGGCGGGACCCTCAGACCTGAGGCTGGCGAGCCCCAGGAGGAGGTGCGGGCCCATTCCGGAAGGTTCCGTCCTGTCTATTGTCCCTCCTGAGGAGCACTCACCTGCAGGGGGCTGACTGGCGTCCTCCGGTGCTCACAAAGGTCCATGAGGAAGACTGCCTGGGGTTGTTCTGCTTGGCCCTGCCCCAAGCTCTGGGGCCCAGTCCTGCGGGGTCTGACCTCACGGGTCCACACAGGATCCCAGGCCCTCTCAGGGGTCAGAGAGCCCAGGGAGTGTGGGAGACTGGGCAGCTCAAGCACAGCCACCCTGCAGATCCTGTGCTCCCTCCCCTGGTTCCCTGGCAGGGCCCATCCAGGTGCTTCTGGGAGAGGCGGGGAAGCCTCTGAGGAGGCAGTATCCACCACACCGCGGTCCTTCAAAGCCCAGGGACTCATCTGTCCAGGGCCCTGGGTGTCAGGCCGCGCCCTCGTGCACGCCCAGCTAGGGGAGAAGCCAGCCACCAGAGATGCGGGGACAGGCCCACACCAGAGGGACCCACCCCGCTCTCACCCAGCCTCTCCATGGCCCGCTCACTCATCCACTCTCTGCGTCTGAGAGTGGGGGGCTGAGGGCCAAGGCTCACATGCCCTCCGTGCCTGCTCCTGCCAAGTGCTGTGTTCTCAGGGCCGTGTTCACGGGGGCTGGCCCTGGCACCATGTCTGGGCCTCCTGGGCTGCAGCTCTGCCGCAGGCCTGGGTTTCCCTTCTGGGGGGCACTGTGAGGTGGGGTGCGTGTGCCCTCGGTATCCCTGAGGCCCTTGGACAAGTACTACAGGAAGAACTGAAAGGATCAAACCACTTCCATGATGGTGCCCACTGGGCCCAGAACAGCCTTCAAGAGACTCACAGGAATATGGAGCGTCTGACGCCCAAGCGAAGTGGTCACCAAGGATCACCAAGCAACGAAGAAGCAGAGGAACACAAGCCCTTTGAGGAGACTGAGCAAGGCCAACAGAGAAGGATGTCCCAGCCAGAGTTACAGGAGACATTGCTAACCGCTCAGAACTGTGTCACACATTTACAAAGGTGGGCAACGTGGAAAACAGCTCTTTAAAGATGCGAGACTTCTAGAGATGAAAACTACAGTATCTGAGGTGAAGAATACAGAGGATGGTCAGGAGGCGGAGGCAAGAGAACCATAAGTTCAAAGCTAGCCTTAGCAACTTAGCGAGACTCTAAGCAAAAAATATAAAAGAGGGCTGGGGATGTGGCTCAGTGTTTAGCAACCCTGGGTTCAATCCCTGGAAGAAGAAGGAGGAGGAGGAGGAGGAGGAGGAGGAGGAGGAGGAGGAGGAGGAGGAGGGGAAGACAACAGAGGGTGGGTGAACTTGAGAGGACACTGGCAAGCCAGGAGGCAGGAAGCAGCGCACAGAGGCGGACAGCAAGTGTGCCCTGGAGCCGAGGCTCCCCTGGAGGGGCCACCACGTTCCTGAGGGAGAGATAGGTGTGGAAGAAGGGAAAGATGTTTGCAGAAATCACGGCCCAAAACCTTCCAAACCTGATGAAAACCTAGACCCAAGAGCCTCGGTAAGCCCCCGAGATAGGAGGTGAAGACCCCACAGAGACTCAGGGCACAGGCCACGCGGTGCTGGACCTGGGAGGAGCAGGAATCCAGCAGCAACCGGAGGGAAAAGGCCCAGCGTGTACAGAGGAGCAAACGGAGGAGCGCCGGGGCTTCCGCCCAGCGGGGCAACCAGCAGACGCAAGGCAGCCACTTCAGACGAAGAAGTTCTCGAGGAACATCTCACCTGCGAAAGGGACCTTTGGCAGAGGAGATCTCAGCTGCAGACATTGCACACACCAGGCCGAGGAGCGTGGGGGAGCCTCCGCGGGGGAGGTGGCGGAAGTCCAGGCCACCGGCACGAGGGGGCTGGAAATGGTGACCACAGGGCGACGCTAGCATCTCCCTCTCGTTCCTTGACACTCCTTGAGAGGCGTAGACCGTGGGCAGACGCTTAGGAGTCATGCTGTTGTGGTAAGGGGTGTGCCGACAGCCAAGGGGGTGTGGAGGGCTGCGCCAGAGTCTCGAGGGTCTAGGAGTGGGCGCAACTCCCAAAACGACCACGAGAAGCTCTAGCTGGAGCCACGACCACAGGGCCACACGAAGCCCCAGACCTGGATCCACCCGGAAGGCAGAAGAGGGAGAAGGACGAAGACTGAACACCCTTAAACCAATCGGCCCAACAATCCAAACAAAACAGATGGATATTAGCATGGAAGGATCAGATTAGAAGTGACATCTATCTTGGCACTAAAACTGTGAAAAACTTTGGGATCACCGACAAGAGGTGCGAAAGGCCCAGGCACTGTCGTCACCAAGAGGAGGACCTGGGCAGCCCGGGACAGACGTGCGTGCCTTCCTTCCCGTGTGCTGGGTATCAGGTGTGGGGACGTGGGCTTCTCCTGATGGACGCAATCCTGTCCAAGCTGCAGGTCTTTATGTGGAATTCAACGCGCCCGTCCCAAGATCCACACCAAAGGTTTGCGTCCTGCAGAAATCAAATCGCCCAAGAAGGAGGAAACAGAAGGCCGGATCACAGGTCAAGAATCAGGAAGTGTGGCTTCCGCAAAAGGTGGACAGATAGGTCGGTGAAACAGGCCCTGGGTCCAGGATGTGTAGGTGTGTGACTCGTCTTTGCCGAGGACACAGAAGCAGTGCTATGACCAAGGCGGCCAGCGAGTGAGTTCACACGGAGATGGGGCGCTTGCCGGTGGGGTGCGCAGACCGGAAAGCACCCATCCCCGAGCCCGCAGCACACCCGCATGCAGACGATCAAAATGGCCCACAGACCGAGTGGGAAACCCCAAACCACAAAATTTCTAGAAGGCATAAAAAAAATTGTGACCCTGATTTAAGCAAATATTCCTTAGACAGAGCCCCAAATTTACAATCCCTAAAGGCCAAAATATAACTTGGCCTTTATCAAAATTAAGAACCGTGGTGGTCAGACCTGTAACACTGGCGACTCCAGAGCAGGAGGACCCCGCTCCTCAGGATCAGCCTCGGCAACCAAGTGAGACTCAGTTTCAAAATAAAGACGTGCATGTGAACGTGAGGCCCTGGGTTCAATCCCCAAATGACAGCAAGAAGCTTTTGCTCCACACAATGAAGTCAAGAGAACAAGAGCCCGAGCCGCAGACGGGAAACCTCAGCAGACGGCAAACCTGTTAAGGACATAAAGAGCCTCCCAGCTCATGGGGAGAAGGCAGCAGTTCAGTCGGCAGCGGCGAGCCTCTGAGGGACACTCGACCAAGGAAGGCATGCCGCTGGCAAATCAGGACGTGGGAAGACACTCGGGAACTAGCCTGCAAGACGGTCTCCGGCGAGAGCCTCGGCTGGTGTGGGTGGGCAGGGGACGGAACTGGAATTCTCAGACACCGTGAGCCGCAGGTGGTTCACCGCTCTGGAAAACACCTGGGCAGTTTTTTAGCTACTTGAACCGACACCCATCCTGTGTCCCGGCCCTTGCACTCCAAGGTATCTACCCAAGAGAACAAGAAAATTATGTCATGCAAAGGCTTTTTCACAGATATTCTTAGAACATTTATGTGTAACAAAAACTGAAAACAACTCAGTAAATGGGTAAAAATAGATGGTGGTCTAGCGATACACAGAAGACTGACCGTGGACTTTAAAAAAGGTTGAATTCTTGATAAAACCCAACATGGATGAATCTCAAAATAATTTTCTGAATGAAACAAGCCAAAGGAAAAGCAAGACCACCGTGTGGACCCACGTAGGACGTGGCCAAGGGAAGCAGTTGCGCCGTGGGCTGGGGGTGGGCGAGGCCACGGGCACCGAGGAAGCGGCAGGCGAGGGCCTCTCCTCATCCAGGCTGAGGGTGGTCGTGGGATACGCAGGAACCAGAACGTATCCAAGTGTGCATTTCAAGCCTCTGCTGAGGTAGCGACCCAATCACACCCCCACAAAGCTCTTTCTAAGAAACAGAGACCGAGAAAATGAGAAGCCACACCGCACCCTGGAGTCAGTGGGGACTCCCCCACCAGTCCAGGGCCAAGGTGTGGTGGCCAGTGCCTGTCAGCCTGGAGGCTGGTGTGCCCAGGTTGCGCACTACCTCTGGGTGGGTCGGTGCCCAGATTGCTAGGTGACATCAGCATTCGAATCAGTGGCCTTGGAAAGGTAGGTGGCCCTGCCCATCACGAGTGGCCATCCTCCACTCCACTGAGGGCCTGAGGGGAGCAGAAAGCACAGGCAGGGAGGATCTGCCCACTTGGCCTGCTGGCCAGTGTGAGCCGGACCCTCGTCTCCCCTCCTGCCCTCACGTGTGGATTCCCACCATCAGACCCTGGCTCTCAAGGCCTCAGGCTCCGACTGAACTCGTTCATCCGGGTCTCCAACTTGCAGATCACAGACTGTGAGATTTCTCAGCCCCCAGAGTCATGAGAGCCAGTTTTTCATGATGAATCTCCATATGTATACCACACATGTACACAGTCGGCTCTCCACAGAGGTGGCACTGTGGTTTGGGTTCACAAGTCAGAGGCCTGATGCTCAGTTTGGCCATAGGAGAGGTGTGGAACCTGCAGAAGCAGGGTCCATGGGGAGATCCTTGGGCTGACTGAGGGCATGCCCTTGAGAGAACTGGAGGACCCCAGCCTCTCTGGTTTCCTTTCAAGCAATGTGATCTCTCACTCCTGCTGTGTGCCGGGGACCTTGTCAGAGCTGGCGCTGTACTGCTTGAACTTTCAGCCTCCAAAACTGTGAGGTAAATAAGACTCTTTTCTGCATAAAGTTAATCTGCCTCCTATTTGGTTATAGTAGTGCAATACAGACTAATGCATGTAGGTTCCACATCTGAGACACAATCAACAACAAATTGCAAGTATTCAGGGAAAAAAACTACTTCTACACTGAGCACATATGAGGACTTTGTCATTAACCTCTAAACAACACAGCACTACAACTGCTTAAGGAACATCTGCATTTTTGGGGTGTAACGGGCACTCTAGAGATGAGTTGAAGTATACAGAAGGATGATTTGAAGTATACAGAAGGCAAATACCACATTTTATATGAGGGGTTGAGCTCCATGAATTGGTATCTGCAGGGATCCCTTGACCAATCCTCCATGGACATTGAACAAAGATGCAACCAGGAGTGTCAGAGGACAGAGACACCTGTGGGTCTCTGTCAGCCACAGTGATCATATGGGCCTTTACTCTGAGTGAGGCAAGGGACTGTGCTAGGCTCTGAGCAGAGGACATAGGTCCTCGTAGGTCCTCATGAGGTTGACCCCATGTTATTACAGGACCCTCCATCCCGTTTGCTCCATGGAGAGTGGATGTCAGGGGAATGTGGCAGAAGGAGGAGGATCATTGAGAACTTCAGTGTGTAATCCTGGAGCTAAAAGGGTAGGGAAGGTGAAGGTCTGAGGGTGAGTGAATGATGGTTCTAGTCTCATCAGGAGCTCTTCCTATTTCTCAGTTGGGTGGAGGTGTGGGGGGGACTGTTCCAAAACATCTGCATCCCAACAGTTATGATGTGGAGTGTCAGAGAAAGAGGGGAGTCAAACATGGCAACAGAGTGTCTGCCCTGAGCAATGGGAAGGATGCGATGATGTAAGAAATTTCTTTGGTTGTAAATAGCAGGCCTGCTGGGGTGCACAAGGAGAAAATGGGAAGAGAGAAAGTAGAGGCAGTGAGAAGTCAGCAGAGACTCTCCATTTGTTTGCTTGTTTTAGGATCAAGGAAATGTCAGCCTATTGGCATATTGAAGAATCCTAAATAAGAAACTGTTGCAGAGCCTGAAACTTCTCTCCAACAGATGGGTGGCCTTTGAAGGACCATGAAGATTTTATGACCAATGTTGAGGGAAAGACAAAGATATCATTGAGTGAGCAGACAAGTTGGTGGGCAAAGGGATGTGCTGGAGAGATGTGCTCTAGGGAACTGGGAAAGCCAGGTCATTAGTGATGAAGGAAGGTGCAAAGAGATTGGAAATCAGAGGAGGGAGAATCTAAAAGGGAAACGTATTAGTGGACATTGTGGAGTATGAGTGTGGAACATGAAACGTGGGGTGTGGAGGATGGACAATGGAGTATGGAGAATGAAATGGGAAGAATGGAGTGTGGAACACAAAGAGTGGAGTTTGAAACAAGTAGTGTGGAATATGGAAAATAAACGTTGGAGAATAGAAATGGAAAATGGCACATGAAATATGCCATGGAGATTGGGTTATGGAGTACGAGGAATTGAGAATACGATATAGACCATGAAGTATAGAATGTGAAGAACGGTGCCTGGAATATAAATAACTGAGAATGAGGACAGAATGTGGAAAATGAAGAGTGGTGTATGGAGAATGGAAATTAAAGCATGTAGAAAACAGCATGGAATATGCAAAGTGGAGAAAGAGGTCAGAGTATGGAGAATGGAGTGCAGAATATGGAGAAAAGAGTGTGGTGAGTCGAGAATGGATCGTGGGGTATAGAACATAGAGAACAGTGTGTGTGGAGTAGAGGCAATAAGGAATGGAGAAAGAAGTAGGAGGAAGGGAGGAGAACGGAACGTGGAGAATAGAGTACGGAGATAGAAAATGGAGAATGGTATTGGAATAGAGTATGGAGAATGGAGTGTTGCTTATAAAGTTTGGAGTATTATAATCCCTGCTACTCAGGAGGCTGAGGCAGAAGGATCATGAGTTTGGGATGAGCCTTGGTAACACAGTGAGAGCCTGTTTAAAAAAAGAGATTGGTGTATGGAGTACAGAACTGGAGAGAGAAGACTGTTGAAAGGACTTGGAATATTCAGAATGGAGTGTGAACCATGGGAATGGAGGATAAACTATGAATAATAGAATATGGAATATTGAGAATCTGGTTGTAGAACAAACTGTGGAGAATGGAGTATGGAGAATGAATTGTGGAGAATGAATAATAAGTAACATAGAATATAGAGAATGGAGTGTGGAGTGAAGACTTGAAGGGAAGAATGGAGTATGGTGTGTGAAGTATGGAGTATGGAGAATGGAGAGTAGAGCATATTGAATGAAGTAAGGGGAATGGAGAATAGAATACCAAAAACAGAGTATAGGATATAGAAAAATGGGATCTGAGAATAAAGAATGAAGAAAGATGGAATATAGAGGAGGATAGAGCAGGGAAATGAAGAACAGAGTATGAAGTATGGAGAACAGAGAAGAGAAGACAGTGAATGAATTATGAAGTATGAAGAAAGGAGAATGGGCCATGGAGAATGAAGAACGAATAATGTAATGTAGAAAATAGAGAATGAAGTGCAGAGTGGAATACTGGAGGGCAGAATGCAGTATGGTTTGGGAAGTATGGAGTATGGAGAATGGACAATGGAGTGGAGAATGGACTATGGCGTGTGAAGCGTGGGGTATGGAGAATTCAGTGGAGAATGAAGTATGGCGTAAGAAGAATGGAAAATGTAATATGACATAGAGAATTTGGATATTAGATTATAGAGAAAAGGAAATGGAGACTAAAAAGTACAATATTAACAAAAGAGTATAAAGAACGGACGGAGGATATGGAGAATGGATACTGGGGTGAAAATGAGTACAGAGAATGAAATATCATGGCGAATATAACATGGAGGACGGAGTATGAGTATAGAGCATGGAGAGTGGGATGGACAATGCAGTACGTTGTGTTGAGTGTAGAGTACAGAGAATGGGAAGCGTAGTGTGCTGTTTGGAGTACGGAGTATGCAGACTGTAGAAATGTACTGCGAATGGAGTTAGAGGATTGGTTGTGTATAGGAAATGGAGTATTGGGAGTGGAGAATTGAGGAGTATGGAGTATGGAGTTAGAGAATAGAGTATGAAAAATGAAGATTTGAGACTGGAATGTAGAATAGGGAAAAATGTAATGGAGAATGTAGTATAGAATATGCAGATTGGAATATGAAGTACTAATAATAAAGAATGGAGAAGGGAGTACGGATAATTGACTATGGAGATAGGAAGTGTACGAGTATAGAATACATAAAGTATGGATAATGATGCCTAGAGAATGGAGTATGGATAAAGGAGATTGGGGTGTGAAGATTTAAGTTAGAGAGTGGAGAAGAAAGCTGGAATATAGAGAATAAAGAATGGCATTTAAGAAAAGAGGATGGAGACTGGAGTATTGAATATGGAACAGAGAATAGATTACAGAGAATTCAGTATGGAGATTGTAATATGATGAATGTGATATGAATATTAGTGTGTGGAGAATGCTGTGTAGAATATGAACAGCAGAGAATAAAGTATGGACTAGAGAGTAGAATATTATGTAGAGCATGACGTGTGGAGAAAGAAGAAAGAAGAAAGGAATGTTGCAGATGGAATGGAGTTCTAAGTGTCAAGTCAAAAGACTGGAGAACTGAGCGTGGTGAAAAGAGTAAGGAGAATGAGTGTGAAGAATGGAGTATAGTAGATGGAGGAAGGGATTCTGGAACATGGGGCTTGGATAATGGAGAATGGGTTATAGAATGAAGAATTAAATTGAATATGGAGAATGTTGTATGGAAATGATTGTATAAAGTAGAGAATGGAGAATAGATAATCGAATGCAGAGTTTAGAGTATGGAGAATGAGCAAAGGAGTATGGAGATTGAATAATAGGGTATATAATTGAGTTTAAACAATAGAATGGAGTTTGAATGAGGCATAGATTTGGTGAATGGGGTATGGAGAACAGAGTTTGGAGTGTAGTGTTTGGAGATTGTACCATGGAGTATGAAGAATGGGGCATGATGTATGGAATGTAATGGATGAAGAATGAAGTACAAAATATGGGGCACGGAAAATGGAGAATCACAAATTAAGCATGGAATATGGAAAATAACTATGTAGAAATGTAGAATGGAGCATGGTGAATGTAGAATAGATAGGAGGATGGAGTATGGGCTAAGAAAAATGGAGGGTGGAGGATAGTAAAGTATCAAGTACAGAGAATGAAGAAATGGAGTGTAGAATGTGAATAAGGATTATGAAATAAGGACTATGAAAGATGGTACAGGAAAACATACAAAGAGGTATAAAGCATAGAGAACAAAAATGGAAAACGAAGCATAGAAAATGAGAAATGGAGTGTGGAGCAGTAACAGTAATGAACAGAGTATGGGGAATGGAGTATGAAGATAGGAAAATGGAGAATGCTATGTGGAATAGAAAATGCAGAAAATCCGATATAGATCATGGCAATAGAGTATTGGGTTGGACAATGGAGAATGTGAAAAAGAGATTAAATATAGGGAACACGATATAAAATATGGGAAACAAGCCAGGAATGGTGGCACACACCTGAAATCCCAGCTACTTGGGGGCAGAAAGACCCCAAGTTCAATCTTTCTGGCCAACTTGTGAGAACTTATCTCAAAATAAAAATAAAAAGCACTGGGGATTGATTAAGTGGCAGAGCACTTGCTACCATATGTGAGGCCCTGCGTTTAATCTTCAATATGGAGAAAATAGAATATGAAAAATAAAGCATGGAATTTAGAGAACGGAGCATGGACAATGAAGCTTAGGGTAGAGAACAGACTATGATGTACAGAATATGGAGTAGACAGAATGGAGGCAGGAGATGTAGCAAGGAAAACATATGTTGGGGTACAGGGTATGAAGTATGGATAATGGAGAGTAGAATATGGATTATGGAGAATGGAGTATGAAGAATCTATAAAGAGAATAGAGAATGGAGTGTAGGATATGGACGAAAAAGTAGAGTTTGAAGAGTGGAGAATGGAGAGTAGAAAATTGAGTGTAAATATGAAGAATGTCACAGAATTGTGGAGAATAGAGGATGGAAAATGGAATACAAAATAGAAAAATGAAATATGACATACAGAAAACTGAAGAATGGAGTACAGGTGAAGGTACAGATCATAGATAATGTAAATGAAGAACAGTGAAAGGAGATTGAAGAACAGAAAAACAGAATACAAATAATAAAGAATTTGGTATGAGTCAAGGAGCATGGATAATTGAGGTGTGAACAAAAATGTATAGAGAAGAGTATATGGAGTGTAGAGAATGAAAAATAGAGACAATAATGAAGTATGGAGGTTGTCAATGGCATATAGTAAGTAGACAAAGTAGTATGGAGAATAAAGAATGGAGTGGACAATGAAGAACGGTATAAGGTGTATAGGGTATGGGGGGAAGGGATGGACTAGGGATAATGCAGTACAGAGTATTAAGTAAGGGCTATAAGGTTTGGAGGATAGAGAATGTAGAAGGGAGGATAGAGAATGGAGTATGTATAGAGTAGAATGGAGAGTGTATAGAGTAGAAAATAGAGCATGGAGAACGGGAAATGGAATGTGGGTATGGAAAATACAGTAAGATTATAGAGAAGGGAGAATGAAGTATTGAGAATAGACTATAAAAATTAAGAGTGGAGCACAAACGGAGTATGAATAAGAAGTAAAGATTACAATAATGTGAAAGAAGCATGGTGAAAGAAGAATGAAGAGCTGATTAAAGAAAATGAAGAATGCCATGGAGAATGAAGTACGGCTTACAGAGGAGGGAGCATGGAGAGTGGAGTGTGGAGAAACAATGGAGAATCATGTATAGAGTATGAAGAGTGGACAAAGAGACAAGAGTATGAAGGATGGAAATGGCCTATGAAGAACAGACAAAGTAGTAAGGAGTATGAAATATAAAGTCTAAATATGACTAATTAATTATCAAGAATGACATGTGAAGAATAGAAAATGGGGGATGGAATGGGCAATGGAGCATGATGTGTGCAGCATGAAGTATAGAAAAATGAGAATGGAGTAGGGAGAATGCTGTATGGACTACAGAGTGAGGAGCATGGGGTATGGAGAGTGGATAGTGCAGAATAGAGGATGAGAATGGAATATGGAGAGGGTAGCATGGAGAATGGAAAACTGAGCAGAGAGTATAGAATGTGGTGAAAGGAGGATAGAGAATAGAGAGTGGAGAAGGGAGACTAGAGAATGGGTATGGTATTTGGAGAATAAAGCATAAGATATGCAAAATGTATCACTGAAAATGGACAAAGAACACAGAGATTGGAGAATGGAGTGTAGGCAATAAAGAATGGAGAAAGGTGTATAAGAATAGATAGTAAAATATGGAGAATATGGTAGAGGATAGAACAATGGAAAATTAAGATTGAAGTATAAAGTATGGAATTGGAGAATGATGGCTAGAGAATAATGCATAGAATCTGAAGGATGGAGATTATATGAATAATAGTATGGAGTATAGAGTATGGAGTTCAGAATATGGAAAAAACAAATAGGGAATGAATGAAGAAGAATGGAGAATGTATAGTGGGGTATGGGTTGGAGATAATGGAGAATGAAGTATAGTGAAAGAGTAAGAAGAATGGATGTAAGAATGGAGAGTGGAGTGCGGCAAAGGGAGAATGAGTGCAATATAGATAACTGAGTATATGATATCTATGATGGAATATGAAGCATGAAGACTTCAGAGTGGGGAATATAGTATAGTTTATAGCAATGGGTAGGGAAAAGAGTATGGAAAAATTAGAAAGAAAAATGAAGAACAAAATGGAAAATGGAATATTATGGTGTATGAAGAATTAAGTGTGGAGTATGGAGAATGTAGTCTAAAGAATATTATATGGAAAATGTAGAAAGAAGAAACAAGTATGGAAAATGGAGCAAGTGATATTGAGTATGGACAATGGAGTACTGAGCATGGTATATGGAGGATGATCCATGATGTTTACATATGGCAAAAGAGTATGAAGAAAGAATGGATTGGAGAATGTAGCATTGAGAATGGAGTGTAGCTGTATGAATGGAGTATGGAGAATTCAGTAGAGAGAATAGGTATGGAGTGAAGAATGGAATCTGGCTGTGCAGAGTATATAAAATGCAGAGTAGAGTATTAATAAATAGTGGAGTATGTAGAATGTATATTTAATATCAGAGTGGAGTATAAGGTATGTAATATGTAGAATGGAATATAGGGTGTGGAGAGTAGAGTATAGAGAAGGAAGAATGAAGAATGGAGTGAGAATATGAATAATGGAGTATGGGAAATTACATAGATTATGGAGAATGGAACGTATTCATAATGGAGAATGAAGAATGAAGTATACATTATGGCTACGGAAGTATAGACAATGGAGTATGGATAAAAGAGTGTAGAAAATGCAGAATAGAGTATAGACAGCAGACAATGAGTATTGAGTATGGAGAATGAAAAAAATCACCAAGAAAAGAGTGGAGAAAGGAGTATAAAATACGAATGGTGTACAAAGTATTGGGCGTGGGGTATGGTGAATGTAGCATGGAGAATAGAATTCGGACAAACTAGAAAAGGATACCAAATACAGAATATGGTGAATGAAGCATGTGTTATGGAGAATAGAGTTGACAGTGGAGTTTGATGTATGGAATAAGAAGTATATGGAGAATATGGAAAAGAATAGAGTGTAGATTTAGGACTATGGAGAGCAAACAAAAGTAAATTCAGTATGAAAAATAGAGTACTGAATATGGAGTGGGAGTAGATCGTGGTGTATGTAGTATGTAAGATGGAAAATGGAATCTGTTGATTTAAGTAAGGACAGTGGAAAATAGGGAATGGAGATTGAAAATGGAACATAGAATATGGTGAATGATGTGCAATATGGAGTGTGGAAATGGAAAATGTGATATAGAACATGGGCAATGGAATATAGGGAGTATGCAAAAGCAAGACTGCAATGGCCTATGAAGGGAATGGTACGAGAGTGTGGAGAACGTTGTAGGAGTATGGCAAATGGAAAATGCAACTTGAATAAGTTCCAGTGGATAATGAAGTATTGGAATATGGAATATGGGTTATAGAGCATGGAATTTGGAGTTTCTGAAATGAGGAAGGGAGAATGAAGTATGTAGAATGGATAATGGATTATAAAGCGCACAATACTGAGAATATAGATTGGAGTGTGGTAAATGAAGTAAAGAGAATAGAAAATAATAAATAAATGCAGTATCAATATGAAAAATAGCGTATAATGAGCAGTTTATGGAATGATGAATGGAATGTGGAATAAGGAGGAGGATGTCCTTAATATGAAAATGTTCGTGGAGAATAGTGCTGAGTTGGAGTATGGGCATACGGAAAATAGAATAGGGAGAATGAAATGTGGATATGGAATGTGGTTATAGACTATGAAGTTTGCATTTTGGAGAATGGATAATGGAATATGTTGAATAGATAATGGAATATAATATTCAACATAGAATACAGATAATGCAGTAAGGAATAGAGAAGAAAGAATGGAGTATTAAGCATAGAGAATAGAGTATAGAATATGGAGTGGAGAATATAGAAGGGATGATGGGAGTGGGAAAAGAACAGTACAGAAGAAAGATTGGGGAATAAATCATGGAGAGTGAAGTTAAGAATACAAATATATAATGTGGAGAATGGAGGGAGAATGTTGTACAGTGAATGGAATAAGAAGAATGAAATGAATAACAGAATGTAAGTGTGGAGAACGGCGTATGGAATATGAAGAACAGACTGTACAATGGACTATAGCACGAGATGATGTAATATGGAGAACATGGAATGAATAGAATGGATAATAGAGCATAGAATGGAGTACGAACCACGGAGAATGTCATGGAAAATAAGTGGGTTATATAGAGTGTGGAGCTGGAAAATAGAGAATACAGAATAGAATATGAATAATGTAGCATGGCAAGTGAGAATGGATGAGAGAATAGAGACCAGAGAATAGATTACAGAATATAGACAATGACAGGAAGTGCAGTGAATGGAGAGTGGAATGTGGTGTGTGAGGAATGGTAAGTGAAGTATGGATTATAAAGAATGGTTTATGAAGCAGAAAAGGGCATATGGACTGTGTAGTATGAAGAATGGAGTGTGGAAAATAAGTTATGGAGTGTGAATAATGCAGAAACAGAGTGTGGATAAAGTAAAATGGAAAACAAAGCATAGACTATATTGAATGAAGCATGGAATTTGGAGGATGGGGTAGAATAAGGAATAGCATGCATGATGTATGGAGCATAGAGAATGGTGTTTAAAATATGGAACGTGGAGAATGTGGCCTGGTGTATAAAGAAGGATGTATGGAATATGGACAATGATGTGTGGAAAACGGTTTATGGACTGGAGAATGGGGTATAGGTAATAGACTGCAGAATGAATTATGGGTTGGAGAACATAATACAGAGAACAGAGTATGAAGTATATAGGATGAAGAATGGTGTATAGAATACAGAGAATGAAGTCAGAAGTATGAAGAACAAAGTGGAGAAAATTGATATATTGGTAACTGATAATGGAGACTGGTATAAGTATGATTATGGAAAATGAATTTTGTATGGAGAATGGTGAATGGAGTATGGAGAATGAACAGGAGTACTGAGTATGATGAATGGAGTAAAGTGTGTAGATACTGGAGTATGGTATATAGTGAATAGAAAACAGTGTGAAGAATGATGTATGGAGTTCGAGGAATTGAGAATGGAGCATGGTTAATAAAGAATGGAGAATGTTGTATGGAATATGGAGGAAGTAGAATGGAGAGTATAGGAAATGAAATATGGAGAATGGACTATGGAATATTCCTTATGGGGTATGGAAAACAGAATATAGACAATGTTAATAAAGTTGGAATATACAGAATGGATAATGGAGCACAGGGTGCACAGAATAGAGAAGTTAGAATGGACTATGAAGATTAGACAATGATGGAACCAACCTAGATGCCCTTCAATTGATGAATGGATAAAGAAACTGTAGTATATATATACAATGGAATATTACTCAGCCATAAAGAATAATAAAATTATGGCATTTGCAGGCAAATGGATGAAATTGGAGAATATCATGCTAAGTGAGATAAGCCAATCTCAAAAAACTAAAGGACGAATGATCTCGCTGATAAGCAGATGATGACACGTAATGGGGGATGGGAGGGGGCCAAGAATGGAGGAAGGAGGGACTGTATAGAGGGAAAAGAGAGAAGGGAGGGGTGGGGGGTAAGGAAAAAATAACGGAATGAATCAAACATCATTACTCTAAGTAAATGTATGAATATGCAAATGGTATGCTGTTACTTCATGTACAAACAGAAACAACATGTATCCCATTTGTTTACAATAAAAAATAAATTAATTAATTTAAAAAAAGATTAGACAGTGGAGTATAAAATCTGGATAGGAGTTTGAAGCATGGAGATGGATTATGTTTTATATAAAATGGATAATGGAATGCAGAACATAGACAATGGAGTGTGCAGTATGGAGAAGAGAGAATGGAGTACAGAATATAGATAAGCGATTACAGAGGATGGACAATGGAGCATGGTGTTTGGAAAATGGAGAATGGTGTATGGAGATTGGAGAGTGGAAAATGTTGTGTGGAGACATAAAAACAGAGTAAGGAAAAAAAGAAAGGAGGATGAAGGATAATAACGGAATATATAATGTGGAAAAAGAAATATAGAGTATGAACAATGAAAGATAATGGAGTAGCAAACATGGAGACTGGACCCTGGAGACAGAGGTGAATATCAGCATGGAGAATGGAGAATAGAATGTGGTATACGGACAACGGGTGTGGAAAATGAGAAATGCAGACCAGGAAATGGGCTCTTCAGAAAGGAGAATGGAAAATTGATCATGAATATTGGAGCACAGGAAACATAGAGCACAGGGAATGAAGTGAGGAGAAAGGAGAGTAGAATATGGAGCGTGAACAGCGATATGATAAATGGAGATCGGAGAATGTGGAATGGGGGATGAGAATGGAAAAATGCACATAGTATTGAATACACCATATGGAGAATAAACAAGGGGAAATTTAGTATGGAGAGTGGAGAATGAGACAGGGAATGGGACTATGAGGATCATGTGTGGAATATGGAGTATGGAGAATAAAGTGTAACGAACAGAGTACAGAATGTGAAGGATGGAATGTGGAAAACAATCATGCATAATGAAGACTAGAGCATTGTGATGCAGCATGGAGTACGGAATATAGAAAATAAAGAATGGAGTTTATATTATGGATTTGGAGTAGAAAATGGAATATGTAGTAAATTAAATGGAGACAAGAGATAGAATATGGAGAAAGTAAAATGGAGTATGAAGAACAGCATATAGAGCAAGGAGTAAGAAGAATTGAGACTAAAGTGTCACGTTTGGAGAATAGAAAATAGAGTACAGAGATTATATTATGAAGAATGTAGACAATGGAGGTTGGAAAATGGATAGGGATAAGGAGAATGCAGTAGAAGTATGGTGAGTGGGAATGGAGTATGCAAAAGGAAGAATTAAAAGTCAGTATCAATAATGGAGTATGGAGATTGGTAAGTAGAGTGTAGAACCGATCATGTAGGTAGGACCATGGCGTGTAGAACATGAAGAATGGAAAATGAAATACAGGGAATGGAGTATGGAGTGTGAATAATATAGTACAGAGAAAATAGAATAGAGAATGAAGTGTGATACGGAGTTTGGGTATTAGAGTGTGGAGTTTGTAGAAAAGAAAAAGGAGGATGGAGTATGTAAAATGGACAATGGAGTATGAGATATGAAATAGAGACTATAGAATGGAAAAAATGAATGGAGTAAGGACAAGCAAAACTTAAAATGGACAAAAGACCATAGAGTATGGAGCAAGCAGTTAAAGAAGAGAATGGAGTGTATGCTGTGGATATGAAAGGTGAGGAATGAGTTCTGGACTGTAGAATGGAGAATAGCTTATGGTAAATGGAGTAATAGGGATAGAAAAGAGAATGGAGAATGTAATGTAAAGAATGGAATATGGATTATGAAGTATAAAATATGGTCAATGAAGTTTGAAGTACAGAGAATGTAATATGAAAAATAGAGTACTGAGAAAGAATGGAGTACAGAGCATGGTGACTGTAGTGTGCAGTATGGTGATTGGATCGTAGAAAGAAGTCAGGTATATGAAGGACAGAGTATGGAAAATAGAGAAAGGACTATTGGGAATGGAGGTCAGAGTATGGAAAACAGAAAATAGAGTTTTTGAATAACATAAGGAAAATGGAGAAAGAAAAATAGAGTATGAAGGATGGAAAATAATGGATTGGAGTATGGAGAATGAGGTAGATAAGAATAATAGTATATGGATAATGGATTATGATACATTATTAATGGACAATGGTATACATAGTACAGATCATGGGGTAAAAATAATAAAATGTGGAGAACAGAATATGAGAATAGGGAATGGAGAGTGGCAGAGTAAGAAGAAAGGAGAGTGGAGAATGAAGTATGTGTATAGAGAATGGAGTGTGGTGAACAGAGTATGAAGAATGTGGAGAATGGAGAACAGAGGATGAAGAACAGTACAGCTCATCCTTCACTCTCCACACTCTATCCTCCCCACCATCTCCCTGTTCACACTGTCCTGCATGCTCCATGCTTTGTCTTCCATTCCCCACAATCCAATTTCAACTCAACAGTACAGCGCCTGGAGCATGGAGTGTGGAGTATGAAGGATGGAGTGTGCAGCACGGAGGATGGAGTGTGGAACCTAGAGTAACGTGTGGAGAATGGTAGATGCAGTGTGGGGCATGGAGAACAGAGTATGATGCATTGAGGATGAAGTGTGGGACAAATAGGACAAAGTCGGAAATGGAGGATGAAGTGTGGGCATGAAGGGTGGAGTGTTGGTATGGAGGGTAAAGTGTGGGGCCTGGAGGGTGGAGTGTGGGCCTGGAGGGTGGACTGTGGACATGGAGGTTGGAGTGTGGGGCCTGGAGGGTGAAGTGTGGGGCATGGAGGGTGGAGTGTGGGCCTGGAGGGTGGACTGTGGACATGGAGGGTGGAGTGTGGGCCTGGAGGGTGGACTGTGGACATGGAGGTTGGAGTGTGGGGCCTGGAGGGTGAAGTGTGGGGCATGGAGGGTGGAGTGTGGGCATGGAGGGTGAAGTGTGGGCATGGAGGGTGGAGTGTGGGCATGGAGAGTGGAGCATGGGCATGGTGGTTGAAGTGTGGGGCATGGAGGGTGGAGCGTGGGCATGGAGGGTGGAGTGTGGGGCCTGGAGGATGAAATATAGGCCATGGAAGAGAGCATGTGGAGCATGATTAACCAATTGTTGAGCATGGAGGACAGAGTGTGGAGACTGTGAATGGAGCCTGGGGCTTGGATGAGGCTATGGAACCTGGAGGATGGAGGGTGGAACATTGAAGATGGAGTACCGATCATGTAGGACTGAGCATGGGGCATGCAAGGCAGATTGTTGGGCATGAAGGAAAGAGTATGAAATAAGAATGGAGAAGAAAAGATGAAAGGTGAAGTGAGGAGCATGGAGGGTGGATTGTGGAGCATGAAGAACAGAGTGTGGAGACTGTGAATGGAGCATAGGGCTTGGATGAGGGTGTGGAACCTGGAGGACAGAGTTTGGTACATGGAGGGTGGAGTGTGGGGCATGGAGAGTGGAGTGTGGGCATGGAGGAGAGTGTAGAACCTGAAGAATGAAATGGAGAGGATGGAAGATGGAGTTGGAGTGCAGAGCATAGACAATGGATTGTAAAATACAGAGAATATAGTTTGTGGCATAGAGGATCAAGTGTGTGACATGGAGTGTGGAGACTGTGGATCGAGCATAGGGCATGGGAGACAGTGTGGAACGTGGAGGACAAGAGTGTGGGACATTGAAGATAGAGGGTGGATCATGGAGGATTTAGTGTGAGGTATGGAAGCTGGGGTGTGGAGCATAGAGAATGAAGTGGAGAGGTTGGAAGATAGGGCTGTGGAGAATGGAGACTGAAGGGTGGAGCATGGGGCATAGACAGTATGGAAACAGGAAGACAGAAAGTTGGACATGGAAGATGGAGTGTGGAGCCTGGAGGACAGGGTATGACACATAAAGGAAGGAGTATGGGGGCTGGAGGATGGAGCATGGGCATGGAGAGGAGATGTTACCTGAAGGACTGAGTGTGAGACATTGAGCATGGAGTGTGGGTCATGGAGTATTGAGTAGGAGCATGGAGGATGGAGTGTAAAACCTGGAGAAAGGAGTGGAGAGGATAGAAGATGGAGTGTGGAGCATGGAGGGTGGATTTTATAGCATGAAAGATGGAGTTTGGAGACTGAAAGATTAAGTATGGGGCATGGAGGAGGGTATGGAATATAAAGGATGGGGTGTGAGATATGGATGATGGCATATGCTTGTGAAGGATAGTGTGAGGCCTGGAGTAAGAGTGTGGGGCATATAGGAGAGGGTGTAAAGCCAGGAGAATGGAGTGTGGAGACTGAAGATCATAATGTAGAGCATGGAGGACAGAGTGTGGAGGCTCCAGGAGGGAGTCTGGAGTCTGGGAATGAAGTGTGGAGCCTGGAAGATGGAGTACCGTTCTTAAAGAACACAGTGTGGAGTTGAAATTGGATTGTGGGGAATGGAAGACAAAGCATGGAGCATGCAGGACAATGTGAACAGGGAGAATGAGCTGTGGAACCTGCGGGACAGAGTTGGGCGTGGAGGGTGGAGGGTGGGGCTGGAGAGTGAAGCATGGAGCCTGAATTGCGGAGCCTGGAGTATGGATGTGGGGCACTGAGAATGGAGTGTGGGGCCTGGAGAATAAAGTATATCGTGGGGAGGATGGAGTGTGGAGAGTGAAGGATGAGCATGCAGTATGGAGGATATAGTGTGCATCATGGAATACTGAGTGTTGAGCCTACAGGTCGAGTGTGAAGCAAGCAGGATAGGGTGTGTAGCTTTAAGAATGGAGTGGGGATCCTGGACTATGAAGTGTGGGGCATGGAGGACAAAGTGCGGGATTAAAGGATGCAGTGTGGAGACTGAAGGATGGAGCATGGAGGAGGGTGACAAATCCAGAGGAAAGAGTGTGGGACATGGAGGATGGCATACAGATCATGGAGAAAACATTTTGGGGCATGGAGGATTGAGTGTGGGTATGAAGACAGAGTGTGGTGTGAGGAAGATGGATTGTGGAGCATGGAGTGTGGAGTGTGGAGACGGAAGGATGGATCATGGGGCATTGAGGATGGTGAGAAACCTGGAGGCCAGAGTGTGGGACATGGAGGTCGGGGTGTGTATCAAGGAGAACTGAGTGCAGAGCATGGAGGATTGAGTGTGGAACCTGGAGAGTGGGTACAAAGGATGAAAGATGAATTGTAGAGCATGGAGGATGTATTACGAAGCATGGGACCTGGAGTGTGGAGACGGAAGGATGGATCATGGGGCATTGAGGATGGCGAGAAACCTGGAGGCCAGAATGTGGGACATGGAGGTTGGGGTGTGAATCATGGAAGACTGAGTCTTGGGCATACAGGACAAAGTGTGAGGCAAAGAGGATGGAGTGTGGAGCCTGGAGAATGGATTAGAAAATGAAGATTGGAATGTGGAGCATGGAGGAGAGAGTGTCGAGCCTCCAGGAGGAAGTTTGGAGTCTGGAAAATGAAGTATGGAGGAGGAGGATGGAGTGTGGGTAATTCAGGACAGAGGATGGAGTTGAAAATGAAATGTGAGGAATGAAAGACAGCATGCAGGAAAGTGTGGAGCATGGAGGATAAAACGAGGAACTTATAGGAGAGAGGGATGGAGGCATGGAGGTGGAGTGAGGGCATGGAGGTAGGTGTGGGCATGCAACTGGAGTGTGGGTCATGGAGGTGGAGTGTAGCTGGAGGTGGACAGTGGGCAGGAAGGGGGAGTGTGGGCAACAAGGTGGAGTGTGGACATGGGACTGCACTGTGGGCATGGAGGTGCAGTGTGGGCGTAGAGGTAGGTGTGGGCATGGAGGTGTAGTGTGGGCGTGGAGGTAGGTGTGGGCGTGGAGGTGTAGTGTGGGCGTGGAGGTGTAGTGTGGGCATGGAGGTGTAGTGTGGGCGTGGAGGTGTAGTGTGGGCGTGGAGGTGTAGTGTGGGCGTGGAGGTGTAGTGTGGGCATGGAGGTAGGTGTGGGCATGGAGGTGTAGTGTGGGCGTGGAGGTGTAGTGTGGGCATGGAGGTGTAGTGTGGGCGTGGAGGTAGGTGTGGGCGTGGAGGTGTAGTGGGTGGAGGGTAGTGGGGCGTGGAGGTGTAGTGTGGGCGTGGAGGTGTAGTGTGGGCGTGGAGGTGTAGTGTGGGCGTGGAGGTAGTGTGGGCATGGAGGTGTAGTGTGGGCGTGGAGGTGTAGTGTGGGCGTGGGAGGTGTAGTGTGGGCGTGGAGGTAGGTGTGGGCGTGGAGGTGTAGTGTGGGCGTGGAGGTAGGTGTGGGCATGGAGGTGTAGTGTGGGCAGTGGAGTGTAGGTGTGGGCATGGAGGTGTAGTGTGGGCGTGGAGGTGTAGTGTGGGCATGGAGGTGTAGGTGTGGGCATGGAGGTGTAGTGTGGGCGTGGAGGGTAGGTGTGGGGCGTGGAGGTGTAGTGTTGGCGGTGGAGGTAGGTGTGGGCATGGAGGTGTAGTGTGGGCATGGAGGTGTAGTGTGGGCGTGGAGGTGTAGTGTGGGCGTGGAGGTGTAGTGTGGGCGTGGAGGTGGGTGTGGGCATGGAGGTGTAGTGTGGGCATAGAGGTGTAGTGTGGGCGTGGAGGTAGTGTGGGCGTGGAGGTGTAGTGTGGGCATAGAGGTTTAGTGTGGGCGTGGAGGTGTAGTGTGGGCATGGAGGTAGGTGTGGGCTTGGAGGTGTAGTGTGGGCATGGAGGTGTAGTGTGGGCATAGAGGTTTAGTGTGGGCATGGAGGTGTAGTGTGGGCGTGGAGGTGTAGTGTGGGCGTGGAGGTGTTGTGTGGGCGTGGAGGTGTAGTGTGGGCGTGGAGGTAGGTGTGGGCATGGAGGTGTAGTGTGGGCGTGGAGGTAGGTGTGGGAATGGAGGTGTAGTGTGGGCGTGGAGGTGTAGTGTGGGCGTGGAGGTGTAGTGTGGGCGTGGAGGTGTAGTGTGGGCATGGAGGTGTAGTGTGGGCGTGGAGGTAGGGTGTGGGCATGGAGGTGTAGTGTGGGCATGGAGGTGTAGTGTGGGCGTGGAGGTAGGTGTGGGCATGGAGGTGTAGTGTGGGCGTGGAGGTGTAGTGTGGGCATGGAGGTGTAGTGTGGGCGTGGAGGTAGGTGTGGGCATGGAGGTGTAGTGTGGGCATGGAGGTGTAGTGTGGGCATGGAGGTGTAGTGTGGGCATGGAGGTGTAGTGTGGGCGTGGAGGTAGGTGTGGGCATGGAGGTGTAGTGTGGGCATGGAGGTGTAGTGTGGGCATAGAGGTTTAGTGTGGGCGTGGAGGTGTAGTGTGGGCGTGGAGGTGTAGTGTGGGCGTGGAGGTGTAGTGTGGGCATAGAGGTTTAGTGTGGGCATGGAGGTGTAGTGTGGGCGTGGAGGTGTAGTGTGGGCGTGGAGGTGTAGTGTGGGCGTGGAGGTGTAGTGTGGGCGTGGAGGTTTAGTGTGGGCATGGAGGTGTAGTGTGGGCATGGAGGTGTAGTGTGGGCGTGGAGGTGTAGTGTGGACGTGGAGGTGTAGTGTGGGCATAGAGGTTTAGTGTGGGCATAGAGGTTTAGTGTGGGCATGGAGGTGTAGTGTGGGCGTGGAGGGTGAAGTGTGGGCATGGAAGTGTAGTGTGGGCGTGGAGGTAGGTGTGGGCATGGAGGTGTAGTGTGGGCGTGGAAATGTAGTGTGGGCGTGGAGGTAAGTGTGGGCGTGGAGGTTTAGTGTGGGCATGGAGGTGTAGTGTGGGCGTGGAGGTAGGTGTGGGCATGGAGGTGTAGTGTGGGCATGGAGGTGTAGTGTGGGTGTGGAGGTGTAGTGTGGGCGTGGAGGTGTAGTGTGGGCGTGGAGGTAGGTGTGGGCATGGAGGTGTAGTGTGGGCGTGGAGGTAGGTGTGGGCATGGAGGTGTAGTGTGGGCGTGGAAATGTAGTGTGGGCGTGGAGGTAAGTGTGGGCGTGGAGGTTTAGTGTGGGCATGGAGGTGTAGTGTGGGCGTGGAGGTAGGTGTGGGCATGGAGGTGTAGTGTGGGCATGGAGGTGTAGTGTGGGTGTGGAGGTGTAGAGTGGGCGTGGAGGTAGGTGTGGGCATGGAGGTGTAGTGTGGGCATGGAGGTGTAGTGTGGGTGTGGAGGTGTAGTGTGGGCGTGGAGGTGTAGTGTGGGCGTGGAGGTAGGTGTGGGCATGGAGGTGTAGTGTGGGCATGGAGGTGTAGTGTGGGTGTGGAGGTGTAGTGTGGGCGTGGAGGTGTAGTGTGGGCGTGGAGGTGTAGTGTGGGCATGGAGGTGTAGTGTGGGCGTGGAGGTAGGTGTGGGCATGGAGGTGTAGTGTGGGCGTGGAGGTAGGTGTGGGCATGGAGGTGTAGTGTGGGCGTGGAGGTGTAGTGTGGGCGTGGAGGTGTAGTGTGGGCGTGGAGGTGTAGTGTGGGCATGGAGGTGTAGTGAGGGCGTGGAGGTGTAGTGTGGGCGTGGAGGTGTAGTGTGGGTATGGAGGTGTAGTGTGGGCGTGGAGGGTGAAGTGTGGGCGTGGAGGTGTAGTGTGGGCGTGGAGGTGTAGTGTGGGCGTGGAGGTAGGTGTGGGCATGGAGGTGTAGTGTGGGCGTGGAGGTAGGTGTGGGCATGGAGGTGTAGTGTGGGCGTGGAGGTGTAGTGTGGGCATGGAGGTGTAGTGTGGGCATGGAGGTGTAGTGTGAACGTGGAGGTGTAGTGTGGGCGTGGAGGTGTAGTGTGGGCGTGGAGGTAGGTGTGGGCATGGAGGTGTAGTGTGGGCGTCGAGGTGTAGTGTGGGCGTGGAGGTGTAGTGTGGGCATGGAGGTGTAGTGAGGGCGTGGAGGTGTAGTGTGGGCGTGGAGGTGTAGTGTGGGTATGGAGGTGTAGTGTGGGCGTGGAGGGTGAAGTGTGGGCGTGGAGGTGTAGTGTGGGCGTGGAGGTGTAGTGTGGGCGTGGAGGTAGGTGTGGGCATGGAGGTGTAGTGTGGGCGTGGAGGTAGGTGTGGGCATGGAGGTGTAGTGTTC